>NC_054408.1:12947499-13594999 GCF_017976425.1 Toxotes jaculatrix | reverse complement strand
GCTGCGTTGCACTACAACTCAGTCGAGAGCTTAGGTGAGCTCAGGCTGCTGCAGTGCACTGCTCTCACAACAGTCATCCACCGAGCGGATGAATAGACAACTGTTGGGAAATTTCACACTCTAAGGAATTGCATGTGGCCATATTATACCTATAGGCTGACTGAGCTAATGAAGATGCACGTGTGTACAGAGCTAGAGGCAGTGGGAGATAATTACAATTATCACATGTCTATATCAGTCATCATTAACCAGACTGAAAAACATATATGACACCACACAATTTATCTTGACAGATGTCTAGTGCTTTTAACTTATTTGAATTCCCTCAACTTTTGTCGAGGACTGTGTCTTATCTCCGCTACAAAAGCACATCCTCATTTTTAAGTAACTAAATTTACTCTCTCTCTTGACAACCTTTTTTTTTGTGCTTCTTGACAACTTTAAGTGATAATGGAAAAGCCAACAGATACATGTAATTGCATTATTGTAACTGAAAGGCATGAGCTACCTTAGTGTGAAATTTTTTTTTTTTTTTTGAAGCCACTTGATCACTGTGAGCTAAAATAAAAATAATGAGGGGAGGTGGTTTCATAATGTATAGAATTTCCATTTTTGCTCCAGTCCACGCAGGTACTGTACAACTATACGGTGAGCGAAATCACAGCTGTGCCACTTATGCATGAGTATTGGGATTACTGTCACCTTTGTCTGCATATTTTTCTTTGATTAATGTCACCCAAATGCTGTGTCTTCCAATTGAGAACCCAGTTCATTTGCATGATTTTTTGTACATGGTGCAAATTTGGGGATAAATTAGTCAGTCTCCCATCTTTGTTGGCATGGCACTGAGTGATTTTGACTGAAGGAAAGGAGTCTCAGAGCAATACTCCCAGAGAACTACACCTGTGAGATATGCTAATCATTAACACAGCCATAATGACCTTATTTACCTTCATATAAAAGACAGAAATTAGCATTAGGTGCCCTAAATGAACGGGGAGTTAATAATCAAGGCACTCACTTTTACCCCCTATTTGTTAGCTGGAGAGGCTAAACGGCAGCTTCAATATGTTTAGTTGCAGGAAACCATAAGTCGACGTCTTTAAAACGTATTATGGCACCATCTCCTATTGCTGCCTTGGAGGGGAATTCCCAGATGGTGGGCTATGATTAGGTAGTTCACTTAGCTGTTTAGAAATGAGCATCTGGAAACACAGGTTGAATTAACACCACTGGGTCCCTCATTTTCTCTAAATGAGTGTCATTCAATTAATCTAATTATTAGGCATGCAAAAACTGAAGGACTAATAGATTCCTATTATCCCATCATTATCATCTCTTACTCACAAGTGCTTACATTTCTGTGCAGGCTCACATGTGTTTAGCGCCAAATGAAACAGCCTCCAGCTTTTCTCTCGAGCCTTCGGCTTACCTACGGACAAGTTTTTTTAAAAAATGACATACTCGGTTACTTTTTAAATTATCTCATTTGCATTTTGCTTTCTACTGTGCTGTGAGTTCTCATCTCTAGTCCTTTTGGATGCAGAGCCCTGCTGGTTTTCATTTTTGTCATGTAATCAGGGGCTGATTTAGACCTAGAACACCAGCTGAATGAAATTAGGTATCTAGTAGAACTGAAAACAAGCAGCACTCTGGGTACTAAGGAGCAGGGCTGAGAGCCACTTAATTACAACACTGTATCTGTGACAAAATAAAATGCACCTCAGAGGCATCATTAGCAGAAAATACAGAGATATAGTGCTTTGGACAAATCAATGGTATAGGTTTGAAATTCAAAGAATCAACTCTTAAAGCAATTAGAAGTGGGAGAACTGTTAGAGAGCTATTTCAGAACAACTTAGCCATGTCCTGTCTGGGATTCCTGTGGCTATTTCTGCTACATTTGTTGCAAACAAAAAGAGGCTGATCTACTGGATTTTGAAGACGTCGTCTTCCTGTCACTTCACACTATCTGACATAATGGACAGGCGGAACGGATGATCGGTGTCAGCTCCTCATCAGCTATGTCCTTTCACATGGATCATGTGATGCAAGCCTAAAGTGGCCCGTGTCGTGTCTCACTCTCTGTGCCCCACCCCACCCCCCACCCCCTCCAGAGCCCCCGCTGCCCGGAAGGACCCTCTCCCCAGGCTGGAGTGGCTCCTGCTGGGACTACTGAGCCGCTGGCGAGGGAAGGAGGGAGGAGGGGTTACACAGACCTGGAGAACATTGTCAACAGTCCCCAACCTCCCCCATCACCCTCCACCCTCTGCCCCATCCCACTCTCCCATCTTCTGTCCCTGCTTACCCTCCCCCACGTATAGACAGACTCTCTTCCGGCTGTCTGTGCGTGTATATATGTGTGTGTACTTGTCATTTGTCTCCATATGGGCTTCTCTGGTGAATGCATGTGTCATAGATAAAGAGAGAGAGACAGCATGTATGTGTTTTCGTATGGGCCTGCTTGTGTGATTATGTACGAATGTTTTGTTTTGTTTTTTTGTTTTTTTTTGTATGTGTGAGTGTATAAGTGAATGACGGAGTGAGTAAACATGTCCCGGGAAAGGATTAACCTCATGAGCTCAAACGTTGTGGCAAGACATCAACAATAAATGTCAAATATTGCACAAAGATAATCATCCAGGAGAAACTTGGTGATGAATTTCAACCAGATGTCAACTGGTTAAAATAAAACCACCTTACTTGTAATAAAGAAACTTTTGGTCCTAAAACCAGCGTCCAAAAAAATGGCTTCAGCCTCTCATCCATTTCCAACTCTCCCGCCAGTATCATTTTATCTTCTCAGTTTCCGTGTGCTTTTCATCTTTATTTTTTTTAAACATTCATCTAAACACACTTCAGCCGCCCTCAACAGGCCCTCTATCAGCCACTCTTCAGTCTATCCCAGTCTATAATGAAAACACCCAGGCAACTTAATTCACAAAGAAGAGATACCAATTTCTTCTCAGCAAGAGATATATCAAGGACGTTAAACAAAGCAAACAGCTGCATCGAATTCTGATGGCGCAAAGCTAAGCCTTCAATTTGAACCTTCCCTCAGAAGAAAGCAGAACTTAGCTTCAAATATATTCCTGGTAGAAAAGAGAGCGTATTGTGTTATCATGAGAGTCTGTTTACCTAGTGAATCTACATATGGCTATCTAATATCTTTGTGCCATTGAGCAGGCTGGAGGCTGGAGTCCCAGGGGTTTCAAGGCTGGGATTATGCATGGCGGGGGTTGAACTATTGCCCCTGTGTGATTGAAAGACCTCCACCAGCTTAGACCCTGTTTATTGTACATTTGCATTGCTCAGTTCCACGAGGCTGCTGGGAACTATCAGTGGCCAGGCAGCTCATATCTGGGCCGCTATAATTCCGTTTCCTCTGGATCCCCCTCATGCCTTCCAGCCAGCAGGAGATGCTGGGGGTTTATAGGCAATCATTTAGTCTGATTGACCAGGATATGCTCTGATCAATATCTCGCACCAGGCCCCACATGGTGAGAGAAAACAAATCAAGTGTTTGTGTATTTCGAGCCACTATTTACACTGGCATTCAGGATTAAATACCAAAACACTTGTCCTTAATTTGGAGTAATGAGAGGACAGTTCAGTTGAATATGTGCCACGTTTTGCACATGGAATAATGTGAGATCTGAGATCTTATGAGGCAACTTTTAAATGTGTCACATGTTTTGTGTCAATCAGTTGCTTTCTGAATCATCTTCTACCACTGAAGAGCAGATCTATTAACAAAGATAATTGCATTTGGATCTATGCCCTGAAGTGGTCAACTATGCAATTTCACTAATTCATCCTGGTGAAAGGTTGACCTTAAGAAATGTAATTACACACACACCTGAGTTACACAAGAGCCCAAGAGGTCCGCAAAACGTTTACTGGTGAAGAAGGTATAATTACCAGAAAACAATTAGCCCATTGTCATGGCAGTTGGTAAGAGAGTTCTTCAAATGCAGCGTCTGGCTTTACACAAACAGATGATTATGAAAACGCTGTTTGTGCTAAATCACAGGCTGTCAACTGCTGAAGCAAGAAGCTAGTCAGATTATTTAAGTGGTTTTTAAATGTAATATTATAAGTCAAAAGTTATTAAAATTTGTGAGAAACACAATGCCCCTGCCTCGTTTTAAGGTATACAATGAAGAGCGGCATTAGTTCTACATGACCACGTGGAATTAAGTGGTTTAGAGTAACCTGGTATAAACACAAATCATTTATGAATTTTAATGGGCTCGCCCATGCCTCATAACTATGCATGACTTCATACTTTCATAATTGACAGGAAATATGAACTAGGCCAAGGGTCGCCTATTAGAATGACTTTTCATTTAATATTTTGACAGCCCAATACACAAATGCGGGGTGGATTTCTTGAGCATATTCATGTAGTGCACGGGAACCTTTCTGGTGAAATCTAGCAGCAATCCCCCGAGGCCAGGACCACCTCTCTTATAATTACACAGTACTACACTTTGTACTAGTGAAGTAGATCTCCCCGAGAGTTGCACAGCGTCTGAACTGTTCAAACGGGAATTCAATTTGTCCATTACAGTATAACGCTGCAGCTAAATTTCAGTGATTAAGAACAAAACTCACA
Organism: Toxotes jaculatrix; assembly: GCF_017976425.1. NCBI lineage: Eukaryota > Metazoa > Chordata > Actinopteri > Toxotidae > Toxotes > Toxotes jaculatrix. Next base: position 13,590,381 of record NC_054408.1, on the reverse strand, counting down.
GAGCCAGAAATGCACACGCCACATTCAGACAGCATCGAGTGCTCTACAGACAAAACAGTGCTGTGTTTACAGGTATGTTGTGCACAGTTACTTCACTTCTACTCAGTGAAGTCGACCATACAGACCGAGTATATATAGAGTGTTGCCTTTTGCCCAAGTTCAGCTGTAGGTCAGGGTGACCCCCCCCCCCCATCTTCAACACCTACCCTGACCAGGGCTGTTCTGTGGCAGAGAGGTGTTCATATACAATAGAACAATATGTAGTGGGAGGTAAAGGAATGTGGGGCCCTATCACTCCCCCTTTTAGCAAAGGCTAAAACTCATTGTATTCCTAAGATGTAAATCTACACCTCTGGGCTATAAAAGTGCTACAAAGAGGGTTCTTGACTGAGTAAATTAACATTCATCCCACTCGCAATTAAGCAGACAGACTGACATTGTAGCTCCTACATCGCGGCAACACTGGGGGCTTTGTTGACATGGCGTCTGGACAGAGGAAAAACCAGAGGAAAATATTTTCAACTGAGTCATCGACTGAACATTGGTATCTGGAGACTGAAGTCTGAGTACAAAACAAGACGCTTTAAAGCCATACAAGCATTTCAGCTTTTTGCTTGGTGGTAGGGATTCTGTTGACCATTGTTAAGATCATCCTCACACCAAAGAGCAGAAGGTGTCAACTCCTGTTTGTTATTTTACTGTACTCTGTTGACCAATTATGGACTGTACATCAAACAGTTTTTCTATATTGGCAAGAAAAAAAACTGATATATATTGGACCTAATGTGAAGGGTTAGGGTTAGGTGAGGTGCTGGCTGTTCATGCCATTTATAGCTCACAAAAGGGGTCTATAGCAAGCACTGAGACACAACATCTTCACATCAAGCTAATAAAAAAAACTTAATTGGATCACAGACAAAAAAGTATTAAAAAAAATGAAAACAATGCACCTAGGCAAGTGTTAAAAACACACACCAGTTAAGACTGGATACTGAATATAAGGACATATTACTGAAAGCATGAATACATTACCATCTGCTGCTTTTAATCCCAGATAGTTACAGTAGTGGCATGTTTTGGTAAAAGGATATCATTAATCATGGGTATAATCAGATGACATCAGGTCATGGCCCACTAAGTGTGTTTTCCTCATTATGGTAATATGGAGGAGAGGGGTGTGTTTCCGCTCTTTCTTTTTTTTTTTTCTTACTTTGACACTTCTTTTCTTGACAACCTGAGGAGGAAGGAAAAGATTAGAGCGCTTGGACACAACTACAATCAGATGGGAGCTAAAATATATTATTTTATTAAAAGAACAGATTTAAATACAGATCAGATTTAAATACCCTTTGTAGCTGTTGCTACAAAAAGATAACAAATCTACAAGCATGCAGAAGTAAGAATATCTAGAATTATTTATCACTTCTGAAGAAGTCAGTCAAAAAAAGTGAGTTTGCTCATCTCTAAAATGATTTTTTTTATGTGTCATGTTTATCTGGCATCAGATCTTAATTCAAGTCACCACAACTTCAGCTTATGAATAGACCAACTGCATTTCTGTGGCAGTAGAAAATAAACCCTCAGGCTATTTACTGTCTCCTTGATATATGAAGTTTGTGGTTTTGATTGTGTGTGATTATGTTCTGGGAGGATGACCTTTAGTGGCAACCGTATTGTAATATAATGAGGATGTGTCAGTCGGCAGGAGTACAGTGATGAGACGAGGCCAGGCAAGCGGCGTTTAGAGCATCGATCCACTGGCACCATGAGCATAGAGGAGAATCTGAAATATTTCAACGCCTTCTTCTCCCAATATACAGGTGGATACGAGATCTCATCGAGCTGCTCTGAGGCACTGGAGACAGTCTGAGCCGTCAAGTACAATGAGAAACAAGACAGAGGTATATGGACCCACCTGTCTGTGATTAATGATGAGCAATATATTTGCCTGTTTTTCATGAATCATACCCAATAGTAGCAATTACATTCAGATAAGCTGTATACTGTAAAGTAATTGCTTTCATTAAAAAAAAAGTCTTAGAATTTCTTCTTTATTTATTAGTTTACTCAGTAAAACAGATAAAATCTGTATTGTAGATTTTATTATTAGGTGTAACTAGGAATATGACAATGCTATATCATACTAATGATGATTAATGTGGAAAAGATAAAAAATACTTGGAGCGGAGGTGAAAGGAGAGGTGGTGCAGATTGATATGGTGATGGATCCTCTTGCCTCTACCTTCTCATTAACTCTGGCCTGGGTAATATGACCTGGGAGAGATTTTCTCCTCCTACTTCAGCCCTAACACTGAGTCTCTAAGCCCTGCTTGGAAAGCCCTATCTCATAAAGTACAATTAAGTGGGCCAATCACACAGGCTTAAAGTCACTCCTCTAGTGCCTTTAATTCCATAATTAACCAAAATACATCATCAGCAATGAATCAGCCCCATGGATTTCAATCGTAATCACAGTCAATCATAATGTTGTAATTTACTGTGACTTTTTCTTCAAGGAGTACTTGGTGTGATTTGGACTAATAGAATTTAAAATCAATATTTTTTAGTCAAAAAAAAAAAAAAAAAAGAAAAAACAACCCCAAAAGTACACAAATAACAAATCTGATGTAGACTTGAATATGAATATGTGGTTGAATGTGGTTTGAGTCTGTAGTGAATAGTTTATCTCTAGGGTCTGAGCCCTAACTATGGAAGCAGAGCACCAGTGAAACATTAATCACCAAAGTATTATGGCTCATATCCTTGGACAGCACATTAATTCAGGTGGCTATTAGGCTGCCTTGCAGCCAACCTTCGAAAAAGGTCCACATTGAAATTCAGTTGACAGTGTACATTGTGCAGAAAGCTAACTATGGTGTTACTGCATCCCAAATATAAGCAAAACAAATTGCAGATATGAATATAACCAGTATGTAAGTATATTTATTGGAGCGGGTGCTGCAACATAATGTGAACAGTGGACTTCAGTGGGCAGTAGGTGTAATCACTCTGGACTGACACAACAGTTTTCCCTGTATTCCATGTCAATAGAGACAGAAGCTCTACCTGTAAATGGAAAATAAAAAAAAAAGGCTGAAGAAACACCAATTAGAAAGGCTCTCTCTGCTGCACTCCCTCAGAAAAACCAGGCTCCACTAAAGGTCATCCTGAAATTTGAATGACAGGGCCAAAGTCTTTTACTCATAATTTTTGTGTTTGCAATAGATTTCGGAGCAATTCACAGCCTTAAAGGCCTTAAGTGGAACAGCAATTAATTGTAATGAATAATCTGACAAATCTGGTTGACATATGGCCGCTAATACTCCTCCTTTCTAGAGGGAGCAGTGGAGGGATTAGATTACCTCAAATGAAATCTGGGAGCACCGTGCCATCTGCATGTACAGGGAAAGGCAGCACACGTAAAACAGGACGTGGGTGGAACCGGGGTCTGCTCCCTGCCGCTCCAGTTCCCTCAACCTCACGAGCAACCGATCTGGGAATAGGGCCTGTTTTTTTTTTTTTTTTTTCCTCATCTTATTTAACCAGCTGCCTCTCATGAAGTAAAACGCAATAATGCTGCGGCATTGCCAAAAAACTGGAGTCTGAGTACAAAACAAGACGCTTTAAAGCCGTACAAGCATTTCAGCTTTTTGCTTAGTGGTAGGGATTCTGTTGACCATTGTTAAGATCATCCTCACACCAAAAGGAGCAGAAGGTGTCAACTCCTTTTTGTTATTTTACTGTACTCTGTTGACCAATTATGGACTGTACATCAAACAGTTTTTCTATATTGGCAAGAAAAAAAACTGATTTATATCAATGTGCACATGTATCCACAGCTGGACCTAAAGTGAAGGGTTAGGGTTAGGTGAGGTGCTGGCTGTTTATGTCATTTATAGCTCACAAAAGGGCTCTATAACAAGCACTGAGACATGGCATCTTCACATCAAGCTAATAAAAAAACTTAATTGGATCACAGACAAAAAAGTATTAAAAACAAAAATTAAAACACACACCAGTTAACACTGGATACTGAATATAAGAACATATTCCTGAAAGCATGAATACATTACCATCTGCTGCTTTTAATCCCAGATAGTTACAGTAGTGGCATGTTTTGGTAAAAGGATATCATTAATCATGGGTATAATCAGAGAACATCAGGTCATAGCCCACTAAATGTGTTTTACGTAAAACAGGACGTGGGTGAAACCAGGGTCTGCTCCCTGCCGTTCCAGTTCCCTCAACCTCACAAGCAACCAATTTGGGAATAGGGCCTGTTTTTTTTTTTTTCTCATCTTATTGAACCAGCTGCCTCTCATGAAGTAAAACGCAATAATGCTGCGGCATTGCCGAAATCGAACACACTGAGAAAAGTAAACAAACACGACAGAAGTGATAAGTGTTGTGCAAACATATAAACAACAGCACCATGTCGAGCCATCTGAGCACAGGGAAGCCATAACTTTATTAAAAGCATTTAAAAGTATGAGGAATTACCATGCCACATAGAGCTTCACATCTGCTCATCATTTGAACATGTAAATCTACACGAAGTATCCTGTGGCTTTAGCACATAAAGGATATATGTAGTGAGTGGCCAGATTAACAATGACAGTAAGCCATGAAAAGCCTAATACACGGGCAGTGGTGGAGGATCATTTACTGTAGTAAAAACAGCAAAACCACAAAATAAAAATACTCTAGTAAAAGTCCTGCATTCAAAATTTTACTTGCAGAGTGGCTCCTGTCAGTGTTGATTTTTATTTTATACAACTAAAACATAATTATTTATGCATTAACGTGTATATTTAGTTTAATGTTGCAGCTGGCTGAGGTGAAGCTATTAACAGCTGGATAGTTTAATTTATAACAATGCTATATTTTATAAATGTATCACTTTTTTGTAAAATCTTAATCAGAAAAATAACTTCTAACTTAAAATAATGTAGTGTGAAAATTGAAATGCAGTGGAGTTGACGTATAATGAGAAAACAGAAATACACAATTACCAGTACCTCAAAATTATACTTAAATACATTGCTTTCCACCACAGTACATGGCCAAGCAACATAAAAAAAATCAACAACACATGCAAACAACAGATGGGTCAGTCACTCAAAAAGAAATATGTTACTTTAACTATTGATAGAGCACTCTTCCGGTTTTGGGGTCATTAATATGTCTTAAATAGTGCCAATAAAATAAGAATAGCTTGGCCCTCAACAATGTGAAACAATGCACTGCTGGGAGTGTGCTGCCGTATCAACAGAGCTGATAGGTGCAATGACGTCATACTGTAAACTCCTGCTAAAAGCCTGATAAAGAGGCAGCTTTCTCCAGGATGTCTATTAACAGCCAGTGACATAAGCAACTGAATCAGCACATTTATTTAAAGAGGGAAATCCTGTTCTCATAAAACACTTTCACTATTTCTCAGCCTTGTATCTAGTGTAGACCAACAACTGATGATGTAGTTCACAACAATATTTGATAAATGTTTTTGTTCAACTCTCCCGAAGAGCTTAAAGGAATAGTTAGGCATTTTGGGAAATGCACTTATTCAATTTCTTGCCGAAAGGATCAATACTACTCTCATGTGTGTCCGCTAAAAATGAAGCTTCTTCCTGGAGTCTCCGCTAGTTACCTGGCAACTGTTTCTGGCCAAGAAACAGTTTGTCACATAACCCTCTGTAAAATGATGAATTGTTCGTCATGAGTTCAGTTTTTGTACGCAAACAAACAAGATACAGCGTATTGATTAAAAGATTTAGAGTTGTTAGTATGTGGATTTTGTTATTTTTGGACAAAGCAAGCCTAGCTGTATCCTCCTGTTTCCAGTCTAAGTCTGTGCTAAGCTAAGCTGCTGGTGGTAGCTTAACATTAAGCATCCAGACATGAGAGAGGTATCTTGAAGTTTTCTTCTCAAGACAGCAAATAAGTGCATTTCCTAAAATGTCAAAATATTCCTTTAAGGGTTAGAATCTAACTCTTAAACCTGGCTCTGCCCACTGAGCTAGCACAAGCACAGACCAACTTCAGATATTCTTTTAAGATCACAGACAGATTTTTTTTTAAGTTGTTAACTATGGCCTGAGAAATGAGCCAAATTAAGTCACTTCACAAAAACATAATGTACAGTTGTAGGCATGCTGTGCATTTGAAGTAATTCAGTGAAAGTCACTGCTGAGCGGAGGTGGAGATCTAAGACAGTGCATCTGCTCACATCTGCCTAACCAGCATTAATGTGACAAAAACCCACCTAGAAAACATAGACTAATCACCTCATCCAAAGGCAGCGGGTGTCAGCTCAGATATCAGTCACCACTGGCTGCTTTATGATCATCGCTTTAACCCCAATGTAACTCTGATACAGAACCCTGGATTGGCTCCATTTACTCCACCTAACAGAGGGGAAAAACAACAGTGCATAATCACCCTTTTCTTCTTATAAAATGCATCCTGAGCTGATAGTTCAGGAGCCAGGTCTCATATTTAATTGTAGGAACTGAATAAAGAACGTTTTCCACGAGGTGCTGGTGTGTGGCTAGCATAATTGCCAGGGAACAGGTCTTAATTTAAACCGGGGGGTAATTATCATGCAGAGCATACCCACCCAGAATGTTTGCATAACTATCACAAGCGTTTTCATAAATGATGCTTTAATTAGTCTTAATTAGAATTTGTTTAAGTCAGCAGGGAATGCAGGGCCCGTGAAATGATGTATGTAATAAGCATCAGGGCCCGCTCTGTTTTTTTCCTTACTTGGGGAATAGAGCTGACAAAATCACATCACATTAAATTGATTCAGTCAGAATTAAAATTCTTATGGTATTAATTAAATGGGGGAAGATCTCATTAGCAGGCTGTGTGGTGAGGGAGAGACCCTCTCTGCCAGCAGATGTGAGGGTGTCAGAGCTGCTGTACATGCTCGCCATTAGGGCCCCCAGACAAGGAGAAAGTGAGGGAGGAGAGAGGAGGAAAGGAAGGATGCGAGGGAGGGAGAGGAGAGGGACGAGATGAGAATGACAGAAGAGAAAAGACGGCAGGAAAGGGTGGAAACGAAGAGATGGGCAAAGGGAGGAAAAAAGAGAGAATGTGAGGGGGAGGACAAGAGAATAAGAGAGAGAAAAAGGGGAGAAAGACATTGTGTGTCAGTGACTTGGGGGGACGAGGAGGAGGAGAGCAAGGTGGCAGCATATTAATGGGCTGTAGGCTCCTCACCATCTATAGCTTTATTTAGCTTCATTTGGTCTATTTGGTTGGAGGAATTCAATAAGAGGAGAGCTAATGACTTGACCAGATACCCTGTTATCAGCACTGATGAGACACCCTCTCTGCTTGACTCTTTATACAGCTACAGTAGTCTAATAGGCCTCTGGAAGATTGCTACCCAGAGTACTGTACAGACCTCCCCTCTGGAAATATAGAACATGATTGTGCCTCAGGGAGCTTCGCTTCGCTGTTACAGGGCTCACCTGATCCCCTTGTTAGGGAGCTAATAGCTATTGACACACTTCTTAAGGAACTCAACTGCAGAATAACAATCCAATTCAGGCATGTTACTGTATAGAGGATATCCTATTTTATCCTATTGTGTTTTCCAGCTTGGCTTTTCATCCCTCAGGTAGCACATGGTCAGCAAATAGTGGTGGGGATGTCAAGCAATAGACACATTGTTGGACCCCTGCAGCAGCTGTCAGTTTGAGTGAACTGCAACCTTGAGCAGACAGAAGTATATGATAGGAAAAGGGGAAAAAAAACACCTAGAGATCATACTCACTCATAGCAAATCTCTATTTCTCACCCCCCACCCCCCAATCTTTTGTGAGTGGATAGCAGATATTTCCAATAGGGTGTGAGTAAGTGTGTGTGTGTGTGAGTCAGAATATATGCCTCATGCGTCCCTCAGATTAAATAATTCAAATAATACAACACTGTGAACTTTTTATAGACAATAAAGTCAAAATTTCTAAAAGAAACCTCTCAATATCCAAAACGGCTCCGTAAAACACAGAAGGCCCACAGTATATGAGGCAGGCACTGTAAACACTAGAAACACTGCCCCGTATAGAATCCAATGAAAATGATAATGGAGGAAACAATGGCCCCAGGCAATGTAGCAGCAACCCAGCACTGCCAGTGTTACAAGGCATCACTTTCCCTTTATTAGGAGTAAGCATGACTGTTAGTAGGCCCTGCATAAATATTTGGGGTAAATACACAGTATATCATTTTTCTTCACACTTGAATTGCATTATGATTTCCATGCAGACTCAGGTGAACCGGGGTCAGGGGACTAAATTAAGTGGGTCCTGGAAGCAGCTGCATTGGTTTCTCTCTTTAACCATGCTTGGCTGGTTAAGCTATCAAAAGCTGCTTGTACATGCATCATAAAAAACTGTGTGTGTGTGTTTAAAATGGTATTAAAATGCTGTTGACCCTTAAAATTAGAAAGGGAAACGTGCAACTCTTTGCATGGCAATTATTTCATGTCCATCTAGAGCACAGTAGAGTAAGGACATATGACCGAGGCCCCTTGAAAATTTATTGACAGTCAGGCGGAGGAGTGAGGTGGTTCATTTATGACAATGGGGCGTGATGACATCACACCATAAAAGCCCTCTGCAGGGTCAGATGGCATATGCCGCACGGGTTTGAGTCTTTGTGTTTGCTATGCATGAATATATAAGAGGTAGAATGGGTCAGTGGTTGACATTGCTTGCCTGTGATGTATTGTGACATCCTCTGCTATGCTGGGGTTTTTTTTGTTTGTTTTTTTTTTTCTGAATGCAGAGGCTGTCGAACCACGTGAACAACTGCGGTTCAGAATGATACAAGTTGGAGATGCTAATCCAGCATGAAGACAAACAATATGAATGAATAAACACTGCCAATTTGTGTGAGAAAACTTCAAACTGGTCTTTCAAAGTTTATCAAAAGCATAATCAAAGAATCAAATCTATCACTGAAATGTAATTGTAAATGCACTCCAGGGTTTGACAATGCTGTATCTACTGAGAGACAATAGACATTTGTCATCTGGCAGAGATGTTAAAGTACTGTTTCTCCAGAGGTTGCTATCTCTTTGATATCTCTGGCTGCATCAGGCTATAGAGGGCAATGTTGCAAACAAATAAACAGGACTTGATGACAGTGCTGGATTTATTGGATTTTTTCAACAGTGTGATAAATTGCCTTTGTTTGGTATTTAATTTACCTGATTAGCCAAAAACAAACATCTGGTTTCTCAATTTAATTTCCAGAAAATACACCAAATCATATGATATACAGCAGTGCTATTGTGACATAAAATTACATGCTTCATGGTATGGTAGATTTTATCCACATTTCTTATCCAAAAGTGTATAACAATACAAGAGACGCAACACCTTGTTTATTTTGATGTGCTTTTAAAAGCATAATTACTGTTTTTTTTTTATCTTACAGTAAATACCGCACATCATTTCATTATCAACGTGTGTGTGCGCTTTACAAATTCAGCTGCTATTCTCAGTATGTCCAAACTCAGAGCTGAAACTGTAAGCACAGGCTATTATGATAATTTAGCTTACTTATAATAATTAGCTGTTGTATATTCATTAGCCTTTTAATTGGTTAACTCTGGGGACCGCCAGCAATTCCAGTCAGTGAAATACACTAATGATACACACACACATATGCATGCACGCACACACAGATGCACACAACAGTTCTCCACACAGAAAGACCTTGCAGAAGTAACCTCCCCGTGAACTTTTGTAGAACACTCTCCCTCCAATCACTCCAGCTTTCAATACAGCTGTCAGTTTTGGCCAGAAAAGCAAGCTTTAACTCTGAATTTGAAGCTTTGTCCTTAGTGAGAGGAAGTACCTGTGACATCTACACTGACATGCTGGAGATAATCCTCCATGTGATTGTCAGACAAATTGGGGGTCAGCGGCGCTGCAGACAGGGGAATGTGGCAAGGGACACGGAGGAAATGTTCAATCACGGGCCAGCCCATTCGGGAGCCTCCCTTTTCAGCTTCTCCAGCTTATGGTTCATCTCTCTTTTGCGCCCTCGCTCTCTCTTTCTCTGCCCACAGCTGCCGGGCTTCCACTGGGAGGGAGCTGTATTATGGCTGGGTTAATTTACTGATTAATATCCAGCCACTAGATCCAGCTTTCCCCAGATGGCCAATTAAAAACTACAACTGGCAGCGCACATAGGCCTGGCAGCAGGTTGCCGTCGGGCCCAGGGCTGGAGGCTGTGACAGAAGGTGTGGGTCCTGTTTGGGCCTGAATAAGAGCCGCAGACTATCTTACCCTTTGACTCTCCACACCAGAAGGACAAACTAAAGCCATAATACTGAGCAGAACTGAGGAGATACTGGGGCTGCTGATAGGACACTTACTGTATCTACTGACACTGTGCTTACGTCCACCAAAGTCTATGAAAACTGAAGTCAACATATAGGTACATCTCCAGAGTATCGGTACAGTGTATTACTGTACAGCACAATAACAACTTTTTTAAATTAAAATTTAAATTATAATTATGATGTATAGCTGATAAACGAGTAGTTTTCTATAATCCTTGTTACAAAAAGGCCAGGAAATAACATGGTGAAAGCTGAAATAATAACTTTACCCATTACACATATTAACTAGGTAAATTATTCAAGCAAAAAGGTAACTACTTACATTGTACTCACTGAAATGAATACAAAGAAACTAAGATATTGACTAAATTAAGAACTGATTAATAATAAACTTGAGTAAATACCATTAACTACAGTTTAATTGTGGAATATAATAGAAATAGAACAGAGGAGGAGGTAATTAGACACAAAGAATGTGGAGTGCACATGATAAAGTTAATCCAACAGTCATCTTTTATCTTACATATTGCATTAACTAGTTTTTTCTTGCCACTGTCGCCTTAAGTGCGTGCTCTGGGGTCAGGCTCTGGGTCTCTGTAAAGCGCTTTGAGACAAAATTTTGGTTGTGGAAGGCGCTATATAAATAGAATTGAATTGAATTAAATTATAGTGTTTACTTTGTCCATCAGAATCACTATGTTACATCACTTTAAGTGAGTACATTAATTTTTACATACAGTTACCACAATTAATTACTTTTTCTACGACTAATAAAGACATACTTTCTGAGTAAATGTTTGGTATGTTTATCACTGTGAGATACATTATTCAGTAAAGGTTCAGGTACTAAATAAATAACCAGTAAACATTGGTTAATAACTGGACTTACCACATCATTACCGGACTACTTTAATTAGCTATCATCATATTTATTCAGTAAATACTCTGTAATTATTCTCTCTCTAGTCTCTAAAATAAAGTGCTCCCATGCAATATCTCATGTGTTTTTACATATAATGTAATTTATTCCTCACCGAGTAGAATATTATCTAGAATATAAATATTTGACATCAATAATATCTGAATACAAACGGTGCAATATAACCTAAAATCTTTTTTTTTCCCTACATTTCCACCGTAAGCTGAAGGACTGCTGAATATTACCACAGTCTGTAACATAATCCAGTCTGCAATGGAGCAGTGTTAATTTCACTATAATAACCCTCACATTATGAGAGACTGCTATATTTAGATGGAGGCCATTTGAATACAGGTCTTGTCTTAATGCTGACACAAACCTTATAAATGGGCTAGGGTCACCATGGAAACACTGTAAATACAATGGCCACTGCTGCTCTGAGAGGAAGGGTAATTAATAACTGAATTACGGAACGCAGATAGAAAGCCAGACAGACCCATGCAGCTTCTTAGTCCCTTGATAAAGGAGAGTTTAATACAAACAGTTGTACTTCTACTGGGTCAGCTAAACCAGGGATATCTGGGCCATCTCTGTTCAAAGAGAAAAAGGCCACGAACAGAATTGATGGCCCATTTCATTATGTAATTGCCTCTTTAACTTCCTTGTTCTGAGCAATCGCTCTTTAAACTCAAGCTCAAGGTAATATATGCAGAGATATGAGTGTAGTCTCACAGACAGATAATTCAGTAAATAGCTGTAATCTTTGCATCACCTTTAACCACCCCGGAGCTGGCTAATATGTCATCTTAAAACCGTGGAGTGCTAGAAATGAGGTATAATACATAAAAAACTGGTGTGCTACAGAGAAGAGTTGTACATCAACACAGAGCTGAGCTGAATCCTCCAGGATCACACAGACCAGAGAAGGAGGTTTGCTGCTGCTGTGGATATCAAAAGTATGGTCCAGTGGTGGAACAAGGCTCCAGACAGCCTTTAAGCTGCCACCCTCAGTGTCAGGGTACAGGGAGCACAAAGCTGGATATGATTACCTACAAGAGAGTGATGCTTCTTGCCCTCCAACCTCTGAACTTAAGGTGTACCCTACATAGAATCAAAGTAAACACTGAGCCCCTGTTCACAGCCTCTGAAGTGAGTAGATGTGAGAACACAACGCGAGTGACCCGCTTCCTTTCATTTCCCTCTTCATAAAGATCCCACAAATGAAAAAAAAGTGATGCAACACACAAAGCAGTGGTGGGAAGGCTGCACTCTTATTGAAGGGTCAGTAGTAGGATCACTGGGAGAAGGTCACCAAAGAGCCCAAATTCACACCCCATAATTGAGTAACAGGGGTCGCTGATTACAAGGCAAGCAGCACAGAGGAGCATAGGACAGTGACTGGGGCTGTGCATACGTCAGGCTGCACAGAAAAACAAGACAAAGTGCTGAAAGAGGGCTCTGGAAAGACAGAATATTGGATGGTCTTCTCAGGTCCACCACTGTGATAAAGAATGAAGACTTAATTAACTGAACAGCCAGATCTAACAGGAACCACTATATCAGAGAGACAGAGGGAGAGAATTCCCTTTATGTAATTAGATCAATTGGGCATGAAGTGAAGAGGCTTCATCCTAGAGCAGTGTGTGGTTCTGAAGTGGGATCACTGACTGAGGTTTGATTACCTTTTGATTGTTAATGCAAAATTGGATTGAGTCACAATAGAATAAATCCCTTATTTTCTAATTAAGAGTTTGGAGGATTGTTTTGTGCATATTTTTCTATGAGTGATATGTGCATGAATCTTAGTTTTAAGAAAAGCTCGACCTTAATGTGCATCATAAATAGTTTTTATAGCAAATGTGCGTGTCACATTCAGATCATTAGATGTAATTAATGGCTTCTCTGATAATTCACCTGAGTGCTTTATGTCCACTTATTCGGCCTATAAATTACCTTTAGAAGGACCGTCTCCCTTGTCATTTTAAAACAGGGTTTTTCAGCTGAGCTTCTGTGAGATGTTTTTCACCATTCAGTAGGGGGAGATACAATGCATCCTACATTGTCTGGAAAAGTCACATTTGAACACAACATTCGAATGTACTTTACATGTAGCGAAACAAAACATGAAAAGAAAAAAAAATATCCTAGAAGCTAACAAAGCAATAAATCTCTTAATTATGCTACTACTGTTTGGCCAAGAAAGAATCTTGTCTCTTAAATAAGAACCAAGAGTCAGAGTCTGGTCCCACCATGAGGGTCCCCAGGGGAGGGGATAGTTCTGTGGACCAGTGGAGCAGTATAGTGCCTCTGTCTGTGTCTGTCTCTCTACACCTCCAGTCACAGACAGAGGACATGCATGAGGGATGGACCTCATCGTCCAGGGGAAACGGCTTGTGTCAGCCGCCCACACTGGGCCTCCTCTGTGTGAAATTGGCTGAGAGGATGTAGACATATTCCACGCACTGATCCATGGCTGAGTATAAACAAGAGAGGATCTCGCTTTCACTCCTAGAAGGTCAGGAAGCTTCCCCGTGAAACAGTAAGTGACACTGCCTCTTCCGCGCTCGCTAACTGTCTGACCGGTAGAACTTGAACCCCACCCCCACCCTCTGCCGTCACACTTCTCTGTGAGGGTGCCCTGTGTACAAACCAATTCTTCTATTCTCAGTGGGGTGCACTGATATTTAGTGGCTGGATATGCCAACTTAATCAACAGTTCCAGGGACAGATACTCAAATTCACATTGAGGGACCGAGCAGCAGACAAAGCATTCAGCCTGTGAGTGAAGATCCATGACCAGCTGGAAACACCTGCGATATCTTAAGTCTAAACACTGCCCTGAGTCATATATCATGAGTTCAGATGACAGATGGCAAAAAGTCTAAAAAAAAAAAAAAATCATGTTAGAACCTCGTCTCACCACCAACAATGTCCAAACAGTTGAGACAGAGGTATGAGACCTGTGCATGAAGTCAGATTGCGGCTGCAGTAAAAGGGACTGGGGAAGGCATGAATGTAATTAAAGTGGCTGACACTTTTATGCTGGGTAATGGGAGTCCAGGGCCCAGCTATTCCCTGACGAGCTCCCCTCACAGTATGGAGTACATTTTAATACCACCCTGCACGATGACTTAAATGCAACTCTCAAGGCCTTCATGAAGACGTAATATTGATGTGTAAATAGGATAAATGCCAACATCGTGGGGTGTAAGGGACATAGTAAATAAACGCTACCAAATACATAAAATATATAAAACCACACAAGTGTCTGGAAACTGCAGAGCAAGACGGTAATGAATGAGAGGAGGCAGCATACCCCAAAACATTATGTGGCTACAAAATGGCACAAATATAATTCTCCATGTAAATAAAACCCAAAATACACCACAATATTCAATTGCATCTGTATAGCTCCTGGTTAAAAACAAAAACATCTGGGGAAAAAGAAACTACTAGAACAAAAGAAACTTCTCCATGTCAAATTAGGCTTAATGAAATGCCTAATCTGCCCTAAGTAGGGGAAACAGATGCGTTGTGGTGCATACCAGTAGTAATGTTCAGAAACAAATGCAGAGAGTAAAAAAACAGTTAGGCATTGTCCAATCAGTAATGTATTTGTTAACGCAGGTAGGAAGGAGGGAGCTTTTAGACCACAGAGGGGCAGATAATGAAGAAGTTAATAAGAGGAATGGTACTTTGAAATGTTCCTCAACCACCCAGGTCCCACAATTTAATCTGTAATAAATAATCTGGCATCATTGCAAGATGGCATCTCATAATGGCAAATGAAATATGCTGGTATGATAGGTACAATAAATCTGGATTTTCCTATGGTTCCCTCAGGCTAGGACAATATGCAACTATAGTGCTCTCTGTCAGGAAGAGCAGATCTCAGAGCCGTCATAAAATCTAAATGGGCACTAATTAGGCAAGCCTTCCCTCTCACACTTACTATTTCTATTGACATTTTCGGCGCGCCGTTCCCCCCCACCCCACCCACCCACCCCCGTACTACCATAAGTCACTGAGAGAAGAACTCTCAGGATTTCAGAGCACAGGGCTGTTAAAGGGAAGTTCAACTTAGTGGTAATGAATAAATCTGCCCTCCCATGCAGCACTGTTTCTTTTGTCTTGGACCCAAGCATATTCATGCATCTAAATGGTAATTTGCTTTCTAACAACCCACACCACTATGACAGATAACAGAGCCATAAATATAGATTATAATTGCCTTTGATTAGTAACAAATTAATTCTCATTTTAAAGAAGACCATTGGAAGGAGGAAATGTGTTCATCATAATTTAATTTTCTTCAACATAATAACTCGCAAATACATATTTTGGGGTAATATCAAAAA
Source organism: Toxotes jaculatrix (assembly GCF_017976425.1). Classification (NCBI taxonomy): domain Eukaryota; kingdom Metazoa; phylum Chordata; class Actinopteri; family Toxotidae; genus Toxotes; species Toxotes jaculatrix. The sequence continues at coordinate 13,574,741 of NC_054408.1, read as the reverse complement.
TGTTTTATTAGAATTGTGGCAGCTATAAATATCTTATTATTTCTGTATTGTTTAAAGCCATCAACTAAGAACCATGATCATATTTTTTTCTTGCTGCAGACACCAGTAGAGTCTAGTTAACTTCTCTATAGGGAAACTGGGGTTGAGGGGTGGCGAGGAGTGGTGGGATCAGGTAAATATATACGTATGCATTCCTGCCTTCTTCAAATTAATAAAAACCTAATGCGTGCTTGGCACAGGACTGCTTGTTGAACATATGCTGCAAGCATGGCTAAGCCATCTGGCTCAAAGTCAAGTATTCCCACCAACTGTAGTCTTATGCTACCTGACAGTGGAAAAGCTTTATTCCCCTGGCATCGGGGGCACAAATGGAGAAATATTATTGAAATGATTATCTGCATCAAGACTCAGATTTGGGCTGACATTTCGCTGGCTCTGTGTAATCCAAGGGGTTGTCTAGGAGAGGGCGGAGAGGGGGTTTGCCGGTAAGCCTTGGCGGGATGATTAATGAAGCCAGGATACTGGGTGGACCCAGCCCACCTCCACTCAGACCCAGGGGCCGAGCCCCGCATATGAAATTGGCCTATGCTGCTCATCTCCCTGGGAGAGAGCCACTGATGATCCTCCCGACACCGCTCTACCTTCAGTCACCAAACAGTACTCCAAAGCCGTGCCAGATCCAGGCTTAGGAGATACTCTACTCGCACTGTGTGGCTGTAAGGGAGGGCTGTGTGGTGACGAACTGCATCCACACACCTGCTCTTCTGTCAAGCACATTTCACTCAAGCCATATTGTGCTTTTTCTTTGCTTTTTTTTGTGCTACCCCCCGCCATAACTTTTCTGTGGTATTCTCCAGGTGTAATGTTATAACAGCTTTATATTAAAATTTTGCATTTAAAAAGAGGTGCATATATTTTATCTTAGAGGAATAATGCTTTTTCATTATGTGAATCCTCTGAAGTTTTGCAGAAACTGGTGACTTTTGACACATTTGGAAAAAAAAAATACACTGTCACCTTTATAAAGTTACATCAGAGAGTATCACGTAATGTCGTATTACATGGCAAGTCTTATGTATTTCTTTATAAAACTGTGCTTACATTTAATAACCATGAATCCTTCGGTGCTTTACATCACTGCAGCAGCATTCTCGAGGCTCTCCCTCAACCCCTTAGTTTTGATGGATGGGCCTGTGAAAGCCTCTCAGGACGCTGGTAATCGGATAACAGCAAACCGAATTCTTGACCAAGAAGGGGAAAAAAGGCAGTGGCATGTAGCTCATGAATGAACACAGACCGAGGGGAAGCAAGTAATTCAAAAAAGCGAGGAACATCTTTAATCATTCTGTGTCAATGATTAGTCATAGACAATGTCGCTTTGTTAAAAGTGTGCTGTAATTAATAACTGGAGCAGGGTAGAACAATTGAGGGAGCGAGTGTCATGTGTTGTACATTACTAGAGAGGTGATTTCTAAATAGTGTAAATTAGGTGTTTACCTATTGTGATCCAGCCTGTGACACTGCAGCCTCTTTTTTCCTTGAGAACAAGACCAAAGAGAATGATTAATTGCAAGCTCACGGGTTTTACAGCTTCAAGAGTAAATCAACTTCTAAGAAGTGCTAACTTGCTAAAATATAAACTAATTTTAGGCCCCAGATATTAAAATATAATCCATCTTCTTCCTCCACAGGGAAAGCTAATTAGAAAATGTGACTGGCATAAGAGAGGAGAGGTGGAGGAATGGTGGGATTAGGCTCAGGAACAGAAAATGACACCCTCTTGCTAAATCTTGGGATTTCTATACACTTCAAATCAACTATTTCCCGTTGTGCTTCACTGTTTCTCACACTTCCAACACAAAAGCTTGAAAAATGATTTATTCTATAAATAGCATATAAAGTTCCTTAAATTGTGTAACCTATAAACACATTGACTAACAAATGAGAGGAAGCATTTTTATTTTTTTTCCCCCCCTTAATTACAAATATTTATGCTTTTTCTCTTTGTGGGTTTTTATTTGAGCATCTACCTGACACACTTTCTCTTTAATGCAATAGCCAATAAACAACAGTTGCCCAAGGCAAAGAGGCTACCTGACTGAGGCACAACTGGCACTCAGCTCTTGTGTTCCTTGTGTGTATTGACCTTATGCAGTGGAACATCAACAGCCTATTGTGCAATGCAATTTAAAACCTTAAGGAACACAGCCGTTCCAAAAAGGGGGACAGCTTACGTGAACGATCACAGAAAACAAAATAAAACTGTAGAAATGTTGTAATAATTACACTTAAATAAAAGCTTAATTAGCTGATTTTGCTAATGAAATTTTAATTTAAATCAAACACTCCTCACACAGACATTCTGGACATTAGAGGGGGTATTTTATGTGCAAATCAGTGGAAAATAAGCAGTATGAGGGTACATTGCATACAACATGACACAGTAGCAATGTGCAACAGAGCTGAGTAGTCCCAGCCAGCCGGAGCTCTCTCGAGTCCCAGAAGACAATCCCCTGAGAGAAGAAATGCTCTGAGTGGTGACAGCTTAAAGGCAGTAAGCCAATAATAAAGACCAGCAAAGTGGCCATGGGAGAGAGTTCTATTCCTGCTACCTTCAAAACAACAGAGCAAACAAGTGTCACTCAAGAGTCTACAACCCAGTGTACAAAGTTAAAGTGTCATTTAAAAAAACTTTCTAATTCTCGTCTATTCTTAAATTAATGAAAATGTTTGTCTCTCCTCTTGTGTCTTTTTTTTTTGTTTTGTTTTTTTAAATCTCCCTCTCCAAGCGTCTAAGAAGGATGTCGTTTTGTTGAGAGTGGAAAACTGACAATTTATTTTCAGCAGACCTGTTCTATTAACCCTTTCAGTATAGGACATCATTTCATAATCCATTTACAGGGCCACATTTCACGTATTTCAGTGCTATAATAGCTGTCCAATTGCTGTCCTACTGGGTGTCTATTTGACTGCACCAAATGCATTGAAATGCCTTCCTACTGTCTATAACTACTCAGGAACACTCAAAAGAAAATCTTCTACGTGCAAATTGCACTTAACCTTGCTAAACTAAACTGAATTTATTTAAAAGATGGGTTTGTAAAGGACAAAATAATTGCTTTATTCACAATAACAGAAACTGCTCTATGATAGAACAAAATACTTGCAAACTGAGGAAAAAAGAAAGTATAATGGTGAAAATAATACTAAATTCTGATACAACATGTACCTGAAAACAATAAAGAGCTCCCACATCCAGTGCGCTAAGGGACAAAGCACTAATTGGATGCTAAGCAGCACATCCTACATGACATGAGAAAAGTGCATTCAATGCATTGTGGCCCATTTCTCTCAACCTATCACACCAAACTTTGTCTTTTCATTCGTCCTATATGTAATCAACTTTTCTGGTGGTACTTCAGTGGTCGACTCCAACATTATTCCTACACTTCAGTGCAGATTTATCCTGTGAGGATGACAAATTTCTGGGTTAGTTTGGAAAGAAGAGTGCTGCAGGGGAAGGCAGTGGCAAGTCTGCAATGGAGGGGTGGGGGTGGTGGCGATGGGGGACAACCAGTAGAAAACTCATTTGGAATTCAGCACTGCAACATTGCCATCTTTTGGCCAGACTGTATACTCTAAAATCCCAGGGATACTCCATCTTCAAAACCATACTGAGGTCCTTAGGCAGCTTGACACAAAGGTACGTAAAGGATTTATTCTTTTCTTTCAGAGAAAGGAGGCATTGCAGGCTGGCAATACTCTAAATATGTTTCATGGGTTTGTTCTATAAATATGTCCTGATCACATATTTCCATCAAAACCGCAGCAATGCTGACTGTCATCCATTATCAAAATGTCCATTTAATTTGATATTTCAAGACAATACAGTCTTTATAATCATCTGTGCATTAAAATAATGCAGCCTGAAACTGGGATACAACACAAGTCAACTTTTTAAATTAAATTGAAGAATGTGTTCATTACTATTTAATTTCACATGATGGCTTGAGAAAACAAAGGGACACACTTCGGCTTTTCATCTATCATCTGCTCTTCTTGTGGGAGTAAATTTACAAACATGTAGTGAACAGGAAAGCTTGAGTGGGTATACTTGTCCTCTACCTGAATAAATATTTGTCTGAAGCGCCTGTGCTGTCCTGTTTTCCCACGGTGGTGTATGGGACATCATGGATAAGGGAGAGGATGGGCTCTGACAGAGAGTGACAATTCATCCCTTCATCCCCCCTAACTGACATGTCACATTCTCTGATGACTTTATTGTGCTCCCTGTCACTGCACTTAATCTGTGTGTCAGTCAAGCCGGAGCAGCCCACACCACCACCTCCAGACAGCAAAGCTAATACCCACCCTTTTAATGACATTAGATTTGGAGTAATGCCATTCAGTATAGCACTGATATTATCTTCTATTTGCATCATTCAGCCAGTGACACAGCCAGAGCTCGGCCGATAGAGAGCTGGTCATTTCCCCATCCATTTCCACTCGGATGACAGATGTCAAGATGGAAACTGGCTATTATTTACTGTAGCCGTGTTTTTATCACAGACAGACATGATGTCTCACTTTGCACCAGGCTGTCAGCCAATGCATCAAAACCTGTCTTTTTTGTTATATTTGGAGCACAGCAGTACAAAGTATACAATAATTTCGATACTAGTTTTTATTATTATTATTATTATTAAAATGAATTATTTTGTTATGTTAACACTAACTGCCAGGAGGCATATTAATAGCGCTGATTGTCCAAATCAGGAACTGTATGATACAAGTCGAATACAATATAATAAACTTTGGGAGCAACAAAGACCATCTGTTAAATCCTGCGAGAAAGTTGCCAAAAACTAACAATTCATTCTCATCACACACACAACATGCTGCTCTATTTCTTCGTCTCTTTACTTTGATAATGTCTTTTATATTCTGGGCTATGAGTTTACCTGCTTAAAGGCATGCCAAATACCGCTCAGGAAAATTGTCCTCCTCTCAATAAGCATCTGCACTATCCTCTTCAGGTGCTATGATGACATTATAATGAACATGCCACAAATGATTTTGAGTGATTCAAATTCCTTCAGCAGTGCATTTGGTCCTCCTGTCACTGAGAATGAGTAAGCAGCATTACCAGCCTATCAGCATTAGAGGTAACAAAATCTTTTCTTTTTTTTTTCTTTTACTGACAGTGCATTTTCTCTCCCATCAGAGCTCCCAGTGCCTAATTAAATGTATTTAGCATCATAAATATTCCAGGGGGACAGGTTGACACAATGAATTAATGTCTCGCCTCAATACCAGAGCCTCTCTATTGGCTGTGGAGAGAAAGTTAGCCCCAATGCCAGGTAAATGCTGCTGCTTGCATGTCTTGTTATAAATCAGTGGTACATTTGTTTCCTAATACTGTGGAACTGAACATACACTGATACGGATTAAGTCACGGGACTCTGCTACTTTTGGAGTAACCGCGAGGGACAGCAACTTATTTTCAATTTTAGACAATTAAATATTAAGTACTTTGCATTGTTGTAGCAATCTCATTAAGCGATTTAAGCAATCTTTACAATTCCTTTTTTTCTTTGACTTGTTTCATAACGTGGGAATTTTTTTTTTAAGGAAAACACTATAAAAACACTTTTTGGACATTTTGGAAAATAGGCTTATTCTCACTCAATTATACCCCTCTCATTTCTGCATGGTAAATATGAAGCTACAGCCAGAAGCCAGTTAGCTTAGCATAAGAACTAGAAACCGGGAGCAACAGCACAACAACACACAAGCTCACTACTTAACATGTTATATTTAATTGTTTAGTTTGTGAAACAAGAGTCAGTGTGATTGTCAGCAAAGCAAGCAGTGGAGACTCCAGGAAGTTACTGTGCCAGGCCAAGAAGTAGTAGTTCACATAACCCCCATAACACTTCAGCCACAGCCAGGCTAACTTTTGTCCCCATTTCCAGTTTTTATACTAAGCTGAGCTAACAACCTGATGGCAGATTCACCGTACAGATGTAAGACTTTTATTGATATTCTCATTTAACTCTTGGCAAGTGTTCGAATAAACGTATTTCACAAAATGTTAAAGAACTATACAAATACACTTACTTTTCCTGTCCAAGCTAACAAAGCATATATGACTGTCTTAACATGGAAAATAACTACGATCTGACTAAAGTCTGTCTGTCCAGAGATTACAGGCAGCCAGATTAGCTTTTCTATGTCACTGATTATTTCATTCAAGCCAAAAAAAATAAATAAGTGTACTTATTCAGGGTCTGCTCGTGTCCTATATCAACGCTGCCCTGTATAGCTTCCATTTTCACAGAGAACAAAGTGGCTTGTCCTGGCACACCCTGCTGTGCCAAGGTGCACCAGCCATAAGCCGATCACTGCTGCTATCTTGGGGTATTTCTGTGGTACAGCTCCCCTCACCTTGCTGGTACATTCACCAGTGCCCTCTGCTTAACAATGCCCTCCACAAGCCCCTTAGGAAGACAGCAGGGAATTTTGGATGACTTCCTTGGGGTTTGAAGCCCTTCCCAAATCTTCACACTTGAAGAGGGAAACGTTTCACAGCTTATTTGATGCGCTTTTCCTTCTTTTTTTTCTTGCATGAGAAGCAAGGAAAAGTGTCCTACTCTGTTAACCAGCCACCAGAACAAATAGGTATATCTACCACACTGGGCTGACAGGGTTGGAGATGATAGAATTACATGTTATTATGTTCATTTTAAATCTAGATATTTTTCCTAATTTTCTCACATTTTCTCTTGCCTATGAAAATGCATAGACATCACTTTTCTCTCCTCAACATGTGTAATTGCAATTTGCAAGAGCTAAACTAATTTTACGACACAGGAACACCTGTATTCATCTCCATATTAATAGAAAACAGGAAGTATAAATCCCAATTTTCCAGCAGCCAGTGTCAGTGAAGATGTTCCTTGAGGGAAAAGGCTGTCTCCTCTCCATTAAAATATTGGTGCTCTCCACCCGCTTTCCCTCTAGAGCGTCCCTTTTGAGCCGAAATCAGATATCATAATTATGAATGGCACCCAATCTACATCACTGGGCTTGACACTTCTAATATCCATATATGCCAATGTACATTTAAGTTTCCACTGTTAAGGTGTTCTCTACATTGAGTTATAGTACTGTGTGGCACCATGGATACAGGCCCCTGTGAGTCTCATTTAGCTGTGGAAAAGGGAGGTTTGACTGATAGGCTCATTTGGATTAAGCACAAGCTCACTGCCCCTTAGAAAAGAAGAGAACAAACTTTTACACTACTCTTGAAGCCACTAAAGATTTGTTAATCTCACACAGTCAGCTATTAACCAAGAGGGAAAACTGGTCCCCTCTATAAATCAACACATCATCCTTTAATATATAAATGCTAGGTGCTATTGTGCGCTGTCCACTTCAACATATATATGCCATCTTATGTTTTTTCATATCTAATCATCATTACATTTAGAAATTTAACCATTAATGAGTGTGAGCCACACTCTGGCTTGTATCTACATTCCTGCATCCCTCTCTGCATGTGTATGTCATTACACTATAGACAGGAAAGCGCCGGAGCCATTGTCAGGTCAGGCTCTACAAAGCTACGGCTGATGTAGGTGGTCTACGTTGGCTCATTAGTAACAACATGAGCAGTGGTCTAATGAACTTAAGACAATGCTAATTAATGGAGGAGAACAAAAGCTTAACATTTTTAGAAAGTGTGAAGCACTGAGTCTGCTTGTATGACAGCGTTTAAGCCACCTTAATCCGCTTGTGATGCGGAGCATGGTGCCTCGACCGCGTGGTGCCTCGACCGCACAGCGCCGGGGCAGGTCAGAGGGAGCAGCTCCATACCTCAGCTGATATAGTCACCTGTGACAATCCTTTATGGGCTGATAAAGTAAAGGAAGTCTCTCAAGGAACAGTGCACTGACTTGGCGGAGGGTCTCCCCTGGGAGCAGGTGTCAGGGTTGTCTATCAGAAGGCTGAAAGGAGAAAAGGGACGTGTTACTGGGCTCTATTGTATCCCGGTTGTCATTGACTGATCGGGTCCATTTAGCTGGCTTTCACAGTGAATGAAACCACCTGAATAGATGAAAGCGAGACAGCCTTCCCGACAAACAAGGAGCCCTGGAATATTCATGGAGGATCTGTGAGGAAAAGATTAATGTATTAGAAATTAAAATGGGGCCCGGACGTATGATCTTGCTCTAACACTTGGCCAGACCTGTGTCACCCGCCGCTAGCGCCTGAAGTCGGCACATGCCGCTGCCAAGGTGGAGAGGAATCATTAAGCACCCTGCCATTGTGTGAGCAGAATAATCAAACTTCACCCCCCCATTCTTTCCCGCAGCACTGACAATGAATAATTCTGGAGCCATTTGCAATGTTAACGGCACCTATCTGGGCCATCCATGCCTTTATGATAAGAGCTCCAAATATGCATTTCAACAGTCTGAACAGAAGCTGCTTCACCGGCATTTCAAAGGACACCTGTCAGTCATCTGAAAGAGCTGTCAGTCTCTGTCACGCAACGGTGCCAGTGAAATGGCCCAAAAGATAATCTTTACTCTCTCTCTCTCTCTCTCTCTCTCTCTCTCTCTCTCTCTTTCTCTCTCTCTCTCCACCTCTCTCTTTCAGATCAGAGCAGTTACATTTGCAATAGAGTGACAAGTGATTTACACTGGAAAATGGATTGTGTTTAAACTGAAAAAAGGGGGGGGGTTATTCTTTTAGGCTGCATTATTCTTTGCTGGTGTACAGCTGTATCAAATATGCTATCATAAATGTGATCTGGGCTACACTGAATGTCATTATGTGTGATACCATGAGCACTAGATGGGCTACTGAGCTCAAAGGTGACTTTGATAATTCCTATCTCTCTAAACAGAGCTCTGTGTCTACGAGGAGTAGGAGCCGAGATGGGTGGGATCAAACAGGTTTGTGTTTCCAAAAAGTTTGACCTTCTGTTGTTTTTAACTGGAATGTGTCTTCAAACAGAGATCACTGCTGTGTGGTTTATCTACCGTGTGGGACAACAGCGCCCAGCTATCGCTCTATAGATTTTTACTTAATAAAATCTTGCTTTCCCAATGGTGCCTCACAGTGTAGATGTGCTTAAACTATGTTTTTTCTTTACTTAAGTCTATAAACCAGTTTGTTACAGACTGTATTTGTATGGCCACTTGGTTGACAAGGAGGCAAGTAAAGCCCACTGCCCCTCCACATGTAGGCCAGTAATTTGTTAAGCACGACTAACTTGTGTGCCACCAGCTGTTGGTGATATTTACAGCTGAGTGCAGAGGATGTGTTTGGACCGAAGCTTGCAGGGCCAGGGCAGCACTAGGCCCAGTCCTACTCCCCTTATGGGCACTCCAAGGGCGAGGATGGCCAGCACTCACAGCACAGACCGCAATACCGTAAAATCACAGAACAGAGATGTGCAGGAAAAAAAAACGCACAAAACAAAATTTTACATACCCTGAACAGCTTGCTGGCTCAGCAGAGTAAGGAGTAAGCCATGTGCTTGTGAGTATGAATCTGGAGAATGACCTTTATGACAAGTCATCCTCTCCAAAATCTCCTCTGTCACTCTCCAAAACGTATAATCCAATAAAGGAGAAAAGAGCCGTAGTATGGATGGCCCAGTTGTTTCCCTGCAGTACACCGCTCTTCCAGTCAAGAAGAGATCACATCTAAGTTATGGAACATTATATCATGCATACCAGACATCAGTGGCACATTTCGATCACTGAAGTCTGCTACAACTGCCTGAAACTGTCTTCAATGTGCTCCTGGGAACTCTGCCAAAAGCCAGAGTCACTTTAGTTCATCCAGCACAAGCCAGTACAAAGCTCTGTGGAAACCCTTATGCTTACCCATCCAAAATTCTTTGTTGTTTTCCAGCGAGTCAGGCCATTTTCACACAGAACAAACAGCAATTTGACGAGCAATTTGAATTTTGGGCACTCCTCTTTGTCACATAGTTTCCACACCATGTCCGCTCCTCCAACAATCTCCTTATTGTGGCTCGGGGAGGACATGGTTCAAGGAGTGAGTCACTCGATGAATGTTCACTTTCATTTCAAAGTGCAGTAGGCTGGCATAATCCCTGATACTGAACCCTGACTCACCAGGTCTGTTTCAGATTGTGCGCTCTGTCCTTCTTCCATTGTGAAAAAGGACTCCCACTCGCACTTCTGACAAGAGAAAGTTCAACTACACGCTCACTGATAAAATTACATGTCAGAAAGACAACAAGGCTGTTGTGAACAAAAACATTACGAGGAAAGCCACTGAAGACAAATGAGAGCACGTTCAAATAATTCACAAGTGAATAAAATTTTATGAGTTAATCAAATGAAGTGAATAAAGGAACAAAAGCGAGTAGTTATCTTGTCTGCAGTTTTTTTTTTCTCCCTCGATTTTGAAATCCTCACACAAATGAATGTCAATAGATGTGCTTGTACAACAGCTTTCTTACAAATTATTCAGTGACTACAATTTTGCAGTTGAAAAAGTCACACATAGAAAGCCATTTACCTGAGTCACAAATGAGTATGTAATTGAGTCCCTAGGGAAAATAACTCAGCTTAACTACTGGAAATAATGTGTAAATTCAATACATTTCCTAATGAGCTCATTTGAGTTTGCTGCAATTATATTTGCTAGTCTAGGTGCAGATAGGATTCTGCAGCTGAGTTGAGGTGAATAAAACCACAGCTCCCTTGTATTCATTAAAATTAGCATATGGACCTGTCAACACTTCTCAGAGGCACGTTGTAACAATGCCATTTAGCCCTGCATCAAGTAATGCCAATGGAATGAATGCATGTGGTGGGTAAATGCCTCCCCACCCCTAGCGACAGGGGTGGAATAGGACTGGCAGTGCTGGCTCTGACGCACAAAAGAGGCTGCATTTTAACAGCCAGGCCCTGGCCTCTGACCAGGGGCCATCCACATCAACACTGCTTACACTCCACCATACCTCCCAGCTACCAGCCCAGCCAACCAGCTCTATACACACACTGAGACAGACAGGGAGACGAGCGAGGCAGGAGAAATGAAGACCGCCAATGTGTGAGCGTGTGTGTGTGTGTGTGTGTGTGTGTGTGTACGGACGTGGGCAGATAGCAGTGGGGAAAGCAGAAAAGAGGAGATAGAAATAAAGATAGGTAGCTCACTGCAAAGTGAGCCTTTGTATCTTCCTCTTAACAGCTGTGTATTGATCTTCCTCGACAAAGTGCTCTTATTTATCTCAATAACAACACTAAAACTTAAAAAATAATAATTATTTCCAATAAATACCCAGAGTGTATCTCTGGATAAACTTAAAAAATATTCTTATCAAAAGGTGCCAGGAATGAAAATGCCCGTGGAAAAAAAAAAAAGCTCCTTTATTGTTGTTTGTCATCGTTACATTGAAGCTGCCAGTGAGAGAAGGTATTGTTGCTCAGTGGAGCACACGAGGCCCTAGTTGCATTGTGATGCCAGGATTTTAAAACAGGTGCGAGTTATCAATAGACCACAGACTATTCGACTCACTCAGCTGTGCCTCTCGATACACTTCAGAACATCGCACGCCGAACAGCCAGCCATGATCTCACACAATTGGGCTGCTTTACTGACAGACACTTTGTTTCCAGATGCATCCAGGTCTAATGGATAGATGGTGCCATCGTTCCAAAGCTCTCAGCTTCTCGATTCAGTTCATATACTTTACCACTAGACTGACAACACTATTTCAACTGATGAAATCTCATTAGGCATTTTGGATATTAGTAGCCACACTGTATTAAGACATAATTAACCTTGTATTTTGCTTGTGACAGCAGAAATGGAGTGAGTGAATTCAGCCCCATGAAAGAGAACACAGGAATAAAAGACAGGCTAAGGAGAAGGCAAGGCCTCAGCTGTGCTCTGCACTGATCTACACACTGTGATTACCTGGAGCAGAAAACCAAATGTAAAGGCCTTGGGCTGGCTTTGATATTTCCATCCTTCGTTTGTCTGCTATGACCTGGGCTACATCTAACAGACCTAGACTGGAGGTCAGTAGGAATCAAGGGAGAAGAGATGAGAGGAGAAATTAAAATTAGAAAAGGAGCACAGCTGAAGTTTTTTGCTTCCACTGTTACCCTAGATGCTGATTCTTGAAATGGCCAAGCACATGCAGGGTTTTCCTCTCACACACACCAACACTCATTACAGTTACCTTTTGTCCACTGTTGGGTGCCATTACCACTCCCACCCCAGCACTAAAAGAACTGGGACCAACTTTATTCTGCAAGGGCGCTTATTAAAAAATTACATATTCACACTTCTGTAGAACAGAGCCTTAATGAGGATGAAGGGAGACTCCTACAGTTTGTCCCCACTGGCAGAAACAAATGAGAAGAAGAATACTGGATTTTAAACAGAGTCTAGTATACATATAGACTGGCAGATTAGGGAGAGGGGGTGGGAGGGGGGCCATGGATCTTTCACAAAGAGGACTGAAGGTGTCCTCCAATTATCAAGCTATCATACACTTCAACAACACTTCATAAAGGACAAAGACTGAACTCATCGAAAGGTTGAGCTTAGTAAGTACTTTTTTTTTTTTTAATCAATAAAAGTTTGAAACTTACCTTCGCAACTGACCAGATGTGGTATGTATAGCTTAGCTTCAGAGTGCAGATGAAAGAACTTGAAAGAACTGGTGCCAGCTTCTCGGTTATGAGGATTTTCTGCTTTTCTCATGTCTTTCTTGGCCTGTTGGTCAGAGAAATGGGCTCTGAAAAATTAGCATGGGTGTTTTTCTCCTTTTTCTATTTAACAGACCATAAAAAAAAAAAAAAGGAAATAATCATTAGGGGAATACACAAGATTCTGCATCCATACATAAAATGCTACAGTGCACATACTACATTTCAAGTCCCCTAACTTGTAGGTTAATTTGTCTAATGGAACAGATGCAGAAAACATATGAAAGAATTGCACTGTTATCAAAACAGCTATTCAAGCTCCACGAGAAAAAAAAAGTTAGTTGCATGGGAATTTAACTGCATTTTGAATCTGCCACAGATTTCGACGACAGCTCACAACCGTTTCTCAAAACATGTTTTTGTGTGTAGAGTAATACAGCCGAGCTCAAATTTCTCTCGTCCCTTCAAGCACAAAATACAAAAGGCCTAGGCTGCCACTACCTGATTCAATCAAGAGTGTTACATTGTATACCCATGGGCAACACAGTGACTTGTATTTTAATTAATAATGTAATACCCTGGTCTCAAAGGCTTGGCCCTTGGCATTCTTTCTGCTTTTTTTGTAAATACTCTCAAGATCCCAGAAAAGATGCTGGGAGCATTTTTCCACACTCAGACTGATGCTGCAGGATTTGATACATAATGTTTGAAACTAAGACTCTCTAGCATTTCAAGCCTTGTGTAAAGGGAGGTTTTTTAGCAATATGTTAAAGCTCAGGGACCAAGGAAAGAACATTTGTCATCATTTGGTTAAAGATGAATTGGAAGAAGAAGCAGCACGATAAAAAAAATAGAGGCGCAAAATTAATTTAGGAGTATTAGAAACAAGTAAGATGGGGGGGTGGGGGGGGTAGAAATTATATATCCTATGTAAGCAGAGTACATGGTGTGAATGAAAGTTAATGTTAAGGGCCATGAGACATGGCCGTGGGTGCTATGTTGTGAGGAATAACAAGCACAGTGAAGGGTAAACGCACGCTTCTTTGGAGATCCTGGACCGGAAAGAAGCCTGAGGGAGCTCAAGGGTTTATGGGATATGGGCTGTGTTCAACCTTTCTCTGCAGCCTCACACACCAGAACAACAGGGAATGATGGCACTTTTACAGTATGCCATGAGACGTACTGACTCATTCGTTCACACATAAGAGAAATGTTAACTAAATGTATAAAAACTAAATGATGGCTGACGCATTTTAAGTCATAGAAAACACTAGAAATGATGGATGCGCTGCTGCCACTCGTGTCACGTTTTTAGCCACACCGGTGGGAGTTTTCATCCTGGCATTACAGATGAAATTTCAGAAAATAAACCTATTTTCAAAGGCATCTGCAAAAGAAATCAGAAATTATGTGATTTATATCAATATTTTATCAGTTGTTTTTTTTTTTTGCTGTTGTTTTTTAAACCACAACTGTGGAAAAAAAATCAAACAAATAACTATAAAACAATTTTCTTAGATCAAAAATTAAATTTTTAGTAGAACAAACATTTTAATTAGCTAACAGGAGCACAGCTACAAGTAAATCTAAAGTGATTATTCCTGCCCTGAGAGAAAGGCTGTCTCCCTGCGCTCTGTCAAAAGGTCAATTATGGCCCCAAACCGGCATGCAGTGACAGTGACCTGGAAGCGCTACTGATGACCCCACATCCAGGGGCCCAAAAGAGTTGATCATCTAACATGTAAGCTGCCCCGAGCCATGGAAATCTGACATTTGTCCTTATTCAAATGAACACAAACAATATGCATCTCATGCCTCTCCCTAACCTGTGCCAAATCTAAGGCATAGGGACCAGCAGTCTTAACACATTGTCCTCCAATCCAAGTCCATGCCCTTCCCTGTGAATACAGCCACACAGCAGTCACACACAGAGCCTGCAGAAAGAGCAGACTGCGAAAAGGCGCCATCTTCACCAGCATCTACAATAACTCTGGTCATTATAGTTCTAGTCTACAGTGCCGGGGTCACAAATTCAAAAAGGGTTACACAGTAAAGGAAAATGTTAAAGGTTGGAAAAATTCAAGATATGTGAACTGTCTTTGTGAATACTTTTTAAGTCGATGTTGGCTGTCATTGAGAGACCTAAAATCTAAATCCTTAAAATGAAAGCAATCCATATTTTCATAATAACAGTGGATCAAATGACTTTGTTTAATGCGGTTAAAGGGGTCGTTTGTTGTGATGGACCCGCAGAAAATTATCATCCAACTTTGCAGGAGCCCATCATTTTCACCTGTATTCAGCATAAAAGCCTGAAACACTCCCTATCCACTATACACTACCTGTCTCACACACCAAACAGCAGACAGACACAGTTAGCAACTTGCTGTTGAACATTACGGAGCATGTTGCAACTATACGCTATCTGTTGGATGTGTAAGCAGACAATTGTTTGCTGATTAGTTCTCCATATTAACTTAAAAGGTGATAATATATCTGTCACCTCAGGTTTAAAAATAAATTATCTAACTCTAAGTTAAAAGACAAGGCTGGCGTTAATCTTTATTTTCTTTCTTTCAATAAATCTCATGAAAAGACCAAAATGTGTTAGTCCATTTGAGTACTTTACTTCCCTATCCTGCCTATCACTGTTATGCCTAAACTCATTCCAGGATATATACAGCAATCCTTAAGTTAAATTTGATACCTTTAAATACCTTTTTTTATTACCTTCGGATTTTCTTTTAAAACCATCACGACACTGAGTTGCAAGTGTTAATCAGCGTCCTTATTAACGTTGACACAGATTTTGACATATATAACACTATACACAACAGAATAGATTTAGAGACTCACTGATGTTGACTTCATATTGCACACATTTATTTCACTTTGTGAACAAAAATAAAACTACATAAAATGTGCAATGAAGAGTACAATTCCAGCAGGCATTCACTGCACGAACTGCTGACGCATTACAAGCTGGCATCTGCTAAATGAACTCTTGCTGATATCACTTCACAAACTGGCATCCACTACATGAACTGGTGGACTGCTATCACTTGATTTTAACATAAACCTGTGCTATAGCCCTAATATGAACTCATGAGCAAAAGAATCTTATGGAAAGTGTCTTAATTGCATGGCCTTTTCTTCAATAGTTTTCTCCATTTTAACCAGTTCCTCTTTTTTCTCTTTGTATCTCCTTCTGAGTGACCCATCTATGGCCACAAAATGGTAAGGGAAAGCAGGAGGACCCTGTCAAGTCTTCTCTCCTGGCAGGAACATTATGAAAGAGGAAGTGCATGGCTCGCAGAAGTTTTTCCAACTGCCACAGAGTAAAGCCTGCCTTTAAAGTGGAGGATGTGAAGTCCACAGCTTCCAACAGTGACAACCTGAGCACCTCCGTAGAGCTCTGCATGCTCTTTCTGGAGAAGCCAATTTGAAATTCACACTGGGGCCATCCATGCCAACTGATAGTAGTTCCCTCATATTCAGTTGTGTAACACATTCCTGTGAATCAATACAGAAGAGAAGAGAAAGAGAAAGTCTGTTAAAAATAATCATTCTGATACAGTAAAATAGATCTCAACATTCACAAAGCTTGGCACTTGGGGCTAAGGAGAAGCATTACTGCATACACATTTGATTTCAAGTATTAGCTGGTATTTTAACAATAAAATTATTTTGTGGTGTTTTTTCCAACAGAAAAACTTGAGCCAAATATTACATGTCTATAACTGTGATAGGTTATTGAACTTAACAAAATACTAAAAACATGTTTTTTTCTTGTACCTTGGAGCTATACCCCACAGGTTAATAAATGCAGGTAGGCCTACAGCTTTCATTCAAGTAACTGCAGGCATTTGGCCAATTTAATCTTTTTGTGTAGCTAACAATAAATTTGCCAACACTGCCCTATAATACATAAAATCTTTGTGAATAAATAACTCTTCAAATGAGTGACCACAGGACGCCGTCTAAGTAGGCCTATATAGCAAAAACATGAATATTAATTTACCTTGATGTGATGCAACAAATCATAGGCCCTTCCATGTCCCAAGAACCGAGATCCAAAGTATCTGGATTGGACACAGCCATCCTCCCAGCATCGAACATGGATGTCAAGCTGTTTTTTTCTTTGACGCCTGATTGAGGCTCTCATCAAACATCAACATGAATGGCCCAGCCTTGTTGATGCCATCAATAAGTTGTTTTTTTTTAAAGAACGATGCTAATCCAAATCTGATCATGTACCCGGTTTTGTCTTTACCACACGTGTCTTTACCGAGGGGGTGTTTAACTGCAGTGTTTAGACACCACGCGCAGTGTCGGTGTGGCGCCCAGAGTCACCCGCGGGTCAGACGTAGTTGCTGGAGCCGTAACGTTGCCTTGTACCGTGGCGGCAGTTTGCGGTAATGGTGGTGGAGGTGCAGCAGCACAGAAAGTTGAGAGTGGTAGAGTTAACTGCTCTCGCCGACCGGGCATTCCATTTTTATGTTTAGTCGATTGCATATGCGACCGAAGTGTGTTAGCTTCCATCCAGTTTACAGTTTGTTTTTTTTTTTTTGTTTTTTTTTTTTACAAACCGAACAATAAGCCTGCCGGTTATTCCCTACTACAGGCCTGAGCCAGTCCCTGACCCAGCTGTCAGAAAACTTGCATTTGCCCATGACGACGACCATGGTTGTCTGGACGCTGATGATGTACCTAAACTTGTCAAAAACGTAAGCTAGCCAGTTCACTATCCAGGTGAGCTGAGCGCGCACAGCGTTTGAGATGTCCACCGACCACTGAATATGACGTCATCATCAGTCGGCATCAATCATACAAAGTTGAGACTTAAGGTTTGAGATGACTAACGACTAACGATTGAGGCTAACACGAACTTTAGTAGGTAGAATTTCAGTCAGAATAGGATACCTCATTGTCTGAAAAAAATAATACCCATTTAAAAAAATAATACCTCTAAACCACATTTAACACTTAATGGCCTTAAATTTGGTAATTTTGATTTATCACCTTTTAATACTTTTTAAAACCCCGCGGACACCCTCCTCACTAAGAGTGAATGACATTCACTCTTAGTGAGGATATAAATCTTTTTTTTAAAAAAAGGGTCGAAAATATATTTTTTGACTATGCTAAGTCATTTCCTGAAAAAGCTGGTCACTGCATTTTATTGTCTTTTTACAAAAATCACTCAAACAGGAGTAAACAGTGAATTTGCAAGAATATTTTCAGCAGTCAGCAGTATTTACAGCAGCAGGACAGTGTATGTGCAACTCAAAATATCAGTTCACTGTTGCTTTTGTTCTTTTTGTGGGATTTGATTACAATAAGAAAAACAATGAATGTGACTAGACTTTAATTCTGGTAAAATATAACAAAAATCCGTAAGTCCATATGTAGCCTTTCAAGCTGAGCCCAACATGAGCCCGTTTACTACACTGGAGTAAAAAGCTTTGCAAACACACCTCTATAAGAGGGTTATTGCCGTAACACCGGTATACACAGTAAATTCCCCCTGAATAGCACTTGCCTGAAGCAACACCTACCATAGTAAATGTTTATCCATGTGGACTTCCCATCTCATGCTGTTTTGTCTGTGTGAGCAGAAGGTAGCGGCCTGGCCTGCAACTGTATGACACAGAGCAAAGGCTCTCATGTCTTCAGGGCGTTCCACAGAGCATGATCATGAAAAGCAGAAACATGAAGAAAACTGCAAAAGGTTGAGCCATGGAAACGTCTTTCTCCTGCACGTCAGTTAATTTCCTCTTTTTCCCTTTGGTTCCACATCACTTTTCTATTATGTTTCGAACACAGTGAAAACATAATACAAATCATGCTGCTGGAAAAAAAAAAATCTAATCATTACACCCTCAAATGAAAAAATGGATACCAGTGAAAAATGTAAGGGAATTGTTATTTTTCACATTCTAATTCACATCACAAGGAACCGAAAAGAAACACATGCTGTATATCAGATTGGTTTGGTGCCTTTTGCCCCAAGCCATGCAGCACACACTGATATTAGTTTTAAATACAGATTGCTGGCAATAATAGAACAGACGAGTCCATGCCTGCCACATAGGCCCAGACTGGAGTGCCCCACGTTGCTGGCTTGCCAAGACAGCTTCAATCAAAAAGCTCAAATAAATGTAGTTCTTTGGGCTCTGTCAACTGTAAACTGTTATTGATCCCAACAAATGAAATTTGTTCACGTTGATCGATCAAACACATTATCTGTGTTTTCCAGTCTATTACCAGCAAGTGGAAACTCAGAAGGCATCAATAAATAGAGTTGGGTCACCCCGGGTAGATTCCTTTCAAGCTAGAAGGGCTGTAAAAACAGGCGACCAAACATAAGTACTTGTACTTAAAGGTAATGGACCTGCATCATGACTAAACGCTAAGTGCCTGGGGTGTCTAGCTGTGGAAAGCACTTCTGTTGCACCTTCAAGGTCTAGAGACACTTGTGTATGTACTGTATACTTGCCCTCCTCTCTTCTGCCCCTCTTAATACCCCCCACCCTTGCACACCAACATATGAAAGCCTTCCAGCTGGCATCCGACGCCTGTACTTGGCAGGTCGGGGGTAACATGAGAATTAAACCTATATCGCCCCAGTTACCAGTTCTCAAATATCAGTGGAGTCCAGCACTTCACTAGGGACCGGTGAGAGGAAAGCATGTCAGTGGAACAAAAAGCTCCTCCTGGCACTTCTCCCCTCAGCTGTTCTGTTTATTGCCATTGCACAAGTAAAGTTTTCATGTGGAAGTAGGTACAAATGATCCTGTGAAGGAGGGATCCATCTGAACCTTGGATGACAAAGTGGTATATCTACATTTCATCTAATGTGCTGTTTCAAAGACAAAATCTTCCTGGGCATGAAGCAGAATGAGTACTGCTTTTTTCTGCTGAATTATAAGACTCTATGACTAAGAGACATGCTGAACTAGCTAGCTTTACACTGTCTTTTTCACTCCTACATACAGTTAAATACCCTCGCTTTTAGGTACATTTAGCTATAAACTAATACAGTCTATTGCAACAGGCCTGCAATAAATTGTCATGAAGGTTACAGTGTTTACAAGGTTTTTGAGGACTTTCGAGGGGTGTGGGGTCAACTTTATGGCAGTTTGGAAAGCGGTGATTTGAAGCAGAAATACACTGCTGATATCAACAGGATGGACAAAATATTAGAAACACCTCACAGTGTAATATCAACTTGATAAACTGGCAACGAAGTACAAGTTGCATTCTTACTTGGGAACTAAAGGTGTGTTTCCTTATGGAAATGACCATTTCTAACCCTCAAATTAAATAAAACTTGTTTATCTCGTAAAACAGCCAGTATTTTTGGTAGAAAACACATAAAATAACTTATGTGTAATAACTAGCTTTGCAGATTGTTATACTTGCTTAATTTCCCTGTGTGAGGTTCAGAAACCTCAGCTGAACTTGACTAAAATCACTTCCCTCTATCCTTTCACATTTCTTCAGACTAACAGAAGAGTGACAGCTTGTCCACAAACCAGGGGCAGTCTTACTAGAAATAGGAATATCCGCTCTCTACAGTGATAGAGCAGCTCTGATAGCTCCTTTATTATGGAAAATTATTTTAAACAGCATAAAACGGCAGAGGCTCATTTTTTCCATGTTTCTGCCACTATCACTCCAGCTATTGATAAGATGTCTAAATTTATTGCAGAATAATTCTGCAGGAAAAGAGATAAAAGGTTGCTGAATAAAATATGAGGCGAAGGCTGTAAATTGTAGCAATGCATATCATTTCATTCAAATGTGGGACGCAATTACCATCTGCTACACTCATCAGTCCCCTCCTTTATGACTTAATTATATGTTTAATGCTATCAGATCAAGGAAAGGGCAAAACAGATGAATGAGAGAGAAAGAGAAAAGATTCCGCAACAAGACAAAAGGCAGATGAAAAGTAACATAAAAGGATGGAATTGATTTCATTCACCAGGAAATAGAAAAAGTTAATTTAGATACAATGTTCCCTCATCTCCTGTGCCTTTGTAAGATAATAAACCCAGCGTGTTGCCAATAGGTCTCATACCAGTCAAACACAAGAAGTCAAGTTCCTCAAAACAGAAAGTCTTCCTGCATTCATTTCGAGAAGACGGCAAGTCCTTTAAAGCGTTCTATGATTACTGCAGTCATTTCAGTCCAAGTCATCAATGTATTGTCTACGTAAAATTTAAGATTTGGCAG
Source organism: Toxotes jaculatrix (assembly GCF_017976425.1). Taxonomy (NCBI): domain Eukaryota; kingdom Metazoa; phylum Chordata; class Actinopteri; family Toxotidae; genus Toxotes; species Toxotes jaculatrix. Next base: position 13,553,790 of record NC_054408.1, on the reverse strand, counting down.
CGGAGAGTCATAGAAGGTTACAACATATAACGACATGTAGATCATTTATACCTATTCTTCTCAAATTTATCTGATTTAAAGATTGATCTCTTGTATATGGCATTTTGAGTGCTCTAAGGAACACTGAACGTTTGTAATTTACTCTTTTCTTTTGAATTTAATCAAGATATTGTTCATTATTTTTGCTCCGTTTCAGCTCTACGAAACTAAACATATTCTGTCATCTGCAACTGCCAGAGAAAAATGAAACTTCACAATACTAAAACTTTTTGTTCAGATGCAAATCGTGTACTGCAGTGTTCACAAAGAAAACTGGGGTTGTCCAAATGGCTGTGGGGTAAAAAGCTAGCCAGTGGGCATCCCAGGTGCCAGCGGGCACTGTCCTAACTGTGTACCTTTGGCCAGAACTCATTATAGGGTGACATTTAGGACTGCTGCTGCCCATGCCAAGTCAGCCCCCTGGATTGAGACAAATTATGTAGTTATTTTTTATGTCAGACATTAAGTCATGTCCAGTGGGAGCCAAATCAGTATCACCTTCATGTCACCTGAAAAAAAAAAGATGATAAAGGCTGTGGACTTCTTAAAACGGGGGCGTCATTCAACTTATTTGGTGAAATTTTCTGGCATTACAAAACAAGAGTGAATTGAATCAGAGTCTGATCTGCAATGCAGAGACTGCAGTGAAATGAACCATGTTCTTTTCTGAAAGCAAAATTCTTATTAAATTTATCTATCTATTCTCAAAGCAGTCGTCCAACACATACGACGACCGGAGCTAAATCACAGTCCTGTTCAGCTGTTTCTATCTCCTCTGTCTTTCCATGGGTCCTGGCAAAACCGAGACTGTTCAAAGACAAATTTCTACCTGCGCATTGCAGAAGGTCCAGTGGTTTCCTTTGCTCCATGGCTGTTATTTCTTTCAAGCCTGAAGAAAAACAAGGAATGGACTGAATTAGTGTTCATTAAACAGCCTAGAATTTTCTGTAAAATTATCACAAGGGGTTATAATATTAAATAAACCAGGAGAGGTATATACTGTAATATAAAACAAAGCACCTACATCTGTGTCATATCATCAATGATACTTGTTATGATTATCATAGACTTACACAAAGTTCATTAAAAACAAATAGCAATGATACAGGTCAAACCATCCTAAACTTGATTTATTATGTCTTTTCAACTTACAAATACATCTGTTGCAAAGGAAATAAAACAGCATGATTCTTTGTTGCAGATTCTTCCTGGAACCCATGAGGATCGTCAGCACGGCAGTGAACAGTGAACAACATGAGCAGAACTAAAGCTCCATCTTGTGGACTAAAGCAAGTACAACCGAGAGGTTCTCTCGGACCTTTCCAAGCTTCCCTATTTACAGGTTTGGTTACAGAAATGCCTGCATCAAGTCCTCAGAATGACAAAATATATGGAAGATAATATGTCAACAGACTAAAACAAGGCATGTATTTAATCACTTTGAGAATGTGTTTGAGAAAAGAGTAAACCTGCAGTAAAGCAACATATGCAGTAAAGCAATCATTAAATGTTTTATGGTGTTCTCGTTCAGTGGAAGAAACATTTATGATTTGAGAATCCAGCAAATACATCAAACAGCGGAGATAAGTCGCTAAACACAACAATTAAACACTGATGAAAGGGCCTCAAAGTGATCAGTCCACACTGGCTTGCAGGTATTTCGCAAAGCATGAAATGAATCAAAGTTGTTTATCTGCTTTGCATTATTGGGCAAATTACGCATAATTGCTCATTTGATGTATTCAGAGTAAAGCGTTCATTTGATGCATATGCTGTGGATATTTTCCACACAAACTTCAAGATGTAACAAACAGGAAAAAAAAATGGGATGTAATTGATTATAAGTTAATTGTGCAAAGGTCTCCCTGATGGGAACCATCTGTCAAAACAAGCTATATATTCACTAATTCTAATCATAATTAATTAAATGGCTAACAAATTACATACATCATAGTTAGTACGGGGGGGAAACTACCGCGGGAACTGTTATGAAACAAATTAGCTTTAACAATGAAAGAAAATTACATCACATAACTAAATATTATACTCGTTTCCGCAAGCCATATTTCTTAATGAATTCTCTAATTAATTTAATTCACACAATGTGCATAATTTGGAGCTGAAAATGTCAGTGGGTCAGACTTAACCATATTGTTGCTGGCTGTCTATTTCAACGAGTGCCATATTAGCACAACATGACCTCTATGTAAATTACACAGACCAACTGTTATAATATTAATTCCAGGGTCTAATTAACATGTTCTAAAGATATCATACAAGTACATTTAACTCATTTTACACATGCCAGTGTCAATGCAAGATTTCCATTTACCTTCATTTTGTGTAATCCCCTTTGATGAGGAACAGGGTGACAGTTTATGTTACTGGTGTCAGTCATAACAAAAAGGCTATTATTTTTACCTGCTCGTTGGATTAAGTGTTGAACTTTTCTGTCTCCCCAACACTCTCAAAAATCAAGGCTACTGGAGTTTTGAGCATTACAGACTATGACTGAGCTCATGCGGAAAGCATGTGCATGCACATTACAATAGTATTTGTGAAAGAGGAGGGAAATTCAGAGACCTTAGATCTTCTTACAATCATCCCAGTTTCTCACTCTATTGTATTAAGGTCAACAGGCACAATTAAAGAGAGCAAGACTGAGAGGCTCAAAAGATCTCACAAAGGTATCTGCAACTCTAGAGTGAAATAATACCCTATGATGATGATCTTTAGCATTGAAGAACTGTTATGATGATCATTTTCAAGGGTTTTTTTTTTCTTCCAGTTGTGATAATTTCCCCTCAGAGAGAATCTCTGAAATCAATCAGTCAATCAAGAACTTTATTTGTCCCCTGGGGGGCAATTCAAGAAAGGGCCATAGGGTTCAGGGACAGCATTTAGATGGTTGACAATATATCAGCTCATCAGCTGTACTTTGTACTCAGGCTGAAACTTTTACAATTATTTCCATTATCGATTAACAGGCAGACTATTTTCTTAATTAATTGTTTGGTCAATAAAATGATTAAAATGCTTGTTTTGTCTGCACAACAACAAATCAAGACAAAAATATGATCAATTTACAAATGTACAAAAGAGAGAATAGGTGCAAGTCCTCATATTTTTTAGAAGCTATAATTTATTAAAATAATTAATCAATTATGGAAATTACTGCTGAGTAATCTTTTCAATTCTACCATGTATATACACAGACACCTGTAATGTTTACACATTGTTTCACCTCAGGTGATGCCATTGTGGATGAAAACTGATACACTGCTGACTGACTTTCACTGTTCTGTCACCTCTGTTTGTCCTAACCCTGTGCCCGATCAGTTCACAGGAAATACAGTCAGATTTACCAAACGATGGCTTCGCTGAGTGTAAATGCAAAGATGGATGAATAAATTAATAAATTGCCCAGTGGATGGAACATATAAGCTAACACATGCATTGCAGGGCTCGGGGGCTATCCCGAGGCCAATCATTTAGCTAACACACTAATGAAAGCCTGTGTAGTGTGGCTAAGGGCAGCCACCATGGGAGGTACCACTCCCCTCCCTCCTCATGTTGGGGACTGTTAATAGGCTGGATGGAGCCAATGGAGACTCCCAGGAGAGGCCTGCTGATGAAGAGGAAAACCTGTCGTTGCCTTCACTAATCACTGCCTAATGGCTGCAGTAACACAGGTTTTACAAATGTGATTGTGCATGTGTGCCAGTACCCATATGTGTGTGTTGTGTGTGTTTTAGAATATTGGTAATCTCACTAAAATGTTCACCGGGGAATCTATTGTGTTTCTATTTGCAGTAGTGTGCATATTTTGCTACCAAAGATGTTTGGTAAAACTGCAATTTACATAACAATTGCATAAATTGTCACCAGTACGAAAGTGCTCAGGGGTTATCGTCCTTTTCCAGGCACTGTCGGATTCACCATTTCCTTTTTTTTTGTTTTTTGTTTTTTTGGTTTGTTTTTTTCATTTTACTGAAGGTACAATCCATTGGACTCTGCTATCACTTTCAAACTGCTTAAAATGTGTCTAAATACTGGAACAAATGAACTAGAACTGAAACAATAAGCTGACCAGTCATTTAACCAACTGACAGAACTACTAGCAGCTATTTTCTAAACAGTTAAAATACTAAAACTATTATTTTTTTGGTTTTTGTTTTCTTTTAAGCAAAAAAGGAAACCATTCTTTTATTCCAACCTATCGAATGTGAGGATGTGCTTCTTTTCTCTGTCATATATCAATGCAAAGTGAAAATTTTTGGGTTTGAAACCGCTGATCAAACAAAACAAGCCATTTGATAATGTCACTGTGGAATGGAAACTGTGAAGGACGTTTTTTTTTTTATTATTATTATCAATCCATCATGAAAATCATCTGCAGATTAAACATTAATGAAAATAATCGTTCTGTTTACAATAGTGACATTTAACAGAACAGCAGTACAACAGGCCTAATTCCCATTTTGACCAGTTGGGAATCAATAAATCAGTAAAAAAAAAAAAAATTCGCGTCACTCTTCAATCACGTGACTTCTTCATTCACATTACTTTAAAGTGAGTAAGTAAATTACAGAACAGAGTGATTAATTGAACACTTTGAGTTCATTTCTTTGGTCCAACATGGAATAACTTCATAACCAATTATTGTGACTTCAACTATAACTTGGCCAACTCTGCCACTGTTAACCCTCTGGACCCTGCAGGATCCTGCGTTTTAAAGGTGGTTCAAACCAGTAAAAACTCACCTGCACTGAGTGTGATGTGTTCGACGACAGCACTCATTCACTCCAAATTAACCACAGCGGTAAATCAAGTCATGCTGCATTTTAAGGTGTGTGCTTTGTAAGGCGCAGGCCCAGTTCCCTCACGACAGTAATGATGTCAACTTTACTCAACAAAGAGGCCCAATCAAACAAATAAAACATTTTAGGCCCAGCCCCCCATTAGTCACTGTCAAACCGTGCATTCAATTCACCGTGCAGCTCCTAGTTTAACGCCGACACTGGCCGGTGGCTGTACTTTCAAAGGAAACGTGAATCTAAAACGTGAAGCTGTAAAACTCCTGAGTTAAGAAATCGCTTCCGGTTATGACCTACAAAGTAAAGTTCTCATAAAAGAGAATAAGTTGCAATAATTGGAACCGCAGAAAACAATATTAGGTCATGTCTTTTTCTTTCCTCTTCAACAAAACGGCTCAGCTGCCATGGAGGTGTGGGTGGTTAAACTTGCCATGTATCTGGGGAGTGAGCCAGGACAAGTTTGAATTGATAGTTGAGCTTTTTAGTACTCTAAACCTTGGAGGAAGCAGATGGCATGGTAATCTCAACTCAAGGTCCTCTCATTCACTTGCTTTGGAGCTTTCAACATCATTCTCATTACGAGGATGGTTACGGAAATGAATGAGAGATTTTAGAGAAGGACAGAATTATGGAAAGTTTGGACATCTACATTTCCATGGAAAGGGCAGACTCCGCAGAATAAAATATAACTGAAGACAATTTAAAGTCTGTCTATCCATCCGACTGCTTATTAAAACATCAAAACATGCACACACATACAGCATAACCACACTGACAAACTGAACACTCCAAGACATAGTCACTGGCATCTTGCAGCACATACCTTAGCTTTAAGTCTCGGGTTTTCCTCTGTGTGAAATAGCTGTTAATATTTCTTGTTTGTGAGTCATAAAGCCCAGTTAAAAGGCACAAAATGACCATAAAGAGATGAAAAAAGTAAGAAAAAAAATGACATAAAAGATACACATATCAACTCAAAGGAGATTTTTTTTAAAAAGACCATGACTTTAACAAAATGACACAAAATGGTGAAAAATAGACACGATAAGTAGACACAGACAGGTAACGTGTCTGTGCTAATTTTCTCATAATCAATCCATCCATAATTTACATGTAGTAAAATATATCGCTTAAAGACTTTAGAGGATTTGTCATCTACCTGAGAAAACAACTGCACGATAAATCCTTTATTTTGAAGGAGTAGCAGAGCGCTTCCTGTGCTCTTGCAGCTGTCTCCAGCTGACTTTCTCCTAGCTCCGCGCAGGCCGAGACTTTCCTGCCAATCTGTCCAATCAGTTTACTGACAAAGTGGAAGTCGATTGCAACGTCCTCATACAAAACTGTGAGTGAGTCAAAGTTGTGGTGTGTGGGGGGGGGCGCAGCGAAGAAGCCGACAACTTTTTTTAGCCAAGTTTCTCGTCGACGGTTTGAAGTTGGTGGAAATCTTCCCGAAACAAACCATAATGTCACCAGGCGGTTGGACGTGACCGGGGCGATACGGTATGGAAAGCTAACACTACACTGTGCCTCTGTGCTGGGCGGCCACGGGTGTCAGACCCTGGTGTGTGACTGACTGACAACACCGACCACCGCTGCTGTTACTCCTGCTGCTGCTCCGGTGGAATATGTCTAGCATGCCACGCAGGCAGCTAACTTCTCCAAAGCCAAGAAAACTTTGCCTTCAAATCAGAAGTGGCCCTCGCAGTATAAGACTGTGACATTTGATTTATTTCACCGTGGATTTTCCCTTTCTTTCTTTTTTTTTTTTTTTGTAACCAAAAAAGAAAATCAGAGAAAATGATGAAGGTTCGGAGATACTTAAGGGGGAGTGGGAGGGTACTCGCATTTGTGTTCATTGCCTCTGTCATTTGGCTGCTGTTTGACATGGCTGCACTTCGCATATCGATAAACGATGTGAACAGTCAGCTGCTGAAGGAGCGAGTGATAAAAGAGAGGGAGATTTTCAAACAGCAGCAGTCCAGGGTGACACAGCTAATGAAAAGGGGCTTTAAAAACCCAGTGCAGAGGGTGGACTTGGCTGTCACACATGCGGGCAAAGGACCACTTAGTTCAGGTGTCAGACTTGCTCAAGTGTACAGACAGGGAGGCAGGAAACAGGACCAAATGTTGAGGGACAACCAGGGAAACTCTTTCCAGCAACAGGCAGATAATCTTCCCAAGGCTGATCACTCTAAATCTGTAGTTTCTGAACATCTGGAGGGAGCTGCCCTGCAAAATGTCACATCAAAGCACGGTGACCTCGCAAAGAAAAAGGCGGTAAACTTGGATCTGAATGGGGCAAAATCAGAGGTACCTGAGGTACTGTCTCACACAACTCAGGCGTCACCAGGTATTCAGAAAAACAAACTTGCTCCACTGCCAACCTCAAGGAAAGAACCAGTTAAAACTGGAGATGATGGACAAATCCCTCTGGACAAAACGGACCCAAAGACAAAGGAAAAAGTCAAGGATGAACTTACCAAGACTGGAGCAAAGGTGACCCAGCATCAGACCGAAGATGCACACCCCGTTAAAACAACGCCCACACATCCCAATAAGGATGTAAAAGAAAAGGAGATAAATATTCATAAAGAGAAGAAACAGGTCGGGACAATTGAGAAAAGTGATCTTCATGCAACAAAGGAAGTCCCAAAATCTGTAATCAAGCTGGGAGCGGGAGAGGACTCAAAGGATAACGCCACTGCTGTCAGAAAACCAGGTGTCCACAAAGTGCTTTCTCTGGACATGACTCTCGCTCCCAGAGATGCCAACGCGGTGGGCCAGTTTGGTCAGGCAGCACTCGTCGCCAGCCACGAAGATGCAGAGGTGAGGAAGAGATGGGACGAAGGGCATTTTAATGTCTACCTGAGTGACCAGATCCCGGTGGACCGTGCCATCCCAGACACCAGGCCTGAGACGTGAGTCTTTTTCCTGCACATTTTACCTCTCAGGCAGCTTTGATTGAAAACCTGAATTGTCCTTTCTGCTTTGTTTTTTGTTTTTTTTTGTTTTTTTTGCAGGTGTGCACAGAACCTGGTCCACGACGACTTGCCTTCCACCAGTGTGATTTTCTGTTTCGTGGATGAAGTGTGGTCCACGCTCCTCCGCTCTGTGCACAGCGTGCTCAACAGATCTCCACCACACCTCCTCAAGGAGATCATTCTGGTGGATGATTTCAGCACCAAAGGTAATAAAAGTGTCCTGAGTACTTCACAGGCAGAGCCTATTACCTTAATCTGGCCTCCACAGGGGGGACAGACCAGCAAACTCCTTTTAATGGAGGTCTAAGAGAGGTCTAGGCTTTTATTATTAAAGGCAAGTTATTCTTTTTGGCTGGTCTGCAGAACCCACTACCCACCCATTAGCACTTCGACCATATTAAGTTTTTGTATAGACCCTTCTGGGTCTAGTCTGTATATTCTCATGATGCTATAGTTGCAGCTCACACTTGATTTTATTATTGATTGATCTGTTAAGTATTTTCCTGAATAATAAGCAAATTGTTTAGTTTTCAAAATAGCAAGAGAGGTCCATCACAGGTTCCAGTAACCCAAAATCAAAAATTTATTCACTTTATAGTTGTATAAAAGAGAAAATCAGCAAATTCTCATATTTGTGAAGCTGGAACCAGAGAATGTTTTCACAATAATCAAATCATTGTTAGTTAATTTGCATCCAATAAATCTACATGTTGTTTCAGTTTTACATAACACAAAACAGTCATCAGATATTTTCAGAGATTCACCCATTATTTGAGTCTTTGTAGTTTAACCCCACTGGTTCTAATAACTGTTGTAAAGTCACATTATAACTTGTATGTAGTAGATTTACTTCTCGCTTGTACTCTGGCAGACTACTTGAAGGAGCCACTGGATGAGTACATGTCCCAGTTTCCCAAAGTGCGAATCATTCGCCTGAAGGAGCGTCAGGGTCTGATCAGGGCCAGGCTGGCCGGAGCTGCTGCTGCCAAAGGTACGCACTGTTGTGACTAATAAGGTTTTGTAATAATTGTCTTTAAGTATAGAATTCACTTGGTCAGACTTCTGAACTGTAAATGTTAGACTGGACACACCAGTATATCCCTGTCCTCTGGGTTATAACTTTAAGGCGTCTAAGGCAACAACGTTTAGTAAATTGTGTGTGATTTGTGTTGTGTAAGATGGAGGTGGATTGGCCTGCTTCACAAGCTTAGAACTGTAGGGACTATCGTATCTTGCTAATCAACACAACATGGGTAGAAGCACGAGTACAAGAAGACGTACAGTTCATAGGCCATGTTTTTTTTTTCCAGCTTCTTGCAAATGAGCTCATCAGATAAGGAGAAGTATGTAAACATATTCCAAGTCTAGGCTGAAGAATTATTTACAGACTTTTAAATGGAAGAAAAAAAATTCTAAATCCTTGTTTGTTCAGTTGAAATTTACAAATACTTACACCTGCTCTCTAGTGTATTTACTATGTGCTGATATGCATATTATTTACGTACAGCAACAAACACATGCCTTTCAAAGAGCTCTTTGATAAGTGTTATAGGGTTGCACTGTTAGCATGCACATGTGGCTGTTTGTTTAACTGCAGCAGGATGTTTGCTTTCTTCTAATGTAGGTGAGGTTCTTACCTTCCTTGACTCCCACGTTGAGTGTAACGTGGGCTGGCTGGAGCCGCTCTTAGAGAGAGTCTATCTGGATCGGAAGAAGGTGCCTTGTCCAGTCATTGAAGTCATCAGTGATAAGGACCTGAGGTGATTAAATGAAACCAAATCTGAGTCACAGACAAGCCATACGTGGGATTTGATTATGTTTTTTTTAGAGTAATGTTGAATATTGAATAGAATAAATAAATAAAATAGAATAATTGAAAAAAAAAAAAAAACAGGAAATGTCATTTTGATGTCTGGCTCTTTCGCTTCAGTTATATGCTGGTTGACAACTTCCAAAGAGGTATTTTCAAATGGCCTTTGGTGTTTGGCTGGAGCGCATTACCGGAGGAGTACATTAAGAAGAACAACATGACCATCTCAGATCCCATCAGGTACCTCAAGTTTTTCCATTGTTCGTCATTGTTCTGCCTTTTTTTTAAAACCAATATTTCAGTTTCTTGACTCAAATTAATGTTATTTTTTTATTATTATTATTATTATTTTTGATGTATTTAATCTTACAGGTGTCCAGTTATGGCCGGAGGCCTTTTCTCCATAGACAAAAAATACTTCTATGAGCTTGGTGCCTATGACCCTGGCCTGGATGTATGGGGTGGGGAGAACATGGAGATTTCATTTAAGGTATGTCGCTCAGCTAAGTCATATATGAATACTGGCAAAAAAAAAAAAGTTGTTTGGGAAGTACACAGAACTTCTCTCTTATGACTCCTTGTCTTACATGTTGCCATTTGAACAGATCTGGATGTGCGGAGGGGAAATCGAGATTATCCCCTGCTCTCGAGTGGGACACATTTTCCGAGGACAGAACCCATACAAATTCCCCAAAGACAGGCAGAAGACAGTTGAGCGTAACCTGGCAAGGGTGGCTGAGGTCTGGCTGGACGAGTACAAGGACCTCTTCTACGGCCACGGCTACCACCACCTGCTGGATAAAAGTGCCATCGACATCGGCAACCTCACCGAGCAGATCGAGCTGAGGAAGAAGCTCAAATGCAAGAGCTTCAAGTGGTACCTGGAGAAAGTTTATCCAGACATGGTTGCTCCTTTAGTCAAAGCTGAAGGCCTGGTATGTGAATTCCCTACAGCAGCTCACATTGCTTTGTACGTCTTGCAATCACAGTGCTCTGTGTTCACTTCAGACTTTGTTTACATTTCCCTAAAAACTGAAAGCTTGTCATGCTTTCCCTCCATGAAGCTGTTGTTATATATAAGAACAGCAACAAGTAAATAAGTTTTCATTACTGTTGTTTCACTTCTGTAAAATTTGCGTCATCTAATTTTTCCTTGTAGGTTTTCAATCGCGGCTTAAGAAAATGCCTCGCTCTGCAGAAAGGCTCTCTGTCCTTCGAGACATGTGATCTCAGTAAGCAGGTAGGTGTCTGTATGATATTTAACATTTTATCTGACAGCAGATACACAACACGCATTTAAGTTTAAATTGAGTAAATTAAGTATTTATTATTCTCCAAAATATGATTCTTCCACAGTTGTGAGATTTTTCTTAGTGCTTCTGAGGAAAGTATGCACATATTATGCAATTTTGACCTCATGACTGTGGTAATTATGGGGGGGTATCACACAAAAATATCCAAAAATAAACTTAAGCCAGGACAAATGCAGCCAGAGTCCAAGACAGGACGCGAGCCACGATAAACAAGGGTGGAGTTCAAGATGAGACCAAGCCTTTCTAAATGCGGTCTTCTCAGACTCAGTCCCGCTGAGCCGTCATTCAGCACCTTTCAGTTTTCATGGAGCGTAATTACATCTTTGTCGCTCCCCTCTTTTTCTCTCTGTTTTTTAGAGTCAGCTCTTTAACTACACCTGGATGAAGCACATACGCCAGCAGGACCTGTGTGTCGCTCCCCAAGACAAGGGCAGCGGCTTTGCTCTACAATTATGTGACAACACCAAGCCTGAACTCCGCTGGTTCCACAAATCCTCCAACTCAGCTCTGGTAGGTTGACCTTGGGTGTGCTGTTTGCTTTTTTGATTATCTTTGTTTTTCTTTCCCTCTACAACTCTGTTATTTTAGAAGTTCTTAGTCACTGTAAGATGGTAAATCAAATGGACAGGGCTGGCCTGCTTCAAATCCAGTAGAATCAAAATGCTTTCAGTTTAGTGGAGTAGGATTAAAGAGTGTTTAGAGGCTAAATCTTTGTTCATTAATTGTGTTTCCTGTTTTGTCTCTGTGAAGGCGGAGCACCTCATAACAGAATTTGTTTCCCACCACATGTGCCTGGAGGCGGGGCCTCAGGGTGACTCTCTTCACCTCAGCCCATGTGTGCCCAACAACGCCTTCCAGAAGTGGCAGTTCACACACTACCACGCTCAGTGATGAGACGGATTGTGACTTTACTTCACCTTTTACATGTTTAAACGTGCACTACAGAGACCTCCAGTGGCCTCACTTTACAGAATGGTCTGTGGTCCAACCTCAAAACACAGGACTTGTCTGGACTTGGGAAGTGGGAGACGCTTTGGTGGCAGTGATATGGGTGGTGTAAAGGAGATGGGTGGGGATGTGCAATGTTTCTAATGTCCTTTTAATTCGTCAGCAGGGACTGACCTTGAGTTTAAACATGTACCAGAGAAAAGAGAGAGAATATTTCTCTGATCTTTTTCACTGGTACTTGGGGAAGAGTGGCTGAGTTTTTTTTTTTTTTTTTTTTTTTACTGGGCTACAACTTTAGCACAACATATCATTTCATTGCCAAAGAATAAAAAAAAAAAAGGTTAAACAGTGCCTCAGATTTGAAAAGTAAAGAGAGTTTGTGCTGACTGAGTTAAATAATGAGATAAATTGCATGTCAAGTAGAATTTATTCATTTGTATAAAACGTATCACATATTTTCGGCGAGACATCTACTTTTCTAGGTGTCTTGTACTTTATGTTTGATGAGATGCTTGGATGAAATGGCTGCTTCTCTGGTTTTTAGTGTTTTATTGAGGTGTAGGTTTTGTCTCTTTGTATGATTCTTTTTTTTTTGTCACTAGGGGGAAGTGTTGGTTCAAAACACCCAATAAACCTGTGCTGTGATTTCATGATTTTGTGATCTGTTGTCAAACCCTTTAACCACAAACTGATGGAAATGCATTTCCTCAACAATTAAAAACACAATGATGAAAGTAAAGATTTAACAGCATGTATCTCTTTATTATGTTTTCCTTATCCATAAGCCATTAAGACATGTAAATATGTATGCCTCATTAATCATTGGAAAATACTTACCCTAATAGTTTCACTACTCAGAGTCTCTCTCTAGAGGTTTAGATACTGAAGCTCTAATACCAAACAACATCTTAGTTATTATAGCTAGTAGGATTATAGATCCCAGAGCTTCTTATTTATTTAATCTGCTGGTCAAATACCTGCCTCAAAACAAGATGTTTTCATGCTAAAACCAAATGGAAAAAACTCAAAGTGCCTCTTGGAAATGAGATGAATGGCATTCTTCTCCATTCAGGTCATACACAACAGATGTAAGCAGCTCATTCAGAAATCTTGTGTGTTAGGTTTGTGTGACCTGGAGAGTCATATCAAACATTTTCAATGCATCTACAAGTAGATTTCATTGCTAATAAATATGGAAATTGCGTAACATAGTAAACATGCACAATCAGTTTCCTTTAATGGTCTTTTTGTTGTTGTTATGGATCATGTCCGGCAGTTTTTATTTTCCTGTAAAGGACATTGAAACCTTCTTCTTCTTATAAATTCATCATCATGTACTCAAACTCCTCGATCTTCTGGCGGGTGTTGCCCCTGCGGATCTTGCGGTAGGACACGGTGCTGTATTTGGAGGAGGTTAGGTGGTCGAAGGATCTTTGGTGACCAGCGCTGGATTTCTTTGGCAGAGGCAGGGTGGAGTAGCCTGGGCTGGGGCCCTGATGAAACCCCACAGGAATGTGGAAGTTGCGGTCCTGCTCTGGTTTCTGGTCTACCTGTGTGTCGCCTGACATCAGGAGTTCAGCATTAGACATCTCTTTTGGGACTTCTGCCTCCACATTCAGCCTTTTATAACTCTCCTCATTAGTTACATCAAAGGGTTCAAGGTTCTGTGTCTGAGCCTCTAGCACCGCTTCTTCCTCCTTAATTTGCAGATTTGCTGAAATGAGAAGAAAGGGTGAAAATTTCTTTTGCATTCTGTAAACAAAAACCTCCCTCTCAAACAATCCATTTCACTGCACAACACTAAACTCCTCTTACCTGTTTCTGATGATATATTCTGCCCAGGCTGAGTATGCATGTCTGCATTTGTGCAGTTTGATTGCAGAGATTCTCCACTGGTGCTTGCCATGTTTCCCAGCGTTAGATTAGCCTCTGTTCCTGAATCTGCAGAATCTGACTGATAGATATGCTCAGTTTTTGGTGTCTGGAGCTCTGGGCATTCCTCTTCTTGTTCAGTCAGTATGAACTGCGAAGTCGCTTCCTTCTCCATCGCTAAATTTTCTTTGTCACTAAAGACCTCTGCTCCCGGATCACCCTCCCTCTGAGGGACAGATTCTTCAGCTGCTTCACTTTTCATAAGATTCTTACTCATGTTTGCACCAAAATCAGAAGATGTGTTTGCTTTTATTTCCTGATGAGTCTGGTCCTCATCGCTGTAGAACACAGAGTCGTCTCCCTCCTCCATCGACCACACATCTCTCTCCTCAGGCTGATCCAGGGTCTGTAGGGCCTCAAGAGTGATCCCGCCAATAATCTCCAGTACCTGGGATACCACTGCATTTTCTTCTTCTGCTGTGAGTCTTGGGGACATTGGAGGCATTGTGTGTGTCTCCATCTCTGTCAGTCTGTTTTTCTTTCCTCCGTAATGTGGAAAATAGTCACGTGACGCTGAGGCTCTTAATTGTTTAGTTGAATCAAAAGTTAAAGAACCTCACACTTGGCATTGTGGTATAAAATTACTTGCATTTGTCCTACATTGTCAAGGAGTGAAAAAAGAACCAGTGCAAGGTCAAGCTCACTAGTGCTACTACTATGTCGTTCTGTGTGTGCAGAATCACTGAAGAACAGGGGTTTTGTTGTGGACCCAACAAAGGTTCTTTGTCAGTCTGGCATCCGTATATGGAGTAATTGTACTCATTCTTTAATCTCTGCTGGGTGACCACTTTCCTTCAACATTTTGAGTCTGGATTAACATTCTCCTCTAGGTTTTCTTCACAGCATTTTACAGCCTGAACCAGCAATGTTTTTGTACGTCCTGAAACTAAACCCTGTTGCGTCTTAAGTGCATAAACATCTTAAGTAAGGCGCCTGAATGATATAACATTCTGAAAACTTACTGCTGTCTGCACAGAGCAGTAGAAAGTACATTTACTCAAGTGCTGTACCACAATTTTATGGTCCTTCAATGGAGTATGTCAGTTTTAAGCCACTATATACATCCACTCCAATGCAGTTCACATTTATCTGACAGCTACAGTTACTTTTTTTTGTCATGACTAGGGCAAGGACTTGGACCCAAACGCACAATCCCACAGACGTAACCAAAAACAATAGTTTTTATTCTTACAAAGTTTCAAACAAGGATCACCCATAAAGGGGAAAAAGGCACAAAAATACAAAATGCAAACGCAAAATCACTCTTAGCGAGGAGAAAGATGGAACAAGGAGCTAAAACCAAACAAGAAACAAAGTAACAAATAAATACACAACCTGACTGGGGATATGATGACAAGAGGCAAGATGGGAAACAAGAGACAAGGTAAAAGACATAAGACAAGGACATGAGACAAAAATGAACTAACAAGAACACAGGGAAACGACAAGACTTAAATACACAAGGCAATGGGCAACAGGTGAAACCAATTAGGGCAGGGCAGACAATCACAAAGGTGGGAAAGGAGACAAAGACAGGAAGTAGAACTAGACAAGATACACAAGGGCTATGGTATCAAAATAAAACAGGAACTTCTAACAAAACTAAACAAGACTGAAAATGTCCATGAAAGCGTTCCAAACATAACAAAAAGGGTTCAGAAAAAAGTCCCCTTAGAGGCTAGTCATGACACAGTTTAAGATTCTACATAAGAAACATATATATATAATAAGCTTGTAAAATAATAGGTTAAACTAGTGGTTTCCATTTTTTTTGGCTTGTGATCTCTAGCCAAAAAAAAGGTTGTGTCTAGTTGGGGCCCCTTGTCATGTTTCAAATGGCAATAAGGTTTCACCCACAATGCATTTCACCTCAAAATTTTCTCTTGGTTTCATTTAAATACAGTAACTGTTTGAGGTATAAAGAGGTAAAAGCTGTCCAATATTTCACAAATAAGAGTTTAGAAAGAAGTCTAAAAATCACAGAACGTTTTTATTTTTTATGTTTTTTTTTCTTCTTTCTTCTCCCATCAATCATCTTACACTCAAGTTTATCTTGTCACCCTTTGGAAGGGCCAGATCCTTAGTTTGAGTACCACTGGTATAAAATACCATCAACCAACTACTGCAGGGGACATTTTACTTGTACTTTTGATACTTTAAGTACATTTTGCTGCAAATACTTCTGTACTTTTTAAGTAAATGATGTGAATGTCTCTGTGTGCATGCAGCACAACTTGATTTTATAATGAATCTTTTTTAAAAGATGTCTTCTTGTACCCACTGAACCATTTCATTATCTGACAATGATCACTTACTCAGTTTTGTTACTTCAAAATAAAGTGCATTGACATTTTTTGTGAATAGTAATAATCAGGTACAAGAAAGCAGCTAAAAGTGATGATGCCCTCAGCGGCTCTCTCTCTCTCATGCACACACACACACACACACACACACACTTGCTCTCTTCCCTATCAGCAGCAGGAAACCGAAGAAGTGAGACCTCTTACAGGAAATGTGTTGTGGTGTTTCTATTCTCAAGTTTTATATCTTCAATTTGAAAACTACTGTGCTAAAATTGCATTAGTGTCTGTTTATGAAAAAGTTGTGTGTGATACTTGCAGTATCAACTGAAATCTTTAATGGGGCTCACCCTGTGATAAGTCACACCTTTCCTGCTGAAACTGTAGCTTTTAAACGTGTGTGCAATACTCTGGTATCTCACAGAAAACACTCGTGGGTTTATAAAACTTAACAAGTGTATTATTTTGGGAAAAGCCTTTTGCATACAGAGTCTTATTGCAAAAAATAAAGCACAAGTCAAAAACCACAATCTCAGAAAAGCATTTTTTTCCACTCCAAGAGACAGACAAATTTCAGTACATTTAGAATTTACAAGAAGCAGTTTCAGTGTTTCTGAATACTGAAAGTAAGTTGTAGATAGTCTGAAAATACTTTTGGAAATGAGAACAGGTAAGTAGTACCCACATCCTGTTTTGAACAGAGCAGCCAGCCATCCACACGATGTAGAACTTTGTACGTTTTTGTTTCAAGCAACTGAACATGACGGAAGTGTTGCTTAAATGTTTCTCTTATTGAAATAAAAGGAGTCATTCTCATGTTTTTTTTTAAGTCAGAATAGTTTCCTTTTAAAATTCAAGGTGCAACGTGAGTACAGCTACTGCATTTCAAACTGTTCTGATTAATGCTTTTCACACTGTGATTGTGGCATGGGAAAAAAAATCCTTTTTTTTTTCAAGTCAGTAGGATATATAATTTCATCTTTTATGATTTACAATCTGATGTATACATTCACTCACACACTTGTTCAAAGGAGAACATTTTACATTTTCATAATGCTTTTTGTGCCATCAGTCTAAGACAAACCGTGAGCCACGCTCACTTTCAAGGCTTAGGCCCCTCTTGAGTCGACTTTGACACTGACAAATGCCAAGTGCCACAATGTCCGTCTTCTCTGTGTCTCCATCAAAGCAAACAGCTATTATTATTTTTAAATGGTTGACCCAACCTTTTAAGCATGTGCAGCTCATTACAGAGTCTCAGAGCATGAAAAACCTTGTTAACCCTTAGTATCAATTAGAGACAAGGAGCATGTGAACAACAAGTCACTGAGCGTTTGTTCCCATCTCCTCCTCTTCAACTGATCGTTGGAGTCCGGGAATTAACTTGAGGATGTGTTTGCGAACACTGGCTCGTCTGGTTTTCCTGGGCAAGGTACCGAACAAGGAGGAGATCCTTGTTTCCTCCCACGAAGGAGAGAGGGAGCCGCTGCTGCCGGCAAAACTGGAGCTGCTGGAGCGGCTGAGGGGTTGGTGATGATAGCTTGAGGTCGATGAAAACCTGCCGGAGCGGTCCTGCGAGGGAAAATCTTTGGAGAAGAAGCAGTTGTCGTCTGTGGTGCTAGCTGCACTGCAGGGGCTGGGAGAGCACACATCCCCAAACACACTGGCCTGGTCACTGTCATCTGTCATCACACTCCTGTAACTACTGTCACTGGAAAACCGCCGGCCGCGGCAGACTGTGGGGGAGCTGAAAGAAGAGTCCATGGAGAGGTGGTAGCTGCTGTCTCTCAGGTTACCTGAAAACAGTTAGCAAAAGTCCCAGTTGGTCAAAGCCCTAGCTGCCAAGAAGTTTGAAACAGGAAGTCCGTCAGCAGCATCTACTGTAAGTTCATTTCTCAGGGGGAACTCCTTCATCTAATACAATTATCTGGAGTTTACACTTCAATTCACATAATTCACATCATTAACAGTGTGACTTCAGAGCGACAGTGGCTGTGAGAAAGGAAGTGCTGTGGTCTGACAGCTGAGCAAACACTCACCTCGCATTAGACGTGTTTCCTGTAATGTCAGCGCTTGCAGCTCCACCAATTTCTCACGTAGTGATTGCTGTATGGGCGAAAACCAAAACACCATGCTTACACTTTCAGTAGATTTTTTTTTTTTTTAGCTGATGCATTCAGAACATTTACTATAAATTCAGTATCTCATTCTGAAAGGTATGCAGGTTCATACAGTTGTGCTGTATTAGGTCAACCTGTAATTAACTGCAGCGTTGCAGCTTTGCTCACTGGCTGTGTAATACAACCACAGAGTTACAGTGTGTGAACAACAAACATGGGCAGGGTTGAAGAGACACACCTTAAGCAGGTTCATCCTCTTCTCCAGTTCTATCTGCTTCACTACGTTACCGCATACGGTCTCCATCCTGGAATCACAAAATACGCCACAACATTACACACCTTTTCACTACAAAACGCTGTTACAATGCATTTGTTGTTGTTGTTTTTTTCCTTGTCCTCGTGGTGCTTTATTGTACCAGAATTTTAGGAAGTTACCACGGCTGTCACTCACTTTAGGGTGTTGGTTGATTTTCTTATCAGATCAAGTATGTGCTGATGAGAGGATCCTTCAATGCTGACCCCATTGATTGTGACAATAACGTCTCCTACAGTAAACGAGAATTCAAAGAAAGGAAGTCATTTATTACCAGAAGACAAGATTGCTTTGCATTGTGGATGTGCATCAATATACTTGTGTGTGCATATGTGTGTGTAAGTAGGTTGTTTATATGTGTGTCAAGAGATACATCTGCCAATCTATTTGTTCCAGAAAGCTACACTGTGGTTTGACAGTTTTGTGCAGTGCCTATAGGGTAGGGTGGATGTGGGTGGTTCACCTGCGGTCAGACCAGCACTCTCAGCAGTGCTGTCCTCCTGCACTTTGCACACAAAAGTGCACATCTCCACTGCAGAGCTGTTCACCTGCTGCAGGCCATAGGTCTGCAACAGAAAACACTTTTGTCACAAAAGCTGCCAAAACAATACAAAAAAAAAAAAAAAAAAAAAAAAAAAAAAGCTTAAACAGAGCTTTTAAACATAGAGTGAACATTAAAATTGTTCTAAAATTAGATCTTAAAAGTATGCACTTCATCTTAATGTTATAAGGCTTACCTGAATTTCAAAACCAAACGTTTCATTGTCTTGTTTCTCCAGGACGATTGTGGTCCTGTGCACAAAATAAAAACCAAACAAAACACATAAATGTTATAGGAACTTTTCTCTATATACATTATTCCATTAATAAAAAAATGTATTGCAAAGAAAATACAAATGCAATATATTGCTTTTACATATAGTGAAACCAAAGGAGCAACATTCTACTACGTAATAATCTGCACATCAGGTTTGACAGATTTACCTTTGTGGGTCAGCGTAATCAACCAGTGCGTTGCAGTGGGTTTGTTTGGGCTGCAAAAGGAGAAATGCAAAGTTCCTCTTTAAAACAATATAATGGATTTAAGTCTTAAAATTTTCAGGAAACTACTGAGATTAATATAAGAACATGTTGATCCTATGGTGTTACATAACTCAAAAGATTAAAATTGTTCAAAGGCTTTTGGCCAGTTGCAGGGAGCTTCTGTATTTTTTGCTGCACAGCTTGAGATAAATCAATGAACTGCTTCTCATAATGATTTTTCTTTTATGACTGTTTTATGACATTTGACTTAAATTGCAGAAGTTTAAGTTTTTACACATATATATTTATATTTATATATTACACTTGAGTTATTGTCTCACCTTGCACACCCTGGGCAGAGAGCTTGTGTTCTGCCTGTGTCGATCATTGATCCCCCTCAGAGAACGCCGGGACCACAGAGAACTTTTCTTCCTGGGATTATTATCCAGAATGTTATTCTCTTGGCTGCCCTGGCGTTGAAGTCCATTGAAATTCATGGTGGACTGCATGGTAGAGTAGTCCTCAAAGCACCATCATGTCCTGCTGCAGCAGCTCTTCAGTGACTGTGTGGCCCTGCCCTGCTGTGCAGCCACAAGCAAAATGTGTCAAAGCGGAAATCCACATCATGTGATGGTTGTGGTGGACCTGCATCTGCAGATCACAGCCTCACGTAGACGCTTTCCTGTTCACCTCTTTTAACTCTTTTTGTTCTCTTTCTTGAGAATGGCTGGTCTGACGTTTTGAAAAGAAGGAAGGAGAATGCTTAAGCTGTTTTTTTTGTGT
The DNA here is from genome assembly GCF_017976425.1 of Toxotes jaculatrix. Classification (NCBI taxonomy): domain Eukaryota; kingdom Metazoa; phylum Chordata; class Actinopteri; family Toxotidae; genus Toxotes; species Toxotes jaculatrix. The sequence goes on along the minus strand of NC_054408.1, from coordinate 13,533,411 downwards.
GTGTGTATAATTCCCCTTCAAACAGTCCCTTTCCTTTTTGCCGTCTTTGCAATTCGATTTATGGTCTGTCAGAAATCAGCAATGCATAAGAAACTGCCACCTCATGCCCTCAAAAGCACCTGCTTCCAGCCTGTCTTACTCTCAGTTTCTAAATGGGCTAAGCTTCAGTCTGAGCCTGAGTCCTGTGTTCTGCCAAGCAGGGAGACTTGTCTTGTGAAGTCAGACAAAAGGCTGATTTAGCTCGGGGGCTGGTGTCACGCTCCCCACACAGACAGCATGGGTCATTGGGCCGAAGGCATCAGACATGGTCAGATCAAAAGAAAAATCACACACTCACAGGCCAGCAGTCAGGGAGACAATGGCTGATGGGTCAAAGAAAACTGAAGCACAGTGCACAAACCTTCTCCCACTGACACACCCGTGCCTTCAAAAGGTACACTGTAGAACCTACAGGAAAAAAACAGCATCTTTCCACCATGCACAAAAGCCACATTTCTCTGCTGATTTGAAAAAAAGCCTCAGTACTGTACACATACATTCAGTTGAAAGGCTCCCTAACAAGCAGATTGCATCACAGCAATCCCCTCCGTCCCACTGACCCTCAGCGGCGCCATTGGCCAAATGACCACGGGACTCGATTTCACAGGACATTACAAACCTCCATCCACATTTTAGTTACTTTATGTGCAGAACAGTCTTAGTTATGTTCACTTCAATGATAGCAGCCCGTGCACTCTGAGGGAGGATGACAACAGAAAAAGCATTTGGATGTATTCTCATCATTGCTTTTGTAGTATGTGAAACAGAATGTGCACCTACGTGACTAAACTGGTTGAAAAAAAACCACAATAATTCTGTCAATTTTTGGTAACCAGACCCGTTGCTTAATGTCATTACTATGGAAAGGTTTTTCAAGAGAGTGAATTTAACTTCCTGCAAGGGAAACTGTGTGACCTTCTCTTAGGTGACAGGCAGAGTAGTGAAATCTGTTACATCAACTCTCGGCACATTCTTAAGGGAATGACTCATCTGTGTAGTGCTGATGGCCTCTGTGTTTCAGTCCTATTTCCTTTGTCTAACGGACAAATCATGATATAAAAAGCGTACCCAAAAAAAGCGGCGGCACAAAAAGCGCAGATGAGTCATGTCAGTTAAGGTAAAAGTGGGGAAGATAAGAAGGACCTGTTTCACATAAGCTGCTCGGGGAAGTTCTGTCCTACGTGCAGAAATCTGCACCGCACTGCACTGATTGACCCACTAATCTTGTTAATTTCTATACAGAATAAATAGCGCAAGAAGGAGGCAAAATGCAGTGGCATGAAATCTACATCTGAGCAGCAACACAGAACAGTTCCACATAAATCAAATATGTGAATCTAACTGAGTGGAGGCTTTAAAAAACAAAAGTAGGTCTTGTTATATGAAAGCAGTGTCACATTTATTCATATTTAGCTATGTTATATACAATATATATAAAAAAAGACACCAGTAAGAAATTGCACAGGGTATTCACTCCTCTTTGGAATGAAGTCTTTTATACGCTTAGCTATCAGTTCTTCTCTGTGTCACCTGTCTGATTCTTGAAGAAGCAGATATGACACAATGGACAACACATAAGCTTGGCTCAGCACAGATTCAACATAAGATAAAAACTAATCAACATTACAGGTATTTTCAGTGGGCAGAGGCAGAGCTAGACACTTTAATACTGCATTTTTTTTACATTTCTTATTCTTCGCAAGTCGAATAATTCCATGACTGAAGTTAACTAATCATTTCACAGAAAGAAAGAAAGAAAAAAACAAAAAACCTTGCACATGAACTGATATTCGCCAAGACAGCAAAAGGCTACTGTACATAGCTTATTTTCAAGAGGCAATACAGCTGATGCTAACCCTAACAGTATCATCCAGTAATTCTGATACCTTCATCACAGGAAAATACTTACATATTGTAATGTGTGTCAACACTGATACTAAACAGCTATATGGAAGCATGTAAATCGCCTTAGCAACTAAAAAAATAAATGAACCTTAACTAAGGACGCAGAGCTAGACATGAATTTAAAGCCATGGTGTAAGCATGGAACTTTTTTTTTTATCCACAGCACCGGTTTCACAGTTTCACAAACACTACAGTGATTAATCAAATTCACATCTTTAAATATGAAAGATCAATTCACATGATATGAAACGCACACAGACACATGCACACACAGGCACGCCTGCACACGTGAGTGCATATGAGCACACATGGTGCGCAGATTTACCCCTCTGCACTTTCCCTAAGCCTGTTATGACAAGGCTTTGCAGGCCACGTCTGACAGTAGCATTAGTGATCCTAATATGCACCCATTACCCAAACTATGCTCTCCAAGTGAAATGTCTTAAACTGATCTACTGCCAGTGCTAATGCACACTATTAACACAGCATTATATTGCACTACATTTGCTAATTACATAAGCATCTTTGTCTTTTTCTGTGCATTGTCATTATTTTCCTGATGATTTTATCTTTATAAATGGATCTTGTTGTTGGTGTTATGGTTGTTATGTGGTACTATAGGAAACTTGCTGTAAAACTGAGTCTGGCTCATAAAATTATTAAAATTACCTTGTTTAAAAAACTACAAACAACACCTTGAGCCAGTGTTAACAATCTTGAAATTAAGTTTGTTGTCTGAATTTCTGAACTGTGAATGGGGTTGTTTAAATTTGAATTAATGTTTTCAATGTGGATAAATATATCTGAGAAAACAAAACATACATTTTCACACTCATGAATGAGCTTTTGTTTATCAAAAAAAAAACAACTCGCATTCGGCTGTCAGAGAGCAGCTCTTTTCATCAACTGAAAGCTTTAAATGTGCAAAATTTATAGTAGGAGTTCCTCGCATTACATCTCTGTATATTAAGAACAATACTTAATGTGCTTTTAGTGCTATGTTGTCCCATCACACAGTTAAAATGACTAGTCCGTGAAAAACAAGGGTTTAGCCTGGGGAGTGGCACCAGAAAAGATCAGGTTGTTATGTAAATCAAAACTTTTCACTGAGACCATTTAAAGACAGTCCGAGACTCAACTCCAGTGTGTCAGACTCATCTTTCATTAGTTTAAGATGTACTCACTGAACCTCAGCTATACTCTCTCCATCTAGTGTCCATCTTGTGACATCCTAGAGGCATCTGAGTTCATCTTCTGGGGAATATGAATGTCTGCACCAAAAGGTCATCCAGTAGTTGTGGAGGTTCTTGGACCAACAGACTGACTGACTACTGGACTGTCATTGTCATCTACAGAGCCAAGATGAATTTCTAACAATCAATAATCAGAACTAGATCATGGTTAAAAGAAAAACACTTGGATATGTTTAGCTAAATATAGCTAAATATCTTCCACTTGTAAATCCGTTTATGCACAACAGTACTTGAATGCGTGCCATTTAAAACCAGTCAGAACTGGTTAGGGTTTTTTTTTTTAATCCAGTATCCTTTGTGATTGTCAGTTAGCAAACTACCTACCCAGCAACACTGTGTTTGCTACGAGATATGGCACAAAAACATCACAATGTGCAACTTCAAGCTTTGGGCACTTAAATGTGTGAGGTAGCAAAAATAATATGTACATACATTAAACATATTCTTATTTCATATGGCTCTTCCTACCAAATGCTTAGCTGTTTGGTTCAAATTGGTTGATTAGGTGTCTGTGTGCAAAGCAGACACAAACACCTCCTACAATACTTTGGCACCAACAACGACCTGATGAAGCTCTCCGAGGGCGAACAGTGTGGTTGTGTCCTGAAGAGGGCAGCCTCAGGCAGTTGGACAGGACAGTTTCTCCCTGTTTGCTCCCACTTCCTCTTGTTGCACCAGTGCCAGCACTGGTGCTGATCTGCAGGACAGCAAATGGAACTATTCCTTGACATCCTTGATGACAGACAGCTGAGACACTGTCTTCTTGACCCGGAGAGCAGTGAGTCGAGCAGCAGAGTTAGCGTACCAGCACTCTCTCATCAGTTTGCCCATCACACGCATAGCCTGCAGTGTCAACAAGGAGAGAGTGCCATTAACATAAAAGCCAAAGCACCACTTCATACAGACAAAAGGCTAAAGCGTTGGCTTCTTAGCTTGAATAACATCAGCTCAGTTATACTCTAAAAACTTAAATAGCTACTCATTTTTTTTGGTGAAACATTTTTACACTTGAAAATATTAAGTAAATTTAAAAGATGTGTAATCATATAAATTGACCTTTAAGAATTGAGTAAACATATATTGGTCTGAATAACTACATTTGATTGCAAGTAAAATTCAGTAGAAATGATTGAAATTATGTCTATGTAACTGAAAAAGAAGCTACATTTTAACCAAACAAATGTGCTATATTTACTAAATGTTTTAACTTATTTTAATTCATAATGTACTTTATAAAAAATGTATTTATAAAAAATATATGTTTACTAATCTTTTTCACTTGAATTAGCCCAATACTTAACTTAAAAACTACAAATAAAAAGCCACTGGACACACATTAAGTCTTTAGTTTTATTTGTAAAATATGACCAATATACACATAAGTCAACCCCTGACTGGGTGGAACCCAACTGTAGAAATTAAATAGTGATACAAAAGTGAACATTCTGGTGTGGATCACAAAGAATAGGAGAATAATCATAATAATAATATTTTTAAAACTGTAAGAGGAAGTGTTCCTTATAATCACATTATAGCAGCACACAGGTAATTTTTCAGTTTCTGAACCTTCCAGGATCCAGCTCCAGCAGTCACCTCTGGAATACCTCAAAACTGTATTTGAAATTCTTGTGGTACTTGAGATCTAGGGCATAGGTTAGCCCCAACAGACAGCAGCAAGCTCTGCCAAGATGTCCAAGACCACTGAGGACAGCGATGCCCTCAATAACAATCCCAATCTCAGTAGGTTCATTGACTGATGCATCTGGGTTCCACAGCAGGTAGATCTTAATCAGTTCTTCTGCCAACTCCTGTTGTACAATGACTGGTGCATCAGCAGTACTCTGCAGACACAGAAAACTGATTAGGACTCACTCTCAGCCTGCATTATACAAGACAGAGACACAAAGTTTATGATCTTGCCAAAATGTCGCGCTAGTTTCTCTCTCCGCGCCATGATAGCTTAAAAATAGCATGGCGGCGACAGTATTCCCTCTTTCCTCTAACTGTGAAAAACTCGATAAATCATTACATTTACTTCGCCTGGCCCTGTTTCCACCGCGGACTCCGTCTGTCGTCCGCTGTGTGTGTGTGTGTGTGTGTACGAGACAGACGCCGCTCTCCGCTCCCTCAAACTTGAGAGGCCACCCATGCTAGCACAACCACGGATATCAGCGAAACGTAAAAGAAAACTCTCTGCATATTACCCGTTTGACCAGCTGAATGGTCAAACTGTCTGCTCCTCATTGGTTGGAACAAAAACCTGCAGCTACACGACCCTTTGTGGAACAGTTTGGACACCCCTGGCTTAAACGTTTAACCAATATGAAAACAACTGCCTTTGTTTCGCGAGTGAAGCTAACATTACACCGCGCTACTTTCTCTGGTCGCGCTAGCTTCTCTCTCCGCGCCATGATAGCTTAAGGAACAACAGCGCTGCGACACTATTTTGAAACTTACAGCGTATATATTTGTTTCAGTACAACATATGGTCTGTGTTTCACGTTAATAAACTTTTCTCAGCTGGGTTACAGACTTACCAGTACTTTGAAGAATCCTTTACAACGGCTCTTGCCAAGATGTCTCCTGCTCGGTCGTTCTCGTTGCGCGCGACAGGTGTCAACGTCACGACGTTCAGCGCGAAACTTACTCAATATCTTCAGTTATTGTTACGGACAAACAATACAGATTTGGATTCAGTGAACAGTATAGTTCTGAAAACCAATGAGAGTAATTGCTTCATTCTCAAATTTTGTTGTGAAAATAAATGCAATCTGTTAGTCAAATGCTCAATTATGTTTATGAAATAAACATAAATAATTCTTGTAAATCTAACATGATACAAAACTGTTAGATTTTTAGGCTTTTATTTTGGTGTTTCCAACCCAAACAATCACTTAAGCCATATTTAGTGAATTTATTAAAGAGTTGTGGTTTTTTTATGTTTGTGATATTTACAAAGCCACTGAAAAAGTATTGTTAATGATCAAACAAAAGTGATTTAACTGCTTTGGAATAACAGCCCAATAATGAATAATGCAATATGCCAGAATAACAGAAACTGTCAGGGTGAGTGGGTGTGGCTAAGAAATGGAATGGAAATTTCTGGTTTGACCTGGACTAACCATGTAGTTCATTTATTTATAACCACAGACTGCCGTTTGTTACTGACTGTTATCAGATCAGTACTAAGTCTAGACCAATAGAAGCATTATTATTCTAAAATTTTCTGAAACCACCTATGTGATGCACAGTTACAGCATCATGACTGTTTCTTTGGCTTTCATGGTCTTAAAGTATCACACTGTGCAGCAGAGCTGATGATACAGTTTTCAGTCACCATTGCTAAAAAGTACTGAATCATTCAGTAAAAATGATGATGCAGCGCAGTCATTCAGGTTCTTTCATACATGGCAGTGAACACCTCTACTACAAAAAGATCGCCTGTGTTGTAATAAATCAGAATCACTTGGGTTGTTCATTTTGTTTTGTGTGTCTTACATGATGATGGATCAGACAGATTTTCCCATCTCACCTCACAGCTCTGCCACTGGTTGGGAATGCTGGGTCTGAGTTTCTGATCACACACCACCTTCCTCATGTCTTCGATGGAGGGATCTGAAGGCACCAGGTCATAGTAAGGCAGCTGGAAATCTTCATGAAGTCCTGTAGAAGGAACAAAAATGGCGATTTTGTTTATTATCTTGCTTTTTTTCACACATAAGACTGATGATGTACCAAGTACAAAAAATGAAAGGACATAAACTACCATTAATTAGTGTGTGCAGGGGTCAAACTGACATAGCACATAACAAGTGACTGTTGCATCAGTGGTATCACATATGCACTATTAGTGGAGTTTTCCTGATGATTATCCATTAAATATTTATATGAATATCAATAAACAAGCAGGAGTGTACTGCATGTTTGTGTGGCATTTGAGGTACCCCTAACAGAGCATCTTCGGGCCAGTTCCCAGAACACCAGGCCTAGCGAGTAGATATCCGCCTGCTTGAATGACTCAAAGCTGTTCATATTGATTGTCTCATCCAGGATTTCTGGAGCCATGTACCTGCAGAGGACAAAATGATTAAGGTCTAATGTAATAAAAAGCCCAGCACCTCTTGGATTTCCTTAATCGATTTGAGTGCGCGGGTTTGTTGTAAATCTTTGTCCCATGTTCTCTGAATTTGGAACTGAGGGACACATTATTATCATCAAAGTACGGAGCAGATACAAAAAAATAAAACAAGCTAAATTTAACAAATGTAATGTTCTTGCAGACTGCAGAGATTCTTTTCTGGGAATTAGTTTTAATTCAAAACATGTTGACTTCAGAGAAAGTCAGAGGCTTACTAATATGTAAACTCAAACCTAGGACATCAAATAAACTGGACCAGGCTTGAAGTCACTTCAGTTCGATTTCACGCTTCCTTTTTGTGTGTGTTAATTGTGTGTATATCCAACCTCTTGGTTCCCACTCTGTGGTTGGACGGTATGTCTATGGTGTTGGTGTTGGAGTCGTGTTTCACGGCCAAACCCAAATCTGCGATGACTGCTGTACCGTTCTTCTTCACAAGGACATTTTTAGACTTCAGGTCTCTGTGAGCAATGGCAGGCTTCCCTTGAATCAAGAAGGTAACAAATAAGGCTGTAACCCCAAAAATAAACAGCTTTATGTTAAGACAGATATTTCAGATCTTTCTGAGACTTTTGTAGATTTATGGAGCAATAAAACGTCTACACCGATGTTATGTCGCATAACGTCATCTAATCATAACATCTCAGCCATCAGTCAAAATGAATATAAATGCTGAATTTTTATACGTTTTACTGTGCAGTTAACACTCGTGTCAAACCGATTCCTCAATTGTTGGTCAACTGACAGAAAATCTATCACCAAATTCGAAATATTTGCTGATTGCACTTCTCTGGAGTGAGGAATTGTTAACTTTTCTCTGGTTTATCTTATGGTAAAGTGAAAAATTGATTATCTTCAGGTTTTGGATTGTTGGTCAAGAAAACCAAGCTATTAAAAGAAGTCACCCTGGGATCTGGGACATGATATGTTTAACTGTTTTTGACTTCATTTAGATTTAATGGGAAATCAATTAACCAAAAAAGTAATTTAAAGATTATCAATTAATAAATGACAGTGTAATTTATCAACTGAAAAACTACTGTTTTCAGGATACAAAGACAGACGATGAGTATGAATCTGGGTTATGATAATTCTTCTATGTCCAGTGGGATTTTAGGATAGGGTGGTTTTACTGCACACACAAGTGTTTTAATCCTCTGAATTCCCTGAGATGAGGTCATTGTCCTAGGATTCATGGTCTTAAGTACAGCCTTACCCTGTGTGCCAATGATTTCCATGTGGAGATGGGCCAGTCCGCTGGCTATTGACAAAGCCAGGATGATCATGCCTTCCATGGAAACTGTGTACCTGTTCAGGTAGTCATACAGGGAGCCATGCTCATGGTACTCTGAGACCAACCAGAGCTGAGTCCATGAGCCATTATCTGCAGCAGACAGCAAAAAAAAACAGTTACAGGACAGATGTGTAGTCGATTAAGTGAGGTTAGTGCATCTTAACCCATCAAGATATTACAGCTATAGAGCTCATTATACATCCAAAGGTTGAAATACCTTTGTTGTCAGCAGCAATGAATCCCAGGATGTTCTCATGTCTGAGCATGATCGTCTGATAAATCTCTGCTTCCCGGAACCAGGACCTCTCGTCCCTGGAGGAGAAGATCTTCACCGCCACGTCCTCTCCTCGCCACTTGCCACGCCACACCTCACCAAATCGACCCTTCCCAATGATCTCCTGCAGGATAATGGTCCGAGCTATGGTTCTCTGGACCAGCAGTGGCAGACCTGCAAGATGCAAAGTAAATTATTCCACCAGCAAGACTATGAGCAGCAGAGAAGATGTTGTTGCTTCAGAAGATCACAACTGGAAGGAATGCTAGAATTCTATAAATAAAAAGGGGGGTTTTAATATTCATATGTAATCACTACATTTTACTTGCTTCATCAACTCAGAATAAATCAAACAGCAAATGATCAGAGCCCATGCCCTCATATCCATTAAGACGGCTGGCAGTATTTCTCTCACCTGATCCAGAGCCCGAGGTGCTCATGTCATAGATCAGATCTTTGAGACATTTGTCAGGTGACATGAGCATCTGGTCATCCAGAGGCTCTTCCGGGTCTTGCTTGTGGGCTCGGCTGTAGGCACAGTGGTGGCCCTGCACAAGGAACACACCAAGAAGGATCCCCACACACAGCAGGCAGGACGGCACCAGGATCACCACAGTGAGCTGCAGCCTGCTCCAGCCGGGTTCTTCCAAAGGCCTCTCTGATTACACATATGCAACATGACATTGTAAATCCATCAGATTCAATATTGTTAGCTTACTGTTCCCTGAAATTCAATTCTGAAGATAAAGACTGGAGAGGGAATTTGCAATTATGTTTTTTTGTCACTGAGCTCCATATGACTGTTGCACCCTCTGGTGGTCATTGTTGATTATGGTATTATGTGTGTTGCGCACAAAGGAGTGTGGATGGAAATCCTCCTCTCAAGTGAACAATATATTATTATTGGTGTTTTACTACGGCTGAAATATGCAGAGAGCTGTGTCTGGTGTACTGTACTGTATAACCTTAACACAGGCTCAACAAACTTTAAGACACAGCCAGTTGGCAGTCTTAAAATGTAGAGACATGGAAATTGTACATTTGGCAGATGCAAAGTTATGTCTGCCAAAAACTGTGGCAGACATAAATTTTCTTCTTCCGGAGTGCCAGAAATTTTAATCACTGCCCATAAATGTCATTAATCAAAAGTGATAAAGAGATACGCAGGTATTGTGCCAGTAAACTGTTCTCCAAAAATTCAAAATCAAAATATTTGTTTTTCTTGCCTCTTCATTTAAAATAGATGACATGCACTGATCAAAAGCAGGTGCACTGTGAGACGTTGTAATAGACTGTGGGTTTGGCAAAACAATGTAACCTGGCATTTCTGTCCATGACCTTCATTCTGTCTGTGGGTGGACAGAGGAGATCTTGACACAAACAAAAATAGCAGAGCTGGTGGGCACTGTGATAATATGAGATTTACAGATATGCTGACAAAAGGGTTCACAGTGAACATTGTTATAGCACTGTACCATAGCACTACAATTAAATGATAGGCTAATACGAATAAGAATTTTGCACTAAAAAGACAAACTTTGGAAGGTACCCTCAGACTGCTGTAACCTCATATTAACTTCAGGAAGGATTGCAGGAACTAATAACTCTTTCAACATACACATGGGCACGTGTGTATTGTAATAATACAAACTTGAAGAAAAAATAATAATAAAGTGGTTCCATGTTTCTTCAGCCTTTTCATCTTCTCAAATCCCCAAAGCATGAAATGTCCTCACCAGGAGAGCCGCAAACATGCAACATCTGCAGATGGCCCAATGTGAAAAGCAACATGTCCTGAACTAAACCACAGTTTCCTAAGACATCTTTAGCCTTTTACCTAAATACATATCCTGCTATGTGTCCAACAAGCTCAGCAGATATGGTGCAAAACAAGACTTTACTCTCCTCTGGCCCAGTGGCAAAAGACCTTCTAGAAACTGTAACTGCTTTTTTGTTTTGTTTTGGGGTGTTTTTTTTTTACTCTTATATTTTGCATGGGATGGAGAGGTAATCTCAGAAGTCATTTCTACCTTTAAACTGTTCGTTTGACACAAGTGGTAAATTGGAAATAACAGGGACTAAGGAAGACAGACGCTATCCTTGTTAAAGTACAACAAAAAATCACTAACCACGACCACTACTGTTCAGGCCCACAGAGAAGTCACAGCACTGACGAACATGAGGTTTTCATGTATGAAAAATAAATAACAGTAGTAGCAGAGCAGTGGAACAGATTGATTATAGTGTCCTCATTCACAGTCAACACCATCACAGCCTCAGGCTGTTGCCCTGACCCATCTCATCAACAGTCTGTTGCGCTTCTCACTTTAAATCTCCTGTACAACCTCCACATTTTATTAAAGCAACCATTCTCTGACAACTCTGTCTAACTTCAGTTATTTTAGATGAATAAATCAATGGAGGAAAAAACACTTATTTTTCTTAGTTAAAAAAGTTAAAAATGGACTAAAGTTTATTTCACACTATGACCAAGAGTAAATATGGTCAAATATTTAAAATTGTAGGAAGATGTCTAAGGGGTACAGAGTTATAAGAAAACCAGTGTGTATATGATTTCAGTGATTTTCAGTAACTTTTGGTGGTGTCTTGTCTGTGGTCTATGTTGCACTAAGGAGGGCAGCATTTTGCTCCCATGTATGTTGAGTGTGTACTACAAAAGCAGCAATAAATAACTTGAGACAAGCATCTGTTTTATGCAATTATTCTATTAACTGAGGAAATAACCAGCAGATTAATAGATAATATAAATTTCTTAGTGCAATTTTAAAGTCAGTCAGAAAATAGGCAAATAAACAGAAAAAACATCTTTGCAAGTACTGAGATAAATATTAATGTAATATAATGTTTTATAGGTTCACACACTGTTTCATGTGATATGACTGTCACGCTGTCAAATGGATTCACTGTTTAAACCAGGCCAGTCAGAAGCCTCTCAATGCTGGCCACTATAATGCTCTTACAAAGTGAAGCTTCATTTAAAGCTTCACTAATCAATACTTTCACGTGAACCGTTTTCAAATGGCTCTGTATAAAGTGGAAAGGCTCTGCAGCTCTCCTCAGCTATAAGAACTGTTTAAACATCTTTAAGCTCTTTTTTTTCTTTTTCTTTTACAGCCCACAACTCGACTGATTTGGTTTATTCTCATCAACCACATTCATTTATCTCTTTACCCTACTTTCCAGCAAACATCAGACAGAAAGTTAGCAGCTAGCTGGTGAACATGGTGGAGCATTTTGCAGAGAATGAGATTATTTTCTTATGAGTTAGTGGGGACCAAAGCAGAGCTACAAATTTGTCTTTCCATCATGTGGACAGAAACATGAATACTCTACATGAATGCTAATGTAAATCATATCAACTTCTATCCTGTTCATTTAAAAAAATAGATTACATTCTTGATATATGATCTGATTTACATGAGCCTATCAAGGCTCAGTTTACAGTTCACAGTTTGCCATGAAGTCGTCAAACTAGATATACAAATAAATTAAACATAAAAAAAAAAAAAAAAACATAACACATTAACACATCAAAACTTCCATGAACCACCACGGGAAAAGGTGACCCTGACCTCCCTGCATTTTCCACTGAGTTGTCTATCCACAGGTGTAAAGTAATCCCCCTCTGCTTTAAGGCCAACTTCCACCCAGCAGACCCATGAGAGGCTTTTAACTTGCAGTAAGACTACATGGCTGACAAGTATTTATTTATAAATCAGAGGAGGGAGGGGGAGGATCACTAACCGCCGTCCCATAGCCTCTGCCAGATTGTGTTATGTCACAGGATCTAGTAGGATCAGCATCCACCTCGTCTAGCCAGGGCAGAACGAGTGGGAAATCCCACACGGATTGGGCTGGTGCTGCCGTCGACTGAATGCAGTAACTACTGAGCAGTGTGACATTAACTGACTGTTTGAACAAAATGAATCAATTTCCAACGAGGAAAAGAAACAAGATCATCAGTTCAGAAGCACAGCAATTTATTAAACCCATGTTGTATTGAAATAAAATAATAATAAAGATAAATATTGTCTGTACCTGGGTGTAGGTGCAGAGTCTCATTGTTGCAGAAGTCAGTGAAGCAGCAGTTCCTTTTGGAGACATTACGGGAGCTGTAGCAGAAGACCTGGCCCTTCATCTCGGAGGGCGTCAGGCAGGACTTCACCGACTCCTCCTTCCCATCAATCAGCATCACAGAGTTCCAGCAGGCACCGTCTGCGGCCGTTTCACAGGTGTGGTTGGCGCACAGCTGGCACACACACTTCAGACCTGTAACACATTGGAATCATTCAAGATGGTTAGATGACGGTGAGATGCTCCTGTTATGTAAGGAAGTCTGTGCTCTTAAATGGCTGGCGGTGGAGGAACCGATGTAATGCCTCTTACTTTAACACCCTGATAATCTTGTGTTCTACTTGAGCTGCTGTCATGCTTTGTTTGATAACACTGTGAGTGATTGATGAGAGGCTGTGCTGCCTGCTCACTGGAAAATCCTGGAAATAACTGTGTGAAATTTGTGCGTTATTTAATGGAACCATTTTTTAGGTAGCTCCAGTTTTTAACCCACGATAGATAACCATAATAACACAAGTAAAGGTCTCCACAGAATTCACAAATAAATCACATTATGTAGTTGTTAAAAATAAAACATCCAGATAAATTTAATAAATTTTAGTTAAATTTTTTGACCCCTTTACGCCTGGAAGTGGAGCAATCTGAGCATGTATACTGCACAAGTGTTACAATAGTCTTCCCAAGAAAAAAAAATCCAAGTCTTGGCAGATACAAACAGACATTAAACTATACATTGCACAACTGGAAGAAACATTAGGAAACCTTCTCAAAGTTCACGCTATGATCACAAGTGACTTCCAGTTTTGTAATTTGAGAAATTTGATTTTCATGGTCCAATGTTTCAAATGAGCCCTAAAGATGCCTATTCCTTGAGAGCTGCTAAAGAAATCAGTGAGAAGGACAGGCTGCTTAGGTCATATGGCTTACATGAAAGATACGGCTGTGTGTCATCCACATGGCAAATTAAAACAAAGCTAACTGTATAAAAAGAGAACCGAATGGTGTCAAGGATTGATCCCTGGGGCGCACCGCAGTGTTTGTTTGTTTTTTTCTATAGGACAAATATGAAAAGAAACATTTGAAGGTTGTCTGTCTTTGAAATACCATGCAGTGTTGCAGTTTATCAGCAGTGATAGACTGATACTTACAAAGAAAAGGTTAGCATTGTTCTGTTTTTCTTAAAGTAAAATCCCATGAAAGAAATAACTGAACCAACAATGTGTTAGTCCGTCTAAATACCATTCGACTTCCCTTCCCTGTTCATTTATTGTTTACAATGAAGCACTGAAGGAATGCAATTTTGTTCAGCTTTACACTGATTATTATTTAAGGAAAGGATGATAATAAATTCTGCCCTGACTTCGTGGTATTCTGTCCTATGTTGCTCATAAAAGAATAAATAGTGCATTTTGGGGGACTGTGACAATTTTCAGCAGCTGATTAACACACATTTGCTGCACCAGTGAGTATTTACTGCACTAAGATGGTGATGGTGTGGGAGTCAAAATAAAACAGTACTGCCCATGTTCATTGTAATGAAGAAGCATGTCTCCCAGTGTAGTGTAATGTGGTGTACTATGTATTTTAGCAGGATGACTATCATTTTGAGGTCTTTTACATGGGATTTATTAACAATTAGTAAAATATATTTTATTATTATTATTATTATTATTTCAATATATTACATATTCTTTTTTAAAGAGTTCTGTCAAGCTCCTCCAGGGGTAAAGCAGACCTCTTGGCAAAATCTGGCGGCAACAAAAAGAGATTAGGACTTCAGTTCAGGGAAAACCTGACTGGAATAAGACAAAAATCTTTTTCTTTTACAGCATACCTAGGAGTTGCCTGGCAACACCTTTCTCAAGGACAATGATTATCAAATAAAGTTTGAATATAATGTAGCTCTGTAACTGAGGAATAAGAAGGTTGGTATTTTTCTAAGAAGATTAATGACTGAGTATTGGTGTTTGTGTTAATCATTTCTTTAATCATGTATGGTGGCAGGGAAGTACTATATTGAAGTTTTTCTGCACACTCAAATCAGCATAATAACATACTGAAAAAAAGAAAAAAAAACTCAAAAAAGACAGCAAAAAGAAAAACATTTTTACAACATATTACACAAAGGTCAATTAATTAAATAGAAAAACAAATTAAATGAAATTAACAGAATATTTTTGTGTGTTTTCTGCTCCTTGTCTTGCCTGTCAATAACACCAGTCATGTGGGGTCTACTGTGATGTTTTCCCCAATCAGACACCTTGAATAGAAAAATCTTTGTGTGACAAATCCAGCCTTGGCATCCATCTGCAGTGTTAGCATGAAAGGGGAAGCCTTTGGCCTCAGTGGGAGTGACATAAATTTGTGTTTGTAGACCCTCCAATGCCACCTTCTGATGCTTCCTTTGAAGAATTATGAGTATTGCTGAAAACAGATCTTGACATTCCTTGGATGGGACTAGAGCCTTACTTGAAGAACCTCACACAGTCTAAAATGACGCTATAACAAAACTGGGCAATTGTTGCCCCTCAGTAGAATTTCCCACCTTATAATCACACACGCCCTTCATCTTCACAGCTGCATTCCCCACTCTCTCTGCCTCAGTATTTCGTGGCACACAGCAGGTAATCGGCCTGAGGTGCCCCTTTACATGCAACTTGACACTTATAGTGAATCCAAAAGTTCTTTATCTCTATAGTTTCACATAGAGAATGAGGCACAACAAACCGTGTGAGGAGAACCAGAAGTCAATGAAAGTTAAGCGAATACACTGAAGGTCTCACAAATCAACAATAGTGTTCAACAACATAGAAAAACATTTGTGGAATTGGAGGTTTGAGGTGCAATAAATACAATCAGCTTCAAAATTCCTGCTTCTGTAGCTGTTTGTGCTTTGAGGTGTTAGGAACTTGCTTTTGTGCACTGCAGACACAATCATGTAGATGGTGCAGTTATCCTGAGCACCTTGTTGTTTTAAAGCATTTTGCACACTTCAACACATGCTGGAATGTGTTCACATGTTTCCTATCATACTCCAAGAACTCCTAACAGGTTTGGATATCACATACCTCTGCACCTCCTTTTAATCCCGGTCCTGCAAATGATATGAGTCATTTCCTAAAGGAACAAAGTTGATTAATTAACTGACGTCAGTGTGTGACATCTGGTAATTTAATTGGACCAAACTGACTGAAAAAGAGTATCAAGACAGGATAGTCAACCCCTGAGGCAGGCGGATTCCTAGACCTATACCTTCCTAGAGAAATTTTTGACAGGAGCAGAAAAGGAGCAGAGTTTGCCCAGTACTGCACAACTCCCCATTTCCCCCATCCCTACGCTTTTTTGCATTTTTCCAATGCAAAGTAGTAGAAATAGTAGTAATAGTAGTAGTAGAAATAACAACTGTACTTTTGTCCTTGTATGGATAAACTATTCTTAACAACCTATTAAATAATTGGTAAGATGCAGTACCAATTTAGAGACGTATAGTGCTGAGAAGCTTGTATGCTTGCAAAACCATTTAACAACAGGGGTCTTCAATATGAGCAATATGAGAGATAAAATGCCGTCTGGTATTCATTTACCTGCATTATACAACCTGAAATGAGGGCATCTCAGAGGAAAACCGCTGTGCTGATTACCTGAATCTTAGTGTTCAATTATATTAAACAAAATAAAGCGTCTAATACATGCACTTCCATTATTGCTGTGTATAAAACAAGAAATGTCTGCTGGCAGACAGAGCCTGCCAAACTTTTGTCTCCTCTAAAATTGACCCAACTGCCTGCTTGCCCGATTGAAAATATGCTAAAGGGGCTCCTTGCAGTCAGAGAGGTATATGTTTCACTTTTTTCAAGGTAGTGTAAATGTGTCATTCAAACCATTAGCAGCTAAAAGCGAAGGGACAAGGTCAGTGCACTGCATCTGTTGCTGTCTTTAACAGACAGTTTCTGTCTTTAACAGACAAAGTTTGGGTCACACGCCTACAGTATTTATCAGGACACACTCCAGAACGAACCAGGTGAACATCAGAAGTAGGCGCAGGGTGTTGACATTGTTCCTGGTATACGTCTTCTATTCCAGCTGCTTGTTGTTTGACTCTATAGGTATATGGGGCGTTTTGCCAGCAGCCACTGAACTTCATTTACAATGTATTTTATCACATCTAATCCTAAAATCTAACGAGAATGGAGCATGATTTGCAACTAATGATCATTTTCACCATTAATGGTTTGGTCAGTAAAGGTGAAACTTCCAAAAGCCCAATGTGATATCTTCAAATTGCTTGTTTTGTCCAGACCAGGAGTTTAAACCCCAAAGATTTTCAGTTTATTGTCATATATGACAAGGAAAAGCTGCAAATCTTCACATTAGAGAGGCTCAAGCCAGAGGAGAGTCTCCTGACAAATGGCTGAAATAAGTTATCAGTCAGCAAAATAGCTGCAGATTTATTTTTGGTTAACTGACTAATCAACTAATTGTGTCAGCTCTGGTATGAATTTAGTCCAGCAAATTGGATTTTTTTTTTTTCATTAAACAAACAACTTTAATCCTCAACACACAAACAGGGGAAAGTCTACAGAGTAGACCATTCAGTTCTCAAGAAAATTTGTAAATGTAAGTGAAAATGAAAGCAACCCTGCTGTTACTGAAACTACTACATTTTAAATTTTGCCAAAATACAATGACACTATAATCTCACCATGATCTTACAGCATGAATACTGACTCTGAAATGTCAAATGGCAGCAAGGATTAAAACTGACAATATTCTACATTTGTTTTTCCTTTTTTCCACTTAAAACAGGCATTTTCTGCATATAATTGTTCTTTGAATTATTTGACAGGAAAAGAAAATAATCCTCATGAAAAATGAACCACTTTTTAGAATCCTTTTGGTGGTGCTTTGTGATTCCTTGGTATAAAATAAAGTGTCCTTCAAAATTAAAGAAACTTAATTCAACGTGTTTGCTGACAGAAACCATCTTTCTTAAACAGCTTTGCTGAATAGAAAAAAAAACGTCAGGTGATTAAACTTATCCTGGTTAGCGAAGACTATACGGTAGGTAGTTTAATAACTAACACAAAACCTTAACACAATGTAATTTACTAAATGAAAGCGTGTGATTAAGCAAATGCAAACTGAGTGAGTGGGATCTGTCGGCCACTGTACCTGCAGTCATCTGGGCGACAGACAGGAAGATCAACGCCGCTTGAAAGCTCTGCTTCCTGGGACAAGTCATGGCAAGCGCCGCATCTGCTCCCTCTCCAACGCTACTCTACAGAAAACACTACCATCCGTGGGCCACGCACACAAGCCGTCCACAAAAAAAACAGCCTCTCACGGTGAATGAGCGGGGAGGAAACTGTAAAACGCAATGAGAGGTTTGCTCCGCCTCTGCTGACTAGAATTTAAGAGGATTAGCGCTGCAGACCTCTGATAAAGACATGTGAATGAGAGCCAGAGAGAAAGTGTGTGCTGCACATCCATTTAACTGCTGCAGGTCCACAGAAAACACCACCTCCTGTCCGCTCATTGAATATGGAAATGACCCCTGTACACTCAGGTGTCAGTTCTCACTCATTTACCGGATTCAAATTAGCCAGATTACACTGAATAGGTAAATGTTATCCCGAGTTTTTTTTTTTTTTAAGGACACTGAATATTACAAAACAAAACTACAGACAACAATGCAACTGAACTCCGCACTTAGCTCAGCAGACACATACACACACTGTCCCAGTGGGAACATGAATATTACAGTAACTGCTTTAGGGAAATTAACTCACTCTATGGGATGGTATTAATAGTCAGATTTACCTGTGTGAGGATCATTATTATAGGCTAACTAATACTCCTATCCTGAAATACCACCTGCCCCCAGATTTTGTTTGTTGGTTAAAGTGTGATAATTTGACTAAACAGAAATATATTTATGAATATGCACCACCTGAGCCCAAAATAAACCAAAAATAATGAAGGTCTTAAATCTAGATTTTGACACAGGGCCCCTGTGCGAGACAGGACCACGAGATTGGGTAATAACGCAGGACCCACCTGCAAGTTCTCTAACAAATTTGCACTTAATTCAATTACCAAAGACCAATTAATAACTTTTTGTCTCCTGAGGGACTGGTAGTTCTTTGCTTTTCCTGTTTGGTAATCCAGCCCTAAGCAGCCTATCTTGCACCCATGTGGCGACTGTAATTCCTCTCCCTGGATGTGAGCAGTGCTCAGCTCAGGAAAAAAATGGGAGAAATCAGGTTAGACAATGTACCACTGCTAACATTCCTCCCCAGCAAAGAGTGAACACTCTCAGGCAGTGAATACTGAATGAGTGTGCTGTACATTCACCTGTGTGGGCAAAAGCTCAACTCACCTGTATGCAAGAAGTTATTCACAGCTGCCATATGTGACTAAGTCGTGTTTCCGCTGCCCAGGCTCCATAGCAACAACAGGTGCCAGTGTCACCAGGGAGAGGGAAGGAGTGAACTGAGCTTAATCCCAAAGTCTACACAAGCAAAAAAAAAAAAAAAAAACACAACCTTAAATTTTCTGTGCATTCACAGCCAAGTAGGGCAGTGTTCTGTACAAACGACACAGCCATGAAAACAGGGATAACTTCTGAATCCAGAAACTCTGCTGTTATTGGTTCAACAAACATTATTAATACTGTAACTTTTGCTATTGTACCACATGTGATAAGTACAATTGTGGTGCAATAGCCATCTTCATCCAGATACAATCAAACAATGGATATCAGGCCACAGAACCAACACAGAAAAGAAAAAAGAAAGTAATAAAAAAAACACGTGTACAGACACAGTGAATAGAAAGTGTGAAAATGTCCTTTATGAGACATAGACCTTTATGTCTTGAGTTCATTGTATATGACAATTTAATGTGTAATCTCTGTGGAAACTTTTGATAATGCGGCAATAACATAAAGCCCTGGTAACTGTTGGGTTCTTGTTCTTAATTATCAGCTCATTCATAGTAAGTTACTGGTTACACAGAAGCCCTTTCTGAGAGGGGGGTACAGATTACCACTCCCCCCTCGCTGTCGAAATGAACATAGTATAGTGCAGTAAGTATACTGCATGTATCCAAACCAAGATCAGAACCTCTGATTTTAAAACTGGTTGGGCCAAACCTCTGTGCTCTGTGCAAGATGGATCAAGTGGCACTGAATATGAAGGCAGTCTGGGTAGAAAGTCTGACAGCTGTTGATACATGCAAGCAGGGTGTCTCAGGACCATCAGGCATCCACTGTTGTGTTTCTATCATCTGGCCCATAACACTTGCGGCATATTAATCAGCCTGCCAACCATCAGGAGCCTAGTTTCTGTTTGACATCTGCCAATATGTCCACTGTGCACGCAGTTTCAGTTTACAGCTGGCAGGGGAAATGCCTGGGCTTTTGACCTTTTCCAAATTAACATTGATTTCTTACATTATTGGTGCAGATGTCAAGCTTTTTACAGTACAAAAATAGATTGTGCAGAATTTGCAGTATACAAGTGAATAAAACCAGGAAAAAACTAACATTTCTTCCTCCACTGACAAGAAGCAGCCACTGAAAAACAGAATTTGGGTTTTAGCTGGAAGGCTTAAAAGCTGTAAAAGCCCACTTCAGTTGGCATACTATACACTCTACTGGACTTACAAGAGGTTTGATAAGGTTAGTTGAGCATATTAACATTTGCTAATTAGCATTTAACACCAAGCATATTGATATGTTGAACTGATGATGGTGCTGGACAAAAAGTCGGCAGGATTCATCTTCTTTGGCACTTAATATCTCTAAATTCCCAAACAATCCATATGTTGGAGCCACCAAAGTGGTGGACTGACTGACAGACAGACAGAAGAGCTGTCCCTGGAGCCATGTTGCTAGCATGGCTAATAAATGTACCTACTAGACACAGCATCAAGACAAATGAGACAGATAAAATACATGTTTTCTATTTAATTAATATAAATCACTAATTGATATAAAACGATAAAGAAATAAAAAAAAAAAAGGCTGAAGTTTGACTTCATTTACTTGACAATGCACGCATTAAGACAACAATGCACGCGTTAAGACAATATACAGGCTTTAGAGGCTTACTTACAGGCCTCTGGAGAAACAGAGTTCAGCGTCTTCTAGCAGATATTTTATTTGTTCTTTTAGCATTTGTGTCTGTAAAGCTGAAGAAACAAAACATAGAACAGGTACATAATCAATGTAAAATCCATGGTGATATACAAAAAGTCTGAAACAGAGTACCTTCAGTTGGACGATATTTATCAGGAAAAGAACAGTGCCATTGACACAGCTGTACAACTAAATGTTACTGGATAGATGAGATCCCAAGAAACTTGTTCTGACAGAATTGTAAACAGAGGTGCGCGGCGCACAAAGTAAAACACAACACTCCTTGCTGTGATCCTTACTGTTTCCGAAAGTATGCTGAATAAATTGGCAAGTTCAATTGGCAAGTTGACCTCTTTTCCAAATGAATCCACCAGAAATCAAACAAACAATGCAGTACGATTACAGAGATAAAGTGAAACTGCTAATATGTTCTGACGTTTTTCAAACTAAAAAAAAAAAAGTGTCAAACAAAATCTGCGGTTCTAACAAAAGCAAGCCTACTCAAATGCCCAGTTAACAGTTTCTTCCTTGAAGAACATTTCTACAGTGTTATAAGTTGAGTAGATATTTTCCTATTTCCAAGACCACTGGCAGTCTCAGGAATGCCCGGTAAGCCATCTTTGGATGCCAAAATGTGTCCCGCCAAGTGTTTTAAAATAAATATAGGTCTGCGCCACTATAAGGGCACCGAGCCCATTAAAGTCTTTTGTCTTCTGAGATTTCTCTAGGATGGTCCACCCTCTGGATGTCTTCAAAGGCCTTTAGTATATGTCTGCCTCTTCTTCCTGAGGCAGGCTCAAATGTCTGTTTTGATTTTGTCCAGAGAGTTGTCGATCTTTGTGAGAGTCTTTTTGATGCGTAATGCTGTTAATCTGGCTGATGGGTTCTGGTACCAGCACTCCTTCATGAGTTTGGCCATGGAGGTTAAAGTCTGAAAAGTCATTAGGAGAAATAAATCAATCAGCGTGTCCCATGTCAAAATTAGAGTATTACTGATAAGCTTTTATTTCTGGATATCAAAAGGATGCAGACTTGAATTGTATGCCACTTAATGACAGTTTGAATATTACTTACTGGGTCTGAAAACCATCTGTTAGGGATGTTGGGCCTCTGCTGATCCACACACACAACCTTCTTCATATCCTCAAAACTGGGATCACTTGGGACCACGTCATGAAAAGGTGGCTTGTAGTCCTCTACAATACCTACAAGCAGAGCAGAGCAAGCCACAATTCACATTTGAGATCACATTACTTAAAAAAAAAACTAGTAAATTACTAGTTATACTGACAAATGACTAACATAAAATACATTAAGATGTATAAAAAAGGATTTATGTTGTGGCATGGCTGTTTTGTTCTTAACTTGCTCTCAAGTGCAGCTGTGGGACAAAACAGAGATGTCAGGTTACTGTGTTAGGGGTAAATCAATACCTTAAGTGTTGTTGAAAGCCCAGTTCCCACTATAGAACAATAAATCTATTTGGAAGTGAAGGGAGGAAGTAGGTTTTATTTCACATAAGATGCCTCTGGCTTCTCCACAAACCACAGACTGTGGATGTGGGGTACGTGTATTGAGGCCAAATCTTTTTCTATCAATAGCAGACAAGCTTATACGTGGTTCAAGCTAAAGCAATAATTTGGTGTTAATTCTGAAGAAAAGCATGACCGGTGCTTACATGTATGTTTCTTTACCCTTCAAAAGCTCAATCTACCACCCTGTTTTTTCTGATCGCTAACATATGTGAAATTCATGGTTATTATTTTGCTTGTAGGTAATGAAGTAAAAATGAGTGACTTAAAAGAGACACATGTTGAATCCAACACATTGTGTAAAACACACTGACCATTGCTGACCGTCCTCCTGGCAATCTCCCACAGCACGAGGCCCAGGGCCCAGATGTCAACTCTCTTGTAGGACTCAAAACAGTCCATCTGGATAGAGTCATCAAGCACCTCAGGGGCCATGTAGCGCTTTGTACCCACTTTAGGGTTGTTCCCCACATCCAGCTCGTTGGTGTCCTGAAAATGCATAACTGCCAGACCTAATGGGAAGGAGGGGGGAGGCACAAAACAAAAAGACTTTAAAGATCCACACCGGACGTGTTTTGCGATATATGAAAAACACAAAAAAACGTTCAGTTGTCCAACTAAAAAGTCTTAAAATAACAACTGTTCCTTCTTCCTCATTGGAAAAATCTAAAATATATGAATATTCAGATGATGTTCATTTTAAAACTTGGATACAAGATGACTCCAACTTCACGGAAAAGTCCATTCTCTATGTATGTACATTGGAAGCTTCAGATTTCCACATCACAATTGAGTAAGCTACATGTTGGCCCACAACTGTTGCGTGAACTTACAAAA
Source organism: Toxotes jaculatrix (assembly GCF_017976425.1). Lineage (NCBI taxonomy): Eukaryota > Metazoa > Chordata > Actinopteri > Toxotidae > Toxotes > Toxotes jaculatrix. Next base: position 13,509,904 of record NC_054408.1, on the reverse strand, counting down.
TCCTGCTGGCACGTATGCCTTAAACTGAGCTTTAAGGTGAGTGCAGAGAAACTTTCCCAATTAAGTAGATGAATGTGAAAACAGCCTTGTAGTGTCAAACTGCATATAAATCATTCTACACAGTGAAGGTCACAAAAATTAAAAACATGATTGTGGATGAGGGCTTTATGTTTCCCATCTCTCACAGCTACGGCGAGGACTGGACTCACTCTATCAGCTCATTTAATGGTGAAAAACTACTTTTTCATTGTAAAGAGTCCTCTTCCCCCCCATACAGGATGTACGATATGAGAACAACTCGCTCGGGAGACAAACAACTGCTTCCATGTTTGTCGGGACGACAAAATGCGTCATCCGGAGCAGAATTTATTACATCGAGCTTGTAAACATCTCAAGCCTGTCGGCAGGTTATGGCTAGTACCCGTATTAGTTTTGATTCAAGTGTCTGCAAATGGAACATTGGTGTATTAGATAAAGTGGTCTGAGTTCCTCCAAATGTGTTTTTGGGTAAGGGCCGGGTGGTACATTTAGCAGCAGCTGTTCTTCCTAAATTAACAACAAATATGGCGAAGGGGCCAGACGAGAGTCGAGCGATAATACTGCAGATGCATCTCTTACGCAATGAATGAACTATAACATTCAACTAACACCTTCAGTAGCTTTAGAATCATCTTATGGTCAATCACCTCATTTCAGCACTTTAATAAAGCTACATTACAAGGAGTGAAATATTCAGATCTTCAAGTCTTTTCTAACTGTACTATTTAACCGAATAGAAATATTATTATTTATAAACAAATGTTCAGCCAAACATAATCTGCATTTTTGGAAACTCTGTCCACAAATGTAGAGAAAAATAATAAACTGCATATTTATGATAGAGATACATTAGTATTCTCACCAAGGTCAGCAATGCAGCACTGTCCATTCTTTTTAACCAATATATTTTTGCTCTTGAGGTCTCTGTGGGCGATAGCCGGTTTGCCCTGTGTCCCGAAGATCTCTACATGGAGATGTGCCAAACCGCTTGCGATGGAGAGCGCCATGCGGAGGCAGCTGGATGCATCAAGGGTGCTGAGTTGAAGGTAGTCATACAAGGAGCCCATCTCATGGAAATGAGTGATCAGCCACAGCTGAGTACTGGAGTTCCTGGAGGTCATGTCTGAAGCTATGAAGCCTACGTTGAGATGTTAGCACAGTTAATAAAAGGTTTTCATCAACCCACAAACCATAGCGGGTAAGCAACTGAACATGTTTGGACATTTCAAATGTATTATAATTTTCCAATTAATGGGTTTAATTAACAATAATAGTATATATACATATGCATGTCAACATAAATCATTTTTACACAACACATGGCATGTATCAGCTGCATTAAGGAGAACGGAAGTTTGTCAAATCTGATCCGATCCTTTCCAGGAATAAAATGGTGTGAAGCACAAAGTTTTAAACATGTATTACCACTGAGATGTTCAGAAGAATGTGTCTACACACAGGTACATGAAGTGACATCAAAATAATTACATATGTGCTACATACCGAGGATGTTCTCGTGTCTCAGCAGCACTGTGTTGTAGATCTCAGTCTCTCTGAACCAGGACTTCTCGTCTCTGGAGGAGAAGATTTTGACAGCGACACTCTCCCCCTGCCACTGACCCCTCCACACTTCACCATAGCGACCCTTACCTGGCAGGCAAAAACATGGGAGAAATTATCAGACGAGCAGAGACTCGCGAAAAAATGTTTTTTTTCTGTTGTGTTAAGGGCTCAATATGTCTTAGGTTTGTGACCTTGCTCTTGATAAACTTATTGTCTTCAAGATGAATGACTGAATTCGCATTTAAAGTTTTTTAATTCACAAAAACCTGACCAAACCAATGTGACAGACACAGAAGAGCACATAAGAACAAACTAAATTCAATGATTTTAATTAAATGTACTATCCACCAAAGTTTGTGTGCATAAATACTGTTTCACACACTGAATGCTGTCAAAAAAAAAGTCAAAAAAGTCTCTCTCACATGCAAAAGTTGCTAATAGTACCAGAATTACCATAATTTAAACTAAACTCTACAGCACTATGGAGCTTTTCAGCCTCTTCTCGCTGTGGGGAGCAGTTTCCAGGAAAAAAAAAAAAACAGTGATAAGGTTCACTGTACGCTAACTGCCTTGTTACAAATAGAAGCCAAAGTTGCTGAGTGCCTGGTGAAGAAACACTGAGCAGCTACAGACCCAGATATTCTCTGTAAGAAGTTGAGGGAAACAAGACAGGGCTAAAAGGAAAATTCTGTTTTTGGAATAGCATTCATCAGGTGGCCAGAAAAACAATCCCAAGTGACTGCAACTGTAGCCGTGTCAACTTGATGAGTACATAGTTCACGGACATGTTGGTCTTTACAACTTGCGAGTGATGTGGTGGTGTCTGTATAAATCCCTTCTTATTTTGTTGCCCCCTAGTGGCCATAAATCAATTCATGCTGCCACAACTTGTTAGCATTTTCTTGGAGAATCTGAAAGCGACTAACATTTGTAACAGTGGTGTAGAACAATGAGTTATCCTCGTATTTCAACACGAGCAATTTAACTTTGAACACTGATTGCTATGGCAACATATTTATCTGTTTGAAAATATGTTTGCTGTTTGTAATAGCTTCTTTGACACTTAGCATACTACAACTGATCTCAAAAAATAAAATTTGTGCAATTCTGGCTCCGGGGACTTCATTGCTGGGACTGTATTGCACATTCACTCTGGCTCAGTTTCAGCATATCCTCACAGCACTCGCCTGTTTTGCAACCCAAACATTTCTTTCAAACTGATGTGTCTTGTAGTACTGTACTTGTTTTGCATGTGTTTGGATGATCTTTGAAGATCTATCAGTCTTAAAGATGAAGGCAGAAGAGAGTGCACCAGTATCAGTGAACCCGAAAATCCAGTTTGAAGGCTTATCAGAGAGTGAGATGCTACATAGCAGATTACACTCATTCGAGGGAGAATTTACAAGTCTGGCAAGTTTTTATGGCACCAATATTGTGCTCCTCCGTCAATATATATGAGGTAAACAAGAGAGCCATTTACATGCTACTTATTTGCCCTTTCACTAACTGTATTTGAATGTCTAACACAGTGTGTTGCCTCATGGTACAGCTGCTCTGAGGCTTAAAATGATCCAGGACCACCATTTTTTTTTTTTTTTTTGCACGACTTTTTCTTTTGCCAGAGCCCCCTCTGTCAGCACAGTGGGAGTGCCTCATTCAAATGAATGAGGCGGCTGAGTTTTTTTTTTTTTTTCTTCTTTTTTTGAGGCGGTGCTATTGTAAATAAGAAAACAGCCTTTACTGGGACACTTACCCACACACTCATTGAGCGTAATTTGTCGAGCAACAGTTCTCTGAACAAGGAATGGGAGTCCTGAGCCACTGCCTGAAGTGCAGGAATGATCCAGCAAATCCTGGGAAAGAGAAAAACAGAAACAAAGAGTAAAGGGCTTGTGTATGTGCATGTGTGTGCATTTTTCTACATGAATGAAAACCTTCCCAAAGGAATCCTGTGGCTCAAGCCTAGAAATGATGAAATAAGGAGCATGTGGGACTCAAATAATACTAATTCAAGCAGGCCTCCTTTGATGTGGCACCCACATGGGATGGGGGGCGGGGATAAGCTGTGTGTGGATCGGGATATTTTGTGTGTGTGTGTGTGTAGGTGTGTGTCAGTGCTGGAGGTGCAGAGTGCCCCCTGCTGAGTAAACAACAGAAGTGCCACCCCCTCCCTGGTGACTGGTGTGGGCGCTGGAGATTTTATCTAATCCAAGGGCCAGACTCCAAAACAGGCGCAATGCTGCTAAGCCTTTTATTTTTATCTCAGCTATAAGACGTGCAGCATGCCGGTGCTGACACAGGAGGGCAGTACACAGCAACAGAGTCAGTGGCTGCTGAGCAAAACAAATGACTAAACTGGGAGGGGAGGTCGAGGATTGAAAACAACAGAGAAGAGTGATGCCTCAGATAAACAGATGCATAATGCAAGAGCTGCCTGAGAGACAATTTGGAATCACAACACAGGAATGCAAGACAGAGGCCATAAAATGAATGACGAGTTACTCTGCAGAGAGTTTTAATCCCCCTCTCTGGTACAGGAGGATTGTTTTTAGGAGGGTATATTTGGGCCAGGCTGTTAAGCAGCAGAATGCAATCAGAACGCCGCAATATCATTATAATCAGAGACGACTTCTGGGCAGCAGGATGCAGAGGGACAAGCACATGTGTTTCAGTCTGATTTGCTTTTCACAGCCACACCACTGTTGCTAATAACCTTTCTCATGGTGCTGCCAAGCACTTTTTAATTATGCTGAAACAAACATTCTGTGGCTCCATATTTGGGCCTTTCATTGCCAAGTGTATTGGTGGACTTTGGAAACAGCTTGTAAGAGAGCCAAGATCAGCAATTTTTCCTCTACGAGACACACAGACACACACACATATACATAAATGATCATATTTTAACAGTTGGACATGTTATTTAGAAGTTTCATAATTAAAGATAAATGGGATACTGGATCAGGGATCTGAAGAGTTTAGACATGCTTACAAAAACACATCTGATGTTCCATGGCAGCCAACGAAGACAGAAATTTTTAACTACAGATGTTAAATAAATGCTTTCAAAAATTAAAAATGTACATCAAGATACATGAGTAGCTTTTATGAGGACACAGAATCACAAAATGGACGGCAACAGCCATGTATTTTGTTAGGCCACAAGCTAGACTGTGAGCACACAACTTGATTACACAGTGTGTGAGCCAGTGAATGTGCTGGGTTGTCTTTCAGACTAAACGCTAACCACAGGACTCCACCTAAACTCTGGATCAGTTTAGTGGGCCTCAAAACATGAACCACGCTGCAGAAAACTTCCAATCCATGGCTGAGTGGAGAGAAAATAAATAGCAAAAGACATTCCTCTAACAGACTGACAGGCTGGAGAAATGACTGAGGAGATGCAAAACAGCTTTTAGAGTTTAACAGAATTTAAGGATTTTTTTTTTTTTCAAGTCCCCCACCCCCTGACAGACATACACAGAGTTCATGCATATGCAGCCTCTATGCATTGCTTTAAATGTTTTTACATAACAAATTACCAAACACTGTTGAGATTACGATCCGTTAAGTACACAAAGTTCAGCAGTGGTTGTCTGCACTGTAGAATTCAATCATTTTTAGAGACAAACCTCACAAATGTTGACCTAACAAGCATGTACTCACCACAATAACAAGGCTTAAGGCTTAAAGCGTGATGTCTTACCATTGAGGTTTATTTAGTGATTTACTGCGTTCATGTGATTTAAAGTTAGTGCTTTGACTAATTCAGCCGTGTAGAGAGATGCAAAGTCAAAATAAAAACAACTGAACTGAAAAAGCCACTAAACACGTAAACGGAGGCACATTTACAAGCTCACAACAGCAGCCCAGTGGACTGAAGTATTACTCTTTTTTTTGCATAAAGAATCATAACTAAGGTGCATAACTTTGTCTTTGAAAGGAGAAAAGACTAATTTGACAAGTATTGCGTTAAAAGAAAATACATTCATTCTTTGTGCCATGTTTGATCCTAAAAGACAAAACTCTTGATTACAGTACCACCACATGAGTGCCCTTGATCAATCTGGATTAAAAAGAGGCAAACAATGTTTATCGTGCCATTGTGTCTCTGTTGTATATTATCTTGTTGTAGGTGTAAATGTGTACACAAAAGAGGCAGAAGTCCCCTCTAATCCAACGGCTGAATCCCTGAAGTTAATACAACGCATAATTTTAGAGGGGGTTTTCCATTTCTGTTACTGCACACAATTCAGAGTAACTGTAAAGACACGCACTGTGATTTAAGTGTAAGGAAAACAGTCAACCTACCATCCAAAATCAAATCTGCTGTCACTCTCGAAATGATTGAGAAGTGATCTAATACAGAAACTAACAGTGGACAACAACAAAATCTATATCATTTAGGTTTTCTGGTGCTTGCAAATATAAATATACCTGTTTGTTTGGATCTGCAAAGTATTTAAATACAACAAACAGACCAATAGGGTGGAAAAACATACACAAGATTAATATTTTATGTTCATAATCAATTCAATAATATATGTGAAAACACTTACATATATATATATGGACAAAATTTATACACATAAGGCCCCCAGCTTGACTGGCAGTACAATCACAAAACACACAGCTTTTTGTCTTGTAGGAATTGTGCATAATCTTCACATCCTTTTGGTAGCTGACACAATGTAGGGGGTTGAGCCATTCATGTCTAATATACTAGCCAATTTAAATACTCTCTGCGCAGCTTTTATAGCAATCTTCAGAAGGTAACCTCCTTCATAGTATCCACTACTTACCGCCAGAGTGCTCTCCCCAACGTTTGATGCTATAAGGCCATCGATTGTTCCATATTCAGCATCTCGTGATGTCAGTCTCTCCATTTGGTTGTGGTGGATGCGTCTAAACACCAGGATAGCGATAGCAGAGAGGATGATGAGGACGATGATGGGTGCCACGATGACAATAGCCAGTGTGGTCACACTGTAGTTTTGCAGCTCATCAGCTGTGAGGGAAGAGAAAATTTTACAATGTGTGAGTGGTTCTTCAAATGATCAATTAGGTCACTGTTGTAGACAATTTTTAGAACACAAAGCCAGATTTTGAATGATTAAATCTGACTATAATTGCTTGAAGTAAACAACAGACAACAGTGTCAATTAGAACATAACCATGACACAAGAAGAGGTGTTCTTCTTATTAGATACGATAAAGGAAAAATCTTCTTTACTGCTATTTTATCTCTAAGAGAACACATGCTGAGGCTTGACCATACACAATTCACAGGTTTGCAGCACTCTGCAGGCCTTCTGAAGAAACCAGTTAAGGGTGGAGATGCACGCAGAACACATATGTGTATGAGCATACACACACACAAACACAAACAGAGACAGACACACACACACACACTCACAGTGAATCTCATCAAGTCAGCCTGAGGAACTGACCACCATTCACACTTTCCAAACATTCCAAGGGAAAGAGTGCTCAGCTCTGCCTGCAGCACAGACAATGTTCCCCTTTTCTCAGCTTGCATAATGAACTCTTTCTCCCAAATACACATAACTAGCAACACATTCTAGAAGCTCACTAAACTTGAAAGGGATGCATTCAGTTAGACAACTTAAAAAAACATATTCTGCACATGATTGTTTTAGTGGTAGCAATGTAACAAGACAATGGAGGCTTACAGCATAGGGCAATACAGTTGCAAAATAATTACAAAAAAAAATGTTATGGGGTTGTAAACTGTACCTTGCTGTGCCCCAAGTAAAGTTAAGACAGTTTTATTTGGTGCAGACCTAATCCCCAAATGCAGAGCTAAAAGCTAATATGCATTTATGAAAAATATACTATAAAGACTGCTGTGAAGAGAAAAGAAAAGGCGAAAGAGACAAAAAAAAATGGCAACAATAGCTCTGTGCATAGATGCCTGTCTCTCCTTCATTCCCAGGTGGTTACACCCTCTGGGCTCTTGTCAGCCAGCTCTGACAGCCTCCTAGAGGACAGGTGGGAAGTGAACCATGACTAAATAATATTCAAAACCTCCCTCTAGTTGCCCACTGTCTCCCCCATTTCTGTTTCATGAGGCGCCAGGAGTGTGACCACACAGAGGTGTAACTGAGGCCAACAGAAACCATCCAGAACAGCCGTGGCTGACAATTTTAAAGCCAGTGGCGTAGCCCCTCTCAGTAGAGAATGATAGAGAGGAACGAGTAGGTTACCTTGGAAGGGCTTTAGCAATTTAGTTAAAAGTCTTTAATGCTAAAATCAACAGTTGGAGCTCATGAGCACCTTGGATCAAATGGTACAGAAGCAAACTATCTGTGTTGCATTCTGGGTAGTACAGTACTGTACCTTTGACAGGCAGCTCTACGGTGCTGTTCATGTTACACAGGGGCCCCTGGCAGCACTCCACAATCTGGTCTCTGGAAGGTGGGGTCTTACAGGTCATCGTGCTCTGCTCATAAACCTTAAAGCAGCCTTTCTGGTACACGAGAGAGCCGGCGTTGACTGTCAGAGAAGAGAAACACTGGTGGCCCATGCAGCGATTGCCTGTTACACATGAGCTGCCTTCGCACACACACTCATGTTCCTGTTTGATCAGGGGCTTCACTTCCTCCTCTGCAAAAGATTCAGGAAGAAGACATGGCTGGTAAATAAGTGAACCTCAGGCTATTTCTGCATCACTGTGAACATGCCTGTTGCTTTTTATTAAAAGCTGCCAAATGCTAATACAGTTTTGTCATAAAATGAAATAACACAATATATCAGCTCCAAAGTGGAACTTCTGCAATCTGAAGTAACATAAGGTCTATCATGAACAGAAGCCAGGAGAAATGTGTACAGTGTGTACAAAGTCACCTTTCCCGGGAGCTTGCACAGTGACGTTCATGTTACACAGATGGCCCTGGCAGCACTTGACAACATGGGCCGATGAGGGTGGCATGGCACAGGTGGCACTGCCCTCCTCGTCGTCCCTCAGGCAGCCCTTCTGTTGGACGGCCACCCCATCAATCATCTTCAGGGAGGAGAAACACTGCTGCCCTGTGCAGCGATGGTCACGCTCACACACGACGCCCTCGCATACACACTCCTGGTCTCTGAGGACTGGTCTGCTAGCAGACAGTTCTACATCTGATAAGAGGAAACAGAGATATGGGGTAACCCATTAGAGCAATAACATTAGTATCCCATTAAATTAAATGGCATTCACTCAGATCAGAAAACATGCAAGCTGAAAATGTCTTTGTTGACCAGTCCTCGAGCAGGCCACTGAAGTTTAAATGTATCCGAAAACATTTTCCTGTTTGAAATCCAACACCAGCTGAAATAAAACAAGTTGTTTTCCACATATAGGATTTATTCAGATTTCCTGCCAGCCTGACTTTGGATGTCTCTTTACATTTTATTTCATTCTTTCCATATTCTCCACTGAAATTAGGCCTTAATTAGGCAATCATTTATTACTTTCAGATGAATCACAGTGCAATGATGCGATGGTATCATGTTATCGTTTAATCACTTCAGTTGTTAAAATGAATGGTTTCAAGCAAACTGTGTTTAATAACTAACAAGAAAGTACTCAGGATTTTTATTTTACATGTATTAAACAGCTGTGTCTGATGTATTAGAGAACAGTGGAACACATTTCATTGCACTGAATAAAATTTAATTATCTTTATATATGCAAGGCTGCGTGCATATATTTGTCATCATGTTTATATTAATATTAAAATAATTTATATTAACAGAGTTATTTTAACATATCCCCAGTCCTAATGGATATACTGCTTTTCTTGTTGACGGCTGCTGTGTACAGGAATGGTGCACGGGCAGTTGTACAGATATGTAAAATTATTTCTTGTTAATGAAGCTGTTCTGCAGCCAGCCCTGAAGTGTTAGATATCTCTAACCAGCACAGTTCCCTGAAAGGGGTCAGTTGCTAAAATGACACTTTCTGCATTCCTCTGTATTTCACACAGACTGTATGATGAACTTCAGTTTACGGACTGTTCCACTGGGATTGATAATGAAAATCCTAGGGAGGTTCAGGCTGGATATTTATCACACGTTATGATTCTAATACCTCACCTTTCACCGGCGACTGCAAGGAGACATTCATGTTGCACAAATCCCCCTCACAGCACTCTATCACCAGCTCAGGAGACGGTGGGCTTCCGCAGCGCGTGGACCCTTCTTCGGCATCCACAACGCAGCCCTTCTGAAGGACTGATGTCCCGTTCAGTACTGAGAGAGAGGTGAAGCACCGCCTGCCGACACATCGGTCCCCACTGCTGCAGGACGATCCATCACACAAACATACAGAGTTTCTCACACTGCCCTCACCTACAAAAGAAATTAAAAAAAAAAAACAATCATATCACAATTCATTCATTTATAGATTAAGTCCTGCAGTGGAAGAGCAATTATAAGAGGCAAAAACATGCACCCCCTCGTGGTCTGTAACAATAGATGTATGTACTGTATGTGTTTGGATGAATTTAGTATGTAGGTATGGGGACAAATATGGCTTGTCAACCTAAAAAAAAACCTCCACTTTCCACTGCATTCCACCACCACTGCAGTTGTTTAAAATAACACTGAGAGACAGCAGATGAGAGGGAGACAGACTGAGGAGGGGTGGTGAGAGGAAAAAATGTGTGAATGTTTGGTCTGTGCATGTAGGAGACTTGAGGGGGGACAGAGAAAGACACAGAAGCTGATAGACTGTGTGCATGTTAACTTGAGCAAAAGAGAAAGGGGGAACACAGACATCCTCTACACACCTTTCTAGCTACTGCATGTGCTTAGGACCCCCGGTGACAGTGTGTAGTAACTAACCCAGTGTGCAGTAACAAGGCTGATGGCTCTGCTCCCCATTCAGACGTAGCAGCAGTGGTGAATTCAACCAGAGCCTGTCTATTTATGCTAGCAGAAACCTCTCCTCCCTTTCAGCCACAGCTCTCTTTGAGGTCTGATGTGAGAAGCTGTGTTTTTTTGAAAAAGTGTAACGAGATGCTCGGAGAGGGTGAGGCTTACCTTCCAAGCAAGAACAGGGAAGGACCAGGATGATCAAAACCAAGAGAAACATGTCCCCAGCTGTCATTGTAGACCTAGAGGGGGAAAAAGAGAAAACATAAAATAAACACCAGGGCTGAACTGCCATAAAAACGGTTCATGAATATATGGATTTCTCCAGTTGAAAAAGGTCTGTGTCTAAAATAAAGGATGGCAACTTTTATACCGATGCACCGAAATATCTTTTGTATTTCTGCAAATCATCTTTCGGGACACCATTCAACGAGACAGAGGACCAAGAGAGACAGACAGATAACAACAGGATTAGCTGTCGGCCTAAGAATATTAGAGAGAGCAATTTTACAGAGGGAGACCTTTTCTTGTTTTTCAGAAAAAGAGTCAACACCAAGTTTAAAATGCTCAAGTAAAGTGGGTCTCATGCCTTCCTGTTGTCCTGGCAACAAGGCATTGACTGGCAAGCAATGGGGAGACTGGTGCTCTCCTATTGGCTGCGCCTCTGTGCGTGCGTGCGTGTGTGTGTATGTGTGTGTGAGCGAGTGTGTGCGCATTGATGTCTGTGTGTTGGAGGGACAGGCTGCTTGGCAGTGAGGGGAGAGGAGCAGACAGACGTGAGAGGAGAGGGAGGAGGGGGAGGAGGATGAGAAAGAGGAGAGGAGCACAGCGGGGAGAATGAGTGTGGGTGCCCAAATACTATCATTTAGAGACCTAGAGACAGTCTAATCCTTCAATACCGGTATTTAGTGTGTCTGTAGCAACGTCAACATACGGTATGTAGTTATGTTTGTTTGTTTGATTTATCCAGTGACAGATTTTAACAGACCACCAGTTTAAATCATACTGTAAACTCTAGGGGGGGGGTGGGGGGGGCCTTCAAACAAACCATTTTATAAAGATGATATGTGAGTTTTGCCGAAACATCATAACCTGGAGCGTGCCCCGTTTATGCCATACTAAGCACCGAGGGCCGTTATCTTGGCAGCATGTGTGTGCATCTGTGCCATTGACAAATACCCCAGCTCACCCCCCACCCCTCCCCACCCCCCCTCCAAGCCTTTGTGCCCGTCTCCCAGACATAAATGATTAAGCACGTAATGTTAGCATTAGCCCAACGGCGGCGTCTGTACAGCCCGCTCACACACAGACCACATGCTGCTCCTTTAATCAGAGCACAAAACAGAGGCTGCCACACAGAGATAATCAGGAGCTCTGTCTGCTCCCCTTGGACCAGGGGAGAGGGGAGCAGCAATGGGGGCAGGGAACGGGCAGGAGGGCATGAGGAGGCAAGAGAGGTATAGCCAAGGGGCAACTGGGGGACAATGGGTCAGAGAAGGGCAGAGAACAGGGCCAGTGTGAGAGAGACACGTGGGCCAGAGTGGTCTAAAACAGCGAGGTGGGCTAAAGGAAGAGAAGTGGGACAAGGAGGTGTCTGGTGTCAGCACCCAGGGGAGGGGGGTAGACAGTGGGAAGAAGGGCACCATGCTGGCGGGAGACGGTTGGCTGTGCCACAGTGAAGCCAGGGGGCCGGAGGAAACAGGACAAAGAGATAAGCTGAGGAGTAAGAGACACAGAGGAGAAACAGTCTGGAGCCTAAAAAACTGGTTTTGTCTGACTAGTTATCTTGCTACTGACTCATATATCATTCATGTAGAAAGAAAACAAAGAGGACAATATCCTGACTCACACCCTGCTGACAGATCAATAACTCACCTCAATTAACTAAGTAGAGCATGTCACGAGGCTCCACTTAATGGCTTCAATTAGTGTAGGTAAATGATTTGCTGCGGTTTTGTTTACATTTACTGCTGAAAGACCCTCGACGGGGCACTGACATTATCTCTGTCTCAATTCATCTCTCCCACGCAGACACTTTGTCTTAAATATGCTATCACAAGCAGTGAGCCACACAATGACAGCCAAGCACCTGAGCAGTCCTGTTATGTGTTTGCTGTTATGTACACGGCAAATATTTCAGTCTATGCCCTGCAAAACCTGAGGGCATGTGGAGCCGCCTGGTCTCCAACACGTGCTTACATACGTATTTGCACACATGTAAAATTCACACGTGTATTTCTAGTTACACAGTTTATTTTGCTTAAGCACAGTAAACAGGAAACTGCTCCACATCTAGCAAACACATGAGGCATGGCTAGCTGGTCTCGTATATCATCAAGCCAGCTAACGGCTTCGCTTGATGAATACACAGCCAGGTCTGGTCCTGATATTGGAAACCTCAGAAGGGATTCTTGGGAAGGAGCGAGGCAGGGCTAGCATCTGCAGAACCGATTGCGATCTGAGCAGTCAACTTTATGGCGCTGTCTGAATGTGTGTGTTGCAGCCCTCTATCCCTGCGTATTGAATTCTCTGGCAGTGTGCAGCAGTGTGTGTTCACAGAGCTGACATCCTGCCAAGGGTGTGCTCTCATTTCCCCCTTCTATCTGTCTCAGCCCTCATCTTTCCTTTTATTCTTTCTTCCTATATCCTCTGATGTGGTGTTGTAATAGAAAGCCAGTATGAATACCACATGGTAATTGTAACTTTAGAAATATTTTTCCATGTTTATTGCTGTTGGAACTAATAGCGTAATGGCTCTTTCAAAACTATAAAACAGACCAAAATTTTACACAAGCTTGAAAAGGTGACCTAATCTTAATACATATGTAAAACAATGAGCAAGTTGCTTGTTTTACCATCTAATATAATGGTGATCCCTTCCTTTTAACGCTCTCCTTCAGGTCTGTGAAGGTCAGGTAGGTTATGTTGGTTTTCATTGCTGAGTGTCTTGAGCTAATGTTTTGCAGTGGTAGAAAGAAACTCAAGAACTGCAATTAAGCACAATTTTTAGGTACTTGTGCCTGAACAGCCAACCTGCAACACTGGTTGCGGTTAAAGGCTAACCCCTATCACCCCTAATCACCCTTTGTACTTTTGATTTTTAAGTACATTTTGGCAACTGTAATTCTATTCCTTTACTTTTAAAGGGAAAGTCTGCTGAGTGCAGGACTATTGCTTTAAAGTGACCATTTGTATGTATTTACACTTTCACGCAAGTAAAGCATCTAAACACTTTTTCCACCACATGTATTTCGTACGATGATATCCGAACCTCTGAGATGCGTAAGCACTGACCAAAACATAAAGACCACATTGAGCTCAACACAAGGCGGCCAAAGTGTGTACAACCCGAGAGAAATAGTTGAAATAGACTCGGCCCAGTGAAAAGTATCTTAGAGCTGACTCCTGCTGAGTGCTGCTAGAGGGACTTGAAAGTGATCCTACATATCAAGGCTCCCATTTTATGACGCCATGTTTCCTTCCCAGACTCTTTCCAGTGATCCCACTCCAGAGGGCTATCTTGATAAGCACTTCTCTAAGAAGTTGAGCAGAGCTTAAAGCGATTAGATGATGATGGTTAAACATATCACTCAAATGCTGAGACTGGTACAACTGAATCCAAAAAAAATGACACGTGGACGGTTATGATGAATCAAATACATTTGAGGCATTGGTGCACATCCCCACTTACAAGACCGCATCTTCAAATCTCATGTTAAACCTAATATTTTGTAACCATTTGTTGTTTCTAGGTGGCATTTTAAAACTGATTCAACAACAAACAAAACATATTAGTCTTGTTGGATGCTTTATTATTTTGGTCTGTTTGGTATTCAGGTCAGGACGAAGGAGAGAATGACACAACACTACTCTGTCTGATGAGCATGGTGTATCACTGAGGTTGAGGAGGGAGGAGGCTGGAAGCCCTGCAGGAGCTGCTGAGTCATCATGCTGGCAAAGAGGGAGACGAGAGGTGGAATCTGTGTCTGAGCTGGCAGGCTGGCACAGTTACCATGGCACAAATAGCCCAGGCACCGAGGAAACTGCAGCAAACTGCAGGACGGCGAGGGAAGAAACAGGCAGAGACTAGGGCAATGCGGAGCCTGCTGTTCGTGTCCCTGTCCCCGTCCCCGACCCAGACCCAGACAGCCAAAGTGCCAGCATGCCATCAGGGACACACAGATGGTTCGCTCCTAGGTGGATGTGGGTGTAATACAGACCTGAGGGCGAAAGTCGTCCTCTTTGCAGCAGCCCACATTCATATTCACACTACAGCTCAGCAAATCAACACATTCACCTCAGTCTAAAAACCACTCTCAGCCTACAGTCAAACACAACACTTGGGATAACTAAAACTACAATGCAAGAACACACAACCTTAACTTTTTACTTGGGTATCAGGGAATACGCATACTTGATACAACTGTGCTTGTGAACTAGAATTAGAATGTAAAATTACAATGAATCTTACATTAAAAAGAAGGGTGCACAGTAATGATTCAAACATCAGCGATGGATTTAAATTATATCTCAGAATCTGGAAACTAATCAAACAAAAACCTGGATTTTCAAAGTAAAGGACTACAATGCACCTTACAATGTGCCAGCACTTTCCACGAAGCACATTAAACATCAGGAATTAATCAACAATCATTTTACACATTAGTTATGATATCTGAGGACATACCAAAACCACACTGCGTCACCTCTACTATACATTGAGGCGAACTGATTTAGGACAAATCTAATGAGCCCTGTCGTCTAGGATGCGTGTCATCTAGTGGCACGCTTGTTGTGTAGTTGGCATTTGGCTTAAGGCCCCTACACACTGGGAGATTTCAGCAATCTTGCAGGTTCATTGCATGTCACACTGTGCAAGATGGGTCTAATAAAGTCTTGGTAGCAAATCTGTGTCGGGCTGTGCGATGTCAATTTTGAGGCATGTCAGGCTGTGTGATGATTTTCTGGTGAAATGTAGGGCTACGATGTTAACAAAAAAAATAACCTCACACCATGTCATCAACTCACATCATGCACGCAAATAAACAATTTGGCCTGAGCACTGACACATTTTTTAAAAGTTTAATTAAAAAGTGTGACTTAAAATGTTGCGTCGAACAGTGAATTCTGCATCACTGCGTGCAGTATTGTGATTTGCTGTTTTGTAGGCGTAGCCTTTAACAGCAGACTTTGGTCCTTCATTAATTTCTGACAGTGAATTCTGAGATAGGTTGTCCCTGGAAGTCAAAGCTCTGACTGTTATTGGAGCTTTCTCGAGGAGCAATCTTGGAACATGGTTTTGGACAGCAAAATTCTTCACCTCATTCCCTTCACAACTTTCATCTAGGACAGCCAAAAATCGCACCGCATAGTCTTTACAGCAGGTACCCCCTAGACAACAAGAGGGCAGATGTTATGCCGGAAATCTAGTGAGAACTTCCAGGTAAAATAATTAAAGTAGACCTACCTACCTCTTCAATAGGAAAGTCTTTTATTTAGCTAGAATTTAAAAAAAAAACAAAGTGAACATTTCTGAATATCCATGGCAAAATGACATTACGAGTCAAGCTAAACGGGTACTAGCTAATCCCATTAGGCTATGAATTAACTGCACAGTTTGTTTGTGCACACAAAATAAAAATTTTGGCTCAAACCAGTTTTGAGAAATTAAATATTAAAATTTTAAGCATAGGCCTATTATGTCAGAACCCCATAAACACTCAAACGACTCCAAGATGGTCTTTGTTTGTACATCGTTTGTGCACATTTGTGCAAGCAAAACAAACATCTGTGCTTCATTATTTTTCAAGTTATCACAGTTTATTTAGCTGACGTGTAATGCTCAAAACTCGAGAATTAAGGAAGCAAAAATGCTTGTTTTCCTTTCACAGAAGATCTGCAAACGAATGAGTCACCACTTTGAAGTCATTTGGGCATTAATAGGGTGCTGAGGCCTCTGTTTAATAATGTAATGCAGTATACTAATTTTTATCTTGCCTGCACAAATGTGCACAAACGAATCAAAATGGTTTTAATATCCTGCCAACTTCAAAGAGGTACAAACTCAGACTTAACTGGTGCAACTTCGTCTTGTACACTTGCCTTGTTAGTCCAATTATTTTTGAATTTTCAGAAGAGTCTGAAAGACTAAAGGCTTATTAAGTTTCTATTGTCTATTCTTAGCTATGTTCAATAAACAGACATTTTCTGTGTTGAGGCATTTAATTCTACAGCATTTATTACCACAGTTATCAGGGCCTCCTGAGCCCTTCAGATGTCAAAAACTCCTGGTAAATGAACACGCACGACAAGGTTAACATGAATAACCCTATCGATAACCATTCCGAGGTCGTTTTAAGATAATTCACCACCGACATGCATAGATACAAGTCTGGCGTTGTGCACTCCTGGATTCGCACCACTGCTGAAAAAAAGAAACTCCTGAGGAAAACACTGTTGCTATACAAGGTTTTGAAAAACCCAGCAGAGTAAGGTGCAAAAATATTTGTTTTGCATTGAACCCAGACTCGGGTATTATATTGGCAGCAGTACTGAAATGATTTCAACTCAATGCAGTGCTGTGATCTAGTGTGGTGAAACGATGAAACACAGGTTGACCCTTTCTAAATATCCTGTGTCATACACTGGGGTTGTGTGTGAAAGATGTAGGGCTCTGCCGACGGGAAAGCAAAGCTGATTAACCTTTGGGAACACACCTTGCTGGCCAAGGGCCTCATCACATGGGAGATGAAAGAAGGACTTCTGTGGCCTCCTGGAATAGTTTGTGGAATCTGCAGTGCCCCATCAGGTCGAGCCAGGCTCCATCTCTCAGGGCCCTACAGTATCTGAGCAGCTGCCTCCTTTCACAACGTGAGGAATGTACTCAAATGCAAATGACCCCCTGCTTATGCTCAATTCTCACTCACACATTCATTGTGGTAGGCAACAGCATAGCAGGTTTATATTCCTTGGATACAGTGCAACCCAGGGTGGGCGCGTGCACACACACACACACACACACACACATGTACACACAGAGTGTATCCAGCCTAGATTAAATGTAATCAGAGACAATAGTTGCCGTTTCTTCCTGCTGTCGTCCCACCCTACCTTCCACCTCTGCACCAACGACACCACACGGACACACTCAGCCAGGCCGAGACAAGCATTTTTGATTTTGATTGATAGCAGATAGGATGGCAGGATCACCCCAGTGAGAGACAGAGGGTGCCTGAAGACAGAATCAAAGACTTAAAGGTCTGGGTGAGTCTAGCATAGAGACAGTACAGATAACAGTTGTTACGCCTCATGATTACGCAGAACTTGAACGTCACCTGCACAGAAAAGCAAACCTTCAGCAAAACCACTTACATTTCTACACAGAAACAGCTGTTTTTGTTGTTCTTGTGAGGTCCTACTATGCCTTTGTGCCCCGGGAAATCTCGTGAGACACAACCTGGTAGGTTTTACGGCCTTGTGAAGACACTATTAACAAGTGATCTATGCAATGGTCACCATAGCAATTAGACATTCATTCTCACGCAGCCATCAAAAGATTTGAAACAGCCAATTCAAACACTGCCTTTATGGCCCTGAGCTATGTTTGCCAACAGAGGAATGCACAAACATTCTCCCTCCGAACGACCACCTCACAAAGTTCACTGCCCTGTGGCAATGCTCTTCTCAAAAGGACACCTTGATTTGTACCACAGAACACCCATTAAACACATTTTCCTCTTTGTCAAACAAGTAAATCAGGCCGCAGAACTGTGTGTGCTGATACTCAAAGCTCTGGGAATATATATCGTCTTGACTGATTCTGCTCACTGTCTGGTAAGTGACGGAGTTACGGGAGCCAGAGGGCTAACATGACAACCCTCGCTGCGTGCCCCACACACATCGACCAAACCATTCGCCACTGTGATGTTAATCACTCAGCAAACAGCCTGCGACAAAACAATGAATGTGTATAAAGCACTATGCACTGTAGCATGAGTGACCCGGGCCATCACATCCTGCTACCAATGGAGTCTTTATGATCGGGAGTTTCCTGGTTTTCCAGAGAGAAAAAACTTCTAAGGAAAAAGACCAGTAATAAACTGTTTATCACAAATTTTAACGATAAATTCAGAAATGTGAATGTGTAGGCCTGACTGATAATTAATAATTGCAAATGCAATTTAATTGCAATGATATGATAATATTGCAGGGTATTTTCTGTTGTTCTAATTAATGAGTCAAAGCAAATTCTGATAAAAATGAAATGTCTAATGTCTGAAGTGGAACACAGTTCATTGCATTTGAAAAAATATATATATTCTTTCATGTGATTTTGTGTGAAGAGTTGATTGATTAGTTAATTAGCTGTCTAACTTTATAAGCTGAATAATAATAATAATTAGCCACAAATTTAATGACTGATTAATCATTTCAGTCAATTTTAAGCAAAAGTGACAAAAAAATCTCCAGTTTCAGCCTCTCAATTGTGAACATTTGCTGACCTATAATAAACTAAATACTTTTGGGTTTTCAAAAAACCATACATTTTTTGTGGATCATACAAAAAAAAGATAATTAAACATACCATAATATGTTCAGACATCACACACATTTTTAGTGTACATAATATTGTGTCATACTGCCTCACCCCACTTGGACGTCAAAACCAATGAATGCCTAAAACATTATAAATGCCCCATCTGGCTCAAGCATGGGGCATGGACTGGACTAATTCAAGCAAGTCCCATCAATGTGGCACTGCACTACCGCCATTATAACAGAACTACTTCAGTTTACGACCCCATGACCCAAGAGATGAAACACAGATTATTTTCAATTCACAGACAAAGTGCCCACACAAAATAAGAGCCCATGCCCGGGCCTGGGACTGAGATCAGAGAGAGTCAGCAACTGAAACAAAGCCATATACCCCCCCGCCCCCAACAGCTGAGCGATAAGACAAGAGCACTGAAGCGAGTGAAGGGCTCATAAAATGTGTATTGCAGACTGTCTCCAGTGCAGACTGGGGTTAGTGTGGAGGGAGGAGACGAGCCACAAGCACTGCAGATCTATGTGTGTGTGTGTGCATCTGTGCAGACAGTAGTGTCTCGTCTCCCTTCTATCTGTCTCCAGTGCTCTTCATCCACATTTGAACACAGAATAGGAGGAATCAATAAGTCTGTGCAGAGCCACCAGAAGAAGAGGAGAGCAAGCTCCCAAGCAGCGAACAGTGAAACAAGACAAAAATCTGGCCGATACACAGACGGCCTTTTATCTCATTCTCTTTCTCCCTCTAACTTCCCATGTCCTGCTGAGACTGCAGTGCCCGCAAGTCCCAGACAGCGCTTCTCATCGTGATATGTTTGGGCTACATAAGGCTGATGATTATTAAAAGGCTCAAGGATTTTTTTTTTTTTGACTAAAAATAACACTGCAGACAGAGGGCCCCTTTCTAAAAAGCTCGACACCAGCATAGAGTAGAGGCAAATTCAACCCACATGCTGTGTTCCTCTGCAGCCTGCTGCCTCAT
Organism: Toxotes jaculatrix; assembly: GCF_017976425.1. Lineage (NCBI taxonomy): Eukaryota > Metazoa > Chordata > Actinopteri > Toxotidae > Toxotes > Toxotes jaculatrix. The sequence continues at coordinate 13,489,899 of NC_054408.1, read as the reverse complement.
CTGATGCCAGGTCTGTTGCTAGTAAAACTTTCTAGTAAGTCACTCACTCACTCACTCACTCACACACACACACATATGGCCAAAAGCTGAAGCAAGATAGCTAAAGGTTGGGTTGGTACTCAGATGCTAGACTTAAAGCCAAATCCTCCCTCCCTTTCTTCCCTAACTTGAGAGCCACCTACATGGAAGAGCAATGAGCCTCAGACTCTTGCTCAGACTTGAAGCGGTCTATCTTGGTCTCATAACTGCAGTTCTCTTGTTAATGACAGACTGTGTAACCTGATTCCACACACACATATGCATACACATACACACACACACACAGAGACACACACATACAAACACACCACCCAACCCCCAAACACTCTCTCAGGGTTTTTTTGGAGCGAGCGCTTCCCTCTCCCTCAACTTGCATATTGTTCCAACCCAAACTGCCAGCTGCTTCTGACAGCCAAATTACTGTGCACAGAGAAATGATTGCTATCGGAGGTCTATCCGTCCCTACCCCAGCAGCCCTCCACCAAACCCCCAGCCTCATGCTTTCTGAAATGCTCAGACCTCTGTGGGCAAATTATACACTTTATGGCTATAAGGAAGAACAGCTACAGCAATGCACCGATGTAGAGGGCAAGACATCTGCAGCCGAGGAATTTGGTCTATGTGGAAATATATATATATATATATATATATATACGAGAAGCAAAACAAAATCTGCTTTTCCTCGATACGGGACTTGAACAATTAATCAATTATCAAAATTGCTGACTTGTAGGATAAGGCTGTAAAACAAAACAGTTACCTTCCTGCATTATTCAGCTACCACATATTGCTGCTACATGAAGATACCAAACATAAATCTCTTAAGATTAGACACATTTAAGGCTCCTAGGACACACATTTTAAAGGGGCAATTCTGTGTGTTTTTAAACAATAGCCATGACAACCTAAACTAGTCCTATTGTTGGGAATACTTTGTTTTAGTCTCAGAAACAGGTAATCTTCTAACTGGTTGAGAAATAAGTTACAACAGATAGGCTCTTGAAACAATGACCAAGTACTAAATCCAAACAATAACATTGTTGTAAAACCTAGGGAGGAGGAGAAGGCCAATAACAATAGCAGGACGAGTCACCAGAACCAGACTGGAGCCTTTTACCTCAGCTTAAACAAACAGGATCCCCAAGATCCCCTGGAGTTGAACCATATCTTAGCCCAGACCGACTGACGTCCCTTTATCCGTCCACTATCAGCCAGACTCGACGGCGCAAGTCACTGAGAACACCAGGCGCCCACAAAGAGGCCAGACCTCTGAGACTGGTCAGCTATGGGGTTGCACTGTCCAGATCATCAACCAACCAAACAAACATACACCCACTAACCATAACAAGTAACCTCAACTGTGATTGCTCAAACCCCATCGCAGTCTCTTCTGATAGTTCACTGACCAGTAAATGTCCAGTATCTCTCCACCCAATACTAAAGGCAAAACATGACTGATATTACCAACCACTGTTTATCTCCAACTCTGTTTACAGTCAGACTGTTGTGCATGTACACCTAAGCGTGGTCAACTGAATGGTCTAGGCAAACCACACTGGATGCATCACAAAATTAAAAGGAGCTTGGCTGTGCCACGTTCAGACTACAACAGCAAAAACTAATGCACAACCAAGTGCTCCCCAGACATTTGAACTCCTGGTGAGGGGAAAAACCTGATTAGTGTGTGAGAATGTAATTTTGTGGGAGCAAGGACCTGGCACAATGAGTTGATTCTGGGGAAGAAGAGTTCAGTGTGAGACATTCCCTTTCACACATCTTTTAATCAGCACAATTATCTCCGAATGTTTGCAGCTAGCATTAACACCTCAGTAATGAAGTTTGCACCCTCTCATCAGCAGGTTTAGTGGCTTTACATTTGAATGCCCCTGCAATCTTCTCACACATCATTTCCTGTTTGGTCAGGTTGTGCCTCAGCATGGCAAACCATGTCAACAAATACTTTTAACGTCCTAGCATAAGGAATACATTGGTGATATTTAAGTGTCGGTGTCAGCGAGCTCAAAATTGAACCTGCAGACAACTTTAACCCCTACTGTGTGTTCACAAATGCTTTTAGCACACATACCCCCCCGCCCCCCACGATTGCAATTGTGATGTTAAAAGTGCTCAGCATGAGATGATGAGACACACACGATCAAGCAGGAACGACCCTCCCAAGAGACTGTTTGCATGACAAAAAAAACGAACAAAGTCACAAGTAGCTGTAATGCTATGATTTGATTGTGAAACTGAGATTAAATCCATAGAAAGTCGAACAGCTAAACCAGAGACTTTTATTGTCAGCCTTGTGGCCCGGAGAACATCGCCATTAATCAACAAATAAGCAAAAAAACACCTATCTGACGCGGTCTCTAAAAAAAAATAATATGCTATACTGCGTGAACGCAACTCTTCTGCTAAATAATATGTATATTTGTTAAGTGTAGTTCATTCTTTACACAACCTAAACTAAAAAAAAAAAAGGTAGATTAAATGTAATACGTTTGGCTGCAATACCAAAACCAAAAGATTTTAGGAAGAAGAAGCTCAAAGGGAGACAGGGTTTCTTGTGGGAGCACGTCACGAAGCTTTTTTTTCCCAGCAAATCAGCAAACTTCTCCACGTCTACAGAAATGTCCAAACCCATAATAAATTGTGATTACAGTCTGGTTAAAATTACATTTTAGATACGACATGATTAAACTTACCTTGTGGGTCAGTTTGTCAAAGTGCTTTTATGAGGGCTCGGTTAACTGGCAGAGGTCGAACTATTCTGCCATCTCCCGAGAATTCACCGACAATACCCGATTTGTTTTCCAAAGTCTGAAAAGCAGAGCTTACATATCGCCGACATTATCGTCGGCCGTTCGCTCGGTGAGAAAAAAAAAAAAAGAAAACAATGTGACAGATTCACTCGGTGTTCGAGTTTTGGAGAGAGAAAAAATAAAGACACATGTTGTTACGTTGTCCTTCTTCACACATTAGCACCGTCTGGGCTTCACAACTCGCAGCGCTACGAAAGGCAAAAAGCCAGGATTGGAGGAGGAAGTTACCTCGCATCGATTACCCAGCGTCAAGCGAGATGACAAACACAGGCTCTTCCGGTCACACGTTTCAAAATAAAACGATTTCATCTTTTTTTTTCCCCCCTGGGATCGAAAAATAATTTAGATCTATTTAGTAAGCAGAAGTACTACTTTTAAAAAGATAATTTTCATAACTAACAATCTTTAAGTGAAAATGCCCAAGGAGATGTAACCAAATTTTATTAGGATATATATGCCGAAATTTTATTCAACAAGCAGTTACTATCACACATGACCAACAAAAACATTACATCCTACTGAAAGCAGTAGTTGGCGAATCTGTACTTGTAACATGTTTTCCCAGCTAGCATAAAACTTCATCATATCTTATAAACTTAGAAGCTTATTTTATTTATTTAGTTAGTTACTGTAAAATATGAATCTACAGAGCAATACTACGGTATCAAATAGGTGAGAAGCAGCCAGCAGTATTGAACTGTGAAAGGTAGTGGAAAAGGAATATGAAGTAATATAAAACACAAATACACAAGTAAACGACATTGCACTTAGGTACAGTATTTGAGTTATACGTATTTCGATGAGCTGTAGGCTCATCTATAGCCTTCTATAGCCCTATAGCCTTGTTGTTGCTGTTTTTAGTGTAAATGAATTAAGGCTAGAAACTACAGCAAAGCCGTAATTAAATGCCCTATTGAGCGTTATGTATTTTCGTCGTCTGATTGCCGAAATATTTTCCTGCGACACACTGGTGCTTTTATGTTAAAACAAAAGTGCGCACTTCCTGTCACAGGCTTACTCTCTCTGGCTAGTTTGACACGTTGGGAAAATTAAAGGACCACTGCTATTTGGTTTGCTCTGCGCATGTTCTCGACTCAGCATTCAGGGGGTGAAGAGTTCAGGCTTTTGGGCATATTTCAGGCAATAAAAATGATCGGTAAGTTTAACAGTAAACTGGAAAAATGTCTTAAATTACTTCAAAATATGTTTTCAAACATTTTATGCTCCTAAGTTTTTATTCATTTACAGAATATCTAAAATGATCATTTCATCCTGCTGTCACTTACAGACTTTCATTAGCTTTAGTACATTAGTTATTTATTGATGGTGTAGAGCATTAAGTGATAATACCAGCAGACTATTATGTGCAAGGACATTTTATTCAGCATGGGTGAAAAAAAGACTTAAGACTAATAGATAGTCCTATATTCAGATAGTTCATATTAAGTAGTGTATCACTGTCAAAATACTTATGGAGATTAGGCTACTAAAAAAGAAATTAAGAGCCGACTGTAGTTCCACAGAGAACACATTGTGATTTATCTGTAATAAAACCACCGAATATCTTCTCAAATTGCTCTGAAGGCACATTTGCATTAAAAGAGAAAAGTCTTTTCACAGCGCTCTACCCCTTCTTCTGCAAAGACCTTCTTGAGATCCGTCTTTTCTGAGTGTGCAATCCATCAATTATTTATTAACCATTACTCAACAATGCCAACACCTTACAGAAAATTTTCAGCATTTCAACTCACTGTAAATACAACGATAGAATGCAACTAAGCGTTTTTACACAAGTACTCTATATCAGTACAATTTTATCCTGCTACTTCATTACATTTTAGAGGGGGATATAGTAGTTTTTATTCTTCAGTATCTATATAATGACAGCATACATGATATATTTAAAAAAAAAATGTGGAACTGTTGTACATTAAACTACCCAACAGTATATTAAATAGCTGAAACTAGCTCCACTTTGAACAAGCTACAAAAGTAAAATGCCACTTACACATTATTGCATCAGTAATAATAATAATCCAGTATATAACAGTATAAGACACAAGGCATTTTTCTGTATTATATACAGTTTGCTACTAAAACTTTTATTTAAGTAACATTTACAGTGCAGACCTTGTACTTGGAAGGTATTTCTATACTGCAGTATTGTTACTTTTACTGAAGAAAAGGATCTTAATACTTCATCTACAAATGTACAACACATATGGGCCCACAAACAGAAAGAGGAGAAGCTTTACAGTGGCAAGAAAAAGTCAGTGATTCCTTTGGAATTACCTGATTACCCACAGTGTGCTTAAGCTAATAACAATTATAATCTTTTGTGTCCTTACTGAACACAGCCATTCAACATTCAGAGTCCTGGTGGAAAAGGTAAGTGAACCCTTGGATTTAATAACTGGTTGAGCCTCCTTTGGCAGCAATAACCTCAAACAACAGCCTGTGTTAGCTGCAGATCAGACCCGCACACCATTCAGGAGGAATTCTGGACCATTCTTCCAACAGAACTGCTTCAGCTTCAGCCATATTCTTATGTCTGGCGTGAACGGCTTTCCTTATGTAACTCCACAGTATCTCTATTGGGTTAAGGTCTGTGCTGTGACTGGGCCACTCCAAAAGGAGGATTTTCTTTATTTGAAGTAATTCTATAGTCGATTTTGTTGATTTTTAGGGTAGTTGTCCCGCTGCATCACCCAGCTTCCACTGAGCTTCAGCTGGCATATAGCCACTCTGACATTGACCTGTAAGATACCTTAAGAAACTTGGGAATTCATTTTCCCCCTCAATGATGGCAAGCAGTCCAGGCCCAGAGGCAGCCGCAAATCATGATTCTTCTTTTTGCGCCATACGTAGTGCTGAGCATTCTGCCTAAACAATTCAACCTTAACCAAAAAGTAATTCAAATCAGTTCACAAAACAAAGATCTCTCTGACTCTGAGGTCTCTTTTTGAGAGGCATGGTTCCCATCAGGATCTGCTGATGTGAACAAGGTTTGAGGACATCCCAATGATAGAATGAAACAGAAGTCTCTAGAAGAACAAGAAGAAAAAAAAACTCCCCTGTAAAAAAAAAAGTAGTCTCCAAGTTGCATCCTGATGTCAAAAACAAATCTAGCTTTTGTAATAAAGAAACTTAGTCTATAGAACTGAAAAAACTACTTGACAGAGAATCTCAGTGTCAATATATACATTGAAGATGTCAGGATTCTCTTCCACCACTTTATTAAGCATTCCAAAATTCACTTCTTTTTTCACAAGATGAGTTGCCTCAGGCAAAGGCACACTTTGACAGTGTGTCTAACAGATACTGACTTGTACCTCGCCTCTGTTAAAAACTCAGAAAATATCAAAACTATAAAAAGCACGAGATGTTTATCTCTGTGACATTTCATTTTAGACTACATTAATTCTTGACTGCATCAAGTCACGCCTCTGGTCTTTTTTTTTAAGTTACTGTTAGTATTTATTGTCTCTATTGTACATTAGTGTCACTGTATTTCTTTGTTTTGTTTTATTCAGGTTTTAAGTTAGCCTACAGGGAGTGTATTAACTGATAAGTACTGTATATTGTTGCATAGTATGTAAAAAGAAAAAGCAACTAACTAACTAACTAACTGTAGCGAGTGAAGAAGAAACCGTAGCCCTCTGCTCCTCTACATTACACATCACGGAACAGCAGCTGTGCTCCGGGCTGTAATAGCCGACAAGCCGTTTCCATGGCAACAGGGTCAGAAGTCCCAAACAGAGCCAGCTCAGATTCTTGGTCTACTACCAAAATGTACTCAGAGTAAGTAAAACATCTCCGAATTAACTCGGAACTGCAGTTTAACCCTTTCTCCAGAGTAATTGTCGCTTACAATTTGAGTTTAATTTAAGGCTCGTGTAATTTGACAACAGTCAGTAGCTAACTGATGCTAACGTTAATGCAGCTCGTGCAAAGTTATCGTCGGAGAGTCTGACAGTGTACCGGGTTTTGTTTCCATTTCCATTAGAAAATCCCCAGTACTCATGAGTAACGATCTTCAACCGACAAAATCTGGCAAGTACCAAATGTTTATACTGACTTAGTTTAGTTACCTCACGGTGTAGCCTGTGTAGCTATCTTCGGCGGTGACACTTTTATGCTGGACAATGGTGAGACGATGGTGCCATCACTGGTATCACTGGCATGGGGCAAGTATTGGGAGGTGCTTGGCAAAGTTGGGATTAAGACATCTTTACGTTTTTATTTAGTCACTGTGTGTGTATGTGTGTGTGTTTGTGTGTGTGTGTGTGTATCTGCATGCAGGTGTGAAAACAGGGTACAATGCAATAAATGGCCACATCTCCCAGATTCCAGGACTGTCCCCAACCATCAGCTCTCTCACCGAGGAGAGGGCCCGAGGGCGAAGAGTCGGAGTCCTAGAGGGTGACTCTGACTATGTCAAGCTTGCAAAACAAGGAGGGCATAAGGGTAGAGTCATCCCGTTGCCTTATATCCACTCATGTCCTTATGGCTGTTTAATACTTTTTGCCCACTTTTATGTATTTTTCCCTTTTCCTTGTTTAACAGGACTTTTGTGGCATGAGGAAACTGTTGCTTCTAAATCCAATTCATACAAACCTCCAGACTGGTTCTACACCGCATCAGAGGACGACAGCAAACCGGGGTACTTATAACATTTGTCTTATTACCATCATACACACTGACTTGTAGTCAGGTTATGATTTAAAGAGTTCTTCCACCTCCATTACTAACACTACTACTTGCGGTGAATATGTTCCCACTGTCAGTGCTGTTACTGTAATGATACGGCTAGTAATGCTACTACATTATTACTCATCTGCTGCCTTTTCTACTACTTGCTCATGTTTCTGGGACTGTTAATATTGTTAAGGTACTGTAAAGTAGAAGGAACAATACAAACAGTAACAATCAGCCACTGTACTGGCACCATAATTCTTCAGTATATGATTCAGCTATTGTTAGGTGAAAGACACAGTTCATATACCTGTATTGCTTTGTTTTTTTTCCAATAGTCTCATTAACAGTGAAGAGAAGAAAAACCCTGGAGCTTTTCAACCTCTAGAACCCCCCTTTGGGACTGACAATATGTCAGCCTGGGAGAGGGATGATAGCAGCAGCAAAAGCAAAGAGAAGGTAAATAGAGAAATGTCAAAGTCATTTAGAAAGTAATTTAGCGACAAGTCAGGACAGTAACACTTTATTCTTTTTAGCGTGTTTTGTTATGACCCCATGTTTTATGACATAGTTAAAGGATTGTTAGTGATGCTGTACTGTTACACACTTCATTTAACTCTTACTTGTTTAGGCAGACCTACTTGGAATGGAAAATGAAAGATATCCTGACTGTATTTACATTCACCGCCAAACACTGTGGCTTTGTTTTGGATTCTGCAGAGCAACAATGTTCATTGCAGCCAGATGGAGAAATTGCAGTCATCCAACCAATATCATGAGACCAGCAGATTCAAGAGGATGTAAGTTCATATGGTCACAAGATGGTGCTATTGTTCTGTGGTTGTTGTCCCAGAATTCCATCTTTTACAAGCCTCAGAAATAGCATTACTCAAAACAGAATAGATTTATGGACCAGTGATCTTAGTATATCAGACCATATCAGTCATTTTTATTGGAGTATCTGAATAAAAGAAGTACATGGCTACTGGCTACTGTCACCTACAAAACAGTATTGTTTTAAGTGTTGATATAAATTCTTTAAAATCTGTGCTTATGTAATATAATCAAGGGCTGTTTGCTATGATAAATATAAGCAATTTCATAATCTGTAGGGTTTTTGCCAAATTGTTTAGCTTTTTCATCAATGTAGGTCAGTACTTATTAGCATCCTATCCATATTTCAAAATCTGTGTATTTAAGTGGGCATTATCAGTAAATTCTGGACCAAATGTCTCCATGTTGTTGTGACTAAGCAGAAATACTAATGGGCAGGCGGCACACTCAGGTCAAATTGAACAGCACGCAGAGCAATGCCTTCTGGACAAAGCTGGACGTTCACCTGTGTGTTTGCTTTGGCTCACAGCTAGTCTGCTGTGTGTTCCATGTACATTTGGGAAAGTGTCAGTGACTTATCAAAAACCTCAGATAACCTCACATACAGTGCCACTGAGACAAGACAGTAGAATAACTATGGTTATGATACTATATGTCAGCAAGGCCACAAAGTGCTACAGTCATATTTGCTAAAGGAGTAAAAATAGCATCAGTTATTTTTGATTAGTGCAGTGCAGTGATCAGCTAGACACAGTCTTGGTGTGACATACTGACTTTGAGAACAGAGAGTCCAGAAATTTCCTGCAACAAGTCACTGACTAAATGAAAATAATGATTTGACACATGTTAAAACCAGTTGTTGACTTTGTGTGCTTTTCTGGAGGAATACATTTGTAATGAGTAGCCAGAGTTTGTTTTGGTATACAGTGTTGAAAGGGTAGGGTCCATATTTGATGTTTAACCTGTGTCTGTAGTCATCTCTCTGACTACCAGAAGACATAATAACAAAACATTACATCTGTAACTTCAAAAGCACCACCTGGTTTCACATTCATCAAAAGGCTTCACATAATTTTTTTTCTCACACATTTTCACGTTATGTCTTTGGTGTTCTCGCAGAGTATTTGACAAGAAAGCAGCTCCTGTCGACATGTCTAAGCTGTTGAGCTTTGGTTATGCAGGAGACAACAAACCAATAGCCAGCACTGATGTTTCAAGTAAGTAGCACAGCGTTTCTGACAGTTTGAGTTAAGATCTCTCTGGTCGGCATAAATCATTTCCTTTATTGCTTTTTCATTATGCTATCAAAATTCACTTCTAGAATAGTAAAAGGAAAGGAAGCCAAGCAGATGAGGAGAGTATTTATTGATTTTATTTGGCTCTGTCTGTGGATGAAGTACATAATGAAAATGATGTTCACAAAATTTGAGGTGTGAGACTTTTAAGTTTTTAGCCATTAAGACCTTATGATGCCTCTTGACAGAATAATGTAGAGGTAATTAGTGAATTATATGATAATGATTAGGTGAATGACACATATGCTTGCATATATTTCCATGTCAACAGATTAGAAGACTGCCAGTGTGTGGGGAAACTCAAATGCTTCCAACAGGAATATTTGCCATCCTGTCCTCTGACAACAATAATGTCTTTACCCTTTCATGCTGAGCCACATCAAATGTTTTACTTAGTTTAAACTGTGTTGTCATGTCAGATGTATTACTCACGTGTGAAAATGCTTCACTGAATAAAAGCTAGGATCTTTTATTTATTGTGCCTGTTAGTGGTGCCTCATTAACTGCATTTGCTATGTAGTTAACTCCTGTGTTAATTTTTTTTTTTTGCTGTGCCTGTGCAACTCTGTAAAAGTCAGCTTTCAGGAATAAAAGTTTGATAATTTGAATAAAATTAAAATGTTCCACAGTCTTTCTGACTTGCTCGCGCACTCTGAATTTGAATGACACGACATCATTATAGCAAATGATTGCACATTTTGCAAATGGTGCAATGTATAATTTGATGTAGTTAATTTTTTTTTTTTTTTGGTGGAGAAAATGTACTCTGAACAAATAGCATTTCTGTTGGTTGTACATTAAGTTGGATCTGTGTGTCATTGTTTTGACATCCCAGTGTGTTGCATGCCACTGTCAGAGGTTATCGCAGAGTTCTTTGGGAAATCTGTATGTCATACACGTCAGTTATTCCTTCAGTTAGCTTCAGATTGGCTATTAAGACATTACAACACTCAAACTCATGGTTTAGCAAGGTTCCGTCATAATAGCAGTTTACGTCACATTGGTTGTTTTCAGGGCTGTTCATGTGTTTTGAGGGTGTATTGATACTTTGGAACTGGGCCAATAATTTTTCATGTGCTTGATCTTGCTCTGTTTGTCTGGGGCTGGTGGATGTTTTTGTCAGTGTGAGGACAGATGCAACTCCTCTTTCTGGAACCAATCGGTGGCAAGGTCAGAGGTCACCGCTATATTAACTCTGCAGTCAGACACAACTCATATTTGAACAACAGCTACAGGTAGCATCGAGTATTTGGAGGTTTTACACTATAGCAACTTTTGAAGACATTTTAAACTCGATTTCAAATTGTGTCCTGCAGTCATGGCACCGATTCTACTAAACTGTATGGGGAATGACCACAATGAGTATATCAAGTAAGTATATTGCCTCAGCTAAGCTTTTTGTCTTGTTGCTCTATTAAAAAAGCCATTTTCTTCAACATATGCTGTATGTAATCGTATTAATAGTCCATTCAGAGCATATACTTAGTCCACCTTTTGGATTTACTTGAGTGCTCTGTCCACGTGTTAATATGTAGCACTATATTGTTCTTAGACAACAGGTCCAAGTAAAAAATCCCTACTTGGACACCATGGAAGAGGACATTCTCTACCACTTCAGCTTGAGCACCAAGACTCACAACCTTCCAGAAATGTTTGGAGATATTAAGGTTTGAGAAATAAATTCAGAGTAAAGAAAACATTTTTTAGTATACTCCAGAAGCTAGAAAACTATATTCACCAGTCCTGTCTCTCTCTCTCTCTCTCTCTCTCTCTCTCTCTCTCTCTCTCTCTCTCTCTCTGCTTCCCATAGTTTGTGTGTGTTGGTGGCAGCGCAAATCGCATGAAGGCTTTTGCCCAGTTCATCCACCAGGAGCTGAAACTACCTGGAAACCCAGAGGAAATCAGAGATATCTGTGAGGGAACTGATCGATACTGCATGTACAAAGTGGGACCAGTGCTGTCTATAAGTGTAAGTATTCCATAACCAGTTTCCACGATGGATGACACTGTCCTTGTAGGTTTTATTTCTAATGGCAAGTCCTTATAATATGAAGTTACTGTTGTAAGTAATAAGTATTTAATGGAATTTAAAAAAAAAAGTAATTTCCACTAATTAAATATATTACAGCATGGCATGGGTGTCCCTTCCATCTCCATCATGCTGCATGAGCTCATCAAACTGCTGCACCATGCCCAGTGTCGCGACGTGATCCTCTTTCGCCTTGGAACATCTGGTGGAGTCGGTAAGAACATTGTTTTTTTGTGGTAAAGGTGATAAAAAAACTTTCAGAATTAAGTGAAATGTTCAAGTGATGCATGCCAGTAATGTACTCCTCTATTATAGGTGTCTAACAGGACTATAACATTAGTATATAAAACTGTCTACCCCTGTCATCTCTAGGTCTGGCTCCAGGGACGGTGGTGATCACAGATAAAGCAGTGGACTACTCTTTCCGCCCCCAGTTTGAGCAGGTGGTTCTGGGTAAAGTTATAACCAGGAGTACTGAATTGGACGAGGGAGTGGCCAGTGAGCTTCTGCAGTGCTCCTCTGAGCTTCAAAATGTTCCATCAGTGGTGGGAAACACCATGTGCACCCATGACTTCTATGAAGGTATAATAGTGTTTGTGTTATTATTTGGTATTCACTTACAGGACAGGTGAGAACCTCAGCTGGTCACGTACATTGCTCCAGTAGTGACAAATCCTGTGCTGTATCTCTCTAGGTCAAGGCCGACTTGATGGGGCTCTCTGCTCCTTCTCTCAAGAAGAAAAACTGGAGTATCTGAGGAAAGCTTATGAAGCTGGAGTGAGGAATATTGAAATGGAGTCCACAGTATTTGCTGCCATGTGTCGTGTCTGTGGCCTCAAAGGTACTGTTTTTGTTTTAAAATGTAGAACGTTATATACAGTGGGCCAACTTATTGATGACTTTAAACACACATTCTCACAAGAGAAACTTGGACTCTCTTTAATTAGCCTACTTTGATTCTGGTCAATAAATACATAAATTGCCATAAAATAATCATAGAGAACAGATGCAGAAAAGTGTCTCACCTCTACTGACTTGAATTATTTGACCAACCTGAGAAGTGAGAACATGATAAACTTTTCATTTCTTGTTTTTTCCCCCCAGCGGCTGTGGTCTGCGTTACATTGCTGAACCGCTTTGAGGGAGACCAGATCACTGCCCCTCATGATGTTCTGGTGGAGTACCAGCAGAGACCTCAAGTCTTGGTGTCCCACTTCATCAAGAAACGCCTGGGACAAATTGTCTGAGACACCTACATTCCCCATCCCCCAGCCTCCCTAAAAGATTGTACATAACTTTGACTGATATGTGGATATGTATATATGCTGTACGTAACATGTTAATGTGTATTAGCCACTTATTTAAAAAGTTAAATAAAAAATATTAAGTATGTTGCATATTATATACATTGTTGGATCAAGAAACTTATAGTAGTGGAGGTTTGTAGTTTTTTAGTGGTGACTAGTTTCAAAGGTTTTTCCTCTTATATGCTGGTTAGATGAAAAGCACTTATTATATTCCTTATCGATTACTCTTATGATAGAAGAAGATGAAGTGAAGCTTCCCACAATACAGTCCAGTGATGAATGTGTTATTAAATGCTCAGCGACAGACTACATTAAAGCCTCCGCAATACAAGCTTGTTTATGCAAATGCAAACTTCCTGAAAGGAACTTAAGCAGTGAATACATATTGATAAATGTGCAGAATGGTCATTTTCATCTGTTGGATGAACATGTTTAACATCACTCAGAAACGGTATGATCATGTTTTGAGGTCTTGTTGAGCATAAACCTGCAATAAATGTAAATAACAGAAACTGCACTGTGTCATGTGGTGGTCAGTACTATAACTGCCAGTAACGGTTTACTTTGCACAGCTGGACAGCGTGAACTGTCTGACTGTGAATATGATGCTTACACATTCAGCTCAGTAAAATGTATTATTTACAATCATATAATGCTTAATACCAGAACAAGGGCCCCAACAAGCCCTTAGTCAGAACTTAAGTATGGATTTTGTGTCTCGCCGAGGTGGTTTGGAGGGCTTGATAATAGACAGAACCTCTTTGGCATACTGGCTGTGGTGCAGACCAGCTTCCCGCAGAGCCTGTTCAACCCTCACTCTTGGATCAGACACAATCTGGAAAACAAATATCACAAAGTACCAAATAATACATTTTTTTGCTGTTTCAAACTAGAAACAAACACAGCCACTAACATAGTTTGTTTTTACGGTTTACTACACAATTAAGTAAACTAATCCTTCATGGTTTGGTATTAGGGGAGAAGATTATCACAGTTGAACAATTATTAGTCATTGCCGGTGTTACACAATAACCAAATTCTAACCTGCTCTTCGTGATAATGACAAAACCACACACACACAGACTCTACAGTGCACTGACTGACTCAGTGGCCTCGAGATCAAGGCTGTGTATACAGGTTATGAGAGGAGGACATACATTGTTTGACCAGCCAACCAGTTTGCATAATTTCTCCCACTGCATGGGTCACTGCTACATTTCACCCAAGATGAAACGAAACACAATAACGAAACTGAACATTATCAGGGGAACTGGGGAAAAAGGCCTTGTAGGCTTATGATATTTGGGGCATAGATAAGGAGTTTGTAATCACACAAACAAAAGCCAAAGCTTATAGGAGGGAGGATGTTGTCATGCCTCACTTGTGCGTCCGTGTATGTGTTAATACTGTAGAGAGGCCTCTGGAGTTCAAACCCCTTTACATTCAAGTGTCGACTCCTCCAAGCTTCTGTATCTGCCATCATCCTCTCAGGGTCTGCCTCTGCCACCACCCCAACCTAAGATAAATAGTAAAAAAAAACATTTAATGTAGTGATAACATATAATTGTCTGCCATAAGGTGGCAGTGATGCCTCGACTCAGATAAGGATGAGTGCAAGTCTTCTCTTGTGGGTCATTTCAACTGACAAATTAGAGTGGTTGAAAGGGTTAAGAGCAGATAATGATCCACCTGGTTTCTGAGAGCTTCCAGACGATTCTGTTTCTCTTCTTCTTCTCTCTGACGCTCAAGCTCCCGCGCTTCTCTTTCCTCCCTTCGTCGCTGCAACATATCCGCCCTGAACTGCACCCTAGAGGGAGCACAGAAGGTGAGGACACCAGATCTAAACAGCCCCTCTCTTCCTCCGCCACTGCCACGACCAACATTACCTATCGTTCCTGACACAGCAGGGCTGCGGGCTGTGGTGGGGCTTTATGGAGCTGTCAGAGCGCAGCTCCTCTCCCATCATCTGTTTTTATCGCTTTTTTCAGCCTCTCATGATTCCCTATTCTCATTCCTGCCACAGTTCATTCTCACAGCCAAAGTCAAAGCTATCACCTGGTATTAATGCCAGGAGATTTTTTTTTTTTTTCAAAAGGCCAAATTTCTTTTTCTTTTTTTTCCTCTTTGAACATTGTGTGTTGCACTTAAGAGGTTGATAGGACAAGACTGAGCAAAGAACACAATGACACTGACTCTAGATGTAATTTTTAAGTGTATTAAAACTTTGATTGTAGGCTTAATTTAAATTTGAAATTCATATGTAATTAAATTGTAAGATGTGAATTCTGAAATATGTGAAGATGAAAAAGGAAATGCTGTTTTTACTAATTCTCTCAGGCCCAAGGTTGTTCCCTGAAGTGGCACAGAATCTGTCAAAATCATCAAAATGTGTCTGTTACCATAATTAAAGGTGAGAAAAGGTATAATGTATAATACACCCACAGCCAAGTAACTTAGAGGGCAAATTAACTTATTACTATACTGCTGAGCTTTATTGATGCCAGTGCACATAATGATATTGAATGCCAATGATATTTTAGTAGAGAAGCTATAATAAGTAGTACACAGAATAGCAGTCTTTTCTTAGTACATAAGTTATTGACTAAAACCTGTGCCCCTGGTATACCACTGTTACAGTGGAGCCTTGTATGATTGTATGACTGATCAATATTCATATTGGTATATTAAAGTAAATGAGTCACATAACTAGCTTTTCGTCCCCTCACTGTTGCACAATATGAGCTGGCACTGATGGCAGGTGCTGCTTGTTAGAGGGTAAAATTCAAATTCATTACGTTTTATAAGTCTGTGAGGTTCGGTGCAATCCAGGATGTACGTGGCTATAAGGTGCAGTTGATCAGTCTCCCTTTGTCAGTCTTTCCAAGGGATATTCCAGCAATGTAGTATTGCACTTACGATCTTGCATTCAAGATCTGGGTGAGTCACACCCACATCTTTTAAACTCCACACCTCCGGTTCGTGATACAGACTTTCTGCTATAAACTTGTGAGCCTTCAAGCCAAAGCGGAGACAATGATAACATCAACATGGTTGTTTTCTTCATTTAGTCAAAGTCACAGAAGACATTTGTTTTCACAGGTCCACTGTTTTCACAGGCTGTGTGGTACTCCCTATGACTAATAAACTGACATGTAAAATCGGTGTAGTGCCATGCTAAAAATTGCTAAAAAAAACAGTTGTTACATCACCAAAGTAAGCTTGATAATGAATATATTAATAAAAAACAGAAATATGTTTTTTTTTTAATACACCCATGATTGAAGTGGTTGCCCATAAACCCATAAGGAAAAATGTAAATGCATGTCATGTCATGCTTGGTAATGGGCAATAATGTATTAGCACTTGAAAACTCAAGGTCCCATGGTGCAACACTCACCTCTCTTTATCTCGCCTTGCCTGTTCTTCCATGACGCTCCTCAGATTAGCAAGTCTCTCTTGATCCCTCTGCTCCAGCACCTCCCTCCTCTTCTGCTGCTTTAAATAAAACTGCCTGACCTGTGGGGAAAAAAACAACAATTTACAAAGAATTACGACAAAAAGTTAACAAGAACAGTAGCCACACTCCCAATAATCTGACTTCCACAGAACTGTTAGGATCGTCATGTCCTATTGATTGTGACAGCTCAGTAATCAGATAAGTGTAAACAGAGGGAATGAGATGATATTTCAATGTCTGGCAGACTATTGTGCTAAATTATATGGAATGCAATGTGGCCTAAATGCTCTCATTAATCAGAGTGTCTCAAGTTGCCCATACTCTCCTAGCAGACCCCTGAGGGGAGAGTTAATTAAACAGCCAGACACACACACACACACACACATTCTGGTATAGCTGTAATAGCGAGGACAATAACTAAATGAAATAATCAAAATATCATGATAATTGTAAAAATATATGTTTTCAGTTTGATCTCCATGTGTGTCCACAATTAAATACTTCAGGCAGTGTATCCAAAACTGGTAAGTAACTTGAAACTAGCGTAATTTTATTAAATCACTGCCATATATTGCAAATGCTGTAATGCTGGTAATATGGTTTTATTTTAGACAGAGCTCCTGATGTCACAAAAGACAACGAGTTTTTATTTATCTAATGCAAGCGAGTTATTTAAATGTGTTGACAAGTTTGGGACAGCTACATGACAGCTACACAGCATTGCCAGTGCCTCTATGCTGCTACAATAACTTATCAATAACTTGTTCTTTTCCGTGAGAAGTCACTCATACACTCAATCGTACACGCTCCAAAAGGTTTTATCATGAGCTGACGTGCTACATTTAATTTGCTTCTGAGGAGCGCTTTCTTTCCTGTGAAATCATTCATATTCACATGTGCTGAGCGCTGGGGATCAAGCTGAGCCAATATGAAACTTATTTCTTTTTTAACTTTTAAGGCTATTTTCTTGGCACACCACAAACATCCATCTAAACCTAACCTGTCTATAGCTATTCTCCATTTTAAACTGTAGCATTTCATGCCAGCTGAGGACAGTCTTGGGTTTTTGGTGGACCAGGTTTTCTCAATTTTGAGCTGGCTGTGTGCATCTCCAGTCTGTTAGCTTCAAGTTATTTGAATGTAAAATAAATTATCTGCTTTTTTCCTTCGAAATAATCAACTTTAATGCACAAAGTAAGTTATGCATACAATATACAGAGCTTGTGTGTAGAGGATAGAAAATGTCATCTATCATCTAGAAAGAATATTTACTGCAATATCTCTTATACGATAATGTGTTAATTCAACTCAGTTTGATCATAACATGTTGTCAAAAGTTGTGTGTAACCCTTTTTCCTCCTGGTAGCATGAAGAAAACTTTAAATCCAATTAATGGAATCATACAAATGAGTTACACACAGCTTGTAGACTGTACACATTCAAATGCATGCACTGATATTAAACAAGTGCTGCAGGAAGAAACCAATAAAAATAAAGGTTACTTTGTCTTTCTGCTGTGACCTGATGGTGGCCTCCTTCTCCAGCTCCCTCTTTATCCTCGCCTCTTCTTCCGCTTGTTGTCGAGCAGCTATAGCTGCCTCCAGCGTTGCCACCTCCTCCTGCTGGGCCCGCCACCGCTGCAGCTGCAAACACACATGCAAATACACATTAGGGAGAAACAAAAAGCAGGTTATTGTCCATCAACAGCTGTCTTGAAAGAATTACTCACTGGTAGACAACCAGCTGAGCCCCACTACCATGGTGCCAAAGTGTTGCATGAACTCTAGAAGAGGTGTCGCAGCTGCCTTTCACACTCAGTGTTAGATCACCTCTGGACCCGTCAAAGCATTGAATCATAAAGAAAGCCTATGTGTTTGAGCCCTATAACAAACAGAACCTATTCTTGTGAGGACAGTGTTGTCCTTACACAGCAGCTCAGGCCAGGTCTTATATGAAATTCCAAAAATTCAAGAAAAACTGACTCATTTTCACCTTGATGCCCTTCCAGTTCTTACTCTGTAAAGATTCTGAGCATTGACTTTCAGTTTAAATTTATTCAGCAAAGATGGATCTCTAAAATCTCTATCAGCTTTCTTTCTAAAGCAACTTGATGATTATGGATTTTTGTTATTATCCTTGTCCCATTGAGTTTGAAACCAAGAGCATGTGGAAACCCATGTAAACATGAATGAATTTATGGTAATCATATGTCTTGACAGAACACTGAAATATTCCTCTTCTAAAATTATGTTCATATCTTTGCCATCTTCAACCACCCAGCTAGATATCTGGAAATAGCCTAAACTTTTCACAAAGACACACACACAGCCCAACATTTGCCAGGGAGTGAGTGAGTGACAGGTTCGTTATGCAGCAGCCTCTCTGTGGCTTGCCGGGTATTAAAGTGTTACATTCCAACCGGGCACACAGATTCACAGATCTATCACAGAAGAGCTTAGAAATCCCCGAAGGACTAAACTGCAAATTAACATGGCCTCACACACATTAGCACCGGCGGTGTCATCAAGTCATTCATACTTGATGTCTGCCTGAGAAAAAGCAGCAGCTGCGTGTTTGAGAGAGGACTTAAAACAATCCAGCTTTCACTCAAGTCCCAGCTTACACTGTTGAAGCCAGAGAGACAACCTGCTTTGTCTTTAGAAATCTAAATGTTCTCTCATGCAGACATTTAATGGCTCTATTTTTCTGAAAGATGGTTCAATATGCAATGTTCTGGACCAGAACGGCAAACCTGAGCAGTGACTGAGTAATGATGGTGACAGCACTGTGACAATATTTATGCTGCTACACATGCTATGAGTAACAGTCCAGTTGTCTTGCACTGTCCATTTGTTCTGTTTTGTACTTCTGCTGCTCTTTACTTTTAACTGTGTGTTAATATGTAATGTGCATCTGTTGATGTTGGCACTGATTCCAGTACTGCCTTGTGAAATATAATCTTGTGATTGTGAAAGGTCACATTAATGATTCCACAGACTACTGGCGTTACCCAGGGCAAAACATCAGACCTGTACAAAACCTCATTAACACTTACATTGTAATATAGATTGAAAAGGTGCCTACTAAAATGCTTTAGTGGGCATTGTTTCTTGAGACACTACTTTGGCCATAGGGAAAAGTAGTCATAGTATATAAAACAAACCATAAAGTTTTGAGACCTGAGCAGTGCAAATGTTATGCTCCATAAGCGTATAGGCTTCATATTTAATCCCTCAGTTTAATACTTGATTTTCCCCCTGTGAAAATAAAGACTTACATTATATTTAAACAGTGTATAAAATCTATGAGCACCATGTGAAATCTGAGATATTTTCCATACAGTGCATAGATAGGATTTCAATACACTTAAACTATTCATATTTTGGGGCTTCTAGTGCTGACCATGTAATTGCAACGTCATCAGCCTGATTCTGGCTGGGGGTCTTTTCTGTATGTAACCCATTCTTCTCCGTAGTCTCATAAAGAAAAAAGTAAAGTTCAGTTGCAGAGTAAGTTCACATAAGGTCACAGAATAATCTGAAATGTATCTTTAAAGCATAGATCCACTGTGAACACAGTGAGATCCACAATGGCTGAGTGTATTTTGTATGTCTTTCTTGTTTAGGCAGAGGTGAAAAGGGCATTTTAAGAAGCACAAAAGGAATAAAATGGTCATTATGTACAGTCTACAGTAATTTGTCACTGGAATCTCATTTTCTGTGAATTCAAAGGGAAATGGGACACCATCCTTTTTCATGTCAGCACAGAAAAGACTGCAGAGATGTCAGAATAACAAAAGAATAATAGCCTTTTTATCTGCACACTGCAGCATGCTCAGATCCTTTGTTAATATAACTGTACAGTTAAAGTGATGTCTTCTGTCAGGGGGCGTTGCAGCAGCCATCATAACTTTATCATAACAACTGCAGGTCATTTAATGACAAACTTGGGATACATTACAGATGAGTGATACAGATTGGGTATGAACTCATGCAAAACCACAAATCTTAAATCAAAATCATTGCTGAGAATTAGAGCAGCAAACTAGGGAAAATGAGTGGTGTACTTCTAAAATCAGTACCACTCCTCCATCGGTGGGTCCACTCTACTGAGTGGCATTAATAACAAATGAGATCTACAGAATCTCTAAAGGGGCAAGAACTAATGTCCATTAAGAGATGAGAAAAAAAAACGAACCATGCAATTATCTTTGTATTTCCACAGCTAACACAATAAGAATTTTCCTCGGGGCCACAACAGGTACATCACTTAGAGAAAGAAAAATTCTAAATTCTCTAAGTGATGTAGAAAAAAATATACATAAGTGTGCAATTAACTCCTCAGAGAGCTGGCAGCTGAAACACTGTGAGGCCCACGCGCTGTCTAACTTAACTCAGATCTGCTGTGTCCATTTGGCCACCAGAGGGATGAAGGGATGTCCTTGTTAGTCACTAACACTCAGTGACAGGGGATCTGCTAACAAACAGTGCCTACTGGAAGGGTACACTGAGCTCCTGCAATAAAAGAAAACCTCCCATCTTATGAAAATACTTCGGTTATATCATTTGTCCTGTTGCTCTCATACTCATCTCTTTCCCACCTGAGCCTGCTGGAACAATCCACCATCCCTCCAGGCTTTATTTACTCATGTGGAAAACACAATCACTCATCAAAGATGCCTGGGAGGGAGATATAAGTGGGAGGCAAAATGAAAGCAAGGACAGAATAAAAGGCTGGAATGAACAGTAACATCAAGAACAATGCCAACTAATTACAGCCGCCAGAACACTGCAGAACAAACAGCTGATGATTTGAAAAGAAGCGTCTGTCTTTCAGTGATAAATTGGAATGAAATAAGCCACGTCTCATGCTTGAAATGTTAACTAGTTATCTTAATCATCCATTTCATTTTACCTTTGAAAATACACATCCTCTACATTTCCTAGACTGTATATCACACCTGGAGCCTTCTGAAAATGAACATCTGCTATATGATCGGTACTGCCAGCTGTGTCTAGACACATGAATCCAGCCAGTCATCTTTGCATGCCCAATTTATGGTTCTCAAGGAGAAGCTGTGGTCTGTGTGACAGTGTTGCCCTTTCCCAAACAGAGGGGTACAAGCGAACTCTGAAATCAATTACCCTGGATTTCTTCCAACTACTCGTCCCTCAGAAGAGAGCTGAGTGGACTGGCAGCGCACAGCCTCCCTCCCTAATGAGGTCAGACCCAAACGAGCACTGACCAAAAATCATCCAAAATACGCTCTCATCTGAACCCATGGAGGCATGGAGAAGACGAGATGTCATTTGCATTATCACAGCTAGAAAATATATGAAGTAAGTAATTTACCGCATCAGCTTCTTAATCTGTTTCAGAAATGTTGAAGCTTAAACCAGTTAACTCTGGTATAAGCTGTAGCAAAAGGGCCTCTATTAGATTAGTTCATTTATGTCATTGTAATGAAGCCTCATCTAGAGCAGTGGTTCCCAGCCTTTATTGTCTAACATAGCCCCACAGGCCTATCAGATGAGCTCAAGTTGCCCTGTATCAGCACATTCAAATATGTTCTTATGAAGGGATTATAAACTGGGTGTTATTTACCACTTTCAGTTATATAAAAGTGGATATTGTTACATAATTTTTTTAATGGTATAAATAGCATACCAATATTATTTTAAGCTGACTATTTCAACTGTGTATCCATGACCTAAGCAAACAATTAGCATTTATCAATAACCTACAGTTAAATATCTCAAAACACAATTTCTATAATTTAGTTGCATTAGTTGACTTTAGTTGATTTAATTGGTTGAGCTTTCCACATACTGTACCCTCTGGCTGCAGTACAAGTAACCCTACATGTAAAATATGCTATGCAAAAACAAATTAAGTTGAGAGTGAACTGCTCCTAAGTTATGGATCACGATGATGACTCTGTAAAACCCATAAAATAAATTATAAATAAAATATAAATATTGATATATTTAGATGCGACCTGTCAGCTACATTGCGTTAGACTTCTACAAAATCTTACAATATTAAACAACACAGTACATATAAAACAATAAGAATGAAATTTAGAGTGCAGAAATGAAGTCAATTGCAAGACGGGTGAATGACTTAGAGTGGAGTCAGGGGAGTTGCTTGGGTCAGAGGGAGCAGCTGCAGAAAACAAAGCGTTGAATAAGCAGATGCAACAGGAGGAAAATCCATCTTGTCTCACCACTGTGTCACTGCGCTGTGGTGATAAAGGCAGTGGAAAGAAAAATTAGATGCAAACAGGCGTCAATCTGTGCCTCCACACAAGCTCAAATATGTGCACCTGCAATGCATAAACAAAAAATGTGGACGTGGAAAAGTCGTGGGAATGACAATGTTTGTGATTTTATTTATTTTTTATTGCCTCAGAGAGGCGTGAAAACAAAACTCAGAAATGTGTTTTCCATAGTCAGAGGTAGTTTATGTTCTACTGCAGGTATACCCTAAATTACTGAGAGTCAAAGACCCCTTGCATTTTAAGAAATACATTAAAAAGGTTCTTGCATGCTGCTGTCTTGAACAACATATTCCATCACTTTAAAAACCTGCATGTCTTTTTCCAAATACAACTACATTATGCCAAAGTCACTGCAGCTGCGTCTGAAGGAGCTCCATTCTGCCAGAAATGAATGTGAAGTGATCATTACCCTTGAGTTTGTGTCTTCACTTACATCAGTAGTAAATGACAATGCACAGCGAAGGATGAAGAGAAAACAGACAAATTAAATGCATGATAAAAGCAAATCAATAAGTCCCATCCAACATGATGCATCATGTTAGCTAAAGTGAAAGAATCTTCAAGCTGTTGTTTGCAGGAAACTCTAAGAGAACATTACGTTGGTAGGTGTTACAGCAAATGCGGAGCAAAACAGATTAACATAGACTGCCACTATAGTAAGTACACTTGAGTTTATGTTTTTCACAGGTAATTATTGCAATAAGGAAAATAACACAATGATGTGATCTCGCTCAAACTATCAGGGGATCACTGGCCAAGATGTTCTCTCCTAGTGACTGTGGTTGAGCATGAGAACAAAAGAATAATAACCTCCAGTGTTTCTACATTTTAACTATATTCACTACAAAACTGAAGAAGATGAGGCAGGAGACATTCATATTATACTCCATGGTAAGATAATCAACTGTCAAACTTTGTTTTAGGTTTAGTGAGAGAGAATCAGTCACACATTGGGTATGCTGCAGTAAAACAGAGTTCTGTTGTTCTTATCTTAATTATTTACAGTATGTTTACAAGTCGCCACAGTTAGGCACAGCTTGTAAAATAAAGAGCCAGTGTTTATGGCACAATATTGCAGCCTTGCTGCAAAATTAATTGATAGCAGGGCTGGTAGTTTGAGACCCCAGCTTTCAGTCAGTGCCTAAACAGGGATATATAGTATCTGGCTTTCCAATCCAAATATAATTTGAAAATTGATTTGTGACACAGAAGTAAAAAAACAACTACAACTACTGTACAAGGCAAGTGGTACATGGAGGAGAGTGAGATCGTCATTTATTGTGTTCCCATTGTGAGAAAAGATCCCAGCAGGCTTGCTGGTTTGTTAAATCACAACCTGTCCTAGTCAATGAAATCTCTTCACATACAGTGGAATATGTGAAGTTTATGGTGTAAACACACATTTACAGATTCCCAAAAAATGTAACTACTATACCCAAGCTATGAATTTAGACTTATCATTGGCTCTTATCCTTTCAGAATCTGACTAGGGCAAGACACTACATCTGGGGAAATCTGGGGTTAGAAAACACTGATAATAGAATGATTATTAATAAATGTAAAGAAAACGAAGCAGGCGTCAAGGAGCAGAAGCAACAGTACAAAAAAAAACTAAACCAGCATGCTGCCCCTGTTTGGTGATATGTCTTGTTATCTGACAAAACTAGGCTCATGGTGATGACCCACATCAATCCCACTTCAGTACATCAGAGTGTCTGATCAGCTACAGGACATGAGCACCATTTTTTTTAAAAACTGGCAGGCAAAGCAAATTCAATTTGTGCAGCACTACATCAATGGCAGATGGATTTGTTCACATGAGTAACTTGTTTGTAGTGCGAATGCGAACTAGCACCCCTCAGAGACAGCAACATCATGTTTGCAAGACCATCCTTATTAGCTTGTTTGCATTCACAGCCGATCCCAAGTGGCGGCTAAAGCGAGAGATGCTGTCAGGGAGCCCGGTGTAAGATGCAGCCTCGTCAGCAGATATACTGTACACAAGCAGGCAGTTAGACACTGTCTGGTGCCTCACACATCCCTCACAGCAACTATAAGATCTACACATGTTCTTTTGAAGAAAAGGATATTGTGTGAAATACTGTCCACGCCACCAGGAGTGTGAGTGAGTGTCACTTAGAAATAAGAACAGCAGAGAAGCAGACCACAGAGAACTCATACTGGCTAGGCTGCAGAAGAATGAACGAGTATGATATTAAAGTTATAGATATATTTCCTAGTGGTATTAAATATGGGTTGGAGACAGAATTGCAGCGTAATTTCCAACATAAAAAGCACCATCTTATAAAGTTGGAAATGTTCCTGAACATGTGACCATGATGTGAAGGTATACCAGACACTAACCTTCTCTCTGAGGTGCGAGCAGATGTCCTGCTGGTCCTGGCGGGCTCTGTGGAGCTCCAGCTCCTCCTGGTGGACATGTCTTGCCTCTTGCAATGTGACCAAGGCTCTGACCAGTAGCTCTTCCTGGTCCCGTTGCCACTGCTGGGTCAATAAGCTCAGCTGTGACTGAGTGAAGCGCTGCCAGTCCCACACGCGTTCATGCTCCATCTGGAAGAACAACATGCAGTTAAACAAATGCACTACTGAATGTATCAATTGGTGAAGAGTATTAATTACTGTATTAAGCACTGAACAATAATCATCACCTAAGTTACAAACTGAGAGGTGCAAGATTGAAGTACAGCAGCCCAAACGGCAACACTGTTGTGCTATACATAGTGTTGTGCCAAACTGATGACATGCAAACAGAAATCCACAAACACTCCTTCATGATACAGTGCGCTGTCTATAATAATGGCAGCAGCACCTCAGGGAAAACTCCGTTTCAGGTCAAGCTCAGATGGTATATAAAATGGTCCTTCTCTCCTAGCTATGAAATGTCCTGAAGGAAAACACTTCTTTTCTGTGTGAGGGCTGCCTGTAGCTATTCATCATTGTGTCAGCACTCATGGAGGCTGCATCACTTGGCTGCTTCATTGGAACAGAGGGAATGATATTCGTCTATGGGCTAATAGTGGCTAACTGACGGTGGGAAGGCATTAGACGGCTGACTGGTTTTATTGAAAACGAGTGAGCTGACAGACCTGCCAACGGAACAGAAGTGCCAGCGGCAGCCAAGCAAATCCTGTTTATTAATGCACAACTTTGGAAGAGGAAGAGCCACGCTTTGTTCACCACTTTCTTTTGTCCTCTACTTCGCTACCCTTGCCTTCGTTGTGTTGGTGGAAGTGAGAAAACATAAACACGGTGTGTTTTCATGTTTGCACTTGACATGCAATGTGAGGTCGCTCACAAGCAAAGCACGCACTTTAGTCACCATATTACACACAGAATGTATGTGGAAGCGTTGACTGCACTGTGTCTGCAGTGCACATTTAAAGTGGCATGACACTTAGCTCAGCTGCTGCATCCACGTGCCCTCTGAGGAGGGCTGTTTCCATGAAGACTAAGAAGTAGAAAAAAATAAAAAGAGAAAATAAAAATGGCTCCCTGGATACGGTCAGAAAGGGTAAGAGGTATGAAATATTTCCACTATTGCCACTGAATATTATGAGGTTATTACTATGAAATCCTGCTGGTACTCTGTTGGCCTCCTATTTGTTATGAGAGTACATCAAAGAGTAAGTCATAATAGACAATAAAGAGCCCCATCCAGCAGAGGGAGATCTCCACACTAAGCTAGATGGAGTTCCACCATCTGACCCATTGGCCACTTAAGGTCATCAAGGGGAAAACTGAAACCATGTCCACACACTTGCTGTGGCACTTTGCTGAGACAGTAACGTGTTTGGGTTGTGATTGCAGGTCACTGTCAAACAAACTGCTGCAAGAAATCATTTTATTTAAATATCTTGGGACTCAGAGAGCAAAGTAATTCAGAGCCACTAATGTAACTCTCCCGTGAAACCCCCTGCTTCTTCTCTACTTTCCCCTAGATATTTCTCTGCAAGATCAGAGAAAGAAACTGAGACAACAATTTCACAAAAATCAATATTTTTACAAAGCATAAAGTAAAACTTCTAAAAGGATTCTCGATCAAACTATTCTTCTCAATCTTTCACCAAAGAAAAAAGGGAAAAATGTTCAAAACAGTTGATACTGCGAAGGAGAACATAAGAGCGGATTTGGTACCAAGGCTCTGAAATTGTTATATATACATATACCCTTTAACTGTGATACTGTGACACACCAGCAGTCTAGTGATGAAACATATCAGTTTTAGCTTGCATTAGAGTTTAAAGAAGACTGACCACGGGAAAATGATGCTATCATCCTGAAATGATTGCACACAGATGGCACTAAATGGCAGGTGAACGAAATATGACAGCTCAAACAGGAACAACCTTCAGTGCTCTGAAGTTAAAAAAAACATCATAAGAAAGTTTAGAGCAGAAACATTAACTCCACAGAAACGATTCTGTAATCAAAGTGCATCAAAATGCTAATAGGAATAATTTTTTTCCCCACAGAAAATACAAAAGAAATATCTTTTGCCCAAAGCAGACTGCTGGCAGACAGGATTCATGTTTTCACTTTATATCTAATGGATAGACTACACTAATCAATGTCACACATGTTCACTTAATTTAGATTTCAGATACAGAAAATGAGATTAAAAAACCAAAACAAAACAACGTTGTTAGAAGAATAGCACTTGTGCACTTAATCAGCAATCTACCAATCTACAGGTCTCACTGATTATTCACTGCAAGCAAGCCAGCGTAATTATGACTAATAGGTGAATTAGGTAGAGTCAGCCCTCCATCATCTCTTGGTCTGTTCCTGAGGAAGTGAAGAGTGTGGAGAAAGACTGTTAAAAAACACATCCATTCTTCTGGCAACCTACCCCCGACACTAAACGATCACAGCTCTAAATGCAGCACCCAGCTGGAACTGATATGAGGACAGGTCTCTGGGTATAGGTGACGAAGGAGAGAGGGGCTGGCGGTTGTCATGGCAATTCTAGGCTGCAGGGTGAGCGAGCTGTCCACAGTGGGTGACATGGCACATCCTGCAGCGTGCTGAGCGGATCATTGTCCAAGCTTATCTGTGTGTCTGCTCTGTTCTGGGTACTGAGCTACATTGATCAGGGAATCAGGGACTCACACTGAAGGGCTGCTTTAGATTGGGGAAGGGAGTTACATTTTTAGAGGGGTGTGTGTGGGAGTGTGTGTATCAATATACAGTATGTGTACACACTGGATTAATCTTGCTCTTGAGCAAGGCACTTAAACCCCACTTGCTCAGTGGCCAGCAGGTCACTTTGTGGTCGCACTAGGTACCTTCCATGTGAGAATGTAACTGTGTGTGTGAGAAAGCGAGCTGAAGTATCACTGCTATGATCAGTTATTGTCCTTATCGATTAACCTGCCAAAACGTTGCTGATTAATCAGTTAGTTGTTTAGTCATAAAAATCAGAACTGACCAGCTCTCGTCTAGTTTTCTGAGGGAAGAGTCTTTGCAGCATGTCCATGCAGAGTCCTCTGTGGTTGGGTATGTCATGAGTGTACTGAAGCAAAGTGAACTGGTAGCGCAGGTGGTCATCTGGATACCAGCCGCAGAACCTGAAACAGATTCCAACCCGGAAAATACATAATCTTAAAAAAAAGAAGAAAGAAAGAATACTATGACACTATGTTCCCCTTCCTTCATTTCACTTCACTTCATTTCCAAAGGGTACATACTGATGAATTACATATTACTCATGGAGGCAAACGGTGCTACATAGCGAGCATATGGAAATAAAAATCAATGTTTGAAGTGGCTTTGAGACTCTGATATAATGAACCTCCTGGTGAGGAAGACTTGCCTTGTTCAACAGCCTGCTTCTGGGGAATGACTGTGCCTCTATATGCTGTCAGTGTCCTGCTGAGTTTCTAATCTTTCATTTTGATCTGCCCAGCAACACCAGAGTTCTGCCTATGCGTGTATTTAGCGAAATGGATGGCTGAAAATCATTAGGAGCCCATTTCTATCAAGTGTAACTACAATAGTGGAGGGGCTGCAATCATACACTTATTTGATATTAGCTGCAAAAATCACTACAGTTTTCTCATTCAATCAATGTATGAGCACATTGAGTTGTGAAAAGAAGCAAAGCTGAAGCTTAGAAGTCTTCAGGTCTACCTGTCAGTTCTCTGCAGTTGCTCTTGAAGACTCTGCAGCCTGCTCTGGTATCTTTCTGACAGAGAGTGGAAGGCCTGGATCAGGGAGTCCTTCAGTTCAGGATAAGGGCAGTCTGAATTCAAAACCTCCTCTGGAATGTTTTCTATGTTCACCATATGTTCTGAAGTATTAGTAAGATATTTCTGCAGAGGACAATATGATAATCCTTGAGATACGTAAATTAATGCTTTGGTGACAAAGTATAGCAATCATGTTTTGAGCAAAAGTGTTAAAATTGCTGAAACAGAATCAGGAGACCTAGAACCAGCAGTGAGAACCTTACCTCCAAATCAAGGCACATAATCTCTTCCTCTAAGGCTAGGTAGTCTGCATGAAGCTTTGCAGTTATGTCACCTTGCTGGTCTTTCACAAATTGTATCTGGTGATTCAAGGATAAAATCATAAAAATGTCTTTAAAATAGATTTAGAAAACAAACATGAAGGTCATACAATTTGACTCTATTCTGTCCAGGGAAATCAAAGTGGCAAGTATGAACTGTCCCCTCAGTGTCAAATGGATTAAATTGTTTTGGGAAGAGCTACAAGTCTTGCCCTGACTATCCAGCAATCCCTCCAATCTACTATGTAGTGCTACATGTTAATATCCTTTAATAAGGGATGCTCAAATCAATAGTACTGGTTAAGCTCAGGTCCTCGCTGTTGCCACAGACCTGAAGATTCAGAAACACTGATCACCAAAGAGATTCAGTTTTAGCAAGTAATCCATAACTGCTTATTTCCCAATAATGCCCAAGAATTATTTCCGAAAGAAGAACTGGAGCTAGTTAGAAATGGAGACAATGCTTATCAAATTTTTAGGTCTATTTCTCAGTTTCCAAGAAGGAACATAACTTATGTCCTTTATAGCTTCACATTTTTTGGTCCACAACCAAAGGTTTTTTTTTTTTTTTTTCAAACTTGTAGTTCTCAGCTGCTTCGGCAACTGGTGCTGCCTTAAGCGACATCACTCGAGGCAGTTTTTCAGACTTCTTGATTTCTTGCTCAGACACTTGGTCTCCTACCACTAACACAATGATCAAGCCTGTACAATCTATATATAAACTACATGAAAATCTTCACATTGCTTGTTTAATACACAAAATTGTTAATGGATTAGCATTCCCCCCATTCATCACATTCATATTTCAGAACCAGACTTGTTATCTTACCTAGTCACTGCATTCTTGCCTTTTCTGCACTTCCTTTGCATATTTCAAAGTGATCTATCTTTGTCTGTCTTGTTGATAATCTCCATATCTCTTTTACAGAGAATGCATTAATTTCAGCAAACACAGCTAAGTGAAAAATCACCTGGTACAAAAATTCATTTCACACACTGCATAAAATTAATGATATAGAAGAAATACCATTTCACCATTATAACTGACAGAAATGAATGGTGAAATTCTCACTGTTTCAGCTATAACTAAACTTTTTAAATAAATAAATAAATAAAAATTTAACGGTCAAAAACATGGTATGGGGTAAATTTCACTCTGACCGTATTTTTTTATTTCACTTTGTAACGTAGAGCTTAACATAGTGCCAATCTCCTTCAGATTCTTTCATTTTCATTTAAAACACCCAGGGATGGAAATGTAATTATATAGCGCCTGAAAAGTGTCTCTGATTTTTTGAAATAAGAAAATGAAAAAATAGACAAAAGACATGAAAAAAAGAAAAGGACAAGTAGGGCAGGCATCGTGGCTGTGTGTGTGTCGAGAGGTTTTCTATTGTGCCTATGCAATCAGGTGGGTAGGAGCTGTGGGCCAGCAACAGTAGAAGGGGTCATGGGAAAGAAACAAGCATGAACGAGCCACACAGAGGAGACAAAATGGCTGGCAGACAGTTCATTCCAAATATGGTCTGTCTTTAAAGACCCCTGCTTACTTCTTAATCTCGCCATTCATCTCTGGAGCTTTTAAAAAGCCTCTGAGAGTCAAAGGCAGAACTGGTGACTTAGAGACTGTGGATATCTAACAAACAAGAGATTCATGGACAGTGAATACAACACTGTCTGCAAGCTGGGATCATTGTGTGAACAAGAAGGAGAGTGGTTTAATTTAAACTTCTGTTGGATGTGCAGGTCAGACTGTTTTGGTTTGGTACCTGCAGAGAGTAAGTACAGCTAGGATTCATTGTAAAAGGATTTCAGAGCATGGACAAATTAAAATATTGCCAAATGGTCGACTAATAAATGAGGATGTGAGTTGCCAACTGCAATTTAGTATTCTCAAAAGCTGAACCATTTTATTTTCTGAACAAGAGAGCTGCTATTCTGCTAGATTTTCAACAAATTAAGCTTTGTTAAGGCTAGTATTTATCAAAGTTCCTTTGGTTACAATAAGGACATTCAAGTGTGTCTTTATTTCATATCACAGAGATACCTGTTGTATTACTTGTTCCCAGTCTGATGGATGGGCAGTGAACTGCTGATGTTGTACCTCACTCAGTCTGAAGCACAGGTCATCCCTGAGCTGATGAACAGGCACCACAGTGGCTATCCTGAACGCCTCCCGCTCCCTCTCAAGGACAAGCTCTAAAACACCCCCCAAAAAAATCACAAGGACATGTATCAGTACAGTGCTCATAAACAGCAGAGACTGTTTAAAAACAGATGACGGTGTTACCATAATCTTGAAGGGAGAAGATGGCAGTGTCTGTCCTACTATGTGGTCTGATCTGCTCTAGAAAATCATGCATGTCTTTCTCAGCCTGCTCCCTGTTTCACAGGACAAGAGAAAGTCATATTAAATACAACCACATTACAGTAGATAATTTAGCTAATTATTTACAATATTACATAACCTATGAAGACAGCAAGATAACGGCACTTAGTTAATGCCTAACATTAGTTAGAAGAATTGAGAAGTTTATGTTAGGTACCAGGCCATTGCCAAAAAAGCCTGCAATAACTGAATTTTTTGGCCACTTGGGGGCATTGGAAACAAGTTGTGATACGATGCTACCATCACCTTTTGAGCGGATGTGGCAAACTTGTTAGAGCAGGTACAGAGCAACATAAGAGTGGTTAGAGTGAACCCAAACAGCAGAATTTCACTGGACGGCTAAACAGTGAGAGGAAATTCACTGTAAAACTCTGTATGGCACCAGAGTCTGGTGATAATTCTCTGGAGGTTCATCACTACAAGATGAACTACATTGATTCGTTTTGGAGGTATGGGGGTGGGATGGGGACCAGATCTATACTTCCGTCTGACAATGACGCACACTAGCTCAGACCCAAATGGCACTATTTTCCAAAAATTAAAGAAATGATGTCTTGTTACTGCTGACAGCATTGCACTAACAGGCCTGTGGCAGCAGCTATAGTAATTGTTTACATCTCACTAACTGGGCCAGAGGTTGACATGATTGGGAATAAAGGAAGAGTAACCATAGAGATATACTTGCCTGTTTTCCCATTTGACGAGGTGGCTTTTGAAACCCAAGGTAATTTAACTAGATGTACGTGTATAGAGCTGCAAGCAGTGGCACATCTTTATGACTAGGCTCATTACTGAAGCTCACGCTTGTGTACATCATTAACCTTGGGTGGCTCAGACACAGTCATTACGCAGCCAAACAAGCTGCACCCCAGAGCTAGCGCTGCCCTTCTCACTTCACAAGGCATGACACCTCTGGGGCACCAGTCCTGCTCTTCTGCCTCAGCATGCAGAGCATTCCTCCATTCAGTTTACCCCCCTGCGTCCACACAGCTATAACCCCCCACTTATCTCCGTGTCTCTCCCTTTGCTAGCCTAAATCTATGTCATCACTGCAAGAAAATTATCTTACATGTAAATCTTCGTTCTCCTCTCTTCTTGTTTTCTTCATGATACATTCACTTCACTCCCTCATTTTTACACCCTTTTTTTTCAAGCAGGTTCCTGTCTGGGCTCAATGGGGCTTAAATGGAGCGGTTTGCGTGGTGTAATAGCAGATTCAGAAAACTGCAGCAGATAATGACAGGGAGTAATAGGGGGCTCTTACTCAGCTTTTTGCAGCCTGGAGCATTCTCTGCTCCACACCTGTCTGTGCTGTCGTAAAATGGAGCTCTCCTTGGTTGTCTTCGCTGCACAGCAAGTCTTCTGAACCTATAAGACAAGGTTTAATGCACAGCAGGAATAAACTGTTTCCCTGAACTGGAAAAGGCATTGAAAAAAAAACATACAAATTGTGTCTGAGTGTTTGAGTGTTTTCTTTTAAATGCTCTTCAGCCATGATATTTATTTCTTCCTGCAGGACAAAACCCAAAACTGGAATGTATTAATGCATCAACTATCTGGACAATTTTATAATATTCGAAAAACCGTAACAACAATAAAGGGAGTAAATGTGAAGTAAATGTTGCAAGAATGGTTGAACATGAAACACATAGTTTTCTTATAGTTAAAGTAAGCTGTTCCCTTCCTCTCTGCACATCAGGGATATATTATTGACATGTGCTTCAGGCTTTACTAGCATAATTGTGTCTGTGAGAGGCTCATATACACAGGTAATTCAACTCAAACAGTATCACTGTTAAAAGCATGAAAGCAAAATAAACAGGAGCAAATTAAAATAATCAAGTAGAAACATGCATGGTACGCATGAGGCATGTTATTAGTAGAGGAGGGGGAAGATAGAAGTCTTAATCTACTGTCATTGTTTTCCTTTTTCATCATTATAGAACAAGGCTCCCCTTCAGAGCACTCTCAGTGCAGCAATTCATTGTATTCTGTCAGTGTTTTTATACACAGGTCACTGGCTCAGATAATTGTACAAAAAGGAATCTCACATAACTAATACATGGGTACAATCTATTCAAATTAATAGGAACTCTAAAGGAGTTAAGGTATTGATTTATGTCGTGACTATGTACGTGTCAAGTCACTGCTGCTGTTGTTGAAAAAGAAGTCTGAATACACTGTGCTGGACATTTACCCTTGGGGTGACGTCCATTTTATAGTTATCGGAATGTACAGTGCTCAGTCTGACTGTAGTGCTGCTCTGAAAGAAAGAGGCCAAATTGATGTCATTCCATGCCTCTTGCAGGAAATGTACTGGAGGTGATCTTAATTTGCACTGGCTGTCTAATAACTCAGTTGGATTACAAAATCTGTGCCTGGAGTTAAATTTACATCAACCGATTTTTAGTCTCACTGTGCCAAATAAATCTAATCCATTAATTTCCATCCTTATCGACCTTATATTAACCATTACACCAGAGAGTGTTCAGTCACAGAAAAGAAATGTCAAACAATTTAGGGATTATTTCTGTATTCAATTTAAGTCTCTGTTGAAAAATTGCATTTTTCATCTTTGCTCTCAAGTTACATGAAAACTGTAAATATGATATTGGTCCACTTTTTTTGATCTTCAGATGTTCCACGTGTTCAATCTGAGCTTTGGATGCATGTTTTAAAGGCCCTGTGCACCCATACTGGTCTGGCTGATTAGGAATTTGCTCAGGATGAGGTTTGGTGACACTATAGTGGAACTGAATGAGGTTAACAAACCTAAAGAACCAATAAGAATAATGAAAGTGCCACCTTCCCCATCCAAACAGGTAGAAAAAA
This sequence comes from Toxotes jaculatrix, assembly GCF_017976425.1. Lineage (NCBI taxonomy): Eukaryota > Metazoa > Chordata > Actinopteri > Toxotidae > Toxotes > Toxotes jaculatrix. The sequence continues at coordinate 13,455,388 of NC_054408.1, read as the reverse complement.
AAACTAATAGGAGGGTCAGAGATGTCAGTCAAGCACAGTCTTGACATGCTTGAGAAGAGGTGTAATCAGGCAAAATTAAGTGAAAACACCTGTGTGGGTGGACCATGGCACGGCCTTTAAATATGAGTTTTCTTACAAATGTACTGACAGAAAAAAAGTTTTACATCTCTTTTTTCATTTGAGTGAACAACCCAATACAAAAAGATATTCTAAAAGCTGAATGTTTCTTAAATTTGGGGCTTTGTGAATGTTTAAATGTTTGTCTTTTTTTTTTGTCTACTTGTACCCAGATACTGAAATAGAGATAATCTCTAGGTGTATGTGCATAAAAAAAGGATAAACAGCATAGCAATTATACAGTGAAGACTCCCCCACGGGATTGTGGTATTTCAATTATGTACTTTCATATTTTCTAATTAGGCCAAGGTGCTTCAGCAAAAATGCAAAAACATTACTGTAGGTGAATGTAGAATCACTAGGAAATAATGTTGTACTACTGTGTTCATTTGCAGCTTGTCTAATTTTAGTCAAAACAATATTATCTCTATCTCTTTTTTTCCACACTGTTTAATGTTCATTGTGGAAGGATGTATACTCTAGTGCAAGGTAGTCACTAATTTCAGTGTATCCATCACTCTGATCTTTTATTTTTTTGGGGTTTTTTGTTTGTTTGTTTTGTTGGGGTTTTCACTGTGCTGCTAATAAAAATCTTATCAAGCATTTTTTTTTAAAGGTTTTAACATCTACTAATGTTGCCAGTCCCCTCCTGAAAAAAATGATCCCATGCTTGAGGCGACTCATGGTCATTTATTTACCCTCTATCACATTACCAGTGGGAGATGCTCAGAAAGCTGAAAGCAGCAGAGCAACTGAATGTAAACATAGCCTGTCTTATCTAGGTTATGCAGAGAGCAGGGTTGGAAGAAGCCACGGGCAACCATAATGATACTAAAAGGCTTCTGCCACAGTTTACCAATTAAAACACCGCAGGTCTAACAGCCTAATCTCCATCGCCCCTAGTATTAACTTTTCGCTCTGCTCAGAGTCAGATGACTATGAACTTCAAACAGCTTTATAGAAAACCCCGAAGCAGCCAAATGAATATTCATGAAACTGACAATGCTATTGTGTATGACAGTGATATTACTCTGTTTCATGTAGTTGGACAAACTATAAAGGTTATGCAATGCCTATTTTGTGTGAAATTAAATCCCTTGACATTGAATGGTGTGCAAGAAAGAGTGAAGAAATCAGACAAACAGAAAGAAATGGTGCTATTTACAACCACTGGAGACATGCTGTTTTATCACCTCACATTAAAATCAGGTTTTTATTAGTTCCTGCTCTTCCTGTGGTGGGTAACGAGGACTATTTGCTCTCTGGAAAAACATTTATATTATAATGCTGTTGCATATTCTTCTTCATTTGCACCAAATCACCATGTTATTAAATGTAATAAGAACTGATTTTATAAAACCATTGCTGTTTTGAGTACAGGCATGATATTGACAGTGACCAACCTTTTGTCCAATTAGCTCAGATTCCAGGCGTTTTGCATCAATAACAGCTTGTAGTCTTTTATATTCTGCCGGTTTGTACTTTGAGCTGTGTAGACCATTTTTCATCCGCTGTGTCAGTTTCTCTGCATGGATGAAAGCAAATGATATGCCTGAATTAGGATCATTGGAATTGTTGAAAATCTCATCACTTTCGATCTCTAAAGTGAAGTCTTTATGTTGACTTCAGCAAAGAAAGAAGCAGAGGTAAAGACAGAGGAACAGCACCAGCTGAGCCCTAATGGATTGTGTGGGTAATCCAGAAATGACTGCATAAAGGAGGGGTTGTATGGAGGGGGAGGAGCAGAGAGCAAACTAACTACATTAGACAGTTTTTTGGAGTAGTTCAGCTGTTACTCAAAGAGGCAGGTGAATAAACATAGGCAATGCTTCCACTGACTAAAGCATCAAAGACTTCACAGTATCCAGAGAATTCAACATGAGGACTCTGGGTCAAACCTGCCAAAGAGATATGAGGGCCACTAAGTCACAAGTCAGCAACGTTTCAGATCCATTTTCCACTGACTTACCCACATCTTCTGCTCTGCACTGTGTGATGAACATATGCAGATCCCTTCCACTCATCACTGTAGAGATCTATTTGCATGCACTGTGGTGTACTCAAAACAAAAAGATAAATCAATGCATGTGAAAAATACAGAGGTTGTGCAAAGCCTGATGAAAGACAACATTCATCTGCATGGGTACATGGCCTTACACAGTGATTCAGAGGATTAACATGAGACTATAGGCCAAAAGCAATAAAGTGCATCAAAAACCAAAGTTAGCAATCAAGGTCTGCATGACATTGCTAGAATATCAGTCAACCCTCTCAAGGTTTAGGATTTGGGTGGGGACAGATGGTGCACCCAGTGTGATCAGATATGCCGCTGGAACATCTCCGCGTCTTTGTTTTGGATTATGCTTTGAAAAATTCTTGCAACAGGGGCACTCTCGACTGATATTCCAAAAATAATACTTGCAGCCCCGATATAACGTGAGTTCACCGATAATACTTGGGTAGAATTGCACAAATGTACAAAAGGCAGGTGAGCTGGAAAGGTGTCACGGCTGAGCAGTTGTATTAATATCTTGTTAGTTCGCTAGGTCTACACAAAAGAAAATATGACAAACAGTGAACAGAAACTCTGCTAAGTTGTACAGAACCTCGCAATATAACGAAATGCAACACACACTGCAAGTATTAAGTAAGTAAGACCCTGCTATGCGAGTAAAAGGAACATTTAAGCACTGAAGCCTAGCTTACCTTATGCTATCTTTCTCTATCCAGCGCATGGGTTGACAAAATTTGTAACCAAGGAAACTATCACCTCTTCTTTCACTGGTTAATTCAACAAAGCGAACCTCCTCGGGAACGCCCCCGCTCACATCGCAACCAATCAGGAGTGCGCACTGCTTTCCCACATTCCCACTGACGTCATGCACGCTTGCATAGCCTGGGACTGTGCTTGTGGAAGCAGGGAGCAGCGGAGGGGTCGTATTCTTCTTCTCCTCGATTATGGGGGCGAGTTTCACTCTTTCACATGCATGGGAGTAAACGACTGGACTTTACCGATGAAGTTACATGTTCTAATGTGCATCCGAGCCGCGGGTCAGCCAGCGCAACAACAGTCCTCCTAAGGTATTTAACTGCTCTTTTCCGCTCCTTCACTAACTGCAGAGTAACTGGGGATAACGTAGGGGATAATGAAAGCGTCTGTGCGCAAGACTGCTACTTGAACTCAGAAAGTCTTGAATGCACTGCGAAAAGAGAGTGGTTGCTTTGTTGTACGTCTGTGGCACAAGCTTCACTGCCACGAGCTTCTTTTGGCTTCTTCACAGCAGGGGAGAATCTAATAGTACGTTTATCTTGTTCTTGTGACCGATTTCATCGCCAACGACGCACACCTTTGAGGGACCTTCACGCGCTGTCTTCGATCTAACGCCTAACCGTTGGGATGAAAACTTAGCCGGCCAACGTACAGCAGAACTGTTTCGGCGTTAGTTTCCCAGTGCAATAAATAAATAAATAAATACACGCCGAAAAACCCACCTTTCTCTCACATTGCCCTTGTAAGCGTGTTGCTAAGTGGTGAAGGAAAAGGCAGGTGAGCTTAGAGTGTGGGAATCTCTGGAATGCGAGGTCGCGGAGGGGCGGAGATCCACACTGTTCGCCCGCAAGATAAACTTACCTTTACCCTCACGTTTACTCGCTACACTCAAACTACGCCATATTTAATTGCACTAATCTGCATTTCAAGCAGAAGCATTTCTTTTTTATCGCGGACCATGACAGAACGTACCTCTTTAGCAGAAGATGGACTCACCTTTACTGCCTGAAAGGCTGTCAAAGAGATAGTCAAATTACCTGACCTAATGCATATAAAGTGCAGCATTCCTTTAGTCCGGTTGATTAGGCTGCTAGTTCCAGTCACTTGGTGTTTATACCATTAGACAATGCACATGTCCATTATCATGTCCCACTTTGGTTTTTCAAAAAGCAGTCATTTGAAATGCACAGGGGCAAATGTGTTCCTCATAAAACATAAATCCCTTTGCTTAGTCATCAGGTCACGTTTCTTATAACCCAGTGCTTGTTTGTATAAACTGTCACTAAAATCCCAGTATGAGAAATGCCTTTACAAGGGGAATTTAGAATTTTCCGTTTAACTTAAATCCCACTCTGTCATGCTGAAGTGTGGTTAAGGCCGAGGCAATGCAAACAGTGAAGAAGTGGTTATTAATTTTGTTATGATGGATCTTCACCAAAGGTCAAGTCTCACACTCCTGTTATCACATGAACGATGATGGAAGCTGTGTCTTTCTTTCCATGTGGGCACAGAAGGGCTATCTGCCTTCATCACTGATGTGACCACGTTGCAAGTTAATTTTATTTCAGCCAATTAACAGTGGAACTGCATATGGCAAATGAGATCATATATGAACTCTCTCACACACTCTCCATCTGACACACACACACACACACACATGCACACACACCCAAGAGGAATCTCTAGGTTACTCCCCTCGTGATTCACATTACCGCACAAGACACACACTGCTACACAGCTGACAACCATTGAGGGTGGTTTACTGTGGAATTGAAACAACAGCGGGATGTTGGTTTGAACCATCAAACTCCCCCTCTGTTTTTGTTTTTTTGTTTATTTTTTGTTTTAGTAGTTTCTGCGTGCACTTTAAGCAGTGACTGTGTTTGGCACAAGGAGAGAGGTTTTAGCAGGCCAGACATGCAGCCAACTAGTTGTCAGTTTCATTTCTCCTGCTCCTTGTGTATCATTCTTACTGTTCAAGATAGAGATGCATGTGTGTGAAACTTTTTTGGCTGAAACTATTTTTGCAAGTCCTGGTAAATATTAAAAAAAAAAGAACTATTGTTTCGATGAAAAACAATTTGTGCCACAGTAGACAAAAACAACCATGCCTGTAAAATAGCTTTTGTGTCTTGGTGTGATTGTTTGACCCAGGGTTCGTGGTGAGTACTTTTTAAATGTTGACAGTTGAATAGCTTAGCACCCTTTGGCGGGCCCCTCTTCCTTGTATTTTTTTTCACTCCCAAATTCTGGCCCTACATCCAGGCTTAATCCCTCACCCTTATGTTACATGTCAGATTTACTTTTTTCTGCTATGATCAAAAACTGCCCCCCCTCCTTTTTTTTGAGAAAGGAAAAGAATTTCCAGTCTTCGCCTCAGAGTTTGGTTGTTTGGTTATTTGCCTTGTGTCTGTGCATATGTGTGTATATTTTTTAGTGTAGCATCCCTTGTGCACAGTTCAGTCAGTCAAGCGCTCTTAAAAGTTGAGCTTTTACTGAGTGGCAGTCAGCTTTTTGTATTTCATGTACTTCGTTACCAACCCTTGACTGTGTCTTTTATGATATTACTGTATTTATAAAATAACTGCAGAAGTTAAAGGCATCGGCAGACAGAGGCACTGATGTACTGTTCACACTTATAGTTTTGACTGACTGTGCATATTTACATTTGACTAAAAAATGTAATGGGCAGTTTTCAGAGTACCCATTATGATGCAGATTTGTTCAGAAGCTTGAGATTCATATAGATATTTATTCAATAGATAGGGATTTTTTCGGTCTGGGAAGTTCTCTTGGCTACTATGGGATGGTAATAAGAGTTCATAGTAGCAATCAACCAAAGAAAAGCTTTTATTCGTCCTTTGCCATGGAAATTTTTTTATTCATCAAAACCACCTCGCATAGCTTCTTTCCATCCCACATTTGGATGGTGTGGTCTAAAGAGACTTGCTCTTACTCTCCTGCATCCCTTGAGAACAAACCACAGGTAATAAAGTAGGGAATTTCCACTGTGAACTTTCTATCTATCTTTGTTATATCACTCTAGAGACTTTCAAAATAAAACGAGGAGCAGACCAATTATTACATTTTTTTAATTAAAAATAAATTATTAATTCTTAATATCTAAAAATATATTGTGAAGATTCAAGTAATAATATGCAGGATTTCAGACTTGACTTTTAATCATAAATTTTCAGCATAACTAATTCCTAAATTAGGCATGTTTTCCTGTTATATGTACTTTAACTATAGTTAAATCAAACTAATTAAAGAACTATACTTCATGTACAGAGTGTATTCAGCCTTGCAGTTGCTTGCGTGAATAAGCCTTGACTTGTGCGGCTGCTGGTTGATTGTTGATCTAACTGGATATTTAAATAGATTCCTGAAAGAGCCCCAGATTTCATGCTTTGGTTGGATCCCAGACAGCTAAAGATAATACAGAACACAAAGCATGTCAGCGCTTTTAGAGATTAGGTGCACAATAGATTTTTGTCCCGTAAAATAGCCCTCCACAGACCCAACATGCTGAGTCTGAAAGACAGCCCCTCATCAGTGTCTGCTATGTGGACAGCAGCAGTGGTGGAGGGACAGAGCTTTTGCCCCCATGCGGCCTTACCACTGAAGTCTTCCTGCAAGTTCGTTGCTAAAACAGTCCCATCAATCTAAGCCTATCTGGCTGCAGAATTACTTCAACAGGGCACATAATACCTTGTTGAATATTTCAAAGTGCTACTCACATTATCACCTCACGTGAAAGCTCTTTCTTTACTGATGGTAAAAGTAGGAGTGGTATCAGAGTCCATCCCAGTGGAGTGCATGACATAATAAATAAGCACCCCTGAAAACACTACTGTGAAGCTCTACAGTCATATAAACATGTCACGACCTAGAGTGACACTTGATGTTGAATGGGGAATCTTTGAGCCCGATGCCATACTTGTAAATAACTAAACAATTTTTATACACAAGGCTTTTGTTTGGAACAAGTGCACTATTAAATGTTTCAAGGGCAGCAACTAGTTATTATTTCCATTTTTTTATTTATATGTCAATTAGTTTTTGTTAAATTGATTAGTCTGTGAAATTTCAGATCGTTTAAAAATGGCCAGCTTAAAATTAAATGTTCTGATCAGCTGTCTTCACATTCAATGATCTTCATTTACATACAGAGAACGAGCAACCTCTCCCAGTAAACAAAGTGGAATGACCAAACGTTTGGCATTTTCAGTTTGATAAATGACTCGGACAATTAGTTCTCTCTCAAACAGATCTGATTAATTTTCGGTCAGTTCACTAATTTCTTAATTGAACTGTTGTTTCAGCTCATGAGTTAAATGTAAATGTAGGTTCTGAGCTCCTTGGTGTAGACTTTTTAAAAGCTCAAATTGCTTGTTTGTGGGATCAGGTGTCACCCTGAAGCGGTATGTGAGTGCACTTGGTGGCTGGATTTAGTCAGAAGGTGAAGGCATCACCCCAATGTCAGGTTACATTCTAGTCACCATGACGGTTATGCCTGTTCCCAGACAACAACTGGAAACAATCTGTGGGATTTTTCTGCCTCACCTGTTTCTGTAAAAGTCTGCTAAGAAGCAGAGGATTCACTTCTTAAATGTCAAGGCATTTAAAAGACTGCAACAAAGTAAAATTACCTCTGAAAAGGGGAGTTGTTGACATTGGAAATGAACAAATACAGTTCAAGCACATGGCATTTAAAATGACATTTTATAGATCCTAAGATTTGCATTTGGTTGTGGAGTTGTGAGGCAGATGTGAGCTGTGATATCAAAGCTTATACTGTATCTCTTCTTTCTCTGTCAGAGTAACTTCATATAGTGACAACATCAAAGCTGACAAACCTGCAGCCTTAAGGCAATGGTACACAGTTTCATAAAACTTAAACCAAGAAGACGCTGCTCTTGTAAGTTTTCTTCATTCTGTAGCACAAAGCTTAGTTAGGAGATCTGTTCCAAGAAGGCAAAGCATATCCCAGAATTTCCAGCAGTTTTTTGGTAAGGTCTGAAGTGTTGATATTTGGCTTAAGAGTGACTGTAGCTGTTATGCTACCACCTTACAGACCCATGAAACCTGTTGTTAAAGAGCTTGTTCTCGTCTCAGGAAGAACTGTTTTTTCTGGCATCTGAAGTGCAATCTCCCCTGCATGCATCAGTAACCCTTAACAATGCTAAGCCCTCTTATTTTTGGATGGACATTCATTCCCAGGTGCTCACACCTCATTTAAGCTTTCTAGTTGTAGCTGAAATAAACCGAGAGACATTGAAAGAAACATTACTCACACAGTTTCATGGTTACCAGGATAAGAAATTGCATATTGATATGACATACATCATATATAAAAAAACAAGATCCGCTGAAGTATCTCTGAGGGATATGATGAACGCAATGGCTCTCACAGTTGTAGTCTGTTTCACCCTAAGGATATAAATTCTAGAAAATACCTCAAATAAAACTATATGTACCTCTGCAGAGCTGCAAAGTCATACACCCCCTCCATGAATCATTACAGAGTACAACTAAGGCGGAATTTATTTTACTAACTTGTGGGGTGTGATTTATTTTTTCAATTAAATCCGCTTTGATAAATTATCCATATGGTGCCATCTAACAGAAACCCTACATTCCCCTCAGTACGCAGTGACATTGTAGTCAGAGACATTTGCCTTTTTGTCAGTTTGTGTTTGATTAAGTCCCAGGAATTTCTGTTGAACTGTGCCAATAAATTAAAAAAAAAAAGTTTGGCCTTCAAATACAATATATACTCACCTGAACTAAATCATTGTTTTAAAAGGCCAGCTGGTGCTGGTTGGCTGAACTGACATTTACTTAAGTAACTAAATTCCTTCTGTCTCGCTGCATCATGGTTCATTGCACGTCAGTGTACTGACACAGGAATGTCAGGATCTTAGTTTCTTTTCATTTCAATTTGGAGCCATATGAACTCACTTTAACTGACTTTGTTTAAAAATCCTACAGTTAATGATCACCTTCTTTCATTCAAAATAACAGTTTTTGGCAATTCGACCAGTTTTGCCTAACTTTACTTAAGCACTCTGTAAAATGGCGCAGGCAGTAGTCACTGGAATATGCAAGCCATTTTTTTACTAAGATGTGTATTTTAATTCTGTCCTCACTTATGGTTTACCACTGACTCTCATTTTAGTAGCTTTAATAACATGCACATCAGGTGTAAGATTCATTTCATCCAAAGACGCTGCCCCATTCACGCTCACTTGGCGCATACACCTAAAAGATGCCACAGGGTTACACGACTGAGTTCCTGTTGGCTCCCTGAACGCAAGAAAGGCGTAAAATACTTAATCGTGCAGCTCTTCTAAACTTTCCGAATGTTATTGGACCGAATACATTATAAAAATGTATTCACCATTTTAGAGTGGCTCCTTTTCCGTCAGTGTGCGTCACATAATGAACATGGAAATTACAATGTCCCATGCAGCCTCTACGCCAAAATTGCTCCACAGCCTGGCTCTGTCCCTGGGGGCTTGAGTTCAGCAGTAACATGTTAGCTTTTGATTGTGCCCTGTAAAGGAAGGTTCACAATAACAATAAAAGCTCTTTATTTTTACTCCCATTGCCTCTTTTTCTGTCATTCACAGTGACCTGCATGAAACATCTCACATTTTTACTACACACCATGGGGTAATTGCAAAATAATCAATGTTCAGAACAAATCTGTTCATCCTTTATATATTTACAGTGGTGGCTTCATTCTTCTTTTCCAAGAGAAAACAAATTGTAATGTGTTAATGCAGAGCTCAGATGAAGCTGACACTAGGCCACCTGCTGAAGGGTGGTTCAGTCTGAGGTGTACTGATGTATAGATTAGGTTTTCTCCTAGGACTTTCAGAGATCACTTTCCAACCAAAACTAGACAAGGCTGAAAGACTGGTAAATACAGTTCAGTCAGCTTAACTACTTAAAAATGGCGGTCAGGTAGTATGAGGTATCCTCAGATGAAGTGACTTACGGTGCACACCAGGCCTTACAGTTAAACTTTCCAGCTTTCGCCTGCTTTAGAGAAATTGCAGAACAAAAGTAAGAATGTTTGCCAGAGAATGCTATAAATGTTGCATGTTTTCTACTTTTGAGTGTAAGTTAATGAGTAATTACAGACACCTTTACTATTATCATGTTGCAATAAATCAGTACAGGTACTCCTAAGACTGATTTTTTTAAAAATGTATGTCATCCCCAAGGGGTATTGAAATTGGACTTATTAATAAATACTATAACTTCTTAATGATCTGGCTTGTTTTGTTCATGACTGCTTCAGGGCATCACAGTGTTTCTGTCTAAAACTCCGTTGGTGCAGTTATCAGTAGCAGCACCCAAATTTTAATGGTTAGCAGCATGCTGTTCCTTGACCCCTGTCTATCCACTCCTATGCACAGAGCACTGAGTAGGCAGTGCCAATGCAAATCAGCCATCAGGAAGTACATGTCTGGGCCTCTGCATATCCATCTCTTTCTTTAAACTGGTTTTATAATACTAATACTGCACAGGAACAAGAGTTTTCTTTCCTGTGTTTTGTTTTTCCAAATTTCCCAAAGTTGAGAAGTCAGTGTCACTGCACAAGGGACTTCAGTCTTTCAATCTCAATATGTTATTCTTCTTGTCTCAACTAAATTGTTCAGTACACTAAAAAACTTTTTAAGCACAGCTTGATGCCAAAAGACTACCTCTTATTTGTACAGCTGTAGAGCCTGGATTTTGTTAATCTTAATGAAAGGTTGGAGTAGCCTTGTGTCAATATAAACTGATAATCTTTACATCCTAAAGCTCTTAAGATTTACAGAGAATGGCACTGGTCACTGTCAAAGATGTGTTTTCCAGCCCATTCACAACATTCGTAATTGAACTGAACATATAAATCTAGGGGGATAAAAACTATTTAGATTGCCTAGATTGTCGTGTTTGGTTCCTAGAGTTCATATCAGTTCACCATCAGTTCACCATCATCAACCCTAGTGGATAGGACAGTCAGTCTGTTATCAGTTACTTTTCATACATGGTCGCATGCTTACAAACACAACAGCTACAAGGATTGCCGCTTATGCTTTTCAGTCCGACAGCAGATATTTGGTTTTGATTTACAAGAAATGTTGGACAAGCAGCATGCTGACAGGAATGCTAGAGGGACGGATGAGTTGGTGTTGTGAAATCATAGCATGTTTTTTTTTTTTTTTTTTTTACAGCTATGATTGGTTCAGACAGAAATCAATTCAGCATCTAATGCTGTTCTGTTAGATTGTGTTGTGGCGTCAAGGTGTTTGTGATTTTGACTAACTTTTGGTCTTATGGAAGAAAGAAATACTTTGGTATAAACCTGCTTTTTGTAAGTGGATCACTTTTTGGGGGAGGTGAAAAGATATAACCGAGTGAGCCCCCTGTCTACATGAGAAGACAACTAGACATGGACAAAACTGTGATCATATTAATAATCTTGACAATTCTCATGAATATGTCAGAGCGAGGTGTATGTATGACGCCTTCATTCCTTTGTCTCCCAATTCATCACAACAAACCTACAAAATTGTCCTTTTTATGAAGAAGCAGTCAGCTAAGTTAGACTTATACAATTCATAGCTATGTGATTGATTAGGTTTCTGGGGATAGTTCATCTCCTGCTGTAATCAGTCTCAATGAAAAGTGCTGAGTGAACTCAGTTATTCACCTGAGAGACAGCTTCCATTGTGGGATTCAGGACACGGCCAATAGCTGGACACTTGTTATGCTAATTTTCCTTTTCAAATTTTGTCATTTGGATGATCTTGCTATTTCTGTCAGAGCTGTGTCTCAGAATCCTGCATGACATAAAATTTAAGCATGATCATTCGATAACCATCTGATATTCTCAGCAGTAAGAAAATGACTGACACAGCAAATGGAGTGTGGAGTGTTGATAAAACTAGCAGCATTGATTAAACACATTTTTAACTGAACTGTTAGATAATGAACATCCCCAGCCATGATCATGTTCTTTTTATTCAACGTTGACAGTCAGCTTAGTGCATGAAAGCCTCTATTACGTTTGTCTTGTGTTGCATCTGTCGCACAAGGAGTGAGTTTTTGTATTGACTTCTCAGGAGATATGCACAGTGTTACATTATAATTCCTTCTTGGGAGGCCTTGCTGCTGTAGTTGTTGTGTTTGCATTGTAACTGTACGCAGGAAGGCATTAGGGTGTTAAATGTACTCGTCTAACAATGTGTGACGGGATGAAGCGCGTCTGTCTCGCACAAACCCTGATTCTATTTAAGGGATTTACATCCAATCAAAATAATTTATGTCCCATTCTGTCACAACATATTACTGGTGGTGACATGTTGGAAACAGCTGATGAACTTGCAGTTGCAGCCTCTCTGCTCCCCATTAGTTGAGGTATTGTTGTGAGGAAATGATTTTGAGGGTGAATGATCACTGTGGAGAGTGGTTCTCGGAAAGTTAGCCTTGTGTTTTTATTGCTGCACAATGCAAACACAGATTATTTGGTCTGCAGTCATCTTCCCCATGCCCTCTTTGAGTAAACATATCTGGCTAGATAAAGTTCAGCTCAGTGAGTTTGGATGTGGTGTCTGTGCAGGTTTGTGTGCTGCGTATGACTGTGTTTCCTGTCTTTACTCAGAGGCCAGCCCTGCCCTGTGGATATGCATGCTGAGATAGGCCTCAGGTTATTGCAACATTTGCCAGGGTGAAGGCCTGAGGTAAGCATGGGTGCAGCTTCTGAATGATTTCTTTTCATGTCCACTTTGTTGAGAATGTGGACGGGATGCTGCCGGACCATTGTCTTCACTCCTCGTAGCCTCATACATCTCACCTTGTTTAATCTTATATCAACCAAAGAACAGGTATGTGTCTGTTTAAAGGAGGTTACATCATTCTCTGCTTATTCAGGGTAATGATTGATGGAGTGATTGTGTGCATTTACGGCTGTTTTTGCTTTGAAAAGGAGACATTCCTTTTCTGTTGGGTGTGTCAATATGAGCAAAGCATTTTCAGCTGTTGAGAGCAGCATAAATTCAAACATCTAGGGATCTAAAAATAACTTTTTGTGTTTTTCTTCTGGGAAGTCCATCGTGTGGGACACTTACAGAGAATTTGTCATCCCTCTTAAAAGTATTTTCCATGTATGGCAAGAAGTTACAGTATGTTATACTTGAGAGAAGTCTACAGCCAGGGGTTAAGGTTAATCGTTGACATGCACTCTCTATAGGATAGTATATCGGTACTACCCACATTCAGAAATCAGCTCACAACTATTACTTTGTCAGGGCCTCAGCCAGCACTTCCTAACCACGTGTTTAGCCCAATAGTGTGTGCAGAAGGGGGATTCAGAAATTGTTTCAGAATTCAGTGACTTGCTATAAAACATTTGCTTTGCAGTCAGACTATAAAACATAATATTGTGAAGTGATGCAAAAAATGTTTTTCTACCTCTGTTGATTTATTGAGGCTGACATATGTTATTGTTTGTCCTGGTGAATTGTGATAAATTATACTGGACCATGTTAGTTTTATTGAGAGAAGTCAATACCGTGTTTGAAAGAAGCAATTAAGCATCTTGAGTCTTTGGGGACGTTGTTGTAGCTGCTGAGAGATTAGTAATGGGACTATTTGTCACCTTACAGAGCTTTCACATGCTACGTAATGCTGCTGGTTCACTGAAGATATGTTATAAGCAATCATGTGCCACAGGGGCCTGCGGACATTTGGGTTTTCATCAAAAATACTCAAGATGATTTCACTGATCGGCCCTTTGTGAATATTGAATCCGTTGTAGATATATAGTACTGTAGAAATGTTTTAGACAATTGTAAAATAATGCTGTAAAGTGAGGATGCTTTAATAATGCCATGAATAGTTTTTATTTATCAGTTATCTTCATAGAAAGAGCAGTAAACAAACAAACAAAAGCATCAAATCAACATTTGATGTGACCACTCTTTGCCTTTACAACAGCACCAACTCTCAAAGGTACAGTTTTCAAGGTACTTGGCAGGACGGCTTTTCCAGGCCTCTTGGAGAACTTGTTCTCCTGTGGATCTAGGCTGTCTGAGTGTCTTCTCTCTCTTCATGTGATGCCAGACTGATTCAGTGATGTTTAGATTGGGGCTCCATGGGGGTCATGCCATCTGTTGCAGGACTCATTGTTCCTCTTGTCACTGAAGTTGGTTCCTCAGGGTTCAAGGCAAACTTTTCCACAGGTGACACTGGTGATACCACTTTCTTACTTAGTCACACCAACACACAATTTGGTTGCACCACATTGCCAACAATACATACACAGCACAGCCTTTCCCTCATACCGCAACCACAGGTACTGCCTTAGCCATTGTGTTTGAAAGTAGTACTTTTTCTTCTTCACTGGCTCAGTAAGTCTCTTCCTGCCTCTCCCTGCAGCCTGCACTCTCAGCCTCCTTCCTTTCCCTCCTCATTTTGTTTTTTAAAGTAATCAGCTATAGACTGCCTCATCTTTGGAACACTGTAGCCGCTAAATGGATTGTTTCATGATCAGTGTGCATGTGATGAAAGTGCAGGCAGGGAGACACCGACTGAGCCAGTGAAGAAGAAAAAGTACTACTTTCAGCCACAATGGCTAACACAGTACCTGTGTCAGAGGGGCACGCTGTCCTGCACCCAAACAGCCTAATGATCATCATGCACTTGACTGGGACCATGAAAAAAGCTTTGTTAATAATAGAACAACACCATTTTTGGTGTTGTTCTTTATTACTCTATGTTTGGGGTCCTTGTCATGCTGTAGAATGATTTTGGGACAGATCAGATGCCTCCCTGGTTAAGTGATGAATAAGAATCTAAACATCTAAAAGGTCCTTTTCACAGTGCTCTATATATCAAGCACATACTTTGACAACTTCATGTTTGTTTCAGACATCCTAAGGGTGGATGAGCTGGTGGCACAGAGGTTTGATGGGATGCTAGGCTTGATACACTGTAAAATATTTATTAGATCACCTTACACAGCATAGTTCTTACATGTAGATATTTTGTGATATCCGTGGATATCCGATCGATATCGTGGATTGCCAAGTTTGGTTCCATTTACAGAATTCAGCTTGAGTTTTAAGAAAATAGTTATCTTTAATAGTTATCTTTAAATGTTTTTCTGTTTAAAAAGAGGTTCTGTAGATAAGAGAGATGTAGCCTGTTGTAGGGTTACCTTAAGCAGTTCTCAGCATTGTTTGTTCTGATTTCCAAGCCGGAGCAATCAGCATTTCAACGGCTGCTTCTCCAATACTCCTTGGCAGGGACATTCTGGCTAATATATAATTATTTCGCAGCTCATCTCCATTTGTCTGTGTTGAATAACTGTGACCTGGTGTCACTCAGCCTCCTGAAGACAAACCTTCCTCCCGCTGACTGACAGACAATGGGTCTTTTGACTTAATGGAACACTGCGTTCAGGTGATGGCAGTTGATCTCCTCTTGAGAGAAATTAAGGAATATGTCAGTCAGCACATTTACGTGCACTTAAGCCGTCTGTTTTCCGTCAGATTTCTGCAGTAGCATTTGATGTCATGTAAGCAATAAGGGATTCAGATAAAACTGTTTAAATATAACTTTCTTTGCTGGAGAAATCTGGTCTCTCAATCATATATGTGTTTAGAGATTTCCAACTGGGTTTTTATAAGAGCTCATGAAATGACTGCATGACAAACTTGTCAGATAGGTAGCATCATGCTGCAGTGCAGAGACATGAAAGAAGAAATGAAATAATCAAATGGAAAGTTAGACTAAAACAGAAACTGAAATAAATTAGTCTAAATTAAGTTAAAGTTTAACTGTTTGACTGCAGGCTCTTTGTAAATTCAGATACAGGAACACAGTAAAGAAAACTCTGTGCTGTTCAGGCTTCAGAATGATAAATTACTTACACTGGTCAGCCACAACATTAAAACCAGTAATCTGTTTTAATGTTGTAGGCCTTATAACAAACGTTCATACTGACCAGCTGCTTGTAAACACAGGCATTACATCATGTTATTGGAGAGCATGTAAACATATATTCTTGTTCCCTGCTTTAACCCAATTTCCCTCAATAACCTGGTTCCCAGTGTGTATGTAAACATAGCCTGGATTGCTGCTGATATTAGATGATATTATGCTGCTGCAGTCCTCCTTGGGGAAGGTGACACAAGGCACAGGTGGCTTTCAGATGGATCAGACAACTTATGACTCTATGTCTATTGGTGAAATTGATGCTAGAAAGCAGTGTTTGGACCTGGGACAGTCAACCTGTTTTATCTCTCTTTAGCATGATTCCCTTTAAACCATACTCTTATCTTTCAGATTTTACACCTAAACAGAGCCTTTGAGATTTGTAAACACTGCTGCACAGTCGCTTCCACTTCCTTTTCCTTCCTTGCACCATAAGCCCATTTAGTTCAGGCGCGTCACAGAAAGAGGGGTTGTGTAAGAAGCTTCAAGGAGTGGCCTCGAGTCTGAGGTCAGTAGATCAGTCCACGTGATCCGACGAGTCAGGGTGGGGTCAGACTGAGACTTTTCTTGGCAGACATAGATTATAATACTTTGAAGCGGAGATTTAGCTGTGACTAGAAATAGTATCTTGTAAAAGAGATGTTTATTATTCTCTGAATAGTTAGGAAAACCTGTCACTGAAAAAAAGATTGTTTCAAATAATCAGATTTTGTTATATCACATGGTGCTCTCAGATCTTGTTGTATACATGTGTGTTTGTCTTCTGCTTAGTCAAGAGAAATAACCATAATGGTAATAATTAGACACTGGTTTGCCTCTGTTTAGTTCAAACCAGAATGAGGTCATCTTTACTCTGTGGGAACTACCCAGTATACAATTGTCCCTAGACATTAACTTAATGACGGCCTAGAAAGCTTCGCAGTTTGCGCTCACCTACTTCTCAGCCTTGTGCTTGCTTCTCAAACTGTCCACACCAAAGATTTTTAACTGCCAGAGAGTTCAGTTTTTCCCCTCTCAACATTTAGAGGGAAATGTTGAAGAACCAGTCAGCCGTGTGCTTATAGGACTGTGGTAGGTTTGCAGCGGTATCGTTGTCTCCTATCACTCCTATCTCAAAACTGCAGAGAGCTAAGCAGAGTGAAATCATTCTGGACCAGATATAATGGGGAATTTCAGAGGTAAGCTCAGATACACATCACAATTTTTCATTGCTTAATGGTGCCTTTGATAGGTTTTGCTTTCCTTTTTGTATGTTGTTTTTTCTGTGGCTCTATTTCCTACAGTCTGCTTATGTGCAGTTTCCTAGAGGCAAGTTTAGACTGCAAAGAGATTCATTTGGACTGGTTATTATACACGTCATTTTGGTAATGGCGAGGAATTTTGTTTTTGATAGGAGGCTGTATTGTATCAAATGAAAAAGTAAAGGGTTACAGAAAGGTTAAGTATAACTAGGCCTATATACGTAATCCAGGGTGTTTTAAATGACCATAATCGTGCCTAGTTTACATAGTTGCACACTAACACACACACACTAACGTTGTCCTTCTTATATGAAGATCCTGAGAGAGACGGCAGTAAGAACTGCCTTACTGGGTTGGCAACTTCTGACAGTTTTAAAATTTGTTCTCAGTCAGTCCTGTCTGTGTTTTTCTCTTCTGTGTTTGAAAGGGAGGAGGAGCTCTGTCAAACAGCTTTTCACGTTTCCTATTGCTGCGTTTTCTGTGAATAAAGTGCCATGTCCTTGATTCAAAGCGTGTAGTGGAGGTGGGAGGGAGTCAGGCTGGTATTTTGCAACACTATGAATGAACAGGAAAGGAATTTGGGAGACTGACAGGGGGATAGATGGAATATCCTGTGTGGACTAACATACTTGGTAGTAGTAAAACCTTATCTGTCATTCAACATAAAGCCCGGCACATGGCTCGGTTCAGCTGAGACACCTTGAAATGCTCACACTGCCTTGATGACAGACTCCCAGAATACCTCAGGGTCACGTTTCGCCCAAACAGTCTGGGGGACCTCCCACATACTTCATGCCTGCGCCCCCCCTTTACTGCTCCATCTCTGACCAAAAACCTTTATGTTCTCACAGTATACAGCCAAACCAGCTCACATAAACTGCCTGTCAGCCTGAGCTAAAGAATTCCTTACTCGTGTGAGCTGGTGAGTGCATTTACATGACAGTATATGACCCTTTAACCTTTAAAATGATGTCTGTCTGCGCTAAATTGACTCACTGAGTAAAGCTACTGTTTATCGGGTCTTCCATTCACCCTCAGGCTGCTATAATGGATGAAGAATACTATAATACTGTAGACACTTTCATGGAGAAGGCAGTAAGTTATAATGCTATCAGCATGGCTATTTTGTAAATTACCATATGGTTATTTCCTGGTGGATTTAGCAGCGATATTCCAACACATATTTACATGTGAAGACGTCGTTACGACATGTGCCATCTTGGCTGCATTTTGTCCGGTTTAGTAAAGTAAATCATGTAGGTCAAAATCTATGTGTAGGAGCCAGGAGGTGGAATGTGTCTTTTTTTTTGTATCTTGGAGACGACAGCAGCAGTGCATCTCTAAGGCAGTAAATGTCATATTAAAATCCCTGTTTCCCCAAAGTCACATGGCTCCTGTGTTATTAGACCCCTTGCTTTTGTCTACTGCTGCAGCCCTGAGCTGTGAGGCAGCAATTGCAGCCTTTAGCTGCCCTGTCTGGCTCAACAGGCTTCCTCTAGTAAATATGGATCCACCTTGAGCAGCATTCCCTCGACACTCTCCCTGTCAACAGCTATAATGAGACCATAACTATTCGTTCTACTTTCTCATTTCAATCCTGGACAGATAGAAAGAGCAAAGGAGACAGCAGCACCTTACCTCTTCCATCAGGCTTTTGACTTGTTTTTTGTTTCCTTTTTTCCACAGGCTGGCTCTCACTGATCTCCTGCAACCTCTCCACTGCATCTAATGCATAAACATATATGGTTTTCACCTATGTGCACACATGCTTGGTATTTAGGGCAGCTTTGACATTGCTTGGATTTGAATTTCAGTTGTTGGCTATTGTTCTGTTTGTGTTGTGTTTTTTTTCTATGTGACTGTACTACATACACAAATCATTATTTAACTCGTGTGTTGTCTCAAAGCCATATGGCATTGATTTGTACAGTCACAGACATGAAACATTGACAGTTTTTTTTCTCTTTGGGCCATATGGCATGTGTGGGTGTGTGTTTGAGTATTGCTGGTGGTGCCGTGTGACCATTGATAGTCACTTCTCAGCATCATTCGCCTGTGTGCATTGGGAAAGGGTTGACTAAGTGTGTATTTAGGAGTGGAGTGTGTCGGCACACACATGCACACAGTCTGGTATGTGTGTACAATATTGTGCGGGTTTTTTTGTTGTTGTTTTTTTTTTTCAGCAGAGTGCCTGTGGTGACCAGATTATGGTTTGCGTGTGTGTGTGTGCGTGTGCGTGTGTATATGTGTGTGTGCGTCCACATAGGAGGAATGCCAGCTCCTGAGCAGAGCTCAGTGACGGAGGAGGGGCTTCTGTTGAACATCCGCGACAGCTCAACTGGCCGCAACATGGAGGCTGACAATACCGCCAACAACATCCTGGCCTCTGTCAAAGAACAGGTAAGGTGTTTATTATATTCATACTGTGCTAAGAGCAATCTGATTCATGTTACATTTCTCATATTATGGCTCTGTTTTTGCTTTTATGTACCATTTATACACAGTCACATTTATAGAACACTAAACTGTCTGCTGACTAACACATTGCACTAATAAGAAATCCACTGGGCCAAATATGTGGACGTTTTTTTCTTTCTGCACTTTTGTGTCACATTTGTATCACGCACCCTATTTTGCAATCATATGACACACCTCTGTGGCACAGAGCATAGGCGGCACCAGGGGTGGGCTTACAAGGCGGGTTTGTGGGGTTTACGCCCCAAATGTTTTCAGCCAAGACCCGTATCTTAACTCAAATCACATGATGAATGCAGAAGTTGCAATACCCTGCATGCCACTGGTCACTGTTCCTTGTGGCAGAGCCCTGCAGGTGTTCGTTCATACGTAACATTACCCACATTGTTCGTTCAGTGGCAGCTGATAATAACCATTTGCTTATTAGCCATTACTTCGAATACTGAGTGGCTGGAATATTTGTTAAAATCTGGATAGAACATTTTTTTTATGTTTGCAATATTGGATTTTTGAATTTTTAATAATATTTATTTTTCTTATTTAATGTATTGTTCCATAGGCACACCACCTGAAGTGTTTCACTAAAGTACTAAAGTAAATACTACTGCTAATGATAATACTAATGATAATATGTGATAATATGTGTTTATAATGCAATATATATTTTAATATATGCATGACCCCAGGCTGATTCAAAGATTTCAGGCCTGGGCCAACTGACGCTAGAACCACTCCTGGCACAGAGACCAATGTAGGAAGTTGTCATTTGTCTGTGTGTGGGATGATGAAAAAGATTTTTGTTGATAGCAGAAGTATGGTCAGAGTGAACTTTGTGGAAAAATTGAAGTAGAATAAGCCTGACTAGGGGTTATTGGTTGTTAAGTGCCTGTGGTCATGGCCTGGCTTGCATCAATGGACAACCAGAAAGATCATGTCCTGCAGGGTTGGTGAGCCTGTGGCGGGACATGCCCTCTGACTCACTCCATCTCTGCCTGTCTTTCTGTGATTCATCCACTCTCCCTTCTGGTACACACACATATACACACTCTCCTTTCCTCTCTGGCTTCACTCCAGTCCTCCATATTCTTCCGGCACAAGGAAAACTGGGCTAGAGAGATTTTGCTCTTTATTAATGATTTTAATTTCTCTCTGTGTCATACCTCCTTTTTCCCTGAGTGACACTTTAGGTGAGCCACAGATTGAAATGCATTAAGTGTGTTCAAATAAGAAATCCCATTGAGGTTTACTGCAGGAAAGTATGTTTTGTTTACTTAAGTGAGGAAGGAAGGAAGGAGGGAGCAAGCACCTGTCGATGTCACTTCCTTCCCTAGAGTATTCCTCAGTGGTTCGTCCGGTTAGAGCAGATATCCATGCAGGCGAGCAGGAAGAGCGAGCACTCTGCCTGAGCTGTTGCTTTTAGAGTGACTCGCTGGAGACATGCCTCAGAGGGGATTCCTGCTAAATAGCCGAGACTGTAAAATGATCATTCTCTTCAGTATTTAACAGAGTTGGAAAGGCAAATAAGAGGGTGAGTGAGAGTGAAAATCAGGAGTTCAGAGACTAGGCTAGTGTGAGTGTGTTTTTTCCCTCTGTGCCTTTGCGTAAGGTTTTCCTGTGATTGTTGAGAAGCAGACCTTCGAGGGATCCCGCAGTTGCTGTAAACATGCAAGTCTGCTGTGCTGTAGCAGTAGCTGTGACCACAGTTAGGGCTGGGGCTTAGAATGACTGGGTATTTGGTAAGTGTTTACTCTTTGGCACTGTTATCTTTTATTTTTTATATTTTTCCTACGTTTCCCTTTGCTAAATTCCCTCCCCTTCTCTTGTCTTGTTCGTTCCTTGTCTTCCTCCGTTTTTTCTCTCTTTCTCTTTCCAAACTTCTGTTTCTGTCACTGCTGTAGTTAGACACAGGCTGCACAGGCTTTGCCCAGATGCCCAAACAAGGACAGATTCACCAACATATTATGATTGCGTGCTCCCTGTGTGTTCATCCGCTTGAACTGATGTCCCCAGTCTTTTGCCATTAATTTGAGGATTTGGATCTGCTGCCGTGCAGTTTGTGGTTAATAGTCTTTGCTCTGTGCTTCCTTAATAGTACTGATGCAACATCTGAATGACACATCCACAACAGTTTATTACAGACCCCTGTTAAAGTATTTAAATGTAAGTGTTTTTCTTCCTGCACATTCCATGTAATTCAGAATAAACTTTACAAATTTCTCCTCTTCAGTATTTATTATCTCATCAAAATTTAATTTAACTGAAGGGGGTGTTTCGTGGATTACCTAAGACCTTTCATTTTAAGAGTAATTGAAGCAGTGGGAGGCTGTGGCACTCAGCCAGATAGATTGTGTTTTGTGTGGATTCAGCAATCACAATGCTCTTGTGGGTCAAAAATTTTTGTTTTGGATTTGAAAGAAATTGTGCAAGTTGTATGTATATGTATGAAATCAACAGTTCAGAGAATCATCTAGCAAAATCATTTTGGAAGTAGAAACAACACATTGTGCGTGTGTTTTTTTTTTTTTTTTAAATCAAGGAACTAGGGCGGCACAGTGGTACAGTGGTTAGCACTGTCGCCTCACAGCAAGAGGGTTCTAGGTTTGGACCCCAGTCTGTGCTCTTCTGTGTGGAGTTGACATGTTCTCCCTGTGCCTGCGTGGGTTCTCGCCGGGTACTCCGGTTTCCTCCCACAATCCCAAAAACATATACATTAGGTTAATTGGCTACTCTAAATTGCCCCTAGGTGTGAGCGTGTGTGTGAGTGGTGGTCTGTCTTTGTGTGTCGGCCCTGCGATTGACTGGTGACCAGTTC
The DNA here is from genome assembly GCF_017976425.1 of Toxotes jaculatrix. NCBI lineage: Eukaryota > Metazoa > Chordata > Actinopteri > Toxotidae > Toxotes > Toxotes jaculatrix. The sequence goes on along the minus strand of NC_054408.1, from coordinate 13,432,974 downwards.
AGGGTGTACCCTGCCTTTTGCCCGTAGTCAGCTGGGATAAGCTCCAGCTCCCCCGCGACCCTGACGGATCAAGCGGTATAGAAGATGAATGAATGAATGAATCAAGGAACTCTTTTTCCCCATGCTTCTCTCTTTTAGGGTTCTAGGTGAAAATATGATTATTTTATACGTGTGTAATATGAATAATATGATACAAGCTGTGAAGTTAATCAATAAAGTCAGAATTTTCTGTGATCTCTAAATTGTTAAGATGTGATTTACAAAGAACACTAAAAGCTTGACAGTGACTGACAAAGGTGACTGTCCTTAAGTACAATATAATGTCCCATATCGAATCACAGTCACACTATTACAGGGAGATATACAAGAACTGACCTTTATCTTGTTAAAAAATAAATAAATAAACAAAAACTCTACAGAATATTTTCAGCATAATTTGGCCCTTAGTGCCAGAAACAGTTGAAGAACTCCTGAAGATTTTGATTTTGAATTTTAGCCCTTTTTCTTCTTGTATCCAGTGTCTTACAAGGAATGCAGGTACAGGTTCAATACTGAAGTGTGTTGATGGCCACATTCAATCAAGTGGCTTTTAACCACCAGGTCATTAGCAGTTTGCAACTATTTAATTAATAAAATGGTTGAGTGCATTTTGACTGAGCCTAGACTGTGTGCATTTATGTGCACATTAAAAAAAGCACCATATCATTGCCTGATTAGGAGAACTCTCTACAGTGGTTGAGTATATTCACTGTGTAGACCCCATGTTTTCAATGTCAAATAGATCCAACATTTTCTTTTCTGTTATTTGAAATACTAAACAAGAGCCAAGGTGGCTGCGGCTCAGGCGGTACAGCGAGTTGACTATTGATCATAGGATTTCGGTACCCGGCTTCTCCTGTCTACCAGCCGAAGTGTCCTTTGGGCAAGACACTGGACCCTGAGTTGTCTCACTTCTTTGTTGTTTTGGTTAAAAGTGTAAAAATGTAAAATAAGCAGAACACATAACAATTTGCAATGAGTTGGAGTGAACAAAGGTCATAGATGGATGTTGACATATGAAATGTAGTAAAAAGTTTAGAATATGTCTGACTGACGACAGTAACATATACACAAGTTTAAATGTGCATAGTGTAGCATGAAATTTTATATAGACTGTAGATGTTGGATTATCCTAGCAGTTGCAACCAGCCCCGTATTCAACAGCCTTTTGAGGACAAGCCAAATCCGACATTGAAACAAGTATACAGGAGGCCCTAGGTTGTCTAGCAAGGAAGCCTGTGGCACCCATTGAGCGGCCATCAGTGAGTGTGAGGTCAGGTCTTTAAAGAGCATTTCATTGATCACCCTGCCCTCATCTTTGCTTCCTACCACATGCCCCCAGAGAGGAATAGCTGCAGGAGTGAGGGGCCCTTTAGTTGCATCAGCTTTGATTTCACCCTCACCAAGCACTCCTTAATGTACACACACGTCTTCAATGGCTTCTCGGTATGCCTATTTTAGTTTTGTTTGTGTTACGGCATCAGTAGGCTGGGGAAACGGAAAGAGTGGGAGGGATGGTAGGTGATGATGAGGCTTGTGCCTTCCTGACAGCTCGCACATTGTTGTAGAGTAAACCCACTATGTATAGTAGGTATTAAGTAAAGCCTTGAAATGTCAGTGCTTATAACAGGAGCATCACACATCTGCAGTTATATAACTTCATATAACTTATTATAAAAAGTGATTTGTGAGACCAAGTTGTTTGTTGTGTTTTTGGACTAATTTTTATGTGACAAAATCAGCTGGCTAATGTCCAGTGTCAACATTTCTGGTGTCATTCAGAGTGACAAAAGCATTTTTCTTGTTGCCAACAGTTAACAGGGTCATGTGTGCCACATGTCGTAGCGAGTCTATGTATTTCTGCATTTCTGTTTGTGTTTCATTTTTTTTAAATGGTCGCGATCAGCAAGTATTTTAGATGTGTTTACAGCAGTAAGAGCTTCGGACGTGGGCAGACGTTCTTTATCTTTTTCTGTTTTGTGGCAAGACTTGAAAGTAAATCTGCGGTCAAATTAGTCCTTGCTATCTAAAGCGCAGTTGAGCAGATAATTTCTTATATCAAGATTGTGGTTTCTTGCCCTTGGAAACACTGTGTTTTGGTGTGCTCCTGTTCCTCCTCTATTATGAGGCTTTGCCCTCAGAGTAATGCTGTTATTAGCCGCGCCTGAACATGCCTGGATGTACCACACGACTGGCAAAAAGGGCTTCTTAGGCTCGTTGCACTATGGTGTTTCAACACGCCGCCTCCCCAGAAAACACCACAGTGGAATTTTCCCACTTTGTTGGAGTCCATTACACATGAAAAATCTGTCTGCCTCCTGCTTCTCCCTGGCAAACTGCAGTTACACTCTGTGACCCTGTTTTCATCTGAATCAGGCACAGACACACAGACAGGCTCCGGCGTACTTTGCAAAGCCCATGAGCTGACCTTGCTTTGAGTGCTACAACTCCAGCACCCTCTTAAAGGCTTGATGAGCTGGCTGAAATATTACCCACTTGAGATACCGATGCTAGCCTCTGTCATGTTTTAATGAAGCCAAAGTCATCTTTGTCTAAGTGACCCAGCTTAAGGAGTTAATAGTTTGGGTCAGGGCAAAGCTTCAAGGCAGTGTTTTTGCCATTATGCATTTCCATGCCATAAGCGCAGCAGAAAGGTTGAGTTCTTTCTGCAGGTGATATTGTCTGTTCTTCCTCCATAAGCGAAATAAGGACTCTAATTACAATTGACTAGTGATTTTCTTCACTCCTCAGGGTCTTATCTCCCTTCCTCTCCCTGGTGCTGCTGCTGTGACACAGACAAGGAGAAATCTGGAGTCATAAGCATTCTGGCCTCGATTATAGTCATAAAAATGGAAGCCTAGCTCCGAGCAATTACCCCATGGGGGAGCAGAACAAGTATGAGAGGGAAAGAGTGAGACAGATTCAGAGGGGAGGGATACGGGTGAAGGAGAGTCCTCAGATATACAGAGGAAAGACAAAACACTCAGATATAGAGGGTGCAGAGGGTGGTGAGTGAAGGGAAAAGGACAAAAGTGAGTGTGTGAGCTTGATGGAGAGAGGCAGAGTCAGAGACGCTGTCACCTGTGAATGGTTCTCTAAAGCACTGTGGCAGGAGGCTGTCAACGCAGAGGGAAACAGAAAAGAAGGAAAAGAGGAAGAGGAGATAATCTGCTCCCAATGTGACATGATGTCAGAGGAGTGTGTGTGTCTGGCCTGGCACAGCACTGTCATTTTGAACCCAGCCCTGGGAGATCTCCTACCAACTAGTCTGTTAATACTCATCACCATCAAAGTCATCATCATCATTATCACTATAATCATTGCCATCGTCAACAGCACACACAGGGGAACCGGCCATTGGGGAGCAGTAGTTGTACTCGGGAAGGTGAAAGCACAGTAAATGCTGTTGTGCTGTCCTTGGAATGGCATGTGTCCACATGAGGAAGTTTAGGAAGTTGACTGGGTGAATCACCAATGAGGTTTACTAATGTCTCTGTATCGTCCTACGCGCAAACATCTTACAGATGAGTTTCTCTAAATGACTGATCCTGAGGTAATCGCATAAGTCACTGCAGTCTTTGTTCACTACAACAACCTCCAGACTGACAGTCCCTAGATTGCTTATTCTCCTCATTTTGGCCTGGAGCGATGTTCTTTTTGTCTGACACAACGCTATTGATCTCTTAGCGGAATTGTATGTTCACAGGTCTACATGAATTGCGCTGACTCTGTGATTGCACTCCTGCAGCATTTTGGCTTTTTGTTCCAGTCGAGGAGATACAGATTGCCTTTGTGAGTTAAACTCATTTACTGGCACTATGCCTTGGTATTATTATCAACAGCATCATGTTAGAGCTTTTGTTGAGGATCTACATCTTGTAGCTGCACAAAACAATAGCAGGCCCAGTACAAAACTTAGATCCAAAGAATATTGGATTTTATAATACTGGGGAAGACTTTTGTAATTTGCATCTGTAAATCCAAATCATGCTGTGAAATCAGAGCCTTTAGTAACGAGTTCAACAATGTGTGGGAGACATGAACTCACACAACAGTTAGCTGTCACATAGTGTTTAGGTTTAACATAAACAACATTATTTTTTGTTTGTTAGTTTTTTTTAAAGCAGGAACTGTGTCCACTGCTTGACAGAACTAAATTTGAAATTACTTTAAGTGATGCCACATATTGCTGTTCACCTCACGCTGTGAATGCTAAGAAGGCAGAAATGCAAAGATATTTACTTATTTACTTTGGTGATTTAAATTGAGGGAGAAAAGAACATTCATCAGCACTGCATTGCATTTAGCCTATTGCAAGCATGTTCCTTCTGTTTGCCCAAACCACCTGTGCCGCTCACACTTCACCAACAAGGGCTACAAAATTTCAGTAATTTTAAGATTACTTAGTAATTGAAAATGAGCCACGTGGATGAACACATAGATGGGAAACTCCTCGCAACAAAAAGAATTTGTGAGGGGGAAAAAAAAGAACCTGGAAACTCATTTTTAAGATTATTGTTGGATCTGTTCATGAGCACTGACACGATTTTTCTTTCACTCCCCCCTCGTACAGTCTGTCCTCTATGTCTTTGTTATTGACAGCCTTTCTTTTGTTGTCATTCTCTTGTGTGGCAAGCACTGGCTGCAGCAATTGCCAATACAGATGACAGCTCCTTTAATAGCATTCACCACACAGATGACAGTTCCTTTAATGGAATTTTAATTATCAAGCCAAATTGTAACTTCCTTTTCATGTTCAAGTATAAGAAAAAAATGATGTTCTCTGGGGTCTTACTCATCTTTTATTTGAAATGCTACCAACATAAGATTATTTATGGAGTAATGAGGTCTAGATCATAGGATTATAGTTAGTTAGTTATAGATTTTTTAATAAGCATTAACATTTCAACATTCCTAACATTTCAAGATAAAACACGTCTTCCACATAGTGTACACCAGTTCCAGTCTCATTTGTTCTGTCTGTTAAGGCAGTGATTTGAGCTCTGAGTTAGCTAATGGAGATTCCTTCATCTTCACAAAATCATTTTGTACTACCATGTGACACCATTTTTTCCTACTGCTTTTAGGTCTACCACTAGGTAGACAGGTTCACAGGTTTTCTGGGAAAACAGAAAATATATTTTAATCTTACAGTTAGAAGACAGAGAAGCTTCTGTTTATGAACAGCTCTGCTCTGTTTGGGTGGTTACTATGAGCCAGTTGGGATGATGTAAGAAATACATGTAGATGGCGATTATGTTTTGCAACTCAACACAGGGGCTCAAACGCCTATGTGTGTACACATGGCCATTGTTTTTGGCCAGCATGAAATCATATCAAGCAGAAGTGTTCAGGCACATAATAGTGGTCACCATGGTGGTAGATATGATTGGAAACTGGGAGCCAGCAATGACTCCGATCTGCACCAGAAAGCCAAATCTTTAAGGAAACCAAGTCCTACAAAAGGATTATCCTGCTTTCACCTTAAAATCCGTGTCTGTATATATACAACTGCAGTATGTCAATTTGCTCTCAACAGAAGAATTTCAAAAAAATCATTTTAGTAGCTCTGCAAGTTTTCTGCTATAAATGCTTGTAATGTCACATTAGAAATCCTGGCAGAAATGATGTCCTATTGTAAACTTGCTTTTCCATTATCTGAGAGTGAATGATGTTTCACATTTCTGTTTGTGGCTTCTTGTGACATTATCAGCTTATACAGTATAAAAGCTCTGGCGCAGCTGTGGGTGCTAAAGCAATTTTCTCCCTCTGATTCACCTATAGCTATGCCTGCGGCTATATGCTCCCTTACCTCAGCAAGCCACTTTACTGTATTTTTAAATGCCTTTCTCTCCAACATGGTTATTATAATTCTGCTACGGTGGCATGACGCTGCAGCCAGTTTCCTAAAACCTTAGTATTGTAACAAGGTGACTTTGTGACAGTTTTTGTAAGTAATTGCACTGCGTGGTTCCTCCAGGTCTGGTCACACAGCCTGTTCTGAGGCCTGTTCTCTTTGCTCACACCTCAGGCCTGCTATTCTGTCCCTCCCGCTGCAGAAATCCTTTAACCTCTGCTGTCACTCTCCCACTGTGCAGCAGAGTTGCTGGAATGCGTCTGCCACGCTGCAGTGAGGGTGCAGGACTGCCAAGCCTCATTGCCACTTAATGAACAAACATATTTCTGGTAGATTCTCATCTTTGGTTAAGAGGAAAAGCCATCTGCAGTAGTTGTGCAAAATGGACGTGAAAATCACAAATCAACACGTAGCCCTTTCTCTCCAGGCCGAGGCCCAAATCACAGCACCACCGAAACACACTTTACCTCAGACTCACATGAGTTGCGCTCAAGGCAACAAGAACTATTAAGGATACGATCTCAAGTTTTAATTAATAGAGGGATTTAGACACTCACTACTAAGGATTAGGCGAAGATTCCTCTGATGTATACCTCGCAATTATTCTTCTGCCATATAAAAGAAGGTGCTGAGTAACTGAGAATATTCAAACATAATTTCACACATCATTGCCTCTGCATCACATTATCCTTATTCATCACACATATATGTGACATGTATGATGTTGTAGGTTCCTTGTCTTATACATACAAGGTGATGATGAATTTGCTCAGTATCTAGGTTGCGTCCATGATGAATCTTGCATGACATTGGCATGCATTCCTATCCGGACATGCCAGTTAGATAGATCACTGCTTGGTATATTTTTTGTGAATCATTTGGGCAAATGTGACTTTGTAATCACACCAGCTACAAGTTAATATTCTGTATGATGTGTTTGGAACATACACATGGACAGCAATAGGAATGTAGAGTGATTTGGAATAAAGTGTAAATGTTATAATGCTTTTATTTTCCACCATAAATTTAAGCCAACCATTTTTCAAGACAGAATATTTGATACAAATTTTTTTCTGGAAAATCACTTAAAGACAAAGTTGTAGTAGACTTTGATTCCAAGATTTCATTTTGACTTAATACAGAAAAATCTTCCATTATTAATTTTTACCTGCCCAACAAAGCATTAGATATGCATTAAATGTATTGGATAATGTATTCAAGTTTCCAGAATTGAAAGCTGTAAGCAGAAATACGCCAAGGCTTAATGCAGGGTATGCTGACACAAGTGAACATTTTCCATGGTTGTCCAGTTGAATTCACTTTTTAGGGAGGGGAAACAACAATTCATGAGTGTGCTGGTCGACCATTTATTGTGTAAAAGATGCTTGAACCTTGATGGAGAGATTTTTCATTACATCAGAACATCTGTCCTACGTGGGTTGAGGAGCTTGGCTTGATTGACATTTTTGAGTGTACCACAAACTCAGCAGCCTCTCTTTTAAACAAGGTAAATGAGCAACATTCTTATGAGGTTCATACAATAGTTGGGTTGTTGCTTGTAGTGATTTAATAATGCCAAAATACTGTTTTTGTGTGCTAGTTTGTTTACTTACGCAGTTAGTTTGTGTGGGGTGCATTTGTAAGTCAGTGTATATTAATACAGCTGCAGAACACTTAGGGTTTATGTGTGCTTAAGCTTCTCTTATATATGCTCAACCACGGCTGTGTGCTGAACCAGCAGCAGGCAGAAGCCACTTCAGGCATTTCAGATAGTTCTTGTATTGTCAGCAGCACCCATAGAGATGACATGGAAGTGTGTACATTGGTAGCGTGGTCTGCCAGCGTGTGTCATATGTTTCTTTAGGGCCCGGCTGAGGACACAAGCGGACAGGATCTGATTCAGCTCTGGGACTACAGGCAGATCAGACCCAACAGGCTCATTGTAACGGCAAATAAAGGCTTTGGAGGCCTTGTTAGTACAGGATAGCCGGTCACCCATTGTCCCTGTCATCTCCTTCCACACTAAGCCTAGTACTGACCAAGGGTGGGCCCACACCCTTTAAATAAGCATAGGCCTTGTTTAATGGTCATTACTGTTGTGCTCAGCCTGTCTTAGTGAATCATTATGCTGAATAGATGTGTCCCTTTCTATGTAGGGACCAAGCATGGAAAATGCAGTGAATTTCACAGAGCAGTAAGTGCTCTCTTTCCATGGCTAATTTGAGCCCCACTTACAAGTGTGATCCCTGTCCCTGTTCCATCAGACCAAGGCCCATTTTGGCACTTAGCCCTGTGCTATCATAAGCTAATTATGGCTATATTGAATCCATATTCATAGTCTTAATGAGTCATGCAGAATAAAGAAAGTCTGTTGAAATGTGTGTGAGAAAAAGACCACTTTAGAGAGAGCCTGAGGATGTGATAGTAAAGAGGCATGGCAGTAATCCTCAGTGCCACCTGAGAGGCCTGTAAACTCAGCATGACAGAAATGGTGCAGTGTTTTTTTAATGACCAGCTACAGAAAGGGAGAGAGTAGGCCACCTGACTCTGCCATCCTCACTGATGGAAATTGTGCTCCAATAATAAAGAAAGTAATTTAATGAAAAAGACCTTATAAATATAAATAACAGTGTACCAATAACCACATGACTGACACAATGATTCTACAGCTGAGAGCAGGGCTGCAACCGGTTTGCCAAGAGATACAGACCTGGAGGACAGAGCTCCATTCAGGAAGCTCTGAACTGCCTCCATGCTTCTCCTTAGTTAGAAAACAGCAGGGTCTGGGCAGGCATGCAAACAGGATGAAGGCGGGCATGAAGGCGGGATGCCTGTCTGTGATAGGCTTGGAGCAGCCCTGAATATCAGTAGTGACAAAGACCTCTGTGCCTTATGGCTGCAGCAGATGTCTCTTTTTGCTGTGCTTGATCAAGATCATAGACCATCTAATCAGTGGGAGTGAAGGCCAACCACTTTGTCAGAAGTATTAAGAAAGGCATAGCAGTTTATTTTTCTCTTGCCTGGATGTGCTGCGCTATAATGAGTGCAGTCCAAGATGAAGTCGCTGGACTTGAGAGGAAGACACACTGCCAAACAAAACAATTGGATTATGAGCTTAAAAGACAGAAGGCACAGAAATGGTGGGCCAAGAATAGTGACATTTGCGGGAGCAGGAATTCTCCATCTTCATTCAAAAAGTAAACAGGGCAGTAATGTCTGTCTCTCACCATATGTGTAATCATTTTTTCATAAGCAGCTGCTACATACTCATGCATGACGTGCATACTGTAGCTCAGTAAGCTTTATCTATAGCTTTATTTATTTTTATCTTTCAGGCTGTTTCTGTGGAGATGAGTGAAAATGCATATGTATGTCAATGTGTTTTTATACCTTATTCATCCTGTTAATTCTCCTGTTTTGTGACTGTTTCGAATCAGGCCATAGCCTCATCCTCCCAGAATACCGTATCTAGCATCAGTGAACTCTATTTACATATTTGAATGTTCATGTTTCCTCTCTCTCCTTCCTCTTTTTAATGTCTATGTCCATATGGATAAACCCCCCCTTGTCACTTTCACCTTATGTTCTCTCTCTTGCACATTGGCGGCAGAATCACACACTGGAGTGATTTCAGATTTGTATCAGGAAGCCGTGAGATTGCGTTTGAATCATTTCTCCCTTTGTCTCCCTCGTTCTGCATGCATGTGTAGCTCACCCTCTTGTCACTGTTAGTCAGTGTCTTTTCTCCCACGAACTCTACATTGAAGGCACAACCTTAACTTTAATCCCAACTTTCTTTTGCAAAGTCCTCTTATTATCATATCCCTTTAAATGCATACAAGATGTAGCTGCCTTTGTCTGTGTGCAGAAATAGTTCATAACTGTTAAATTAAATTAAACGGTTCTCCAGCTTGTACTGCCACATTGTGCATCACTTTGTAGAGTTTGTGAGAGAACAGTCCATATTGTTGGTGACCTTCAGGGCCTTTGAATGATGATTTGGTTAAGTATGTACACAACTAAGTGCTCAGATCTCAAAAACTTGCTAAAAAGCAAACTGATGTTTTATAACAGCCAACTTTTTTAAATGGATGCTGTGTCAAAAGCAGCTCCTGAATTGAATATGCCCTTCTCCCCTTGACAGTTTGAACATATGTAATATAGAAATACATTTCAGGACTGAGTCAAATCTGTCTCAAGCTAAGTAAGAATGGAAACGGATGATTGGTTGGAATGACGGGCTAAGATTGGCAATTTGTCTAAATCTTTCAGTAGGGGTGTTTGTCACACGGGGGATTGATGGCTCATTTCTTTTTTGTGAGTAAATCAGTGTTGTGGCCAATCTGTCTCTGTCCTGCTCGCAGTATGTGCTCTGTGTTAGCGTGTGGGTGTGTATTTACATCAGGAATGAAAAGACACTGGGATGATCACTCTTAGCCCTCCTGGGGAGTCTGCCTTTTACCACTGGTTTGTGCTGGGCAGTAAAATAATGAGGATAATGACCTGAAAAACAAAATATAATCTACTTAATCATTCTTGGTATATAAGAAAATTGCGCTGCTTTTTTAATTGTTTAGGCAAGTGGCACATCAAAAAGGCAATCTTGAAGAAATAAGTAATAAGCCAATTAATCAAACAATGAATGTAATTTCAATGACAGATAACAATACTTCTGTTCTAAGTATTTAATTTGTTTAACTGTTTGCTTCTACCAATATATATTTTTAAGGCACTGCACATGACTAACATATGGTCTCTATTTTTGCTTGTGGAATTAAAGACATTTAACAGAAATAGCAGGAAAATGCATAGAAATTTGAAAACATTTTTAGCCATATCCACCTGCAGTAACACAAGTTAATGGGCTTCCCATGCATCTCAGTATGAAATGTTTTACTTGCAAGTTAATCACAGTGGTTCAGAGTACAGTTAGTCGTTTAGCTTCCCTGTTGGTACTTTCTAACAGATACCAGCCTCACCACGTGTGTACTGCAGTGCTGTATTTGCTTTGGTAAGTTGCTGTTAATGCAAGCTAAACATTTTCTGCAGCAACATCACATTAAAAGCTTTCTGTCGATTAACCCTTGGAGGCTTTTATTATTTATTTATGCTAGAGGAAAGGTGTTTGTCATAAAGATTAGCATTGCTTTGTTAGCTGCACTATTGTTCAGTAAAAATTGGTCAACACTACAAGATGTGAACATATTCCATGCTAATTTGTCAGCAGATTGGTTTTAAATATTGCAAAAGGAGAATGTTATCAGAGGACACTGCCACAGTGAGATGCAGTCTTTTACTGTGGTTTGTGCAATTCATCACACCACCAAACCTTCACCATGTCATAAAGGTAGACAATAGCTTTTACTGTACCATCCTGTCCTTTTTTATTTATATTTAATAATAATAGTAATAATATATATATATTAGGCATCCTGGGCAACAACATTTCCTTTGGAATGAACAATAATAATAATAAAAGTCTACTTATCTTATTTACACCATACACACAGCACAAGATTTTAATCAGGGGGTTGCTCCTGGCTCCGCACAGTTATCCCAGCCACATGAAAAAATGTCTTTACATTAAGGAAACAGGACATAGCAGTTTTTCCTCCCTGCTCCCTCTCACTGCAGTCAAGCTTCACTTATCTACTGAGGTAGAGGAGAGGAGAGCAGTGGAGGGTTTGAAGCAGTAGTTTGGGGGAGGGGTGAGTAGAGCATGTCTGTAACCTGGAGGGAGATTTCAGTGCACCCTCAGGGAACATGGGGAGAGTAAGTGTGAAAAGGAGGCTGGTCTTAGTGTACTGTAGGGTGACTAAACTTCCTCAGACATGTCACAAAAGAAGCTGGTCTGTGTGTGTGTGTGTGTGTGTGTGTGTATGCAGCTGGTTGTGACTGTAATTGACCGTGGTAATGGACATTACATGGGACAGCTAAGGATAGAAAGGCAAGGATCCTACCAACTGTACATAGAGCTATGGTGAGTGAGGCCTTTTTGCAAGAAAACACAACTATTAGCACTAGAGAGCAAATATTCTTTATACGGGTAGCGGTGTGGGGGAGTAAAAAGGCATTTCTAGGGTATGCAAATTAGTGTATATGTGTGTCCCATAATTTTTCTCTCTACAAAAGACCCTTAGTTTGTCTTACAGTGTGTCATGATGCAGCGCTCAGAGCTGGAGAGCTGTGCAAGTAATAGCCTCGCTCAGGCTAGATAATTAGTCAAATGCTGATTTCTACTCGACTCCCATAGGAGCAGTGCCACCAAGGCTAAATATCACCCACTGAAGTGGTGCTTATCTCTCTGTGTGGGCTGGAAAAATGGCAGTACTATATAGCCTGTGTGTGTGTGTGTGTGTGTGTGTGTGTGTGTGTGTGTGTGTGTGTGTGTGTGTGTGTGTGTGTGTCTATGCCAAAGTTTGTGTATGTACATGGTCTCTATTTTTAAGCTACTTGTGAGCAAACATTTTTTTTTGGAATTGGCTTGTTTGCAGTACATTAAGCTTCTGTTTTGTCTTACCATTAACCTAAGTGCACAGCAGTGTTGGAGCAAGCTGTCAAACCGTCAACCAGCCTCCCACATATTGACTTCACATTTGTCGAATCTGTCAATAGAAGTCAATAAAGCTCTCTCTGATGAGAATGTATATCTTTTTTTTTTTTTTGTTGTTGTTGTTTATTCACAGGAGCTCCAGTTTGAGCGGCTAACTAGGGAGCTGGAAGTGGAGAGGCAGATTGTGGCCAATCAGCTGGAAAGATGCAGACTTGGAGCTGAGTCGCCAGGCGCTGGTAGCAGCAGGTAATGAGAAGGTGCACACACATACACACACACAGCCACAATCCAACACATGGCTTTTTCATCCTTCACAGCAGTGGCCATATTCCATAGTGTAACCTTATGGCATAGTGATGGAGCAACCCAGTATGCTTAAATCTGTCTTATTGGACAGAATTGCTTCAGTGTTACCTAAGCTAATAAAAGTCAGTTGGTAATTTAAATGTGAAGAACTTGTCCTTCTAAATTCACTCTAAAGTTTACACTAAAGTTGCTTTTAAATTAAGCTGGCATGAAAATATATACAACTGACTTTGTGGGCAATATATTAAGCCTATGTTTATCAGTGACAGCATGTGAATGTGCATGATATTGGAGTGTTGTTTGCTCAGCGAAGCACTGCTGTCAGTGTGAAAGAGCTTCTGAGTTTGTTCTGGGAACTCTTTCCCACTTCATCAGCTAAGACACCAGGCTGCCTGATCATCACGCCCCAGTGACCACACATTCTGTCCTGTCTGCTGCGGCTCAGACATGTCAGGTTCATTCGTAAAGCTCAGTATCACATACAATATCCTAATGGGCTTCACAGGCTCACTGTGAAGAAGGTTTGACACCAGCCTTGTATTGTCACATGGTTTGGTGGTTTTCTTCAGTGTCATTTGTCAGTGATGAAAATGATGCACCGATATGCAGGCATAATGTTGAAAATCAATACCGGTATCCTCACAGATTCCACATATACCCACATATACTTTGCTTAAGAGCATGAGCTCATGTCTACAGAAGATGGAAGATTTGCATACTGTTCACAAATGGCCATCTGATCCACATTCTGATTCCTGGTTTGAGCTGCATTTGCTCTCAAATGGAGCTTGATGCAATTGGGATATATCTAAATTCATGACACTTGGTCTCAAAAGGGCCTGTAATGGCACTCTGTGATTTTTGGCTGGCTTTGTGATAATAAGCCCTGTGCCCTTACATGATGAATTCTTGTACTCCAGCCTGCATACCTACGAAATGCACCCACCTACTACCAGCAGATTGCAGTACTCAGGAGTAAAAGTGTCCATTTCCCCTTTCTCCCTTTTTAGAGAGGTGCAGGTATAGAGCAACTTCAAGTGCTATGAAAAAGGTCTGGACACCAACTCTGAAAATATACACAGCCAGCCTATTTACTTTCATTTCCTCTTAAAGAAGTACTTTTTTTTTTAGACCTCAGTTTTAGTGTATCCAGCCAGGCTGTGATCATATTTGGAGGTAAAACAACACACTACCTTTCCTGTGGCTGTCCTTTATTCACTCACTCACTTAGTTATAACAAACATTTAACAAAAGTGTGCCACCTCGAACTTCATTTTAGAAATAAAGCTACAGAACCAGGAAGTCTTCATTAATCGATCTAATGACAGCCTCTAATATGAAAGGGTTTTTTGTCTGCCAGTCACTATGAAAATCAGCAGTCAACTCATTGTCTTAATTAACTGTTCCATTAGCAACAGGCCAGTATTTAGCTAGTTTGGAAAAAAGATTCACAGTATATTTCTCCATAGTTAGTAAATACTAACATGAATTTGACCGATAGTAAGTAGTTAACTGTCTGCCAAAACATTAGCCATAATAACTAAGTTAGCTGACATGGTATCAACGTCCCTTGGTTTCAATAGTAAATCTCACTAATAACCCATCATTTATCAGTTGTTTTTATCAATAACCCATAAATAACAGATTATTGAGTCTAACCCATTATTTATTTTTTGCTTCTTTTTTTAAAATTATTTCTACATAATAAAGCTGTAGACACAATGGACTGCATGAAGCCTGAAGTAGCTCTGTAATTTCTCAAATAGTTGCAGCAGCCTCAGAGAAACGTATTTATTCCTTATTTCCCTATTTACCAGTTCATTTTAGAATAAACATAATTTTAGTAAGAACCATTACTTTTATGTCTTGTCCTTATTGCTTTGTAAATTTGCTTAGCTGGTGAGTTAGAGCAGCAGGCCAAAAAGAGTCAGCAATGGATGTGGCTGTTTTGACTGGTGCTATTGTGGAGCTGTTGTGATTGCCAAAATCTCAATAGCATTTTTTTTTAAACATTCTTCTTACATGTGTCTGGTGCCTGCCAAATAAAAATGGTTGTCGTGTTGCCACTGGCTTGATTTTGCAATATAACGTTGTGTCATTACAACTTTTATCACCAGGTTGTTAGATCTGTTAGACTAAAGAAAGGTAAAGACCTACCTCAGCTCCAGCACACAGCCGATGAAAGGAGCAATATTATTAAAAGGTGCTTTTGTCTTTGCTACAAATGTAATTTTACTCCTGATTTGTCTGAGATAAAACACTTGCTCCCAGCTGTCTGTTGCAGTCCTTCAGGCTAAGATGATTATTTCACAATATGCCTATTGAGGATTAATGTTAAAATTATTAATGGTGATAGAATTGAAATACAAACCTTTTCAACCGAAGTAATTTTAAAAGGAATCCAGGAACCAAATATGAAACTCAGGCCCTTTACCTGCTTTGCCACTGGGATCGAAATTCCTCAAGCTAAAGTTCTTTGCCTGCAAAAAAGTCTTGCTTTCCATTGGCCCCAGGAATTATCTGAGTGACATTTTTTGTTCAAAGCAGGATAGTAAATGAAAAGCCTTGAGGCTACAACAACTACATTGTTTATTCACACAGTAAGCAAGCAGTAGTTGCCACTAGTATCATCAGGACCAAGGGTAAAATGTTTTGCTGTTTTTTAAATAAACTGTTGCACCCTGTGCAACCTTATTTATTTAATTTGATTTTGGATTTGATTATTTTTGATATTTTCCTTTCACTTTGCTTTACTGTTGCCACAGAGATACGGGTACTTTCTGTATCATGAGTCTTTGACATGCAAATGGACACATTGGTATGGGTTTAATAATGGATAAATGGTCTTTCCAGCAAAAATCTGCCTGTTTTTATCCAGGTTTTCTGCAGTCCTGCTCTAAGACTAAGCCAAGTTTCCCATGTATATCATGTTTTAGAAATCTGGCTACTGCCGAAAGATATAATCACATTTGTCAAATACATGTAAACGCAGCCACTCTTCCCACTGGGGGACCGGCAGCCATCCACCACCTACTACATATCCTATAAAGAAAACTTGTAACGCCTTTTTCACACCTTTTTCAAAGCCAGAGAATGACAAATGAAACTGCTTTCACTGGACATTTGCGTGTGAATGGAAATTAGCTTTAACATTGAGGTTGCACTGCTTGGCTCAATAGCTCAGCAGGACAACACCAGAGGTGACAGCACACTTAAGGATTCTGATGGGAGTCATTACATTTCATGACACCTCCAGAGTTGACCACCCCCTTCCATTCTGTAAGCATATAGGGTCTGCTCATCCTGCTGGACCTCTGGCAAAAGTCTCAAAAGATGCAGCCTCCCACCCAGCCAGTCTCTCACTAGCCAAAGGGGTTGATGGAGGTGTCCTGTCAGGGTCAGACCTGTTGTTTATCAGCATCTGCAGTTTTACAATCACTTTACAAAGCCTCTACCCAGCCAGCCGGTCGGCATGCAACATGCATGGCACATCATCATTATGGTATCCATTCTTCTGATTCATCTGCCATGGTTCAGTGGAGCACAACTCGCCCAACTTCCTCTTTTTAATTGCCTGCTTGCTCATTAAAATTCTGAGAGCTGTGCTTCATAAAGCTCATTGAGTGTCACCTTAGATGGAAAAAATAGCAGCAGTAGCAGCATTTGGTGTTTGGTAGCTTTGACCAGCAAATGAAGAAAAGAGCAGGAAACTCTGAGGTCTCCTGCTTGACCTACGCTGTCAGGGACTATTTCCATCGTTACTATTGTGGCTATTAAGATGTTTATGTGTGATGGCTCCCATGTCTGCTTTGCACTTAGCTATAATCATTTGCTGCAGGATTAATAGAATTTGTCCTTTTTACAAAAAAAAAAGCGCTCAGATCTTCTTTCAATTACACTTTAGTTCTGGTAAGCGTTCAATGTATTTTTACTGTTTAAATTATAAAATAATTAGTGTTCATTTTGTTTCAATTTAAGTTATAGTTTAAGTGGAATTTTTGTCAGTGTTCAAAGATAAGAAGCAGTGGGATCTTGTGAAGCTCTGAGTTAAAAGAGGCTAACAAGAAGAACTGGATTAAACAGAATGCGTCTGGGACGCCATTCAGAGTAGTACTTGGAGGAAAAGCCTTCAATCATGCAACAAACTGAAGAGCAAGAAAATAAGCGCAGAAAATGTGCTGGACTTATACATCTGCATGAAGGAGTTATGATATAATACCTACAGTGATTTTATAGCATGTTTCAAAGCAATTGTGAGGTCCCAGACATTTTCCAAATGAGATCAAGAGCACAGTAGGATATGTAAAAGCTGCTGCCTTTACAGATTTGTGCATGGTCTGAGGCCTTCTTGAGATGAGCTTGCCATTAAGTCTGATCCTTGATCAGCTAATCCAGGAATGTCCATTGTCAGTCAGTATACACTAGATCCTTTCAGTTGTCCCCACTGTTATGGCTGAGTAATAGTCACAAACTATGATTGCTCTCTGACTGGAACATTAGTCTCCCACCGAGTATGAGTCTGACACTGTGAGCATGAGAGTATGAGTATGAGACTGAGTATCTCTCTCATATTCTTTTTGCGCTGGAATGTACACTGGCATGCATGTCAAGATTATGCTAGGATGTCACGATACTGAGAATGTGTGGATGTACTGTATGTTTACTTCTGATTTGCTCTCTGCGCTTGCCCCACTTGTGTGTTCACTATCAGCTCCCATCAGATTGTATTCCATCCCCTGGCTTTTTGCTCATTTCAACTTAGCATGTTTATTAAAGCTGCAGGTGGAAAAACAGCTTTTAGTTCCACATTTACAGCTTTTTGGTTAGTGGTGGTGGGTCCTCAGACAAAACACTATCTGTCACCAAAGGCATCTTTAGGTCTTCATAAACACAGATGACAGAAATGGACTTCCCATCTGAGTTGTAAACATTAAATCTCCTCTTAGGCGGTATACCCTGAACCTCTGGCTGTTTTATCTCAAACATTGTGATTACCATCTCTGACCCTGTTGTGAAAGGCCCAAGGAAAGAGCATATGAGGCTCCAAGGTGTCTCTTCCAGATGATTTCACTCATGTCATTCACTGTGGTGTTTCTGGTTTGTAGTGCATGTATTCACTTTTTCATCTCCTGTTTCCCCCCACACAGTTCGTCTGAGAAGTCCCTGCCGTGGAGAGCTGCAGGTATGTTAACTCATACACCAGAATGATTGGATAACTATCCCTCTTCATAAATGCTTTGTTCTTTTTCATTTTTACCATGTATAAATGCATCCAGATCATATTTGGTGTCATCTGCAGTCACTTAATGGTTGAAGTATTCAGGCAAACATACCACTCACCTCACCCTGTACCTAGACTTGAAATAACATGAGTTATGTATGCTATAGTATGTCTCAAAACAATTAACATGGAACTACAAATTACTGTTTATTCCACTGGTTTTACTGGAACATCACAGGCCACAAGGCCACCTAATTTCTCCATGATACTTGTTGCTGTGGATACCTTTTAACAGTAAAATACATAGATGTATTCAGGATAGCTCTCTACAGGTTTGAAGCAACCTGAGGCTCTTTATCCTTTTGTATGAATCTAGTTTACATTCACAAAGTATTCATGAGTTTGCTGCTTTCTGTTTTCTGTTTGACCCTGGTTAGTCCCTTTTGGACCTATTAAGACCTCTAGGCAGCGGTCAGTAACCACTGCCTGACATAAGTACCCATCTGCTTACATATCCCTGGTTTACTTCATAAGACGTGCATTGATTTTTAGTGGACTAGACAATCCTGCTCAGTACTACAGTGATAAAATACTCACACGTGTAACATCAATAAGGCAAAACTGTTTCGCTAAGTGCTTTTCAATTCTCATTTAATATTTGCTGAGAGGTCTCTCTGTGTGTCTGTCTTTCTGCCCGGGCTTGGTGAAGTGTGTGTTTCTATGTGTATGTGTAGTGCAGTACAGGCATGTTTTACATTTTCGTAATAATTATTGTTAACATGAGCCTTTTCAACCATGCTTACAGTAATGGACAGCCTAAGGCACGGTCTTGTTTTAATATTTATCTAAGCTATTTCTGCCCACTCACACACAACACCATCAGTGACAGGGAGCGGAAGGATTTCTCATAGACCCCTTTGGTTCTCTGTTTGTTTAGCCCACATCCTTGAAGGATCTTCAGGAGGGAACAGATAATGAATTGAATTTACTAATGTATTTCATGGCTTATTAATTACATAGTGGAACTTTGAAAATTTCTGCAATGGCCATTAATCTTTTATTGTCAGTCCCATCAGAAGAGCCTGTGGGGGGTTATAGTTGTACATATGCACTGGGAATATTAATTCTACGCGGTTTTCTCATTTGCTGCCCGCCCCCCATTTCCTTGCCGAATGCATTTCATTAGCATTGGAACAGAGCTGGGGACTAATCACAATCACTGTTTTGCTTTGTATTGATTTCTTATTGTACTGTAGATGATAAATGATAGTCAAATGTGGTAATGTACTTTTTCCAATCTAAATGAATTAAAGTCTAAATGTGTGGCACAGGGTGTAATGGGCCATGTTTTTGTCTGTGAGGCTTATTGGCCTCATGATCCACAGTATGTCTCTGCTGTCTGAGAGTTTGGGATAGAAGTGTTACTGTGGAAACAAGCCTTTTAGCCCCAGGAAAAGTCAATGCAGTCACACCTCATGTCCACTGAGAATAGAGGACAAACCTCCCAAAACGAAAGCTGTCTCTGGCTTTCTGTTCCTATCCCCTGTCTCGTCTGGTTTAGCTGTTTATTCTCTTTCCGAAATGTATTCCGTCAGTATGCTGGCGGCTCAACATGTCAGCATCATGGTCAAAAAGGAACCCATGTCACTTTAATGAAAGCCACAGCGGCCATCTGTCTACTTAGGACCAAGCCACATTTTTTTGTAATACCTGACTTATAAAGATGATATGCAAGACAAGAGTCAATTGACCCCTCAGCATGTGGTAAGAGGAATTTCTTGATTGAATTACAAACTGAATTTATACTTTAGGTTTTGTGGAAATTATGCTTTAAAAAGTTAATACATGATTTGATGATGAGTTTTTTTCCAAGCTATTATAGCAGGAATTCACTGAAAATGAACTACTGGTTTTGGTTCTGCCTGACAGTAAAAATGTAATTTTACCACATTGTGAAGTGAAATACTAATTCTTCTCACACCACAGCTCAATCTGTGATTGATTGGCATTATTTCTCTGTACTCCTTCTTGTTCCCAGCCCCTATATGCCTAGCAAACTTCATGTGCTTATGAATATGTATTTTCAACCTCATCGGTGTCATAATGAGCCTTAGGATCCATATTTATTATTATTAAACTTGACCTAGCGTGGCTGTTCTCCCTTATGTGATGTGACAGTATCACTGTAATTTATTGATATATATGTTCTGAAGACCCAGTTTCTGCATCATTTTCCAACAAATCAATTAAGGTACAAACCTTTAAATCGAGCAAAACACGTACAAAATAAAGTGAGGGAAACAGTAATAAAAGTCAAGATGAGATACAGATGAGCTCCTTGTCTGTATAGGTACTGCAGGGTTGTGTAAATTGGGCAGCAGTATTCTATAGTTTTATATAATACATTATTAATAGACATGAAAATGTATTAGGGGGCCACAGGGTGGGGTTACCAAGCAGTAGAGGTAAACATTCGACTGCAAAATAAGTTTTAAAATTCATCATCAAGGCAACCTGTGTGAGAACTGACAGCTCTCTTCTTCTTTAGTGTCTTGGAAAAAAAACACTATCCAGAGTGGTAATGTCATGTGTGAAAACAGTCACCATGGAGTTGTTACATAATAGGAAATTAAATGTGATTGCCCCCAAAAAAACAACTCTGCAATACATGGATATATGAGGCCAGTAATGTTTGATCTTCAGTTTTTGAAAAAGGGCTCTGTCTCTCTCTCTCTCTCTCTCTCTCTCTCTCTCTCTCTCTCTCTCTCTCTCTCTCTCTCTCTCTCTCTCTCTCTCCGCTAGCTGTCTCTCCCTCTCTTCCTCTTTCTTCTCTGTTCTGGCTTTTTGGCATCTCATTTATCAAACAGGGTCAAGGCTCAGTATAAAAACCCTGTGGTCTAAAACGACACAGTGTGCCAGGCACAGAGTCACTGCCAGAATGGAGGGAGACAAAAGACTTGTTCAGTTGTGTCATTTCATACATTTAAGAGACATATAAATGGTTTTTGCTTTAATAGAACCATCTTGCTCTTTCACTGTAAATACTTTAACAAGTCCCTTGTATTAGCCACATGAAATTTTAATTATTTCAAATGTGATCTTCCTTGTGAACCTTCCCTCTGTAGGTCTCCCCTTTACCTAGCAGATTAATCTGTTGCCATTTTGCTCCCCAGTTGTAACTAGGGATGGGTATTTTGTTAAATATAAACAGAGAAAGACAAAGAAGGACAGCACACAAGAGACAGTAAGTGGGGGAGCGAGAAAGCAACACTAGAAAATGCAACAGAAACCTAAATTTCTATGGTTGTTATTTTAAACATGGTTATGAATTAAATGAAAAATAGCAGCATTAGTGAAATGCAATCAACAAGGTGTCCTGCAGATCCTTGATACAGACTGCACTGGTTCAAGTCGAAGCACGGGTGCTGATAAGAAGTGAGGTGCCACCTTCTCACACCAGTCCATGCTGAATGTGTGTTCTGACAGTTTGACCTGCTTGAACCTGGCTTGTGTCAGTCCTGTCTGTTTATGGGGAAACACTCTTAAATGTCCAGAGGTGGGAGTGCATGATGCCAGGTTGTCAAACACTCTAGGCCTATATGTGTCAACAGATTTATTCAGCAGGTCAGCTTGGGCTACAAGGCAGCTTCTTCATGGAATTCAACTCTCATTCACACACCAGCTGACTGAGCAGGATTTGACAGACCCTGGCTGCCAATATTTGCTTCCCTGTTCCCCTCCGCTTGGTGCCTATTGTTCTAGTGATTGCAGAGTAACCCATTGACAGTAGTCACGCTTAACTAGATTGTGATTATGGGGAAACACGGTGCACAGGGACATTAGAAGACTAATTCCAGTTCCTGTTTGCCACACTGGTTGTTGCCATGCATGAAGAGAGGGCGATGTAGGGAAATGTTACAGCAGTTAAACTATTTGGAGCACGGCTGTATACACAGTTGAAGGGACATGCTACCCAATTTTGTTCTCCAAAATTAGTATGGCAGTAAAACTGAATGACTCCAACTGCACACAAGCATGAAACTAATGTTGCAGAAACTATTGGCTGTTATTGTTTCCTTTCAACTCCAAAAATTGTTGACCGCTTTTATGACTATTATAATCTTTCCATCCCAAAGCCAAAACTGTAATTGTTTCAGACTCAAAGCTCTCCCTATCTGTCTGACTCCCCTGCTCTGCTGTGTCTTCCCAGATGCCTCCGCCTCAGGGGACACCAAGTCTCGGGTGACTGACAGCTCCCAGTCGCCCAGCTACCGCATCAGGACTGAGTCAGAGCAGGTGTCTCTGTACTCCCCGGAGCAGTCCTCTCTCCATGAAAGTGAGGGTCTGTTATTGCCTTCTCTCCACCTGCAGTGTTTTTTTTTCTCTAAGTCACATCTTTGTTTTCTTGAGAATTATGCCACTACATTTACATGGCAATTAACTGACTCCAAACAGTTTCTTTACTTGTCTTATGATAATTCATGAGTCTGTTTTTGTCTTGCACTTCTGTCTTTTTCATGTTGAAACTTGATACTTTGTGTGTCACTGGTAACAACTGATGCCCCATCACAGCTGATGAAAAGGCTGAGTGATGTACCATGGTACACTGAATCATAGGGTGGTAGAACAGTTATCCCCCTGCAGTGCTATTTGTCAGTAGTAATGCCATCTAGGTAAAGGTCATGTCCATTATGAAACCATTTATGATGTGTCTGTCTGTCTCCTATACCTCTAACCCCTCACTCTCCCCTCTCTCTCTCTCTCTGTAGTTTCATTTTTGTCTGACATTTCCTGTCACTCTCTCCCAGGGTCTGCAGGGAATTCGCGTAGCTCAACTCAGATGAACTCATACTCGGACAGTGGCTACCAGGATGCCAGCAGCGGCTTTCTCAGCAGCCAGAACCTGGACAAGGCTGAGCTGAGGATGCAGCACTCCTTCCCTGGTGCTGGGACTGGTACACTGATGAGGAATGCCAGAGCTGAGGGCCAGACTTCAGCCCAGGTACAACCAGCAGCTACACATACAACATAATGCTGTTGCCAAGCAAAAAAAATGTATCTTTAAAAAAATGATCCTCTAAATAACACTACCACATAAACTCACTGAACACTTTATTAGGAACACCCGTGCACCTGCGTATTCATGCAATCTTCCAATCAGTGAATTATGAGGCAGCAATGTATAAAATCATGCAGATAGAGGTCAGCAGCTTCAGTTGACTCAGATAACCACTCATAAGAACAGTGGTGACCAGAAAAGCATCTCATTAAGTGCAACATGTTGAGCCTTGCAGCAGATGGGTTTCAACAGGAGAAGACCATGTCAGGTTCCACTTCTTTCAGCCAAAAACAAAAATTTGATGCTGCAGTTTGCACAGGCTCTCTAAAACTGGAAAAAACGTAGCCTGCTCTGATGAATCTGGATTTCTGCTGAGGCACGCAGATGGTGGGGTCAGAATTTGGCATCAACAGCATGAGTCCATGTACCCAACCTGCCTTGTGTCAACAGTCCAGGCTGGTGGTGTCATGGTGTGGGGAATGGGTTTTTTGCGCACTTTGGGCCCCTTTGTACCAGTCAATCACCAGTCGAGTATTGATGCTAACCATGTGCATACTTTTATGGGCACAGTTTACCATCTTCTCCTGGCTACTTCCAGCATGATAATGCACCATGTCACTAAACAAAATTCGTCTCAAACTGGTTTCAATGTACTGTGTTTTTTTTTTTAATTAAACATGGCTCACAATGTTCAAGGGCTCATGAAATTTAAATTATTAGTAGCTGTAAGCTTTTAATTAATGACAACAAAAGAGAAACGGCAGAATTGAATTGACATGTTTTCTGTGAAGGTAGCAATGTAAAGCTTAAAGGCACAGAAGGTACACAGTGCATGTAGCACAACATAATCATGCTTCATACAGCGTTGTACACAGAGACCACTGAGAAACCAAATGGCACTGTCGTACGCTATGGAGAGGGGGTGGAAAAGACGAAATAAATATGGCCTAAATTCATTCCCTGTAATGAACTGGTTTATTTAATGCTGTGTTATTTAGCATGTCATTATCATTACTCGGGTCAGTTTAAGGCAGAGAGTATAACATGATTGCTAATGATTTTATAGCTCCTTAAGGACTGAATAAACAAATTCATGAAACCAAATTGGGGTTTTTTTCCTCACTTGCAGGTTCCAGCAGTCACGACAGCAGTGCCTGGCCGTGCTATGCGGAGGGTAAGCTCAGTGCCTTCTCGCTCTCACTCGCCAGCCTATGCCAGCAGTATGTCCCCCTCCCGCGGCTCCCTGCGTACCTCAGCTGGCAGTGCCTATGGGTCACCCATTGTAACTGAACCCAAACCCCTCTCCAGCATCTTCTCTACAACCTTGCCCTCTGCCCAGCGCACCAGTACCAGCGGCGGCGGTGGTGGCAGCGCCTCACCCTACTCAACCCAGAAAAACTCCCCTGCTGCACTGCGTCGCATGGGCTCCACGAACTCACGGTCGGGCAGTGCTAGCCGTACCACCTCACCTTATCAGGCATCTGCAGGGTCCTCATCAGGCCGCATGGGCTCACCTCTGACGATGGTGGACAACATTAACCCTCCACTAACTAAGCAGCCTACTCACTCATCATCTCCAGTCAGGCCTAGTATGACCGCCGTGCCCCAGCACTACAGCTCCACTCTGCCACGCTCCATGCTCCACAGCACCGACCCCTATGGACCCCAGAGTTATGACATTTACGAGAGGATGACGCGACCTGACAGCCTCACAGGTACACACACACACACTATTTACAGTGTATCAGCCGCAACCCTAACCCCATAGATATTTATTATTTTAAAATGTCTTTATATTTTTGCTGCATTGTTTTATATAATAATGCTTAAGGGCAGCAGCAATAGTAAAATACCTTCTGTCAAATCAAAGAGGAAAAGAGTACATTGTGTTTTCCTCTTTGTTTTGCCTTGTCGTCACTTTTTTCCCCATTGGCGTTGTGTGTGTGTGTGTGTGTGTGTGTGTGTGTGTAATGTGTGGACCAAGGCCAAACACTCTCATGAGGACTCAGAAGGAACACAGGGTTGTAATGTCATCCATATGATTCCACTATGTTATTTCCAGGGAACACCACAATTTAATAGCCCTCCATTATTAACAGAAGGGCGTTCACTGAGAAAAAATGCTTCAACATAGCATTTATTTTAAATATTGTTTATGCAAGAAATTCATAATTCAGTCCATAAATGTATGAAGCTTTATCTTTCCTTCAGAAAATCTGATAACACATGGAAACATTGATAGAATGAATTTCTTAGCATGTAAAACTTAGCAAAAGAGTCTTGTAGGCTGTCACGTAATTGTAATTTTTTCTGAACTCTCTTGAGTAGAGGATTTGTAGTGTGGGCTGCAAATATTTGGACAGTGATACATTTTTTGCTGGCTCCCTGCTCAGCATACTGAATCTGAGAGGAAACGGTGACTGTGAGGTCAGTGGTTGTGCTGGAGGGTAGCCAAAACATAGCTCCTGCAAGAAGACAAATATTAGCTCAGACAGTTTAAAAGACTGCTAATCATAGTTAGTTTTGCTGTTAAGAATAGACTAGGAAACCAAATCTAATAGTCCTAATACAGAAGCTCCTTTAGATAATTCGTGACACTGTGACACCACTAACACTGACAGTGTCATTTTCAATCAACTCTGAAGCGTTGTTAACAAGTGTACAGTTAGCTTCAAGAGTAACATAATGCCAGGCTGAAAAGCAATGCTTCATCACCCTCTCAGGTTGATAGTTTTTTGTCACACCTCTAACCACACCCAAAAGTTATGTCACAGCTGTACTGACACAGCTCGGAGTACACGTTCCCATCGCTGCAGAGAGGTGAGAACTTTAACCAGTGGAAGTCAGCAAAAGTAAGATGTCCATTTGCTGTTATGTTACTCTTTAAGATTGACTGATAGATGTTAGGTAAATGTGGTGTTTATTCAGAGACTGTTTTAGTTTGCAGGTTAGTTAAATGATTTCGTATTTAGTAATGTCGCAAATGTACATGAGGGTGTGTAGTGTACCTGTGTACAAATACAAAAGATGGTAGAAGAAAACATTTCCTCAACACATAATGGAGTTCCTTCCAAATCCATTATTTTAATGAGTGCATCATCAAGGCCATATTGTGAGCACTCACGAAGGAAAAAACAAGGTGGCTGTATAACTGTGTGTGTGTGTGTGTGTGTGTGTGTGTGTAATTTATTCAGAACAGTTGAGGAGATCAGGAAGATAATCATTGGAGAACCCAATTAGCTTGCGTGTCATGCTTTTAGGAGAAAGAGCCAAAAACAAGCACTGGCTAATGTTTTCTAGCTAAACACCTATCTTCTTCAACTCTGGAGCCAACCAGTTCGTACCCTCAGTTACAGGAAGAGGCCAGCCTGTGCTTATTCATTCTCAGCTCTCATTTTTAAATGATCTCCTGTAGATAAGAATGCAGCTTTGACAGATAATGCAAACCACAGATATTACGTGGCATGAAGATTATAAAAGTCACACCTCTCCTCACATTTCAGTAGTATATGAAAGTTTTTCAGATGGAAAAAGAAATGAAAGTTGTCATTCAAAATTAGTCAAAGCAGGGTTTCACCACAAAGTCAAAGAATTTTTTTGTTTTCCTCCAAAAAGTAAAAGAAGCACAAGGTTAATGGACTGTTTTCTGCTTAAATTCATGCTACCTGGGGATATCCTCAGATGCCCTGGTTGACGATGACGTTCAAGGTGAACATTTGTGGTTGTGCTACATCGTTTTCCCATCATCCTCAGTGTATTGCAGTGTTTGCATGCAGGGGCTGCATGTGCATGTGTGCCTTTTATTTGTTCTCAGTTAAATAATCATCCTCTTACCCTTTTTACCATTCAATGTATATGTGTTTCTTGTTGGGTTATCAGTATTTAAACTCAAATCCAGCACTGTGGTCATACTATGTGCTCCACAAGGCGAGGTTTGGCTATATGGGCAGAAATATTATCACAATATGATTTCTCTTATTACTGTGTTGGCTCCTACATAAGTCAGAAAGTGTGGTATTATTCAAAACAGTAATTTATTTAAGAATCAATGACTTAATGATCTTAAACATCCCAAAAGATAAACAAGTTACAGTGGCTTCAGAGAGTATTCGTACCCCTTTACTTTTTGCACATTTATTGTGTAACAGATTAAATTTTAAACAGATAAAATTTCCATTTTCGCCCATCAGCCTACACTCAATAATCCACTATGACAAAGTGAAAACATGCTTTTAGACATGTTTGCAAAACTTGTCTAAAAGCAAAAATTATTAAAAATCAGAAACTGAAATCTCTCTTTCATAAAGGTATTCAGACCCTTTCCTTTGGCACTCCAAATTGTAGTCAGGTGCACCCTTTTTGCTGAGATTTTCTTTGACGTGTCTAGAACTTGATTGGAATCCACCTGTGCCAACATGAATTGACTGGACATAGTTTAGAAATACACGCACATGTGTATAAGGTCCCACAATTCACACTGTGTCAGGACAAAAACCAAGCCATGAAGTCCAAGTGATAAAACTGTGTTGAAGCATAGGGCAGACCAAGGTTATAAAACCATTTCTAAAGTGATGATGTTCCCAGGAGCACAGTGGCCTCAATGATAGTGAAAAGGAAGAAGTTTGAAACCAGCAGGACTCTTACAAGAGCTGGCCGTCTGATCAAACTTAAGAGCCTTGGCCATGGAGGTAACCAATATCCCGACTGTGACTCTAACAGAGCTTTAGATCTCCTCTGCAGAGATTGAAGAACCTGCCTGAAGGACAACCATCTCAGCAGCACTCCATCAATCCTGCCTTAATGGCAGAGAAGCTAAACAGAAGCCACTTTGAGTAAAGGCGTATGACAGCTCACTTGCAGTTTGCCAAGCAGAATTTAAAAGGACTCTGAAATCATGAGGAAAGGGGTTCTCTGGTCTGAGGAGACAAAATTGAACCACTTGACTAATACCATCCCTACGGTAAAGCACGGTGGCGGCAGCATCATGCTACGAAGGGAGGGGGGGTCCAGAATCGAGGAAAGGGTGAATGCATCCAAATACAGAGAGGTCCCTGAAGAAAACCTACTCCAGAGCACACAAGACCTGAGGCTGAGGTGATGGTTCACCTTTCAGGACACCAGTGACTCGAAGCACACAGCAAAGACAAGGCTGGAGTCTCTAATTGTCCATGGGTGGCCCAGCCAAAGCCCAGACTTAAACCCCATACAACGTCTGTGCAGTTCACAGACGATTCCCATCCAGTCTGACAACAGTCTGGCAATTTTATCCATGAGAAATGAACACAACAAAGTGTGCAAAATGTGAAGGGGTTTGAATACTTTCTGAAGCCAATACATAAGTTGGCCATTGCACATTTGAACATGCATGTGTATTTGCCTTTCTTATAGCTTATAAATAAACCATTTAAGATAAAACATTAAATTGTTCAACCATAAAATATAAATTAGAAAAATATCCCTGCTTTTGTTTTGAGTTACTCTCATGTTCGGTTTCATGCTAGTGCTATTACTAGCACTTCAGTGCTGCAAACTGACTGACTGAATTGACTTTTTATCTGCTCAGTGGGATGGTACCTTTTTATCTTAAGATAGTAGGTTTGTTGTGTTTCCCAGCCTCCACACTACACCGCTTTGCTGAAGCCTGGTTGGATAATTGTTTAGAGCTTCGACTCAAATGCAGAATAGCTACATTTATCAGAAAATACAGTTTATCTGTGTTATTGTGGAATTTTATTTTATTTTATTTTGTGACTTTGAAGAATTTTTAAGATCCTTTTATCGTCTACTTCTGCCACTCACACCTACACACATGCCACTGCTATGACTGATGATGTCTCCAGCAGACACAAATGGGTTTTCGGTCTCTGTCCTCTGAAGAGACTGAGATGCCAGCCTAGTTCGCTTCTCTCCCGTGTCCTCCTCTCCCTCATGTCTTTCTCCCTCTCCCCCCCCCATTCCTGTCTCACTCTATTCCCCCTTCTTACTATCTCTCACATACACTTCACTGGAGCTTTACCTCTAACACAATAATTTATCACACATGTTTGATGAGCCATAGTAGAAGGAAATGGGATGATCACATGATCAGGCTCAATTGCAAGCATTTGGCCAATGCCATCCGACAGCATTGCCTTGATATTGTAGCTTTTGGTAGTTTTCTGTCAGTATCTATCAGAAGATGTTTTGCCTCCTTTCCACACCTCTTTCTTGCTCTGTCACACATTTTGTTGTTTTTTTTCCTTTTGTTTTCTTTTCAGCACACTTCGGTCCCTTTTCTTGTGTTCTCCTTCTACTCTTCCCCATCCCCTCTCTCTTTCTCTTCCCTCCTTTTTTCCTACCACCCACCTGGCTCCCCTCATTCCACTGACATTGGCAGGAAGTCATCCCTTCCCTCTGCCGCTGAAAAATGGAAAATGAAGACAAATTGTCCCTAATAATATGCTCATTATGCTCAATGTCCATTTCAGAACAGAGTGGGACAAAGGAACAGGAAATGGCAAATCTGCATTTTGGGGTTTTCAACCTGACAGCCATGCCAGCACGGTAGTTTTAACTCTATTTTTAACGAGCCTCACTTTTGCGTACCACGATTTTCTGGTTATTATGCCAGTTCTCCTGCTTATTTGGAGAAGGTTTTTGAAAATTATTTTTGTGGGGGAATGCAGTCAGCTGCATCTGTTTAAGTGTTTGTTTCTCCAGAGCAAGCACGCACCAAGCCACTATCGCCCTTCATCTAGCCTCCGCCAAGTATAATCTGTTAAAGCCACGTCGAGAGTACTGAGGGGGAGAATTAAATGACTATAACGCACCAGGAATGTGGGGCATTCATCCTCAATAGACAGCATGTCTGTTATTTCTCCCTGACAATTTGCAGATGCTTTTAGAAGTGACTGCAGCCCTTCTATCAGAGGAGCAGAATAAAGAAGGCAGACGGATTAGTCTCCTCTAAGGTTGTTTGAATGTTGCTACTTTCAGGAGTCAGGCTGCTGAGAGGGAGAGATACAGTATGCATGAAGGCTCCTGTGCCTGGGAGATTTTGTCCCTCTCACTCGGTCACAGCTGTGCCAGAAGCTCCCGTTCATGTGGCCGGGCTTTACAACAGATGAGAAACCTCTGGTGGTCCTAGGCGGCCTCATTAACCCTCTTTTCATTTTCATTCTTTCTTTCCCTCTGTCTCTCATATTCTTTCCGGCTTTCTTCTCGGTTGCTCCCGCCTTTCCTTATGTCTTCCCACTACCTCCTCTCTCTTCATGTCCTCGCCCCCTTCAAACCTTTGAACAGGAGAAGTTGAACTGATTTCCTGCCAAGCTGCTGCTAGTGGCTATTGTGTGCTCTGCCACAGAATGAAAGGCTTCCCGGGCTATTGAGTGTGCCACTACAGCACACAGCAACAGCATTATTCTGTTTTACTTTGTTTTACTCCCTACCATGCACAACAACATGCCTTCCATTTTAGAATACTTGTTTATTTGTTGTCCATAGTGAAGTTCTGTGCCCTTTTGTGCCGTAAGGTTATTTGGGTATTTAACAGAACCCATTAATAAGTCTGATATTTTGAATCTACAGTATTTATTGCAGTTACAATGGTTTATTTAGCAATAAATCAGCAGACAGACGTTCACCCTGGAGTGCTTAAAACCCTCTGAGATGGTATAAAAGCATTGCATTAAGTGGCTTATTGCTTTTATTAAATGGTGTTTAAAAAGAATTTCTTTTGTATGGCTAATTAGTAAAAGTTAAATACTATTTTTTTTACCATGCAGTTCCTGAATTATGGACAAACAACCTTGTAGCAGGTGTGGATTGGAACCAATGTTTAGCCCTGGAATTAAATAATGTAGAGTGGCCCACTCTACGTGGTTTAAGGTAGTGGAGGAGGATTTGGGGTGGTATTGGAAGGGACCAGACATAACCAAACTAGGCAGACTTTCCTAGATAGAAGTATCTCTTAGTTTTAGTTTTTAGTTTTTAGACACCACTTCAACAAACACACTTTCAATTAACAATTGCAACTAGACCCTTCAGTCTTGTTTACTTTCCAAGTATGTCTGCAGTGCTTGCTCTTATTTGTTTAATACAGTACGATAACTTAACAGTCAGTGATAAAATTAAATTTGGAGAAAGCCTTTATTTGAAATATTACATAATCTTGACAATTAATAATCACCTGCACAAAACTGACCTGTTATTATAGAGCACCTACGCACGTTGAGTGGAATACAGCCAAATCTGACCAGGACACCCACTGTTCAGACCTCATCTCTGAACAGAGGAATGCACATTTGCTCCTCTACCAAAGGGCATGTGTGTAGTTGTTTGAGAAGAAAGCTCTACCAACTCAACAAGTCTGCAGTTAACCCTAAGGGATCCAGCTAGATTGGTAGAGGCCCACTGGGGTTTCCCCCAAACCTCCTGATTATGCTCCTAAGGCAACAAACAGGCTGGGGTCACTGTGGCCATACAGATGCAAACCATACACGTATCTTCTGGAGCTGCCCAAATATAGATCCATTTTGGAACAGAGTGAATTCAGTTTTGAATGAAGTATTAGGACATTAAATTTCCATGAAGTGTTCCATTTTATTTGAGGGAAATATAACTAAAGAGGCACTGAAGGAAGATGATTACTTGGTAATCCACCCAGATATGGTCAGCAGTTAGAAATAGTACAGGAAATATTTTTGATAGAGAAAATGACATTGTCTCAGAGTGAATGAAAATGTGTTTAACAGAAAATGGGACAAATGGGTATGGTTTAGAAATAAAGACATTGGCAATATATGATTTTTCTTGACAGTAATGTAAATTAAGAGTTTAATAAGCAAACAGAGCTACAGTACTAGTTCTGAAATGTAACTGCACTCTTTGCAGTTGAATTTTTAATCTTATGTGTTTGTTTTATTTGTGTACGTATAAAGGCAAAGATTAAGAGATTAAAAAAATTTGCACTACCTCTTGGCGAAGCAAAACATTCAGTCCCAGCATAAGAAATTTACTTTTAGTATTCCCTCACAAATATGTGGGTGAGCCATGTCAATCAGCTAGTCTCAGCCTTGTCTCACCTGGACTGCAACCTGCTTTTAATAATCATAAAGCATTAATGTAGTTAATTGATTCTATTGTGCATTCATTATGTAGCTAGAGGTTAGCAGAGCCTTTGACTATCTGCCTGATGCCTTCTCAGAGCCTGGCTTCTTAACGACTGAAGACCTGCTGCTTCAAAGGTCAGCCTCAGTCTGACCCACTCTCTACATCTAAAATCTTCACTTGCCGTGCCCCCAAAGGCCTTCTGCTCCCAAAGGAGGCAAACATGCTTATTTATTAATTTCCTCCATCTCAGACTATGACAGGAATCCCTCATTTAGCTGGTTCTGCATGGCAGCAGCAGTCTGCGCCTGAGCTCATGCAGTTGGTGAGGGACCCAAGTGACGTTTGAAGGCTCGTGAAATGTGCAATGAGCAGTTAGTTGCCAACTGTATACTGGTCCACTGGGATTCACAGTTTACTGAGCTTCACTGATGTGAGGTTTAACACAAACATAGGCACGCAGATCACTTAAAATCTGTGTTTGTTCGACAAAAATGGAGATTAAAGAAATCTGAAATCTCTTTGTATCCATCTTATCCTGTACTTTCCTCTACTTTCAGTTTTTCTTCAGCTTTAAATGAGTGTGTGGTCCATGGCCCATTCATGTCATCTTTAGAACTTTACAGTAACAAGCATGACCATTATTGTACCTTTTAATAAAAATAGTTTTTGGCACATCAACATAACCTATAACTCTAATTTAATCAGGGCAATGATTGGCTTAATCATGCTATAATTGTAGTCCATTTTCAAGCTTTAGCCCTAAGTTAGTTTGATAGGAATTGTGCAACCCATTATCCATCTACTGCACGGCAACATTCAAATTAATGGGGCCATTTTCATTTCTCATCCATGTTTTTTCTTTCTGCTATTTAGTTTTTTCTGTTTTCTACCTATCTGAAATGCCCTATGCACTACAGTTTTTGTCTCTGCTAGCCCTGCCCTTGATCTGGGGAAAGTGTAGACCAATTACCTCTTCATCCTGTCAGCTATCGGCTTTACTAGGAGGGTGTAGCATACAGTACATTCATCCAGTCACACCTAAATGTGCTTTTAGGGGCGCATGACTGAACTGAATGTTGGTAATTTAACCCTGGGTGTCTGCAGTGGTGGATTAGAGTTTGATTTAGGATTAGAATAGACTTGATCTTGTGGGGGTACATTTAAAATGTAGTAATTTTTACTTATAACATCATCATATAACATTTTTCATGACCCCCCCCCCTTTACTCATACCTTTACTCAGAGTACATTTTAACTGACCTATTTTTTTTTATTTTTAACTTATGTACTTTTTTTTCTAATAATTGATTCAAATAAATTAAAACATCTTTTTAGTGGTAATACTCTTCCTTCCTACTGTTTCTATAATGAGCTGTTTTTTTTCTTTTCATTTTTTAAGTTATCAGTGAATTTATGTTTATGTTTATGCTTATAGTTTTGCCAGTTTGTTTTTTTCCACCTTCTCAGCAGAACAAAGTCTTAACAGCAAGTATCTGAATCTGAACAATTTGGACAAGAGGGTGTTGTTTATTTTTTTAAATACTGCTTCGCTATAGGGCAGTGGTAGAACAAACTGAATAAATGAATGGTGATTTCAGAACTTTGAGGTTTGTCATAATAATACCAAAACCTCAAGAAACGTTAATCATTACCGCATTTTAAAATGCATTCCCTTGAAGAAGGAGCACAGGTATGTGCTCTGTTTGCAATGGATTTTTTCTGCATTTTGATTTTGGTTGGGTAAGGTGATATAGGTGATGTCTCACAGCCATGGGTCTTCTTTTTTTTTTCAAATATTCAGAGCAGTAAATATTACTGTGAGCTTATTTTCCTGTTATTGTTTCACATCTGGATTGAATCTGAATCAGACAGGACTTGCTGCTTCTTGCCCCCACAGCCTGTTGTTGTAGTGACCTGCCTGGAAGGGAGTTTTAATTGCAGCACTCACCTGTGTGTGTTTCTTTTTCTCACCCCTGGCACGTCAGCCTGTTGCTGATTATAGAGGCTCAGCCTTGCACCACACATTTCCCAACATCAGCTCTGACCATGTTCTGACTGGTTCACATTCTTCACTGTTTTTCCTTATTTTTTCTTATTTTTCCCATAAGGTTGTGACACGTTGAATATTTCTAGCAGTGCTATGGTGCTGTGGATTAGCAACAAAAGCTGATAGTTGTTTATTTTTGCATGTTTTATATATTTATTTTTTCTTCACTTTGCAACCAAAGCAATGGAATTTGTTTTTGGTAAGCCATGTAAAAAAAAAAAAAAAAAAGATCATTCTTAAGTGTCAGCAGCACAATATGTATAATAAATCATACAATTTCTCATAGCATATCATATTTTTTATTCATTTTTTTCCTACCCTCCATACCGCATAGTGGTTTCCATTCTTTTCCATCTAATATGAAAATTAACTCACAAAACTGAAGCTTGCTTGTGAGAGGTCACAGTGAACATCAGGTCTGCTTTTATTTTTGTCAGGGTTGCATTATGGTTGTGTGGAAATGCAGTACAGACTTTGCAAATCAGTGAACTGCATTACCATGCAACAATGACATTTACTCTGACAACAATTAAAGAGGACATGTTCTTTAATGTGATTGATTACCTAACTTTTGGAAGTCAGTGGCTGCTTAGAAAGTGGAGGCAAATAATACAAAATCTGCGAAAAATGATGTCATATAAAGCAACCCACTCTCACCCCAGTGATATAACTAATACTGTTGTCCAGAAAGAAAGTCATTCAGTGTCTTGCTCACTGACACCTTGACAGTATACATGAGAGCTGATTGACAGATTTTTGCTCTAACAGGTCTCAGACCATTGACACCACAGTCATGAGGTTGTCTGTGTAATCATTGGACCATTCTGCCATTAACCACTCTCCTACATCTACAGGAATACGGAGCTCATATGCCAGTCAACACAGCCAGCTGGGCCAGGACTTAAGGTCAGCCATGTCCCCAGACCGCCACATTGCACCAATTTACGAGGATCGGACTTTCCATGGCCCATTGTACCGCAGCCCCAGCCACACCCAGCAGGGCACCCTCTACAGGAGCACCTCAGGTTGGTCCCACCTAACTTGATAAAACTCCAGAGGACAATAACTCATGTAAGGACATGTGTCAGCAGGATATCTAAGGCACATCACACATGTCAGGGTCTACATACTGGTTACCAGGAAGAAATAATAGCTAACAAGTCTAAGTCTGAAAGGGTCCCAACGGGAGATCATAATTGCTGCATCAATGCAAAAATGGACTGCAGTGAAATGGGGAAAAAATGGGGAATTGATGCTATAGTGCACAAACAACACAGTGTTCCGTTTTTAAGTGTGTTGAGTGTGACAGATCGGCAAATTTCCAAACCTACCAGAAACTCCATTTGGTTTTCTTATTGACCTCCCTTTTCTCTCCTTATTGCTCGTGCTGTCCCTATGTCTTCACGCAGCAGACTCATGCAGGTCAAGATAAGCACTTTTCAAAGCAATTTTTCCGTTTTAACGTTTTTATTTCAAGCAGACACATCTTCACATCAAGAGCACTTTCTTTTTGTTATCTTGCACAGATGTTCCCTTTGTCTTGTCTGATTCTGGTGTATTGTCTTCCTTGGGGAACACCATTTAATGCCCTTTAGCGCTATATATGTTATGTCTTTCTTGCCTTTCTCTCTTGCTTTCTGTTTTTCTTTTTCTCCGTCATCCTCTCCTTCCCTGCCTCTCTTCCCTTCCTCTCTCCACTGTCAGACAGAAAGGGTGAGACATGAGTTAATAGGCAGATACTGATATGTCATCCTGCCACAAAGGAGTCCATTACCCGTGTGTCACACTGAGAATGAGAAGAAGGATGAAGGGGCCAGGGGACAGCTTGGTTACCCACGTCCACAACCTGCTCTCTTCCAGCTCTCCTGATGTTGGCATTCTACTCTCATCATCCCTCCTGCCTTGGATACACATGCTTAGCTTGCACTGACACACACACTCCATTCAGCCCACTCCTTGGCACACTGGAGATCTGCTTAGACTGATAAGTTCACCAATAAATGCTATTGATGCTGCGAAGAAGCCCTACAGACAAGCTACTATAATGTATTTAACCCAGCTTTATTGAGAAAAAACAAGTAGGGTGGAGCTTGAGAGGGTGTTCAATATGGAGTGTTTGTAAGAGTCAGCTCATTAGAAAAATCCAATTGGATCCAAGAGTAGTTTTTGTTATGTTTTAAATGGAATTTCAATGGGCCATTTTCCCCCACCGGCTTTCTGTCCAGTTGTGTTTCTGGAAGCGTCCACTGTACTTTTTTGTACAGGTGGGAGCAAGGTTTTTTATTCATTCATTCATTTTCTACCGCTTAATCCTCTGTCAGGGTCGCGGGGGAGCTGGAGCCTATCCCAGCTGACGATGGGCGAGAGGCGGGGTACACCCTGGACTGGTCGCCAGGGCAGTCGCAGGGCTGACACACAAAGACAGACAACCACACACGCACACACTCACACCTACGGGCAATTTAGAGTAGCCAGTTAACCTAATCCATGCATGTTTTTGGGATTGTGGGAGGTTCAAACCTCTTGCTGTGAGGCGACAGTGCTAACCACTGCACCACCGTGCCGCCCAAGGTTTTTAATGTTAAACAGAAATATTGATCCTCGGCTGAAAAAACGAGGAATGGTTCAAATGGTCCAAACAGCTCTGGTAAAATCGCTAAGCTACACTGTGTTGTTTATAATTTGTCTCCCAGTGTCTTTGGCTCCGTTAGGTTACATTTTGGGAGATAACCATATTGCAGGGTAGTGCTGGTTCCCAACACAGAAGTGCACTGATGTGAGAAATTATGTTTTTGGAGCAGCCCCACAAGTTGACGTCTTGGTTCTTGGTAGGAGGGTGTTTGAGCACGCACATGCCCAGTCCTGTTGCATAGCTGATAGAGATCTGACCAGCGCAGCAGTCACACTGCCACTATCACGTGGCTCTGGTGAGAAGGAGGGCTAAATCCAACCAGCTTGTTTATGCAGTTCTGTATTTTGTGACCCATTGTGTTAAAAAACTAGGTCATAATATCACTTGGAGCAGATTTAAAAAAAAAAAAAAAAAAGGATGATGACTGAAGCGACATGCTGTCAGGCTGAATATTGGACCTTGTCTGGAAGAATGACTTTCCTGCATGTTTGTGTTTGTGATGCTTCCACTCTACTAGTGTATCTCTGACTGTTTTTGGAGCTGGTCATGGTTTACCATCGCCTCTCTGCTGTGTTTGCAAAAGTCAGCCTAAGAGTACAGTGGCGCAAAGGAGCAAGAGGGAGGTGAAGAAAGGATTTATGGATCATCGAGCAGGTTGAGTCCTCCTGTCCTCTTTGAAGACCAGCAGGATCCCTCTGGCTAAACACAGTCTTGTAAAAACAAAACAACAAGCAAACAGGCCTTTGAAGAAGAAGACTTCTGCTTCGTGGAACCATGGGAACTGTGTTTTATCCTCAACATTTATTGGTTCCAGATTTGAGAATTTGCTGAGTCGGTCAGAAGAGCTGCATGTTTGTATTTTCAGCTTGGTTTAAAGTTATATGCTGCCAGTGTGCGTAGCTCACACCGGTTTAGCTCACAGTTTAGCTGAAAAGGTCTGAATGCTGCTAATCTTGTCAGCTCGCACGTGTTATTAATGTTGATAATTTTTCTCTAAATGGTTGTGGGGTTTTTTTTTTTTTTTTTGCTGTTGTTTTTTTGTTTGGCTCTCAGGTGTGGGGAGTCTCCAGCGGACATCCAGCCAGCGCAGTGCCATGACCTACCAAAGAAACAACTATGCGCTTAACACAGCAGCCACCTATGCTGATCCATATCGCTCAGCACAGTACCGGCCCTCCGATCCAAACTATGCTCGCCAGCCTGTTGTCATGGACGATGGTGCCACCCGCTCACCCTCCATAGACAGCATTCAGAAGGATCCCAGGTAAGAACTGGTCACTTCTTCGTAAAATGCTGTGCTTCTAAACTACTAGATGTAGCCTGAGGTTAAACCTGTGTAGCGCAGCTCAAACCAGCCTTCCAAAGGGACTACTTATGCTTACAAGGCGTCCCTGTTCTGCTGGGTCAACACTGGTGTCCACTTACTATTCAAACAGAGGGCCCCCTGGGTAGTCACACGCAGCTCTAGCCATTAAACCGGCTCTACTGTGCCTTGGCCATTTAACAATACATTCTCACATGCACTGAAGTGCTGCATCAGCACTTGTCGTACAGACGTGTGTAAGTGTAGAGAGTGGGTTGACCCCTGCAGTAAACCCGTGCTCTTGTACATTGGGAGCTTTGTTTACACCCTTTAGTGTAACTACTCGAACTACTTGAAGTGAGTGCACCGGAGGGACCGCCATGACTCAGGTCTATTCAAACAGGATTTCTCCTCAGGAAGATCTTGGAATGTGTTTTCCAACTTTGGAAGCAGTTTGACCACCCTGGGGTCTTATAGCCTATAATTCACAATGAGGCAATAGCATTTCTGCCACAACTTAAACTCCTTTTGTCACCTAGTTTCAGATCCATGTATGTAGCTGTTACTCTATCTTACTTTGCAAGTTATATTTTCTTTATCAAATGTAAGACAAAAGAAATTTAGAGAAGTAACGTGCTAGTAGATTTGCAACCAAATTTGCAAAAAGTTTTTTTAAATTGACTTTTTGCGTGTATATTTCAAGAGCAGTCAAGAAATGATACATTCTGCACTTTTTTACTTTAGTGTACTGCATACAGAACAGTAGTAATCCAAGTGTGACCAAAGTGGATTGTTACATAAAACCAGATGTGAATGTAATTTCCTGGACTTATCAGTTTGCCCTGAGGTGCTGAAGTATTCATTTTGAGGGAAACTGTGCCCTCAGTTTTTAAGGAGACAACTGTATTACTGTCTCCGTCGTCATGCTGATACCTTTGTGCCCCACCTGTGTTTCTAGGGAGTTTGCGTGGCGTGACCCAGAGCTAACAGAGGTGATTCACATGCTGCAGCACCACTTCCCTTCAGTGCAGGCCAACGCAGCCGCCTATCTGCAGCACCTGTGCTTTGGCGATAATCGAATCAAGGCTGAGGTAGGCACTGTGGGCATTGTGCTGATCGTATACTGTCTCTTAGTGGAATGACTTTACTTAACCACCTTAATTTTAGATAATTATTGCACAATATGAACATTTTTGTGCATTTATCAGTGCTAGTTGTGTCATGTTTAAAGGGAAGCTGTAGCTTATTATAATTTTTTATTTTAGAAGTTCCATCCATTTGTTCTGTTCCACTCAAATTCACCAACATCACAAAAAATTGTCCAGACCCCAAATGAAGTTATATTCATTTGGAAGCGAAAACAAAGGCTTTGCCTGTGCAGTGAGAGATTATTAGCAACATTAAGGCTCACTTTTGGTTTTATCTGCCAGTAAAGTTGATCTGCCAAATCTACTGGCTTCTCACTCTTGCCTATTGCATAATATGCCATATTTGTGTGTTTTTGCCCCATTCCAAGACCTCAGCATCATAACCAAAAGAACTGATGGCTGGGCCTATAAACCTATTCTGACAGTAATTTTCCTTTAAAAGCCAATTTTTAGCTATGCTCTAGCATCTAAGTATACTTAGTGTGTAAGTACAGCCTCACGGGTACAGCTTCCAGCCAGCATTCAGCTGATCATTTGTGAAGCCAAACCCTAGTTTTCAGTTCTGACCCTTCAGTCACAGACTCCCTCTGGATTTTCACAGTTTAGCAGGGAGCTTGTACTGCCTCCAGAGGTGTCAGCACAAGATGGGGGACAAAAAAAAAAAAAAGAACTGGAAACAACGACTCAGCAGGGGCTTCACAGCCTTTGTAGAGATTAAATCTACTGCAGATTCACTCACACAGACACCAAGACACACTCACACTGCACAGTCATATCATAAGCCAATGAAAAATGCCCACAGCATACAGCATCAGTAAAAAGAAAGAAAGAAAGAAAGTAGACATACAGGAATCCATCATTCCACGTTTTTTTTCCTTCAAACATTAAAGGTCAATCTTATCCTTTCTCAACATAATTCATTTTGGTGAAAGAGGTAGAGTTTTGATAGGAAGGCACAGACAGACGAATAAGACATCAGATATGAAGAATGTGTTTTTATTCTCTTTATTCTGCCAAATAATAGCATATTATAAAATGATTCATACTAGGCAATGAAAAGCAGGAAGCTTGTTTTGATAAGATTTTTTTTTCAAGTAGACTTCATTCTTTGCTCCAGAAGAAAATGTAAATTTAATCTTTCAAACTACCATCTCCTGTTGTTAAGGCTTTTTCTGCAGTCATAGACTAGCATTATTTTTCCAAATAATTTGTATCTGGTATGAATACATTCCCTGTGTGTAGATTCTCTTGTCATATGAATAAATTCATGATTTTGCTTTTCAAAATATATAAGCTGAAAAATTCTGACCACTAGTCAGAATCATTTCCCATCAGAAAATGGTGTGTGATCTCATTCGCCCTGTCTATAGGTGTGTCGGCTGGGAGGAATTAAACACCTGGTGGATCTGCTAGACCACAAGGTCCTTGAGGTCCAGAGAAACTCATGTGGAGCTCTGAGGAACCTTGTTTATGGCAAAGCAATGGATGACAATAAGATAGCTGTGAGGAATGCAGGAGGCATCCCAGCCCTGCTCCGCCTGCTGAGAAAGACGGTAGATGCAGAAGTGCGGGAGCTTGTCACAGGTAAGTCAGGTGGGGGAGGTCTCAAATTCTAAGCTTGATGGAGTTTTAGCCCCACATCTTTGAAAATGTGTGCAGTATTTTCCACAAAATGATGAAACTTTACAACATTCTTTCATTTCCTTTCATCAATTCAATCTAATTTGCACTCAAAAAAATGGGCAACTGAGGGCACAACAGTAAAAAAGCAACAAATCCTCACATTTAAGAACCTGCAACCAGAGAATATTTGAAATCTTTACATGGTAAATAAATGAAACAAGTGATCAATTACCAACATTGCTTTCGAATTATTGGTTGACGGACTAATCAGTAATCAACTCGTCATCTTATCCTGTATATTTTATTGAGCAATGTGGTTCATAAGAAGACACTGAATCAGCTGTCACTCATTTTGGCAATAAAATGTGTATTGATTAGTCATTTTAGACTTTAGACAGGGGGCCATTTCCGCACCAGGGCCTTAGGAGATCCATCATGGGGGTCACAGCAGGACAGGGTTGTTACACAGCCTGTGCAAAACATGATGAATTATTTACCTGATAAACCTGTTTTAGGAGAGGTAGTTACAGTACTGCGTGGAATAGGTTGCTCATGGCTTTGATGGTATCTAAATGTAGCTACATGGTTGTCTGCTCCTACATGTTGTGGTTCAATATACAATATTGCTCTCAGAGTGAATTAAGATACTCTAACTAAACAGTTAAACTGGCTGCTTACTGTGGTCTATCCTAAGATCAAAAATGTTGTACTAATTGATTCACGGAGGCTTTTCTTTAAGGTGCTTCTACTGCTGTCACCCCTGCATGTGATTCATGCAAAGAAATGAAAGCACTTTTCCACAGGATTCATATTCTTTTATTACTTAGACTGCAGAGAGGTTTAGCTCATTCTCTGTCTGAAAATTGTCCCTGACAGTCTGCTTATCAGACTCCTCTTCTTTGCATTGGACTATGTACGGCATGGTTGTATTTGTGTGTTGTCTGTGCTCTGCAAACAGGGTATAAATCCATGTTGTTTTGGATCAGGGTGGAGCGCTACAGAAATAAGCAAGCCAAGACATTTGGCTCCCAGGTGGCTGAGTCAGCTGTTTGTGCTTGACTTCAGCCCTCGCTCTAACATGGTTTCAGTCCAGCGGCCCTGAGGGAAAACAATACAGCCGGGGTACAAACAAAACACTCTGAAGCATTTGTATATTGTCTGGGAAGAGATTGTCTTCAGTTTTGTATGTAAGTGTCTATGTCTTTGCTTAACACATACCATAGGAGAAATAATCAAGTATGAACATAATTCGTCTCTGCTCACACTTGTGCCTGTGTTATAGAACAATTAAGTACACGGGTTCATGGCCGAGAACCACAAAAAAATCTCTCTCCCTACACTCCCTTCATTCAAATTTCAAAAGGCTGAACAGACATGTATTGCCCAATCAGAGACAGCAGCTTTAGTGTGAGCTCTGTTTTTCCCTTTTCATCCACTAGTCAGAGAGCCTGCTGCGGCTAATTGGTAGTGCAGGCCCCAGGATGGGGAGCAATTAGAAAAGGTCAGTACTGCTGCATCACCTCTGGTTGAATTACAGCTGATGAGAACAATCCACATAAAGAGCTTTCAGGTGGATGACAAGGGCACCCCACACCATAGCTTTAAGTGGAGCAAATAGAGCTCAATCACTCACCCACAGCTCCTTTCCACTTACGAAGCACAGTTTGAGCAATACTAACAATCTGAATTATAACACCTTCTCAAGCAGTGCTGTCTAAGGTAGTTAAGAAGTTCACCGGTTGTCAAGCTCCTGTTGTGTCAGTGGCTCCTTCTCGACTCCCCCCTGTGAGGTCCAGGTGTCAGCTATGCTTCATTAGGGCTAGCTACAGGAACAGGCCACCCCTTGCTACGGGTCAGGGGTCATGGTGTGGGGGACACACAACATGATCTTAGCTCCCATACCTGCCTTGTCTTCCAGCAGCTGTTGCGGTTATTGTGCTGCCTTCAAACAGCCCTTAAGCTCAAAAGGCCAAGCCCATAGCACTGTTATTAGCTCAGATAGTGGGGACACTTGACACTTGAAACTGGCACTCGCATGGACACACACTCACAAAAGCAATTTTTTGTTAACCTGTTTTTGATATTACATAAAATATAAAACAAAACACTGAAATGAAGGTGACATATTTTAACACTATCCTGCTGTTTTGTTTTTGCTTTTTCTCCAGTCTTCATGAGACCATAATAACATATGTAGTACTTTATCTAATTGACTGTGTATATTTTTGACCATGGTCAAACTACTTCCACATTTTGTAACAGTAGCGTTCTTCCTGCTTGGCATTGTTGCCTGCTGCACCTATATTGCTGCACACTGGGTCAGCTGCAGGGTCGTCAGCCGGAGCCACCATTTAATGATGTTTCGCTGCCTACCCAGAATATCTCCCAGTGGGGGAGAAGTGGGCAGTTAGGGAGGTCTCCCCACCACCCCATTCAGCTGCCCTTTTTGTGGTACTGAGCCTCAGAAACTGTCCCTCCTCCGCAGCCACAACCAGTAGCCTGACTTC
Organism: Toxotes jaculatrix; assembly: GCF_017976425.1. Lineage (NCBI taxonomy): Eukaryota > Metazoa > Chordata > Actinopteri > Toxotidae > Toxotes > Toxotes jaculatrix. The sequence continues at coordinate 13,389,589 of NC_054408.1, read as the reverse complement.
TCAGCCTCCTCTGCCAGTTCTTTGATGGCCCTCTGTAGGCTTACCGCACTCATACTAGATGCACAGAGGAGTTGGAGTTCTGATTTGCTGGGTGAGTTGTTGCGGTCTAACCAGCCTCATTGCACTCCGCTGCCAGTTCAGGCTACTTGAGCTGCTTGAACTCGTGTTGCTGGTATCCACTTCTCCCAAGGGACAGAAAGTTCAGTGATGAGGATCTTCTTGGCAGCTGTGGACCACATTCTGACATCTGGTCTAAGAGTTGTTTGTGTGATCTCAGGAGTAAGCAGAGATGTTGTCTTTCCTGCTGCTGTCTTCTGTACATTCTTTCCAGGCTTAACAAAGGGAAAGAGGGGACAATGGTGATCTGAGGAGATGTTTGCCCCCCATCCCGAACTTATCCAACAGCTCTGCCAACTTCCTCAGCATCTGGTTGTGTTGCAATATGAAGCAACATTTCTAGCACATAAAGTGTGTCAGACTTGTTAGTGCTCAACACCTAGGGGTCTGATATGTGTAGATGCCTATGTATAATCAAAATAATAACTGGAGGGCCAAGTTACAGGGAAACCTATGGGGGGGGGAAAGGGAAACCTATTTTGGTACTGATATGAGTTTGAAAGCTCTTGAAAGCAGTTTGACTGTTGAGTAGATTCCATGAACTTTGGGCTGTGATGCAGGAGGTTGACAATGAACTAGTCTAGTGCCAGACACATTGCAAACTTAGTGACCAACAGTCAGCCACAGACATTCAGTGATGGCCCAATGTACCTGGCTCAGTGTTAGTTCCTGATCAGTGATCTTTTGACATTCATCCTCGCTGTATTGAATCAAAACCCCAGAACCTGTTACAGCTGAGCAGCCACAAGTCAAAAGAAATGTCCATCTAGTTTTCAGTTCAGTTAATTCTTGGATCAGTGCTTCAGCAGCTGTTACGAACATTTTAACCAGCTTCATATTTTTCAGCATCTCTTTGTTGAACCTCTCCATGATTGCACTCTCTGTAGTTTAGCTTTGGATGGACTTTGGGCCTGGGTGTGTTTATCATAGGTCAGTGTTTAAAAGCCAGACCAAGGCACCAGGGAACATGCCACTAAGCAGAGTTACTCACACAGGTCTGCTCCATTTGACTGTCAGTATTGCTGCCAGTGTTACACCACTGACATCGCTGTCAGTCACACTTCAATGATTTCTCCGGCATGCCTCCGCCTCCACAGGACTGGACTGAAATCCTGCAGAGAATTTTAATTTCTACAAATTGACATTAGAGTGGGTGTGGAGGAACTTATCTAGGGCAGGCGGATTGTGGAGTTAAAAGAACCGGGATGGTCAGTTGGTCAAGCAAGCGTGAGAATTTATGTGTTATCTCTGCATTAGTGATCCTATTTCAGGGCAACTCAAGTAACTCAAGTAGCCTGTGAGAAAGGCAAACACAGACCTGAATGTGCTTGCGCGAGGAGCAGAGCTCAATCACCACAGAAGGATTTGATTGAAATGGATTCCTCTCCCTGAGTATAGCAGTGGTAGTCCACCTGATGCTATGGTTTGGGCATGCAGCCACACACACTGATAGCAAGCTCCAATAAATAGCACATGTTCCATTTTAATGCTCAAGAGCCAACTATCACTCCACTCTCATCTTTGCCTTGATATGTTGTCAATATAAAAATGAAACAATGAAAGTTCACTTAAGGATTTTAATGGGGTTTAAAGTACTTTGACATAATCTTAATAAGGATAATGGTAAGTGAAATGACTGTTGATTAAATGACTGGCAGAAACACTGTTTGGCGGGCATGTAAATCTGTCTATATATCTTCTTGCCAGCACTGCGTCTGAGTTGGGCTCCGGAGCCATATTATGGATTATTACCATCTCCACTGGTTCAATTAGCAAGAAAGGGGAACGGCGTGTTGGGAGAGTAAACAGTGGAGGCTGAGAAAGAAGAAGTCAGGAAAATGAATAATTATTTATGACCTCTCCTGGTGAGGTGTCCTTGTAAACAAAATACATATACAAACACAGACAGAGTTCAGTGTAACAGCATGCCCTGGTCTGTAGGTCACGTACTGTGTTCTGTATTTACATACCAGGGTTAGCTAGTTGAAGAGCAAAAACAATTGCAGAAATGTAAACATCATGCATAAGTCATGAACTAATTACACTTGGACCACTAACACACATGCACGCATACTGTATATGCACTTTAACATTTTGCTGTGGCGCCACTGGATTTGAGTATTGGTCACGTATGTAGTCCTGCATCTTTACAGTTGATTCCAGCTCGTGCGGCATTAGCCTCCTCCAAGGTTACTGGTACCCTGCAGAAGTTAGCCTGTAGTATAAGCCCAGCAGCTAGAGCCATCTAATTAGAAGAACACGCTACATGCCGGCTAATCCTCGACAGATGCACCATCAAAGGCTGCCAGGACTGCTCCTGATTATCAGTGGTTACCAAAAGTATATTTGAATTGAGGGAACTGATGGCATAATTTCTAAAGACTTTACATTATTTATATTTCATTTCAAATGACTGAGCCTGTGCCATATGGATCCCCGCCTAGTCCTTTTTTTTTTCTCCTTTTTTTTCATTTCAAGCAAATAATCTTCGCCCCAAGGATATTCTGCCTAGATGAAATTTGATATGAATGTCTGATGCCTCGATGCTAGAGTCGTGGTTCATTTCTGAAGAGGAGTATTTTCACTGTGTGTGCGTGTCTGTCTCTGCTTATTTGTATGCCTTTGTTCGTGAACACATCCTCAGAAACTGAGCTATTAAAAGCACAAGTTGTTGGTTTCTCCGTTGGGTTAGCCTAACTGCACATGACAGCTGACATAACTGGAGGTTTGCGTGCCTGTTTCTCAGTGCCTGTGTTTGCATGTGGGTGTCTCCGCAGGGGTGCTGTGGAACCTGTCGTCATGTGATGCTGTCAAGATGACAATCATTCGGGACGCCTTAACGACTCTGACCAACACTGTGATCATCCCTCACTCTGGATGGAGCAGCTCCACCTTCGACGACGACCACAAGCTGAAGTTTCACTCCTCCCTGGTGCTGAGGAACACCACAGGCTGCCTGAGGTAAACCACCTGATGAACACACTTGGCACTAGCACCCCACTGTGGATATCTGATGCTATTACATCTAGTGGGCAGTGCCCTCACACTGTGGCTTAATTTTTTTTTTTTTAATTTTAATTACTTTATTGATCCCTCGTGGTGAAATTACTCTCTGCAACACACACACAAGCATGCACATGCACTAGAGACGCTGGGGCAGGGGGCTGTCTAGTGAGGCGCCCGGGCAGCTGGGGTGGATCGGTGCCTTGCTCAGGGGCACCACAGCCATGGTCGCAGAGGCAGGGGAGGCGCGTCTCCTTCACCACCTTTGCGCTTGGTTGAGGGATCGAACCCACGACCGATCTCAGGCCGGACCAAAGTCCAAAGCCGCACTCTTAGCTTGATGCGTCACGGCTGCCCCCATAATGAGGTCTTTGAAGAAAGACTGGAGAGACCCACCATAAACACATAAAACTTCATTCATTTTTAGATACCAATCAAAGTTGCATTTCCATAGCTTAGTATCAGAATGGTGTGTTTTTTATCTTAAGTAGTGGCTTTAATATCCAACATCAAAGGAAAATGACACTTTTGGTAATTGACTGGGCATGTTTTAGTCAGACAGCAAGAATTTTGACCCATCTTTGTTTCAAAGCCACCATTTCATAGACTATTACAGTCAAAGATGATGTAATAATCCCTAGCTTCTCTCCTGGGGCTTCTTCCTTTGAAGACATGCTGCATGTAGAGCTCAGCCTTTAATTGGTGACAGCCAGTTGAACTGTGTGTGTGTGTGTGTCTGTGCCTGTGTCTGTGTCTGTGTGGTTGTGCAAAGGTATGGTTATATGTGTGCACGAGCACATTTAGTTCCATATTTACTTAGTAAAGTACTACAATGACTTCAGTCAGACCACACACACGCTTCATACATTATTGATGGTGTATGGGGATGGCAAAACCCACATTACACATTCAAGTGGGACACACACAAACAGACACACACACAGCTGTCATTTTGTGTGTTTACATATGCTCATTTGTTGAGCAAAGACCCAAATCAAAGGCCTAATTTGTGTGTGTGTGCGCGTGTGTGTGTGTGCGCGCGTGTGTGCTTTTTAAAAGGAACCTGAGTTCAGCTGGTGAGGAGGCCAGAAAACAGATGCGCATTTGTGAGGGCCTGGTTGACTCACTACTCTACGTCATCAAAGCCTGTGTAAACACCTCTGACTTCGACAGCAAGGTACGCACTAAGGCACCCACACAAACACACACAGATACACACACTTAGCCAAGAGGAAAACATGCTGCCACATGATAAGAGACTCTGGGGAAAAATCCTACTTACTCTGTTTGAATCATTTTATTGCCTGTGTCTGAATGACCCTCACAGCAGCCAACAGCAAGTGTTTCATGTGCTTTGTCTCCCAAAGCACAACCCATACATGCACAATGGTGGACATTCAGAATCCAGTAGACTAGCTCATTGACCCGTTGTACAGTATATGAACATTTTTTTCACTGATTTAATTCCTACACAGCAGTAGGAATTAAATCAAATCTCTTAGACATACATCTGCGCACCGTAAAAGACATAAAAAGTCAAGTGGCTTATCTGTACTGTGGAGATCGTCTCCCGTGGGAACTGGACCTGTTCATTTTGTCAAACATATATTCTCATTGACATTCTGTGGGGTAAAGCCTGTACAGAGCTCAAGCACCGTGGAATTAAATCCATTTGCTCTGGTCCAGATATTCTTTCTAACTGGAGACCCTTGGGTTCCATATCTAATTGATTTGTAACGCAGTGAATAGCAGGGCTGTGTACCACACATTGGCTGTAGATACTGTAGCGTGCTGCACAGAGTTTATTGTATTGTAACTTTTGTCATGGTGATTTTGAAAGCCGATGCTATAGCTACCCACCCAAACCTCTTTCTTCCTCTGCCTGCCTTCAGATTGTGGAGAACTGTATTTGCACTCTAAGGAATCTGTCATATCGTTTGGAGCTGGAGATGCCCCCATCCCGACTGATTGGGGGGCAGGAGCTGGACGGCTTACTGGGCAACGAGTCACCCAGTAAAGAGGTGGATTCCAGCTGCTGGGGCAGGAAGAAAAAGAAGAAAAAAAAGAGCTTGCAGGAAGACACGGTGAGTGTGGCTCTTTTTAATAGAGGCTCAGAGTGGTATCCAAATTGTCAAAAGGTTTGCATTGTCCATTTTTTTTTCAACATGTACCGTATGTCAAGGTCAAAGGAACTTGGTGGGGTTTTTTGTAATAATAAAGACATTTTTGCAAGTAGTATGGACCACACACAGAAACCATACAGCCTATTTTGTTCTGCACTGTAAATGGTCACATCTTCAAAATTTCCAAAAAGTCCAGCCTGTGAGCAGGCTGACTAAACACTTTGGTTGTTTGTCCAGTGGGACGGTGTGGGACCCATCCCTGGCTTCTCCAAGTCTCCCAAGGGGGCAGAGATGCTATGGCACCCTGCTGTGGTTAAGCCTTACTTGACACTGCTGGCTGAGAGCTCAAATCCTGCTACTCTGGAGGGCGCGGCTGGGTCCCTTCAGAACCTGTCAGCTGGCAACTGGAAGGTACAGTACCAGTGTATTTGTGCGCACACAAAGAAATACACACATTCTCTTCTGACATTATATACACTGTTAAATGTGATGTCCTAGGAGACAAAACATCTATTCAACTGTTTAAGAAAGGATTTTACAGTTCACCTCATCAAAGTGGACGTCTGTTTTACACTTGGAATAACAAATGCTAAAAATGTGCACCTCAAGACCATCCATTTTCCTGTGTGACGTCGCGACCCTTTTAAAGTTTTAATGCCTTTTTTGTGCAGTTTGCAGCATACATTCGTGCAGCAGTGCGTAAGGAGAAAGGACTGCCCATCCTTGTGGAGCTCCTGCGGATGGATAACGACAGGGTGGTGTGTTCGGTTGCCACTGCTCTGAGAAACATGGCACTGGATGTCAGGAACAAGGAACTCATAGGTTAGGAGTCACACTGTTGCACAACTTTTCAGACTGTGATGGGTTCAGCTGGGCTGAATAAAATCATAAACAAACATGAAGATTCTTTATACTGACCTTACCTTTGCCCTGTTAAACAATGTAACTCTTGCTCATGTTGCACCGTGTTGTACATGGGTTCTTGGCTACATGCACAGTGACAATGCAAAATTCATTCACATATTATACTGATGTGCATTACAAATACATTGTCATTATCAAAATTATACTAATATCCAATAGACAGTGTAGGACATTCAGTATTGTTGAGATTTGATTCAATATTGACATGTACATTCAATGCATTACATTCAAGACAGCTTCATTTTTTGCATGACGTGCTTACTGACAACATGAATATTGTTTAACAGTGTGTTTGAAATCCATTTTTAAGACCAAATCAGAAACAGAATCAAGCTTATTTTGTGGTAATTTTTACTGCTGGTTGTTATTTTTCTTTTTATCTCACTCCAGACGTTTCTGTTCCATGAAACAGTCTCCTTCAATGAGAAACAAGTTTTTATGTGCTCTCTCTGTGTGGAATTAATGAGGAGTTACAGTTCCAGCAAGGCAGGGATGACGCCTGTAGGCAGAGGGAGGTGGAGCTGCAGTGTTGGTTTAAGGTGCTTTTGGTTGTGTGTATGTAGGAGGGGGTTGTGCTGCGCGTATCCAGGTCCTTCAGCTGGGCTGCTCTGCTGAAGGAGAGAGGGGAAACAATCCCTTTTTTAACACTAGGATGCACACACGCCAACGCCCTTGCAGTTATAATACAATGTCATTTAAGAAAACTGCCTACCTCACTTCAGTTTCAAGCAAAATGAATATATAATTTATAATACGCAAAGTGCATAATGTAGTTTAGGTCTCTGTGGCCTAAACATCCACTTAAGTTTATGTAAAAAAATTTTAAAATACGGTGAATGAATGTATGTGTGGCAACTTCCCCCTCTTCTCTTTGTGCATACACTTCTGCCCACAAACCTGCTGTACAGTGTGTCATAACGTATTAGCTGCATGTCTCGCTTTCCCTCCACCCTCTCAGGAAAGTATGCTATGAGGGACCTGGTCAACCGTCTCCCCGGGGGAAACACCACCCTGCTGTCAGACGAGACCGTGGCAGCCATCTGTTGCACCCTGCACGAGGTCACCAGCAAAAACATGGAGAACGCCAAGGCCTTGGCCGACACGGGTGGCATCGAGAAGCTGGTCAACATCACCAAGGGCAGAGGAGACAGGTGTGCTACAGCAACATGTATTTGTCCAAACGCTTTTTGTGAGTCTAGAGTACACGGGTGGTACAAACACATGCCTCAAACGTTCACCCAAACAGTTATCAGGAATATGTGGCTGGTGGCTGGGCTGCACAGACTGTCCTGGACATTGGACTGTGGGTGTTTTACCCAAACACATTCAAGCACACACACACACAGACACAGGAGTCTAAATGCTTGGAGAAGGAGAAGCCATAGCCACAGGGAAGGTGGTTTTGTGTGCATTGAGGTTGTATGTCCCTGTGGACTGATGGCAGCAGCTATTTCTAGCCCACTATATATTCAGTAATGTTCCACAGACTGAGGACACTCTTTTCCATCAATCATACTGTCCTACAATATTTACAGTGTAATTTATAATTAGGTTAATGTGATTCAAGTACTGTTTTAATATGTTTTTCAGATACTCTATGAAGGTGGTTAAGGCAGCTGCTCAGGTGCTGAACACACTGTGGCAGTACCGGGATCTCCGTACCATCTACAAAAAAGTAAGGCCATTGGGATTAATAACAACAGTAATTAATGATACCCATGATGGTTCTGTTAAACTGGCACCAGTCTAATGTTGCCTGTGCACAGTTGATAAATCATACATGTTTTAGTACACATAGTTTTTTTATATTAGTGATACTGTTACACGTGTGCAGCAAGTTTTAACTTGAAAGAAAGATGTCTTATAAATACCAAAGGTTTAGAACGTGGAAAGGTTGCTAACTGTGTCTTTTAACAATGTGGACTTACTGTGGACCACACAGCACAGTAAAATATTTCCTCTGTGACCAAAGAACGGGCATATTTAAAAATACCACACATGTGTTTTACAACATCCAGCGCTGCTCTGATTAATCAAAGCACTGCTTTTTCCTCCCTGCGCTTCCCCGACAGGATGGATGGAACCAAAACCATTTCCTCACTCCAGTGTCAACACTTGAAAGAGACAGGTTTAAGTCTCAGCCCACGCTCCCCACCAGCACCATTCAAATGTCCCCAGTCAACCACCCTGGTAGGTTCTTTCAGCCACAGGCCCGGCCAGATGAAAATAGACACCACCAGTGAAACAGGAAAACCTCTGGAATTTAATGTTGAAATGTGTTTTTCTCTTCACAGCTGCCAGTGCCACGTCGTCTCCTGCAATGCTGGGCATCAAAGAGCATAGAGACACTATCAAAGATTATCAGAGAGCACAGTCAACTATGCAATTTTATAATTACCAAGGGGACAACAGTATTCATAAAAATCAGTATACAGGTACACAAACAGTGCACACATCTGAAAGCCATTGACAGTGCATACAGCTTGTATATTAGTACTCCTTAAAATTTTATTCAATTCATATCCACTCTCTGCACCAGACTGCAATCACAGGCTACCCTCTGGTCCTCTCTGTGCAGGATGTTATCTATTTTATCCCCCCTAACACTCCAAGCAGAGTCCACGGTCACTCTCCTCTCCCTGCCAAGACACCCCTCTCTTATCATCTCCACCAAAGCCTGCGAGCCCTGAGACAGTCAAGCCGTTTTCACATATGAATTCTGGACAGTGTCCTGAGAATCAGGTCTGGGCGTCATCCAGAGTTGCTCTTTCACACACGCAGCACACAACGAGAGACTGTCCATTCTAGACGCATTCCCACCTATTGGAAACATTCACTTTGGTTTAGGCGAAGGGTGGTGGCTGCTTGGTACAGTGTGCAGGAGGCAGGATATAAATGTCTTCAACCCACCCATTCGCTCACTGTGAATTCTCCAGACAATCACGTGCTCTATTCACACATCGGCTCAGTCAGACATTACATGGACTTTGTACCAGGGAGCTAGCTAAAGTCCATTTACGTCTGGTTCAACTGATATTTGTGTTCACACATACAGCTCCTCTGGGTAATGTCTAGAAAACGTTGGGTTGCGGTGCATGTGTGAAAGCAGCTTCAGTTTGAATTTTTTTTTTTTTTTTTTTTTTTGTTGTGGTGGAGATGGTCTGCACAACAGTAAACTGGACCGAGCAGCCAGTGGTGGACACACACATTACAATGGTGCCATTGTCAGTAGGCCCAAGCTGCAGCTTGCAACTTGAGTGGGCACCGAGACTTACTACAGCCCGACGAGAGCTCCTGCCAGCCTACGCTGGTTGGTGGGAGCAAGGGGGAGGGCAAAGTAAACAAAATGAGCCGCAGCCTCCGCAGTCCATGTATTGCGTAGCAAAGTGGAAATTGAGTTTCAGGATTCCGCTGGTTGAATAAAGTGCCAGAGAAAATACCCATCCCATGGGCTGTGTAAACAACAGCACAGCAGCAGCCAGCTATCATTTGGTGTTATTTCTCTCCCCAGCTCAGCATAGCATTTTTTGATCCCGCTCTATCTAAATACAGACATTCGCCCTCTGGGTATGTGCAGACTTTTTCACAGCGTGTTTGCATTAGGTCCCACTGTTTGATGTACAGCAACACACTTTCTATTGTTGCTTTTTTTCCCAGGGTCTGGAAAGCCTTCTTCATATTACTACTCATCACCCACAAGAGAGGAGCCCAGAAGAACACAGGTGAATAAATGCTCTGAATTATCTGCTGCTGGTATGTCTGCTCTTATTCAGCCCTGCAGAGGTAGCCACTCGGGTGGGGAATAAGCTCTTATTTATGTTGTAGTTTGCATTATTAGATCAGATGGGACCAATTATTTATACAATTATTATTTTTCATACAGTGTTATTTAATTATAAAATTCTTTATACTGTAGTTAGAGGTGACTCACAATGACATAATATAATATAATATTATCACTTTAACCACATGTAACATACAGTAACACACATTCAGGACATTTAGCATAAAGTAATACAAAGTTGTTCTGTGTGGAAGTGGAGTAAACCTTTGCACCAAGGCAGCAGCTAACAATTATTTTTATTATCGATTGATCTGTTGATTATTTGTTCAATTAATTTAGCAATCAAAGTACCAGAAAACAGAAAAATGCTTGTCACAAACTCTCATAGACCAAGTCTGTCTTGTGGTGAAAGTCAAGTTTCACATTTGCGAAGCTGGAACCAGATCATTTTTGCATAATAAATAGCCTAAAAAGAATAACCAATTATTAAATTTAGTTGGTTGGTCAATCAGTTAATCAGCTAATTGCCCCAGGCCCACTATAGGTGTCATCCCATTCCTTGGAGATTCAACATTTTCTTCTAGGAAGTGTTTGATAGTATTGGTACATGGCCCTTGTTTGAGATCCTTCCACTGTACTGTATAAACCTGGCGAGGACGAGCGGCTCTTCCACCCCACTACACTAATACAAAGAGACTGACACATATTCCACTGCAGATAAATGGCGATGCTGGGAATGACCCAGCACATCAGCTATTGTCTGAGCTAGAGTGAATGTGACTGCTAGGATTGGGATAGTCTGGGTGCGTCTCAGGCACCTGTCACTGTGGGACACGTCCATGTGTGCCCATTCAGATAACGGGCACAGTGAGATGGAGGCGGGAGGGGAGAAGGGGGAGACAAAGAGAGGGTTCTCTTGTGTCCTTCATCCCATCACATTTAGACCAGCTAATGTGTGAAGGCAGTCATTATCCCATTTAATACAGACAAACAGAATTCCATCTATCATCTGGATTTCTACCATTTACCTTGAAGCAGTTTTCTGCCGCATTAGTGGCCGGAGAGCTTTGGGCTAGAAGGTGATTGATTAGCTTATTGTCTAAAAAAATCTTCAACCAGACAAAGGTGCATTTTGTTAAGATGTCCGTTTATGTTGTTACATTTTATTGCTGTTACGCAGAAGACTGGTTTGTGTTTCTAGTTTCTAGCTGTTTAGAGTAGAGACAGGAGAGTAGCACCAATCTTCTCATTTAACTCTCGGAGAGAAAGCGAATAAATATTTTTCCCAGAATCTAATTCCATTCCATTAAAGGGTAAAAGTAACACTGCCACAATAAATTTTGTCTTATGTACTGTAAAACTATAGGAGCATTATCAGAAAAATTTACTACCAATAGTAAAAGTACTTGTTAGCCCTTGTACGTCGGATTTTATTGTGCAGTACATTAAACTGCTGTTTAAAACTGTACTTCAAGTAATAATCCTTAAGATTGTTCAATTTGGCAGCACCTGTGTTACCAATGGTAATTTATTATGGAATTGGGGGTGTGAAACCTCTCAACATCCAACAGCTCCACTGATAGTAAATGCTGAAATGTCTGTCTTGTTTTGTAAGTGTTTGTTTTTTGGGGTTTTTTTTACAATGTGAATGTACTGTTACTTGTCACTGCTGGTTCTTAATCCTGTTCCAGTGAAAACCTGTTCACTGTAGTCTACCTGTCACCTTTCCTTGCAGCCTATGTATTATACAGAAGATCCCGGCAGGAGGAACTACGATACCTACAGAATGTACCTGCAGCATCCCCACAGCTATGACGACCCGTACTTGGAGGAGGTCATCACCTACCCACCCACAGTCGACTACAGTTCCCAGCCTCATGGACTGAAATCCACCACCAACTATGTGGACTTTTACGCTAGCACACGGAGGCCTTCCTACAGAGCAGAGCAGTATCCCGGTTCTCCTGACTCCTGGGTATAGGTCTGCAGATGCTCCTGTGTTACGATCAAGAACCTTCTTCGTCCCTGATTCTCATTTCAGGGTGCGAGGAGGGGCGTCTTCACCCTGCAGCAAAGGCGAAGAGCTGGCAGCACACAAGAACCGATAGACTTTTTCATGAACTTGGCTTTATAAGTGTGTTTGTTTTAAAGTGAATGTGTGTGTATGGGAGGGGGGGGAGTTCAACTGAGCGATGGCAGATGGAAAGAGATGGAATGTGTGCCAAAGAAGGAAATCAAGGAATGTTTTTTTTTTTTATATTTTATTTAGTAGAGGAAGATGGAATCATGCTGGGGGTCTGTTGAGGGACGAAACTGGACACTACCATGAAGAGACGCGTGTCCTGCCCTGTCTAGATGTTAGTTTTATTTGAATTAGGAAACTCTTAGCTGTGATAGCATGGTGAAAGGTGTGAGTCATGTGAGCAAGGGTCCGCGGTAAGAGTCAAGATGGGGAATATGTATGTGCTGAAGCCAAAATGGATCATGAACTCATAAAAAAAAAGAGAAATAAAAAATTGTAACCTAATGATGTTAGATTGTACAGAGGGATCACATTGTATCTGTACTTAATGTTGAAGCTGTGTAATGCCATGGAGTCTTGTACATTTCTTTCATTTTATTGTAAATACGGGAAAAAAAAACATGTTACCTGGTTTACACTCATCAGCACTGTTTCAAAAAATAAACTTGTGCCATGTTAAATCTCTATAGATATATAAATATGAAGAAATACGTGGGCAGAGATGGCATCATAACACAACCATGTTAAAATAATAAAAGGTCGGTTTTGTTTTTTAAACGCACCGTGTCATTGCATCTTTTTACAGCCACAGTGACAACATATATTTACACTTCCTGTTTACTACCATTTACTATGCAAACAAACGGGAAACGTGTGAGCATGAGGAGATCCAAAGGAGAAATCAGACTCTTCTCTCTTTTGAGCAGTTTTTCCCTCTGCAGTTATTTTCCTCTTGTGGGGGAAAAATGTTTCATTACATTGTATTTACACAGACATGGGTGGAGGGAGGCCAGCTTTAAAGCAGCAGACCTGTGTTTCATAAACTTCGCTCCAGCAGAACATTGAATCCTGACCAAGAGTGATCAGTACATGACACTGTGCTTTCACCGTTGGCATGGACCTTGTCACTTTCTAAAGCAGTGATCAGGCTTGTAATGAGTGAATGGTGTTCAGTTATGTAAAGGAGAACAAATAGTGCTAAAAACTGACCTTGCTATATCACCATGACCTCCATCTTCCATTCCCACCATCCTGTGTAGCCTGGGAGAACCCATAACAAACCAGTCCTGGCTATGAATTAAAACCATAATACTAAATAAACTAGTCCCCAGAAAATGTTTTTTTTATATACTAAACTTAACCACACAGAAACAGGTGGAAAGAGATGGAAACAAATTATGGTATCAGAGTTAACACTCTAAAACAGAAGTAAAGACCAAATCAACACTGAAATCCAGACAATGAAAAAATAGTCAATAGGATTCCATGTGCAGCTCCTCAGAATTTTATTGTACTTACACTCAAGAGTCTGTGATTGGCTGCAGATGCCCAGATTCACCAGTCAATGGTATGGTGGAAGAGAAATGTAAGGCTGTGGAAGCAACATGGCACCAGTTAGCAGTTACACAGCTGCCTGCAGGTATAAAAGTGTGTGAGTGACTAAAATAGATGAGCATCAGATTTAAAAAAAACAAACAAAAAAAACTTTCCTCCATTTTCAAACAGTTCAAATGTTCATGTTTGGGTTTAACCTGCTAGCACAGCCCTGGGGCACATGATGAGCTGTAGAGCCCCTACAATATGAACAATTGATTTCTCTGTATACACAAGGATGAATAGTTTTTCCATACTAGTTAATTACTAGGCACCAGGTTGCTGTGTAATGATTAGATTAAAAGAATTCATTTAGTAGTTTTAAAAATGTTGTTACCAAACTGAACCAACGTTCTTTAAATTTGATTTTTGCCTCAAGGACCTTTGAGACATTGCCTAAAAATCAGGCCATAAAGTGGGGCTGCCTTAAGGCCCTTGTTATGTCTAGCCTGGAGCTCTGGAGAAACTCCAGCAGCTGCTAATGTGTATTACTGCCCTCTACAGTCAATAGGAATATGCATCACGATGTCCACTTTGCACAGATTGCAAGGTACTGTGCACCTTCATGCACATGCAAAAAACAAACAAAAAAAAGTCTGTAAAGCATCATAACATTGCTTTACAGCAAAACTGTTACCCTGATTTCTCTACATGATTTAGCTACAGTTCAGCTAAAGCTGTGCTTTGACAGACAAAACGACAGTGGCCTAACATGTAGCACCAGTTTTGCTGAACCTGCTCTAAACCACACAAGCCAGTGAAATGCTAAATGACAGAACAATACTCCATACATGGCACCTTCAAGACCCAATTACATTTTATTACTTGTAACTGCAGAGGCAAGTTTGCAAGCCAGAAGTGATTATTTGGATTGACACATGTGGTTAACACACCCAGAGGTGCTTTGATATAATTTGGCTTGTTACATCAATGTAGTCATGCAGTTTAACTGACATCCCCCTAACTCTTCTGTTGTGTTGCACTTGTCACAACGTACAACTTTGTGTTTGAAAAAGCTCTATTTACCAGGCAGAATAACCCCTACACCCCATGACACACTCATAATGTTGGAGTTGGCCGTGAAAACATTTGGACATGTTACCTTCAGAAAAGCACAAATTCAAAATAATAAAGTTAATTCCATGTATCTGCTTCTGTGCATTGCACATGCTGTCTCACTGTCACACTGTTAATGTTATTAGTGACACTGTTCCTATTCCTGCTATGACAAGTCAAAATGTGTGCTGTGAAGAAGGCCTATTGTAGACCTAGTGTATATTCACATCCATTTTTACTTCCAGTTAAACAAAATAAATGTGTATTTTAGGATATTTGTGTGGGACTTGCAGCACCACAGTGCTAGTGTACAGGTATTTTTTTTTTTTTTTTACCCCAAAATAAAATGATGGTTTTATAAAGGGATTGAGGGAGGGTTTTTTTTTTTGTTTTTTGTTTTTTTTTTAATGTATCACTGACATTGTAATTTTTTTTTAGATTTAAAAATACCTTAATGAACAAAGTTAGAGTTAAAATGTGAATTTATTCAAGCTGCCCTGCCTCTGTCGGGGAGCTTACGAGCGTTTGGCTTAGCCTGTCCGGACTCATTTAACACTAAGAATAATTAAAACTCACTAGCCAACTCTTCCGCATTGTATGGTTTTGTCAAGATTTTTCAAAATAAGACGACCAAATCGCAAAAGTTCTTCAAAGTGCATTACAAATACAAACATTTACGACCAAATGGGACAGATTTCAGTCGCTGTTTCCAGTTTCACTTTTCGCTCAACATCAGTGAGGGAAAAAATAAAGAAAGAAAGAAAAAAAAAGAAAAAAAAAGAAATAGGCGTTTCTGTGACCGCAGATTTCCTGTAGACGTCATTTGCGCACGAGCATAAAAACATCGGAGTGGGCGTCGAGAGAAAAGTTTGTTGCTCACTTTACTTTTCTCCGGAAAGTTTTTCTCGTTTGTTTTTTTTTATTGAAAATGGTGCAGCAGCTGTCCAAATCTGGAGCCAAGGAGACTCCTGTGCTGAAAGCTGGCCACCCTCCAGCAGGTAAACCGCCGTTCACACAGACTTTGTGTTGCACTGTTTAATTTTTCACCACATTAGAAACCAAAGCGTTGTTGTGTTGTTGCTTTTTTTTTCACTGCTCGACCCAGATACAGGGAGCCGAGCGGAGCGAGACGCCGAGCCAACTCCTCCTCGGCTTTTCACCAAGTATTTTAGATACTTTTTGTGTCCTGGTTTAGTAGATTGCTTCGTTGCAATCGTATCGTAAGAAATAAGTTGTGTCGTTGATTGCTGTGATCGTGCTAATTGCATCAATAGGCCTGCTCGGCGTTTGCTCCCCTGAGTCGCCCAAATGCCTTTTATTTTGAAGCAGGCCTCGGCTCTGAGTCCAGTCAAAGTAACACCGTGTTCTCGCTGCCTAAACACTCATACAGGCTCAGGTTAATGCATGCAAACCCCCCTGCCGTGCGTGTCCATCACAGGGCACCGTTGTTAAGTGTGTTTGTTTGGTTTTTTTTTTTTTTTTTGTTTTTGTTTTGTTTTGTTTTTTATTATCATATTTTATGCCTTTGCATCGATGCCCATTAATGATGCATTGTCACACTGGTTTGCATGTGTAGTATAAGTAGTTTTGTGTGATTTTGTTTGCCCCCCCCCCTTTAATCCTCCTGTGACTCCCCTCAGATTTATCCCCGGCCCCCAGGTTGGGGAAAACACTGTTTGAGGCGACTTGCTGTACTTACCATATTTTGACCATTTGTATAGTTTTTTTTTTTTTTTTTTCAAACAACAAATTATTAACCGTCATTGTTTGAGTTTCTAAAAGCATTTTTTCAGTTTTGTGCTGAATTCCATGCACACTGCATACATACTAATCTTTAACTTCTGCAAAGCACAAGTGCATAAAGCTTACTACTTTATTCAGCTCATTTTTTTTCCCTTCAGGTAACACATTTAACCATTTTCTTTTCTGGGTCAACAGTGAAGGCTGGCGGTAAACGGGTGGCCAAGAAAAGCCTGGAAGAGAGTGCCACACATGGGACTCCAGAGAAGGAGACCAAGAGGTCTGATAAATTGAGGTAGGCCTACAGTCTGCATGTATAACATCTGATAAATGGATTTGAAGTGTTAACTCTTAAGGACGTAGAAATGAATGTTTCTTCAAACGTTAAGATGTTAGAATGTGCTGCACGTAGGTTACTGAAATTTGCTTTAAAGTTAAGTGAAGCTCTTATATTTGTAACCTGTTTTCTTGCAGCAGGTCTCTTGCCACCTCCAACAGGATGCAACAAGTTGGCATACTTCTGGCAGGAACGCTTGACAAGGTAAACAAAAGCATTGCCTTCTTACAAAAGCCAGTTCTCAGTTTGCATGTCGAGTAAACTCTTTCTGGGCAAACTGGTTTAGTTCCAGTGCCTCTGAGTCCACAGAGCCTTGTGGATTATAAACTCTTGCCTGATGTCTGTTTTGTTTTTTGTTTTTTTGTAGCTGAGCCACGACTTTCCAGAGACACCAGTGAGTGTCAGGCACAGCAAGGTGCGCCCTGCAGTGGAGAAGCCCCACTCGCCCCGGACCTTCTTCATTCAGCAGCCGAGGAAGTACTGAACAACACATGTTTCAGAAATGCCCCAGAGGGAACCACGTTAGGTCAACTGTGAAAGACGAACATGAAGTGTTAGACACATAAAGGGGTTCTGACAGGTTGTCTGTGAATTGATGATGGAAAGAAAGCTTTCATCAAGCTCTGTATTTACTTAGTATAAAAAAAAAAAGAGCTTTTTCAGGCTGTGCTTGTTTGTGATAATATTGTAAAGCAGTGCTGTAGCTGTATTTTCCAGCTGACGGAATAATCAATGGCATTTTGGTATCAGTATGTTTAAAGAGAGGGTTTAGGGGTTGTAAGTCAGGCTTGAGACCGTTGTTTGTTGTTTTTTGTTTGTTTTTTGTCAGTGAAATCTTCACTGTGTATTGCTTGCCACTTATTAGATTTAATAAAAAGCAGAAAATTGCATGGTATCCCTGTTTTGGAGACTTGTGCTTTTCTTTTGCAGTAAGTGGAGAATGATCACTAGGTGTCAGCAAATAGCCACTTATAAACTTAAGGACCAATTAAATGGAGGAGCTCAGTGAGCCCCTGCTTCACAAATCAAACTTTCAAATTATGTATTTTATATATTTTCAAATTATTATATATCTTGTGTGTGTGACTCATAGTTAAACAGTGAGAATGGAGGAGAGTCTAAGTGATCAAACAATTTTAAGAAAAACAGATCAGTTTGTGCTTACATGTAAAGAGGAAGAGGATAAGTCAGCGTTTATATTATTAACCTGAAACACATTGTTTCTAGATGTAAAGTATACATTCTGCTTTAGGGTCCCAACATTTATGTGTAAAGTTGTATCGTGACCATTTTGTAGCCAGGCACCGTCACCCAGTAGTTTAGTATGTAGGACAGAATGCAGAAACATTTAATTTAATGCTGTCTGTGTTATTTTTAACATAAGCCTTGTGCAAAACACATATGTGTGCCTCATACCCAAACATAAAAGCATGTGTTCTTTGTGTATCATTATGGTCGTGGTAATCACCATGACCATGGAAGAGAAAATGGACAGGAAAGTGGTTCTTTGGTTTTCAATCATTTTCTGGGATCATTTATAAACGTTGGCTTCATGGACACAGGCCTGGGGTGTGTTGTAAACAAGGTGGAAGAAGGGAGATATATGAGATGGATGGTAAACATTTTCTCAGTCTCCACTTTATACTCCTCAGCCTGCTTACATTACAGGGTTTACTTTCTTGTTTCTGTCATGTCATGTTTGTAAGGAAGAGTAAACCCCAATAGGTGGCAAGAGACAGAGAAGTTAAAACACCACCACAACACACACATTTTCTAACCTGAGGTAAAGTAAAACTGTGAAGAAGTGTTTCTCAGCAGCTTTCAGATGCTGAACCAGTGTCCACGCACATAAGGATTACTTGTCCTCTGTACTCCAGTCTACATGAATGAAGGAATTAATCATTTATTTTGACATCACGCAATTGAAATGGAACATCAGCACATGGGATACAACAATAATACCACATATATGGCAGTTGACGTTCATTTAACAAAGAAGGGATATAAAGTAAAGCATGCTTTACAGAAAACAAAACAGACATACATTATAAAAGATACATAAAACTAGACTTTCTGGCTTTATCCAGATAATCCGACAGTGCAAAAGCATCTTTTTTTCCAAGTTTTTTAATAGGATTTTTTCACCATTATTATTTTATTATTTACTTGTCAATATTTCTTGCGTGTGATTTTGTGTCTAAATGATCTGTTTCAATAAAAATCCTTGCGAGTGTAAAACAACAAAAAAAAAAGCTACATTATGTGTTATGTGTGTGTCATGTCCTTATGTTAATACATGGGTCTTTCTGTTTGCATCAGAAAGTCCACAAACAATATCTGCTGCTCGTTTGTTCGCCAAGAAAGTACATGATGGCAGCCTTGTAAACACAATGCGTCGACCTTAAATTCTCTGTGATGCTCATGCTGTTCACACATGCCTTTGATACCATCTGTGTGTGAAGTTCAGAGACCCCTTTGGCTCTGTTTGAGGAGTGGAGCAGTTGGTGGTCTTGTGACTTGCAGACATGGTGTATTTTGTCTGCCAGTGTCTGCCCATTCCCAGCCATCTGAGGAGCCTCGCTGACCCTGCAACGCCCACCACACTGCTGAGAAAACACTGCACACCGACTGTAGAAAGCCGCCACACACTGAGGAGTGGGATGACTGAGAAGATGTGGTCTGCAGGCTCAAAATGTGTTCCTATCACCACAGTAAAATATGCAGCCTATGTGATAAATAATACAGAATTACAATTAAAAATAACATTGAATCAGTGATTTTATTTATTACACAGTTGAACATTATTTTAGTGAGACTAATTTTACACAGAAAACAAGCTGCATGAAATATTACTGCCTCATGAGGTCGCCATAGACTAAGGTGTACTGTGAGTTTCACTTGCCAGACCAGGGTGAGTCCAACAGTCTAGAAAGCCTTGAAAATGCATTTTGTTTCAATTATACAATCGCATGAGCTTAAATTTGCACTTTTGAAACTTTTGCTTCATTATAAGTTCATTAGAAACCATTTTCTGTGCCTGTCCGGTGACAACATTTTAGTCTTTCCATAGAATTAAAACTGAAATTAGAAGTCCATAGTGCACACAGATTCAGCAGGAAACAGAAAGCCACTGAGTGAAATCCTGCTTTTAACAACCACTAATACAGACCTAAATCAATTATGCAAAATCTGCATAAAAGCTTTGACTTGTATTTCGGCCCTCTTCTAATGTCCATCAGCAAGGAGGAAGTTACACACAGTATAACTGCTAAGATTGTTAGACATTAAATGTAATTTAAATGTAGACATCAGTAAGTTCTTTGAAAATTTGAATTGGGTACAGGAGTGTGGAAAAAGTGTTCAGATTGTATACTTCAATAAAAATCTCACAATATAAAAAATACGCCATTACAAATCTTCAAATTATTTTTGGGCTGAGTGAAAGTGTAGAAGTATTGGCAGCAAAAAAGAACGATCGCTTTCCGACTGATTAAACATTAATGCAAAGCAGCTTTTTAATGTTGTAGCCAGTCCAGGTGGTGCCATGTTGCTTTTTATAACCTAGGAAGGTTTAATGTAGCAATGCATCATGTTTAATGAGCAGCTTTTTGCATCTAAGATCTTTACCTACAAAGTAGCAAATGACCACAGACACAAGATCAATATAAAGGAATATAACTTACCTTATAACTATATAATTATAATTATATAATAATATATATATATATAATTAATGTTTTTCTATTTGAAATGACATAAAAAGGTAAAAAAAATGCCCCAAGATTTCTTAAATTAGTGACTTATATTACCGATTAACTTAATAATTGAGCTCTAACTCTAAAATGTAGCCAAGTGCAATAAAAGTTTAAAGTTACATCAAATGGAAATAGGCCTAAAAGTAGCCTATGAACATGGTGAACACAATACTTACTAAATGAACCTTGATACTTCACCTCTGTGATCAGGTAGTTTTCAGTTTAAAAGCTAATTTTTCAAAATTGAGGACTGTTAATCTGATTGATATTGTAATAGACAGAGGATTTATGCTTAATGGCCGAGTACGTCTGAATTTGATGACTTTTGAACCAATAAAAAATAAACAAATAAACAAACAAACAAACAAACAAACAAACAAACAAACAAACAAACAAACAAACAAATAAAGCATTCAGTAATTCTCCAGTAGTATTCTTGAAAGTGAGGAGAGGGGTTTGAAAAGTGCATTTAGACTTTTATTTTGGGAAATAAAACATTAATGCTTTTCTTGTGGACAAAATAACCAGCACAAGGTCCAAAAAACATTTTTTTCTGAGCTTTCAGCTGCATCTCGAGGTCTTTATTTAATCTTTTATCTGCATCTCACACTTTTATTTTACTGGTCTATAATCTCCTGGAAAGATTCCTCAAAAGAACTATGTAGTCAGGTATTTATTAGAGGGAAAATAGAGACATTTATAGTTTACTCAGGCATTATGTGGGGATTTATAAGCAGTTGTTGATTTCCAGTGGACTTTACCTGGAAAGAACAGCTTCATTAAAATAGAAGTAGCAAAAAGTCAAGGTTAGGGGTTGGTATTTGACAACTAAATGAATGAAAAAATCAGAAAAATCAGAGTAGCAGCACAGTTTCTAGACTTTCTTAGAGGGGGTTGATTCAACATGGTTTAACCCCCCCCAGTTTGCAAGCATGCAGCTTAGTTGTCCTAATTCATGTATCTGGCATCCTAACATGTCCATGAGGCATGCAGAAGAGCAATGAGGAAGAAGCGGAACAAGAGGAGGAGGAGGATGGAGGGATAGTTCTGGCTCCCTGCCCTGTCTGTGTTGATGTGCCTCCCTCACAAATGACCTCATGCTGGGAGGAGGAGGAGGAGGAGGAGGAGCCCAGCGTCCCGTAGCCTACCTTGGTGGACCAAGTGTAGGAGTGAGTCCGTGTGGAGATAACGCTGGAGGACTTGGAAAACTTTTTTTCTCTTTTGGTCGTACTTTAAGATCCATGACATTTATCAGGTAAGACTTTAAAAAATCATTCATAAGGCTGCATCGACGAAGTGAGCTCGGCCGAGTCGATTGAACAGTTCGGGAAAGTCCGGATAAGTTGTGACAGTCAAAGAGTTTCAGTGGCGGTGTGTTTGTTGGGAGGAATGTCGGGACATGCCCATTGAACGGCGGCACTGTCAGCAATGTGTGTGTTTAATTTTCGAGTTATTCGTTGTTATTTAGAATCTGTGCTCGGGTTTTTTTTAACCTGTGTGTGGCCGCTTTCTTAAGCGTTACCGCAGTTCAGGCTTAGTCAGCTCAACTTTTGTGGAGCTCGCTTGCTACGAGGTCGACGAGGTTAAAACGAAGACTTCTGGCCACAGGTGAAGTTTGGTTTGGTGTGAACCGGAGTTAACGGAGCACACACCAGTCCCCCACTGAGACCCGGCTGGTCAGAATAGTTCAGCGCTTGTGTTTCACTTTTGTCTTGTGTGCACCCTGACTTGGATTTTAGTTCAGATTCGTGAGGGTGGATTGCTGAAGGGCTTAGAGCTGAAACGATTAGTCGATTAACGGAACTTCTGAAAAGTAAGCAAATGACCACAGACATAGGATTCATGAAGTGCAGTTAAATTTATTACTTTATATTAACAGCACTTTCCTCCGCCTGTAACAAATGATTATTCTTTATTTAAAGTGTTTAATCTATAAAATGTCAGAAAATAGTGAATAGTGTTAATTTTAGAATCCAAATTGACATCTGGGTTTGTTTTGTCCAACCAACAGTCCAAAACCAAAATATTTTTCCTTTTGATTACTATAATCAGTCCAATTGACTAACATTTATCAGATTTTTAGATAAACATTAGTTAGATTTAAATAAATATATTGTGTTTTGGGCTGTTTGTTGAACAAAAGGAGACCTTTGAAGATGTCACGCTTGGATCTGGGCTGTTTTTTTCAGTTTTTTTCCTTTTTACATTTAATATACTGAACAGTTGATTGATTCACTGAAAAAAGAATCTCTTATAGATATTGATAATAATAAAATGGTCGGTTCACATCATGTAGAATATCCTAAATTTCAGTTTTCTTGTATTTATAATCTCCCTAAAGATGAACTTTTCGAAGGTAAATAATCCTTATTGTGGAGTAGCATCCTGCTCAGTGGGATGCAGATGTAGTTCATTACTTTTCTTACAGCTATGTGGTCTTGTTTGATGCTAATGTTAGTCTGTATTTTGTGACTGGATGCGGTGGTTTTGAAAGGAAAACCCAGCCCAGATAGACCTAAGGCTGAAGGACTGTAATCTTGTGTGCCCACATAGATTGAGTCATTGAAGTCTGACCACTGGCTGTATGTGACTTTTGCTGTTTTCAGCATATTTTCAGTGGAGGAATCCTCTTGTAACTCAGCCAGGTGCTTTGAAAATCAAAGCTCTTTTTTTCACCTGCCTTGTAAATGCCAAGATGCACCTTTGATCATTGTTGGCATATGAAGTCATTGATTCATTGTGCTCTCAGAGCAGGTGTTATGAAGTCTTCAGTATCTCACAGCCTCTTGGTGTTCAGTCTTGAAAGAGCATTGCCATTTCCTCTGCCGATGTCTCAATCTAGCTTCCATGGCAATTCCACTGTATGTACAGCATTGATTTTCCATTTTAAACTCAACAGGTGGAACAGGCCTAGCTGCTGACAATCATGCTGACTGCCTGCTAACCTGGAGATACTCAGTATTAACTTTCCAACATAATTTCAGGCAATTATACGCAGATTATGGAACCATTACAGTGGATTTGCATGCTTCCATGCCAAGGCTAGAGCTACCCCAGTTGTCCACCAACTGCAGTATTATGAGATGTTTGTACTACAGAGCACTCATCTTATTGAAATTGCCACAAGAGTCTGCCTCCCAGTCTCTACAGAGCCTGGTTCCCATGGTCCCCAGCCAGTTGGCCAGTAACAGATGCTGGCATCAGAGTTGCATTGTTATGGCTGAGGAGGGAAAGTTATTGGAGCCAGTGACCTGACAGACAGCACATACTGAGTTGTTGTTGATGATGATGGTCATTATTGTGTACTTTTGAAAGGGGCTACTCACTGTAGAAGCTCAGGGTTCCAAAAGGAAAGCCAGATTTTTAGGGATTAGTTGGATCAGTTGGTTCAGGACCCCTACTGTCAGCAAACTGCTTAACCAAGGTTGTTTTTGAATGGATCCTGAATGTAACGGTATGGTGACTCAGTGGATTTGGAATCCCAGGGCACTTGATAACCACAAACCAAACCTTACCACACATATATAAGCATCAACATGATGACCTTTATCACTCTGTCTAACCTCCCTGGTGTGTTTCACATGAATCATGGTGCATTTGCCCATTTTGTTGTTGGCGTGAAAGCTGTCACTCAAACTCTTGTGCGAACTCTGGTGAATCTTAGTCCATTTCAAAGTGAAGTCTTATCTCCTAAGCACTGATGTATTAGAAGTGGGATTTCTATATCATATCAAAGCCACTTTTACGTGTCAAAATCACTGAAGTGGTTTTAGGGAGTGTTGTGAAATAATGGTGCAGTAACACTAGCAGAAGCACTCACCCCCCCTGTGCTCCTGGAACTTGATCAAAGCTTGGTTTGTTTTGTGTTTCATGCCATGCCAGGAGAGACACATTCTCCTTCAGTAAGGTACCTGAAGTGGTCATGAAAAGCTAACTTGGGATAATGAAGCAAAATCAAAGTATGATGTTATTATTTATCTTAGAGAAGGTGCATTTCATGGACATCGTATGTGAGTCTTTAAGATTTAAATCATCCAGACATTACTCACTATCAGTTCCCATTAGTTCTCAGTGTTGGATGAAGGATCATACGCATTATCTGGTGTCAAGCCTTCTGGCAAAGTTGGCTTGTGTAATTGAATTTGCTCAAGTTTCTTAAATGCTCCTTACAATTTATGTATCAGCATGCTTGCCTTACCATTTAAATGCCCCATTTTCCCTCAGGTCATCTATTAAAACGTTACAAAATGACAGCCGTGCATATTGAGCTGTTTTTCAGTGATGGTGTTGGCTGTGGTTCTAGTATTAGGCATTCCTCTGAGTTACATACCAATAATTAATTTCTCACAACAAAAGTACAGTGTTTTCTGTAGCATGAGTTGAAAGTCCAGGTGAACAGGCATGTATATGTTTCCAGGGTCTGTGAACGTGTCTGTGTGCACTAATGCTTGCATGTGTGTATCTAAAGCACGTGTGTGTTTGGAAGCGCTTCTTAGTAACAGCTGTTACTGATTTACATTTTTGTCAAGCCTTTTTGAAAACCCCAGAGACAGAGAGCGAGAGAGAATTTCAGAGGAGCAGAGCACCTTTGACATACCAAAGATACTTGCAAAATGTTTGTGTTTCACTCCTTGGTTAAAGCAAAATAGTTCTTTTGGACCAAATCAGCATATTTATAAGTCATTATCATAAAACTTAAGTACAGTACAGTAGTTGTAGTTAGTGACGTGTTTACACTCCTGGGACAATTTTTTCTCATTAACGTCTTCCATGTTTTGTTAAACTTTAGTTATTCTTTCAAAATTACATTGCCATTGTCATTTGAATGCCACAGCTTGTATGCACTGTGGACTCTTTCCTTGAGAAAAGCCCTCAAGCATTTTACGGTTTCACGGCGGGGAGAAGCCCTGGGTCCTCGTAGACTTTGCGGGAATGCCTGTCAGAGTCTGTGAATCTTTACAGGTGGACATAGGAAGTGGGTGTAAGACTGTTGTACCCAGCTTGATATATTCCTGTCATAACAATGAATAATTGAAACGGATCCTTTTTTGGATGTTAGTTTGTCTCTGAGTCAGACATGTCAACTTTTATGTGTCTGCTATAACTGTGTCCAAGTGTGTAAAACTCAGTGCTCGTGAAAGACTGAATAGTAGCTTGTCTTGTACCTAAACGGAGTATGAGTATTTTTTTGCAAGGCTAGTTGTCCCCCACCCCTCTCTGTGCAGTTGTGGCTTACAAATGGATAACTCCCCCTTGCTTGAACTTGTTTTTTTTTTTTTTTATACACTAAATGATATCCTAATTACTTCACTCTGTGTAGCTAAAGAGAGACTGGCTAAGAATAAACCCGCACTCCAAAATTGACAAGTGGCAGTGACATCTTATCTGCAAAGTGCTTTTTGGTCTGCAGCCCTGTTGCATGTGTAGTGGCTTAAACCCTGGCTTACTGGGCATGCTGTTTTGTCAGCGGATTCAAGTCTGCCATATTGTTATAACTCTAAAGTGAGTCTTTTGACTTGGTAAGATGCTGATTCATTTATTTGACCCTCTGACCGACAAATCTGAACATGAGGAGAATCTCTCCCAGTGTTTGCAGGAACTTCCTGTAGACTTTAAACACTACTTGTTAATGTTTTACCCATAGTCAAATACCGGGCTTCCTGGGAGGCTAATGTCGAATTAAGTGTAAGCAACAACGATACAGCATTATTTATTGTTTCTCCAGATGTTCATTAACACTTGATTGCTATGGTGAATCAGTAACAGTGTGATAAAGTTTAATCAGCAGAGATAACGGGAGTTAATGACTGTAACTCTGATGAGGTGACTGTTGTAACACAGTATGCAGTTAAATCTGCAGCTGGTTGATGATTTCAGAGGAGAGGTGGTCGCTGGTGTGTTGTGAGGAGTGTGTAATTATAGTGGAGACAGTTCTAACTAATTTTACAGAAAAGGAAAAACTCAGAGTGGAGAAATTGTTTTGTGAAGGCTTAAAAGGCAGGCCCACCTCGCATGTTAACTCCTCCATAAATCCACATTACACACTGATCTGTCAAGCTATATATATGTCGGTTATATGTAAGCCTATGGTTAACCTAGTTTTGATTTTAATCTGTGTGATGCAGGGGGAGCAATATTTATTTGCAGAGGATGTGCAATGTCTTGTCTTATTCCAACATTTTAGTTTCAGGTTCAGTCAGTTTCCTGAGCCTGGGGTGTAACTGTAAATTCAGAGCAATGATTGTCCTCTAAAACATGCCTTGACACTTCTAGGGCAACACAACTGGGATTAAAAAAAAAAAAAAAAGACACAGGTTCACTGTTGCCACTGCTGAGCCAGCGTGTAGGCCTGTGTCTGGATTTGATCAGTCAAATTAGAGAGGATCAAGGACAAGTGGCCACAGAGGGCGAATCAGTCTTTCCAAAATGACAGTACCTTTCCCATGGCAGTCTAGGGAGTAGATCAGACTTGTTATCCTTTTTAATTTCATGCTGAGCCATGCATCTAGTCCTCCTCAGTGTAAAAAAAGAAAAAAGAAAAAAACTAGCTTCGCCTCAAGCTAGAACTTTGAATTTGCGTGTGTCTGTGATGGGACAGGACAATTTCCCACGAGGTAAAGGTAAATAATCACAGAGGTCAAATTTAAACCTGTTTCCCCTGAAATTTCTTAGATTCTCTCAGATGAGCTAGCTAGATGATCGTGTTTATGAATAACACCACTTCATGTCTAAACAACTAGTGAACACAATGCTGCCAATGATTGTGTCCTTCTTTTTTATAATCTTACATGAAACTCTTAAACAGAAGTATCCATTAAGCTCACCACTTTTCTTGCTATATTTCGGGTCCTCTTCAATTGAGAAACCTCTTTCACTGCTGACAAATGCTGCTAATTGGTGTTCAAGGATTCCTTAAAAGAATGATAGAATAATGGTGCTGCCTACTCAGCATGGTTTGATGATTGATAGCACAGTACCCACATCAGACCCAGAGGTATGACCATACCTGCAGACCATTTTGTCTACCTCATGTGTAAACTGAAACTGTTTTCGTTAAAATAATGTTTTTTCAGTGCGCAACAAAACTAACAGGTGGTAGATTACTGGAACAAGGGCCTGAAAAACCGTGTCACAGGTTAAACATTGTCTTTGCCGTTTAAACTCAGCTATTAGTGTTCCAGGACATTTCCCTTTTTGCTCATTATAAGACGAAGGCGTGCTTCTCATAGGCTCTGAGGTGGAGGGCTGTGCAGGAAGCACTTGAGTCAAACCGGGAGACTCGTTACATAAAAATGTCTGTTCTTTTGTTATTTCCCTTCCACTCAGGTTAGTGTGAATAACAGCCTTTGCTTACAATGGCCGACACTGAGATTGTGTTGTCCTCCATGCCTACTCCCTACACTTCCTCCTTCAAGGGTTTGTTAGCGAACTTCCCTTTGTTCATGGACCACTTGAACTCACCGTCCAGGCTGGGTCTGTTTCCTGCACTCGGTGAAAGGACAACAAACGAACTGATAATTACGAAGTTCACAGGAATATTTAAAAATATCTGATCACTCTCGGGCAGCGTGTAATAAACAAACATGAAAGTCGGCCCGTGGTGAGAATTTCCAGGTTGCTATGACAGTGGTATGGAAATCCGAGAGTCATTATTCATGTAGAATCAGTTGATGAAGAGAGGCGGCAGGGCGTTTCAGCAGGAAAGAGATGAACGCATGGGGTGGAAAATAGCTGTTTTCAGCCGTCCTGGAAGAGTGGTGCAGTTGATCTGAGCTTAAGGGCGCCCTCTCTATTGTCTGCCACCTAACGGAGGACAAAGCAGGTTCTAACTCACCAGCTGCCGATGTGTGTGAAATGCTTCCCTGCCAGAGGCGATTAGGACAAACAACCCTATTTCCGTTCTATATATAGCTGTCTTCTCAGATGACTGTGGTATCGCAAGATGGCCCCATTAACCACATGTCACGTCAGCATTGTGCAGGTGAGGATCCTTTCTACTTCACAACCTGTATGGATCTGAACCCTATCAATTCAGTGGTGACCTGGAAAACATACATGTTAAGGCACCCTGAGGCACCTTTTAACCACTCTGGGTTTCAGTTTCCCCTGTCTGAAAGGGAACCGTCCCTGCATTGTGCAGTAGACTGGAGTCGTTTTTATTGCTTACCTTGAGCTGTTCCAAGGTAACAGACAGCCCACATGTGAAGGTCATAGAGCTGACGTATGCCTGGCTGAAAATGCTAGCAGGGGAGAAGCAGTCTTAACGCCACATGTTATTGCCCAGGTACACTGATACAGTGATGGTCGTTGGTGTGTATCCCTTCAGCTGCTTGGTGTATTTTGAAGCCCCCATGAAGACTTTTGATGATTAATCACATAAAATAATAATAAAATAAAATAAATAGGGAGTACCACAGGCACCATACTCTGGTGTTTCTCTGGGTAGATGTGAATATTGAAAATGCTGTGTCTCTTCATCACATGCACGAACACCTGTGTGCCACTGTGGGACTTTCACTGCTCTGTTGTTATATTGAAAGGCCCCTTCTGAGGGGCCCTTGGTTCAAGACTAATAACCAAACAAAGCTGAAATGCGCTGGGATGGACCTGACTTTGAAGGCTCTGAGGAATCTTGATGCTCGTCTTGCTGCATACCTTGCAGTCCACGACCCCTCTGTGAGGAGACTTTCCCTCAAAGGTCACAGTTATATCACCTACAGCTCAGGCTTAGCTGCATTTGATGTTGACTGTGGTGCTTTTGCCATTGTAGGATCCACAGTTTGATTTCATTAACCTCTTTTTTTCCCAGCATTCCTCACTTCCAATAAAAATAGCCTAAGGCATAGACAAAATCCACACATATTGTCCTTCTACCTTTTTCAAATATACAGAACACTTGATGAAAATTAAATGGCTTGTTTCTGTAGGGCATGCACACTTTATTCTACAGTGTTATATCGAGCCTTTCTTAATGTATAAGTAAATGTGCCTGATACTCAGTTTCATCTAAGTTGTCATTTTATAGTATAGCTAGAAGTAATGTTTGTAATGTTAGTAAAATGTTAGCAGGATTGTATTGGGACCTGAAAGTTCAGAGATTTCCTAACATATACACAGAGCTGTTGTGACTCTGTCTGTTTAGAAACCTTGAAACATCTGGAGTGGATGGAGTAGGTTTTAGGTTTTATTCTACGGCTAACTTGTGCAAAGAGCAAGTAACATTACTAATTGTACCTCCTCCTAAATATTGTAGTGTAATAACATCACCTTTATTCGTGAACGTCTGTGGCTACTGCAGTCAAGTGTCATCATTGTCTGGCGAGAGCATGTCTATGTGTCTTGTCGGGAGTAATATAAAGTATGTAGCACCGGTTTTATATTGTGGTGCCCAGGGGCCAAGAGATAGGTTTGTTTACAGTGTATGTTATGATCACTGTCATCGTTAAATCAGAATTAACACAGCAACAATACATGTTTGGCTTTCAGTCAAGTAGTGTTCAGGGCTTAATCCCTCACCTGGGGATAGAAATGGCTAACAGAAACATATCTCAACATAAAAAGTGATGCACTATAGATGATGGCTGAAGAGGTGGTGTCTCATTCTCAGAGTGGGAATTGGCTGTGTGTGTGTGTGTGTCTGGTGACTGTGATGGGGGGGTGGGGTGGAAGGAATTTGTCATGTTGGCTTTTAGAGTTTTCAAGAGGGCGTTTTTCATTTCCTACGGGTTAACCTGGTGCGGTGTTTATTGTTACTGTGGAGATGAGCAGCCAGCTCCCACACATCAGTCAGCTGTTCAACTGGGCTATATCATACTATGCTGCTGTGCTACACAGATATAGACAGATTTGTTTTTTTACTACATCACATTTGGTGTTTACCCAGATGCCATGCTATTTGTAATCATGAACAGAGGAACCCAGGGACCACTTTCTTAAACATTATACAGAATATACTCCCATAACAAATATTCTGTAGCTTCTCTTTTATCTTATGTGATCATTTAATATCAGTATTTCCTCTAGCACCATCATCAGGTCAGAATTTTGAATATCGCCCAATACTTTGCCAAATACCAGTAAAACTAATGACTGTCCTGTTAGCCTCAGAGGTACTTTGCATTTGCTGCTGATGATCAGTGTTTGCATGCTAACACGGTACCATAACATGGTGAACATTACACCTGCTTAGCATTTTAGCATTGTTATTCTGAACATGTGTGGTGACATTAGCATTTGTTTCAAAGCATCACTGTGCCTCACAGAGCCGCTGGCATGGATGCAGACTCGTAGCCTGTTGTTAAAACTTGTCTTGTTCAGAGCTTTGCAGAAATGTCTAATCCTACTGCTACAGCTTCAGTACTGTCATTTGATTGGTTGTTGTCCACATATTTTTAGTTTACATTAATAGCGTATTGTGTTTGTGTTACTTTAATGTTAGTTGTCTGTTAGTGTTATTAGAAAGTAACACTGTTGTCTGTCCTGTACATAATTTGAACGTATTGTATACCTGAGGGAAGGTAGTGTTAAATTCTGAAGGAATGTTTATCAGACACTTGTTAACTTGATCCCTATATCATAGAGAGGGTTGAAACCAGATCAGTCACTAACTGTCATCCCCAGCCAGAGAAAAAAGCAATAAATAAGTGAATAAGTGCAAAAACTGTTGTGATCTTTCCCTTGTGCTGATTTGTTCTTTTTTGTATTTATTACAGATTGTCATCAATCATGCAGTGGTATTTACAGTAATGCAGTCTTAGTAAATTGCAAAAAGAGGGCATTTCACTTGACTTGATGAAATCCTTAGGTGGATATGGATTGTGCTTGCAAATATTTTGCAGCTTTACTGTCTTATCTTTCTCGATTCACTATTACACATTCTTATGAATGAATTATTACTGTATCTTCTGTGTTTTTAGTATTTGTACTCCTAGCTCCAGAATACAGTATAGAAATACATTATTTTAGGGGTGTTATTTGAAAATTGATCCTTGAACCTTTGTGTGTATGTGTGTGTGTTTCCCTGGGTATTCATAATGAAACCCATATCCAGGTGTTACCTTGAAACTACACTGATTTATATTTTGGTGGAGTAAAACCCCATGAAAAGTTAATTCTTGGAGCAGTCAAGGCTGAGTTGAGAGCTGCAGACTCATCAGGGATATGCCCCATACACCTCCACCTCCCATGACTGATTGAGTGGAAACTTTACTTCTCGGTGTTTCATTTGACACCATCAGGGAAGAAAAAGGGTGGATCGATAGCCTCTCTCAGCAGCAAGTAAGTGGACCAAGATATTTAAAGCCTGGTCTTTGGGGTTAAGGACTCAGTGCAAGGACTGTGTGTTTTGTTTGCAGAAGGCATACCCTTATTTGGTTGAAACCATTCTTTTCCCCTCATTGGAAAGATCTGCTGCTATTAATACAGCAGTGAACACTAAAGCAGCCTATACTGCATTTAAGGAGACAGAAACCAAAAATCCTACACAATTAACTGCTTTAGCTGCTGCTGTTGTTTTTTGGTAAGGGTGTTTTTTTTTCTTTTTTTTTTTTTTTTTACCATTGTCCAACTACGTGAGACTATAAATAATTACAAAGCAAACAAGCACATCCAGGCCAGACCTTGAGTTCATGTTATACCATTTAACTCTGAGGATTCAAAATGCGCACTAGCTTGGGAACAACCACGGAAAGCAATTGCAAACACCCAAGTTCAGCCACATAGCATCAATTACATGTGGAATTCAGGGCATTCGACAGTGTTTTCCTGCATAACAAGATAGCAGAACTTTTCTGTTTAAATATTAGAGCATTCTTTCCATGTGCCCGCCACTGATGACCTGCAGGATTGGGAGTGCTGTGGGAAAACTCCCAGGCGGGTGCCAGCTAATCAGTATGAAATGCGGATATACGCTATTTTGCCATTGCTATGTTTGGTTTTCGAGGATACATTTTGTATTTTTTGCTTTTAAAAAAGACCTGTAAGTCTTTTTTTAGAGACTTACAAAAGAACTGTAAGTCTTTTTTTAAGTATATAAGTGTTTGAATGGTTGTGTTATTTGCTGGTGAAAAGAAGAAACGGCCTCCTTTCTGTCCCCTGAATAAAAATAGACCTGTTTGTGTTGCTGGATAATTTCCATGGTTTTCCTTGAGTGACAGTGGATATACTTGTGTTGTCTTGTCATGGCTGTGAGTAACTGTTTTTTTTCCCCCCTTTCCTCCAGGGGCTCTACAGAGAGGATTCCAGGAGTCTTGCCATGTTCAAAGCAGTGCTGAAGAAGAACAGAGATGGAGGCAAGGGGAGCAAGAAGGATTCAGGTATGTGGAGTAGCAAGAGGAAAAATGACAACCTGAAAAAAACAAGTGTCAACATAGCCCAAGACTTAGATGCAAACTTTGTTTTAGAGGCGGATGTACAAACTCTTCTGATCATCTCATTTTCTCTCTTTATGTTGTTTATGTTTGGTTTATAAATTTATTCCTGACTTTGGAAACTTTATGATGTGAATTTCAGACTTTCTTCTTTCTGAATGTGAATGTTAAAATGAGTTGTGTTTGGAAGAGAAAGTTAAGATGAAAGCTCAAAAGCAACACCAACTGTGCAGCTGGCAAACATACTGTCGTCTAAGCCATCATTCACAGCAAATGCCTAAATATATATATGGCCAATAATTTAGCCTTACCACCGCTGTCTGTGACTGGCTGTGTGGTTGTAAGTGATTGACACATATTTAAATATCCACAGTATGAGCTGGAAAAGACCCTTTCCAAAGGAATAAAATAAAATAAAATGGTACGGTTCACGTTAGTTGTTACAACCAAACAAAACAAAACAAAACAAAACAAAAACATTGCTGCATCACTAGAGCCAGTGGAGTACACACAGTATTAGTAAACGGTGGGGTAAAAATGTGACAGAAAGACGAATCATGCACACGGTTTCACTCTTTATCCCGGTTAAAAGATCCTTCCAGTGCTTTGTTTATAACGTTAATGTAAGCACTGTCACCATAACACAGATGGAACTTCAATAAAGCATTTGGCGCAGTGCACATGAAAACATTACCATCCATTTTGTTAAACATGAAGCTTTACACCAAAGGAACAACAGGTCCTATAAGTAACAGGCTCTGGCTGTAATGGTAAGGGTTTGTAGAGTCTATGAAGGGATGGTGTGGGGAAACTTACAGTTGTGTAGGATGACACACTGCGTGCCACCAGGGATACACCCCAGCACCAGCCCACTGTGTCTTTTAGTCAGTCAGGAATCATAGCAATCAGTCACTGATACGTCTATAGCTCTAAGCTCAGAGTGTGAAACGTTCCTTTTTTTTTTTTTTTTTTTAATTTCATTTTGACTGTAGAGACAGCCTGGCTGTTGTGTCATAACAGATGTTTTCCTTTGGAAATCTAAAGCCTTTTTCCAACATGACTAAACATGAGTCACTGTCAGCAATACATTGTTGACTAAGTCTCTTTTTCATACAATGGCCCCCTCCAATTCTTCGTCTTGACATAGCAAATTGACCATTTATGCTTAGACTGCATCTACCAGCCTAGACTTGCTTTACCGCCTCAGGACAGGTTTCAGCAGGCAGTGTGGTTCAAACAGTCACTGCGTACAGTAGATACATGCCTAATACTTCTGCTCTCTGCGCCTTTGTCTGACGTGATTGTTTCACTCAACAGTCAGTGCGAAGATTAAAGGGGAAAGAGTCTGGCTTTGCTTTACACATCAGTCACCACCACTGCTTTCCACTACAGTGCAGAGGGTGAATTTGGTATTGTCGGCTTGTATTTATTGTTTTTATTATCACGTTGTTGCAACCTGTCTCGCATGTATGAATCACCCTGGTAACACAGCTTTCCCGTTTCCAGACACACACACACACACATACAAACTCGCATATACTCTTAAATACAGGAGGTTCTGTGTGCGTGAATGCTGGGAGCAGCAGAGTTTTATGGCGGGATACAGCTCCTTTATCCAAGCCTCGCTCTCCCAGTTGGAGCCCATCCATCAAACCTAAGCGGCTCTCTCTTCTTTTCTCATCCTGGGACAATAAAATCTGGCCACTCCTCTCCCGTTGTTTAGAGCTCTTAAGACAGATGAGAGGTCACAGAGACACAACAGGTCGCAGTGTCACTTTGCCACACTGTTGGTCCTGCATGGGACAGACAACATATATATATATATATATATATATATTTTTTTTTTTTTTTTTCCAGGCTATAAGAGTTTTTTTTTTTTTTTTTGAAGGTCAGACACAATGCAGTGTGGGTAATTTCCTGT
This sequence comes from Toxotes jaculatrix, assembly GCF_017976425.1. Lineage (NCBI taxonomy): Eukaryota > Metazoa > Chordata > Actinopteri > Toxotidae > Toxotes > Toxotes jaculatrix. The sequence goes on along the minus strand of NC_054408.1, from coordinate 13,354,845 downwards.
GAAATGGCTCTTGATAGATGTTGGTAAAGTTTTGATGAGTTTAAACATCATACTGTCATTTCAAATTTTGAGCTGCATTGAAAGTGTTGAATTGGATATTGTACCACTTTGTGTTTACTTGAAGAGGAGAATTTGTTTGTAAATTCACATCCATCCTGGGACCTGAAATGAAGTTAGTAACACAAGAAGCCCTGATGGGGAAGGCTGCATTAATCAAATTGGGCACTCTGCAGTATGGTTAATGGTTTCTGAGATAAGATAGTACCATATTGCACATAAAATATTCACTGCATCTTCTGCACCGCTTGAATAAAAAGATTTCATTTTGATCCCAAGTGTTTTGGAAAAGAAACCTGTGTTAAAATTAAATGTCTGGCACGGCAGAGTTTTGTCATCCACTTTATTATATGGATTTCCATTTTCTTGCCGTATTCAAATTGGATTCAGGGTTTCTTTAGTTTGATTAATGCAGCATCAGTGTTATATGGTTGAGATTTTATCAGCATTGGGGCAGTAATTCTTGCTGTTTTATACCAGGATGTTGGTGTTTGGAAGTTTGTTTGGTAATCCTGATTATTGTGTTCTTGGCAGAGTTTGCTTTTTGTAGATTAGTGAAAATTGTGTTTATTTGTCAACCCTGTTGTTTTTTTTCCCGACCTGCGTTCATACAGGGCCTGACTGTACAGGCTTTCCTTGCTTCAGAGGGACCAGAAGGACAAAGTTCCTGTAAAATCTGCTCAGCAACATATAATGGAAATCAGTGGGAAGAAAGACCTTGATAATGGTATAATTGCAAGATAGCTCAGCATATGTTGCTCATGACATGGTGGCTGTGGACTGGAGGAAACTTTAAAGCAGTCAAGGAAACTTGGCCTCCATGCCAGATACCACTACAGTCATTAGCTCTCCTTTGGGATCTCCCCATTGCCAAGACCACAAAAACTCACAGTTTGCTAATTTAGTCCTCTCCATATTGCGCTCCTCCTAGATCCTTCCTCCTCCTTCTTGTCCTCCTTGCTTGCCTTTTCTAGACTCAATCTGTGAGGAATCTGGTTGGAATTGACCATTTGAATCCCTTTTAAGTACTTTTCTTTATGGGGCCATGTCATTCTGGAAGTGGGATGCTTGTTTGCCGTGGCCCGTTGCCTTTGATGTGAACATTTTCTGAGAAAGGTTGCGCTGCATATAGGCCTCACTGTTAATAGACTTGAGAACCCAAGACACAAGAAGATGATTATATTGTAAAAATCAAACAGCGTTTTTAATTGGTGTTTGCTTTCAGGATGCAGCCCCCTCAGATTTTACTGCAGGTTTCACCTGTGACTTCCTATGAATTTACAGCAGTGTCTGGTTTGTAGTTCACTTTAAGTTGGAAGATTAGTTTTCAGACTGCATCATACCATGAGGTACGTTTGTGTTCTGTTCTGTTTTCCTCTTGATGTGAACATCCTTCAACAACAGTGTTTTTGAGTTAGCAATGGTGAACCTAGATTTATTGTAGGGTGAGGATGCCTTGTGTACGTCTCTTATTCTCCTCTGGGTGCCAGAGGGTGAATTCAGCTTCAGAACAGCTAACCAGAACAGTATTTGGTTTAAGCCCACTTCTTTATTTTTCAGTATCACCCTGTAAAGTTTGTATAAGTGCAACAGACTGGGAAATTCAGGCAGAGTGGGTTGTGACAGTCCACAGTGCAGATAATTAAGTCACATGTAATCAATTGGTTCTTTTTGCCGGCCTGTAGAAGTTAATATTGATATTTTTAGATCTAATAATGAGAGTTAATATTGACTAAATTTGATTACAGGCCAAGTAATTAGTGCACGTTTTTGGCTGTGCTACACTCTGTTGAAGTTTATTTAAGCCATGCCATGTCCCTTTAATGGACATGTGAAGACAAGTCTGCATTTTTCCACAAAGATTTAATGCTCTTTCTGCCAATCTGGCCTGTTTTCTGTCCTTATTTTTCCTCACAGAGGAGAGTAGTACCTCTCTTACTCTCTTCAGTAAAGTATACTGCTGCTGACTGTCCCTGCTATCCAGAGAATCTTCAATCAATTCATAATGTGATCCTGAGAAACAGCGCTTTTTTTGACTCAGGTTTAATTGCTGAGTGTGACTGTGTGGGTTGTGTAATACCTCTGAAGACCCTCCAACTTGCGCTTCCCACTCAATGAGCTAAACTGCTAGAGGCAGCTGCCAGACAGTTGTCTGTCTGTTGTGGGTGACGCAGTGTTAATCACACAAGGATGCATAGGCGTGCGCTCTTTGAGGCCGATAACGGTTTCAGCTGTTTATTCCCCCAACCCCCCAACAACACACATTCTCGCACACAAAGCCATGCACACACAAACAGATATGCAACCACCACCAGCTGGCAGGGCTTCTCTTAGTCTGTTTGGCATTATGCAGACAGAAGCCACTCATGCACCTGGCTGGATGGGAGACAGCAGCCCCATCGTTGACCTACAAGGACAGAAAAGGGGGGTCAGCTCTGCTGCCCTGCATGGCGCGCTCACAGCAATGACATAGGATACAGTTTTCAGATTTGTCAAGAGATCTATTAAAACATGACAGAGCAGCGAAGGATAGGTGCAGCTCTTATGCTGGCACTTTTCATTTACGTGCAGCTTCAAATGCAGCTTGGCTTGCATTTGAAGAGCGAGCATGTTGCCACGTTGCTTTTATCATCATCAAGGTCTCCCACAGCAGGGGGTGAAACAACAGAGGATAAGCCGACATAGACAAGAATGTAATGAGTTATTGGTTTGCTGACTTGCAGAATTATTTAAGTCTGTAATGCTAATTTTAAGGGGCAATTTCTGATTGGGAGCAACCTCATTTAGATTTCCGAAAGATAAAGTGAAAGGGAATATTCATAATGTAGAGGACCCATGTACAAACAGATGGTGTGTGTCTTGCTTTGTGTGCGTGTGTGTGTGCGTGTGTGTGTGTGTGTGTGTTTGCGTTTGCGTGCGCAAGCAAGCGAGCGAGGGACCATTAAGTACTGCACTGTGTTGCCTCAGCTGTGGTGGTGACTGGTACATGCTGTCTCTGCAGTTTCTGTGAGTTTCTTGGGTGTTTTGACATGAAACAGTGATTTGTTGCTAAGGGTCAGGCAACAGCAAATTGACTACAAGGCAGGACTTTGTTGTGTTTGTAGGATTTTATGGTTCTTGTAATTGGCACTACCACAGTGATGATAGAGTTAGTAGATTTACCCTTCATGCTGAATTTTCTACAAGGGGACTCAATAGCCCTGCAATAAAGACTTACTTTGTGAAGCTTACAGTGCTCAGTTTTGTTGAGCCCATCAGTGAAATGTGGATAAAGCTAATAATATTTTTGAAGCAGTCGTTTCTGCCTCTGTGTTATTGTTTATTGCATTTTATGTTGGCTGAACAAAGGGGTCTCTGATTCCTGTAATCTCTCTTCTGTATTCTGTATTGTACTGTAAATTCCCTCGCTGTGGTGATACAGTTAAATACAAGAGCAGACATTGCAGAGATTCCTCCCCTGTTTTTGGTGTTCTTTCTCCTTCAGCTGCCCTCAGGGGTTTAACATCAGGAATTTTTACTGTTATGGGAAGACTTCCCTCAATAAACAATAACCACAGGTGGTTGAGCAGTTATTTGTCCAAACAACAAAAAAAAGGGGGAGCTTTTGATGGAGCATTGTTTGTCCAAACAAAAATAGCTTTTTTTTTTATTGTTTACTGGGCAAATATAAAATTAAAACCATAAAGCTTTCAGTGAAAGAAAATATTTCATGTGTTCTCTTGCTTTGGACAGTTAGTGCAGCTAAAACACTGTTTTGCATCAACTTAGGTTGCTCAGGAATAATTTATCTATTTCATCTGGGGTTTTAGAAATGGAAAGATTTCATTCTTCCTCAGCTGAGATTCAGTACATGGTTATATTGTGTGTGCTAACCACAGTGGATTCAGGAAACGGTAATGGTCTTTCATCCACCAAAGGATGTGTTTCATCTTACTGACGTGTAAGAACTTAGTTTCTAGTCTGAGGTGTCTATTTATTGCTGGATAGGTGAAGTCTTCCAACCCCTCTAAGGGAATGCAGTGCACTGAGTTCAGGATCACAGTGAACTCTTTCACTGACAAACACACAGTGGCCGACCCTCCACACAGACATTAACAAATACCGCTCAGGACTGAGTCTGCCCACTTGTTCCAGTGTCAGACCGGTCTGTGTTATCCTGGTTCTTCTCTGTGAACAGCTGTGGTGGCAGCCTCCTCTCCAGCCATATCTACCGCAGCCATTTTGAGACATGCTTCCTCCTTGTCCTGTGGCTTGTTAGGGAACTTAAAGAAAACTCCCTCGCAGAGTTCCTCAGCCGTGGGTGGAAGTATTAGGAAAACTGCTCTTACACAAAGGATAAGTGTGTGCTCCAGGTGAATTAGGAATGCATGGTGTAGATCTGGTGAAGTTGTGGGGTGAAACTTTTGTCTGGGGGAGTAGGGGAAGCACTTAGTTGATGACAGGCCACATTTGTGTACTTTTAAATTGCTTTGATCCTGAAGCACAGAAGAGACAGAGGTTTGTTGAGTGAAAAAGACAAACTGTTCTTTTCATAAATTCGATGTTGCAGAATTAAAAGAATTAAAAAAGACGGGCAAACAAGATGCACACAGTCAGCCACAGGATGTCTAGACCACAGATTACATACACTATGTGACCTATACAGGACAGAAAGACAGACTCCATGTTATGCCACACACAGATAGGGAAAAACAGAGAGAGAGGCAGGCAACCTCAAGATACATTATTAACATCCTTTGATTAACCATAATAACTAGTGTTCAGACCAGAACCACTGACTCCTTTATCATCAGCTCATGGTTTTCCTTTTGGAAAACACTTCGTACTGGACAACCTCATACATCTATGAAGCTGGGGTTTGTTTAAGTTTGCGACTTGAGCTTTTAAGACTGAACATTCTGTGACAAATAGATGTTTTCACTTTGGATGTTTTCACTCTATCAGTTTCACTTAAAAAAAAACATGTATACATGGGGTTACATCTAGGTTACCGTCCGTTTTTGTTTTTCTGGCTTTAATTAAAAGAAAACTGTGCTGACAATTTTGAAATGGCTTTTTGGCCCATATTTGCTATTTTTTTGCTCCCAGTCATGTTTGTCTAGATTTTCATGTCCAGACAGTTGGGGTAGGATTTAAAATGGTGGAGAAAAGAATGCACCTGGTTTACAAAGGAGACCATTGAGTTGAGTGCACAGACCTGCATGGCTATCAAAGCACTGTGCAGCCAGCAGGCAACGATTAGCAGGGCGTAGCCCAAACCACATGTTTCACTCACACACACAGTCATATACAAATATACACACAACACACGCACACACACACGCCCACAAACCTCAGGTGTATCCACATTAGACACTCCCTGTCCCTCCTTCTGAAAAGTAAAATAAGGGCTATCGGGGAAAACTGTGGACCTGGTCACTCAGGCTCACTGTTTTCTGTCTGCATTGACTCTTACAACAAACACTGGCCTTGGCTACATTTGACTTTGACATCACATAACTAAAGACTTCTGAGAAGAAAGTCTATGATGCTCATAAATTTCTGATCACATCCGTATGGCCATACAATCCTGAAAGCCTAATCAAATTATAATGATTTATACAGGTCTTATGGTGCATGTTATCTTATGGTGCAAAAAAAAAAAAAAGCTTATTTAAACAAAGTTATAGATGTTCTTATACCCTTGAGTAACACTTATCTATTTTGTCTGTCACTTTCCTCCTTCCGTTGCATTGCTTTGAAAAACACAAAATGACAGAGCACTTTTGAAAAAGGAGTAAGGCAGCATCAGTTTCTGTTGTAATTTGCATAACAGTGTTCTCACAACTTGAATGCAGAGCATATTGCATATTTGAAGTTCCATGTCAGAAATCGACCTCATGAGTTCCTCTTGAAGGCGACATCGCATCACATAATGAGTTGGTGAAATCTACCCTGATAATCAGCCTGAATTACCATTTTCATTTTCACTTCATTAATCAGCCTGACACTGTGTTCACTTGATGATGACACAAAAGTCACAGTTACAGTTGCTAGAAGCAAATAATATCTCATTTCATGTCAAATGAGGAAACAGTGCCTGTTTCTTTTCAGCAAAGTTTCATAGTTGCTATGAAGTGGCAGAGAGATTACTTGAGAATTACACTGTTCCACTGTGTTTGAAGTGTTGTTATGGCTCATTAATGTATTGGTTGATTTTTTTTTTTTGTGATAGAGATTGTTTCTATTTGAAAATCATTTATAATTTGCATCCCATGCTCTTTGTTTTGGTGATGTCCAACCAACAACACATGGAGGAAAGCTAAATCCAGTAGCTGATGGTCAAATCTGGCACTGCTCTTCCTGCCCAGCGGCTTCTGGCTGGGAGGAAATTTGGAGAAATGCTTCCATGGTTCCCAGAGTCCCACTGTCTGCTGTGGCAGCCAGTGACCACTCGCCGTTCCCCTAATTTGGCTCTCACACACTCAGCGTCGACGGTGCTTGTGACCTTGGAAATGGTGTGCTCAGCAACGGACAAAAAGCCAAACAAATACATGAGGACTCGGTAGAAGCAGGGGGGTTGATGTCATCTACACCACAGCAACACACTCAGTCATGGTCCTGCTTTATCCTGCCCCTCCGTCCATGGGCAAATAGTTCCTTTTGGTACTTCAAAGAAGAGGAAAAACAGTTTATCAGTTAACATGCCAGGGTGTTTTTAGATGGTCTTTGAAGCGGGTGATAGTGGCTGTCATGGCAGTTCATTGGATGGAGAGGTCAGCAGGCCACAGGTTTTTCTAATTACAGCGTGACCTGCCCATGCAGACACATTCCTTCTGTCTGATTTTTCCGGTTTTCTTTCATACCTCTACCATCCTTTGTCTGTGATCTAAATGACGGCTTTAAGTGTCCCTTTTTTATGCAGAAGACTATCCTGTCACCCATAGGACTTACAAAGTCCTAACTGTTCATTACGGCTTTAATTTACTTTGATATTTTTTCAGGAGTTTTGAGGGTTGTGCTTTTCTCATCTATGACCATCTCTCTATGCAGACACCAGCCCATGCGGTCACAGTGTCTGACTCTCAGAAAAGTCTGTGTGGGTGTCTGTGGAGACCTCCGTTCAGGCTTGAGCCTTGGGGCCCCTTCCTCTCTCCTCTATCCTACTTTGCTCTGTGCTTCTCTGTTCTGCATTTCAGAACACAGAGACTCTTTTTTTGCAATTGTGCCTGTCGATGAATGTCTTGCCATCCTTTGCTCAGGAGGGTTTGAGACAGGCTGAACTAATGACCTCGGCTCCTTTGTGCCCGGCCTCAAAGGAACAGGGAACGGTGCTTATTGCAAAGAGGAGCAGTTTGCAAAGAGTGCTTCTCTTAATATTTATAGATCTCTCTTATTTTAAAGGTGGTATTTAAAGATCATTCTTTATCTGAAACTTTGTTGGTGAAGTAAGACCAAACAAAAGTGGTTTGAGAGCATAGAAAGGAGGTGAGTTGAAGACCATGATATACGAGTTGTGGAGGATGTCGGTTCGGTGTCAGTGGGGTTAATTTACTTTTAATTCTATTGTCAGTCTTGAAAATAACAAATCAACATATCATCACTGTGCTAATGGTTGAAGAGGTTCCTATCAAAACCTCCGGTGCATCAGCTGATGCAAATGTGATTTATGCTCAACTCACAATGATTTTGTCCTTGTTTGCTTATGGGATTAGGCTCTTTGGAAGGATTGGATGGACGGCCTTTGTGCCATATCTCGTCCATTTAACTGGTGAACAGGCTGTTGTCCAGGGGTTAGTGGTGTTCTCATGACCTCACCTGGCCCCAGAAGAAGCGCTGCCTAATGATCTGTGCTAATGGCAGTCCAAATCTGTTGTTATACCAGATCTCCGTGGCAACCCAGGACTCCAGACCATATTGCACTTGTGCCAGGAGATAAATTCCACTTTTGTCTCAGGGCTGCTTTGACCATATTGCTAACAGATAGTCCAAGTCCAAAATTGGAAGTGGAACAGTCAAAAATTGGAAGTGGAGAAAGTCTCAAGGTTAACAGAGAAATCTGAGAATGTGTGGCAGCTGAAAGCTCGTCCATTTCTCATCTGGCTGCATTGTGAATCCTCTACCTTGAAGCACAGTGGCCCCAGATCTGAGTTCGTAGTGTTAAGATGATTGATCATAGTAAGCAGATGTGGGCTCGGTCATCCATCATCCATGTGTCCTTTGCTTGGACTGTACCAGCTGTTTCCATGACGTGTAGAGGACATAGTTGTAATTAACCCCATGTACAACCTGTGTTAGACATTTTATGGCTTTACTGTAGAAGCGTTAATGCATCTGTAGCTCAACAACTGTACAAAGTAGCTGTGTAGTGGTACTTTTTTATTACAAATAAAGACTGTCATTGAGTTAATAAATCATCCACTCTTGCCTGGACTGTTGAACAGAGATACTACCAGAAAGAGCATAAGAACAGCATTAATTAACATTAAAACAGTAAAAAAAGATGGATTGTCTGTAACCAGCTGAAGAGATCTGATGATGAACAGTGTTGTTAGACCAGAATGGATAGAGGTGAGAGGGGAAATTTGCCCTTCAGCGTGGTAGTAAACAGTGTGCCCCACTCAGCAAGAGACTGATACTGAGGAAGCCTGTGGAGAGACATTCATACTGGGACCTCACACACAATACTGCTAGCATGAATATCAACCACTCTCCAGCCAGGATTCTCAACAGTGGATCTGCCCTAATTTATTCCAAAGCTCTGATGAAACAAGATCAAGCCCTTGGTAATTCACTGGGTTCATTTAGATTTCCACCAATTTTCAAACATTTGCATTATGTCAAGTGTGCGTATTTTGTGTGTATTTTAATTTTTTGTTGGGTGATATAACTACCCTCAGCACTCAAGAAGTGGTCATTTTCTGTGGTTGGGTTTTCTGACTGGGAACCTTCATTTGTAGCTTTTTTTTCTCTTCACAGCAAAGTTATTCTACGTTGTAGTTTTCAGGATTTACTTTCATGCTACATCTCTTAATGCTGCATTTCAGTGGCAGAGATACGGTAATGCTCTTCCCACATTTTGTTTAACTTTGAGAACACTGTGCTCAGCAGCAACCTTGAGACTGATTGATGGTGTGAACTCACACGTAGTAGCTTTATAACATCTCACCATCATTATACTGTAGATTCCAAGTAGTCTGACCAAATATGTGCAGTCACAAGCTAGTATTGTATGTTTTCACAATTATAGCACACCTGCTCTCCTCTGTATAGACTGTTCTCTGGTTCGTCAAGTAATTCATCAGTATTCCTATGAGCAGCCTCTCTCACAGACAGTGCTCCTCTATCAGATTCTTTACTGGCATTCCTATTGTGTTCCTGTTGAGGATTCTTGAAATAAAGCATGATAAAGATGCTTTCTGGCCCATACCCACTGAAATTGGCGATTTATGAAGAGGAATGGGAAATGTCATGGTGCCTGCAAAGTGCTGCCCTCTTCCTCCTCCTCCTCTCCTTCTATTCCTTCCTCCTCTGGACACACACATACCCCTCCTTGTCAGTCTTTCTCCCCCTGGGGCCAGTGGGGAAGGCATTTTAGAGCTCAGGCCACTGCAGAGCTATGCTTCAGAGAGAGAGAGAGGGAGAGTCTTGCTGTTTTAGATTCAAAACATTCTGCCATGGTGCCTTGCCTACAGCATCTTAACTTTGCATAAAGCAGCTAATTTGTTTTCATTATCAAGTGCATATGAATTTGAGTTGAGGGTTTCAGAGCTGCAGGAACTGTCCCTGTTTCTGACAAGCTAAAACTAAAGACGCTGTCAGAGTTGCTTTCTCTCCTCAGAGGCCACCAGCACAGATGAGTAATGCTTTGAATCTAGCAAAAGAACTGGTCTGGGCCAATGATGAGTTAATGGAATTTTAATGTTGCAAACTGAATTGACATTTTGTGGAAGAAAAAAAAAATTCTCATGGGAGGGATGTGGGCAGTTAATATACTTAACATACAATAAACAAAAGTGGAAAGAAAAGAAAATTAGATGCTTCAAGGGAGAGATGTCACATCGATTGCCTTTTATTTCCTGTATACTTGATTGTGCACCAGAAATGGAGCTGGGTGAACGTTATACAAGTGAAAACAAAATGTTTTGCAAGAGAGCGAACACAGTCCGTTTGCTTTATTATTTATCAGTTACATCACTTTGTGCTTCGCAGTCTTTTGTCAGGCTGCCTTAAACAGTATTTTGACTGTTCCTATGGCTACAACTGACTGAGTAAAGTGGTCTGATTTTAGAATGGCCTCATGGGAAAAACACTGATGCCTCCACAGTGTTTCACAGACTAGTTGCATGCCTTTGCTTTAACAAGTAATTTCTGTTTTAGATTATTTAGTGAATTTTTGAACCAGACAGATTTGCATCGTATTAACATATTAGATCTAATTTGTCCTTCATCATCATCAACGACTTGTACCAAAGACCCTCCCCCACTCTGTATTCCTTGTTGTCTGGCTCTCTCCCCTCTCTGTGGGTTGCTGTGTGTTAACCATGACAGCTTTTGTGAGACTGTCACCCTGGTCTCGGAAGTACACAGGGAATCCACATTGGCACTCAGTCTAGCGGGAGAATTCCCCCATTGGTGGATTGTCTCATGGTCATCGTGCTTTGTGTGTCGAAAGAAAGAATCTGCATTAATTATAGCTTCAGTCTTCATTCTCTCCATGGTCCATGAAGTTAACTAGTGAGAAGCTAATGGAGTATTGGTTGTTTCTGTGTGTATACAGTATATGTGTATGGAGAGAACATAGAATGGTATCACGGTTCATATTTTTTTTTAATTAACTTTTTTTTGTATAAACCAGCATTTGCCAACATATTTTGCACTGTAAATAGTGTTCTTTGTGGAAAGTGAGGTGGTTTGGATTGAATACTACAGGCAGTGGACAAACTAACAGAAACACCACTGTTCTGCTAATTCAGTTATTCTGTCTGTGGCATATGTCATTATAGACTTTGCTATGTTACATAGTTTTGCAGTTTGGACAACTTATTCAGAGTTCAGGCAGCGACTGTCTAGCTTCTGTAGCTTTTAGAAGTTGACTCAACCCTCTTAAAAATTTGAATGTCACATCTTTATTACAGTAGGCACATCTTGCTAATTAATATTCAACTTACGGTCACTTAGCTGCCTTTGTAATTATGATAGAGAGGTTACAACTCTGGTATGAGTGGGAAAAGGCAGAAATTCATGGCGATATGTATCTAGCACTGGACAGCTGCATTACTGCTGGATATCATTGGGTTTTAGTACCATTACCAACTCACTTAAGCAAGATTAAAAATCTAACCCCCCCACCATTCAGACAGATGCAGTAATGTGGTTGAATAGGTCATTGTGCGTCAGCGGACACTCCTTCCCTCCACTCCTCTTGACTTGGGTTAAACGCAGGTCATTGTCCATCTTTGGTGACAAGATTCTTGTAAAGGTTCATGTAATTTTATTGGTGTTTATACATAATTTAACCAACCAGCACAGACAGAGAGAGATAGTGGTCAACAAACTGGCCTGACAGAAAAGAAACAGAAAGAGCCAGTGAGTGTGTGGGTGTGCATTCTTATAAAGTGCTGTAAGGAGAGACGTGAAAGTGAAACTTTAAACTTTATTTGATAATTACTGCATGTGATCTAATTCTGTAGTGAAGTGCATTGAACTATACTGCGGACTGGTGGTCTCAGTTATCAGTGACTGCTTAACACTGTGCGCACAGTACTGACTTGGTGTAGTGCATACAGTATTTAAAAACAACGAGTTAGAACACTCTTATTTTTACAGCACAGCTGCTGTATTGTGAGGCTTTTCTGTTGCTTGGTACACGCATGAAAGACATTTGAAAGCATTCAGCTGTGTGTACAGTGCCTAGCACCATACTATCAGGGGGAAAGTAGGATGTGTAGGTCATGCATCAATAAGGAAACAGATGTTAATTCATTGTGATTGACTTTTATTTGATGATGATGGTAAATTAGTCAAACAGCTTGAATAAAGGAATCAAAGGACCTCTGTTCACTATATATTAAAATCAAACAATGAAGATAACATCATTAGCTTTCAGCCAGATTTATATTTCCCTTTTATGTAGTTCGAATGCAAACTTCAGACTTTCCATCTTCATGACATTACTGCAAATGTTAGGGGACATAGAGACGGAACATTTTAAGATTGACTCATGTTGACCTGCTCAAATAATTGATTTGTGCTTTAATGTTTATTTTTCTAAATCAATGTCTTGAAATAATATTGAACCGTTTTTATGGGTTGGGCATGTCCACATGGGCTCTGGCCCTTCACTTTGATGAGGAGGAAGGAGCATGCAAGGGACTGTAATCATATTTACATCATCTTGGGGCAGCACTGTATAATTAGAAAGGGTTGATTTCCTTGACCACAGCAGGGGCTGAAATTGCAGGCCTTGCCCCAGCCAGGGTTTAGGAAAGTAACTGAAATAGCACTGGCGAGTTTCTGTCCTTGTGTCCCTCTGCGTTATATAGTATCGGTCAGATGGCAGTGCAGTCACTGTGACACGCTGCAGCCCATTCACCAGCACTTGGACGACCGGCTTTTATGTGGCGCCTCTTGTTTTCAGAACCAACTACCAAAATTACAACTTTGCCATAATCTCTTTAGCATGCAATATGGCCGAAACCTGTATCAGCCACGACCTGCTGTGACTGCAGCAAGTGAACAGTCAGCTTGCAGCTTTGTAAAGTATACTCGCTTAAGTTTTTATTTAAATTAGTGTAGTGGTACAGTGTCTCCCTCCTTTAAGGGCATCAGTGTCTCACTGCAACAGTTACCATGCCTATCCGACCCACACACTTCCCTAAAGAACCTTTAAGGTGTCAATATCAATGTGGATGCAGTATTTTCCTTTCAGGTCAGGGTGATGGCAGGTCCTGACCTTGGCTGAGTGACCTTTGGGTCATTCACAGGTTTTTTCCATGTCTGAGAGCTTTGAGAGGTGTCACTGCAACCTTTCCGCTTCCTGTCTCTGGCATTCTTCTTTGTTTAGGAACCCTTTAAAACACAGGGCAGCTTTGTGTCCCCTGTGGTGAGGCGGAGGCGTGGAGAAAATGGGTCTCTGTTTCTGATTAGCCCGGCGGCCCAGCAACACTCATTTCCCTGAGGAGACCAGGATTCTAATAGTAGCTGGCCTCTTGTAGTTCAATCTGCATTGATTTCTACAAACCCCTGGCTGCAGACAGGCGTCAGTGCTAATCTGCTGAGGTCTTCCCAAGCAGTGCAGTCCTGAAAACAGAACCAAAGCTAATTGTCATTACTGTGGTTCCCCACATCTGCAGTTATGATTTAGCTGGCTCTGCTGACGTAGGGTCCGTATTATTAGTTAGGTATTACATGTTATCTTGAGGTTGATAATTCATACATTTTAATTTGTGGCTATGATGAGTGGGCAACTTTGATGCCGCAGAATAGATTACTGTACTTTGCTGTTAGCCGGCTCCGTGGCTAGAATGGTCTTTCCATGCAGGATTGGTTCTCAGCAAAGCAAAACCTGTTTTTTCCATCTAGGGCTTGGATACCACTGAGCAAACCAGTAGCCAGGTACAGTCATTTGTAAGTCTTATGCTAAGTCGTGTAGAGACTGTGGGGAACCATTTCTGTGAGGAGAACAAATCACTGCATCTCGATGGGTGAGACAGAAAAATGTAGGGAATATCTAGTCATAAATGTGAGTTTAATAGTAGTTTAGAGAACAGTGACATCACAGGACAGCTCTGCTGGTTTGCAATATATTTCTTACTTCAGCTGGATTGTATTGTACAACTCTGTGACAAGCTCAACTGTTTTTTCTGTTATGGGAATACTGTAGTTTTAACTTAAACTTTAACTTTAACTTTGAACTTTAGTTACAGTGTGAAGTCTTTACATGAGACACAGTCTAAGTATGCTTTCCCCAACTTGCATATAGATTTGAGGAAGCATGAAATGTGAATGTCTGCATGCGTCACAACTTCATAAGGCTTGTGTTGCCCCCCCCCCACAGGTGAGGCTTTCGCCTTCAAGCTGTAGCCTTTCAAGCTTACCTTTATGCAGCTGTTAAGAAACTGATATGAGCCAGGTGGTGACATGGATACAGCTTTTCCTCTTGGTATCTCAAGCTGCTCAGTATTAATTAAAATATGTTGGACTTAGTTCAGATTTGTTCTGCTACTTTTAAGTACTCCATACTGAATACCAGGCAGGATTTTGTTTTTTACTCACATTTCTTACCATTCACGTCTTGAAATAAGTGTTGATGACTAAATATGTAATGGCCAGAGATTCTCAAGAAGTCACCACTTCACACTGACATTGTGTCCTTTTCTTTGGCCTTTATATCCCTTTTTTTGTTCATTATAATGGACTCCTTTTGTCTGCCTCATTACTACAACAATATGACCAGGTTCTGCTTCCAGTTTGACAAATTTTATATGGCCCCAGGTCAGAGAAGCTCGACTGATGGAGTGGGCAGTGAGATGTACATTGTATACCCAAAGTTGTGTGAGGCTCAGTAATGGAGACCTTCTTTTCCTAGTTGGGATTGATTCACTACATTCTGCCGTAGCCCTGCAGGGAGAGAGAAAAGGAGCACTGTGGAGACGAACATGAATGACTGTTCTTAAAATTACCTGCCTGTGAATGGCGGATTTTTTTTCCCCTTAAAACACTGTACAAAGAACAGCCAACCAGTGTGCGTAGTGAATTACGTGTTATCTTAAAGTCAGTGGTCAATGACACAGCTTTGTTTACTCCACTAACTGGATGTCCTTCTCATGTGCCCCAGTGGCATGAGAAATGTTCACTGGCCCATGACCCTGGGTTTAAATACATATTATGTGGAGCTGTGTTTTCTGGCATCCAGGTCTTTTCCCACCCGTACCAGTTGTCCTTGTTTGTGTCCCTAGCAACCTATTAAGAGACTTATCGCTGACCTTGTTTCCTGGCATGACATTCTGCAATGTTTGGCTAATTTCAGAAACACCTACAAACTTGTTCTTAACATCTCCAAATTGTTGCAGTAATTCATTCACAGATACTTCCACCCTGAGTCTGAGTAACGCCGTGTTTGCAGCCTTACAGGAAATCTTGACAGCATACCAGCCTGCAACATCTGGGTGGTCAGAAACATTTCTGATACGATGTCCTGCAAGGAATTTTTAACTTGGGTAAACATACTTCAGTCAGCCAGTTCACGTAGGACAAATTTATTATGGGATACAGAGAATGAACTGAGTTGATATTTGGCATCTGTTAAGCCCCTCGTCAGCACCAAGGTCGGCAAAGTGGAGACTGAAGAAACAATGCCAGTAAACTTTCTCTTGGGGAAAGAACGAGAGCCTTCAGGTGAATGCTGGAATCGAGGCATGGCCGATCAAATAACTTTTACAAACTTGGCAGTGAACCAGCAGCTGCAGTAGGTGCACATAAGTGGATGATTTATTATCAGCTTAAATAAACTGCTTCATTTGCAAACAGTGCTTTGGATACTGTATAATACTGTATTGAGATGAATATGCCATGTGACAGATGACACGCATTGTAATTTGACTTGGTTAAACAGGTGTTGAGTCATGGAAACAATAGATGCGTGTTCATTATTTTGGTTTTCTTGTTTGAATCATTACAGGAAATGTTGGTAAGAAACCACTTGAATGAATGCTGAAATCCAGCATAAGCTGATTTCACAACAAGCCGGTGGCACCTGCGTGTATTACAAGGTTGCATAACAGTCAATAACTGAATACTCTGAAACTATATGAGTGTAGATAATTTAGATATTTGAATGAAACCTTACCATTTGATGATCTGAAAAATATGTTGCCATTAAGCTTCTTGAAAAGCTGATGTTTTGGGGTGGTTTCACTGTTTTTACATGCCTATATACACACACACACACATACAAAAGTGCCATTCTGTCAGAACCAAGCTGCTTTCTGCAGCACGATAAAACATTGCCAGGTTTTTTTCTGGTGTTTTACATTCCTGGTGTTCAGACTCAGGATGGTAGTAAAAGAAAATGATTTGGTACATTGTTTAAGTTGGGTCAGCCTCAAGGTCAGCTTGGGCATCTTTATTTATCTGAAGACTAAATTTAAGGCCTTTTCAAGTCATGGTTTCTGTAATAAATACAATCCTCGAAAATAAGGCAAGCGTTGTATAGTAAACTTACTACATCACAAAATGCATTTCATTTAAAAAGGACATTAATCCTCACTGTGAGTACCACAAAAGTTGATTATACAGTTTATGTTGTGGACTTGGAAAAGTTTGGCTTCCTCAGGCACATTCTTCCAGTTTACATGATTACATTATTTACCCTATTGAAGCTTAACTGAAAGCACTACTGAATACTGCCACCCGTTTCTTCTGTCAGATGTATTGCATCAAACCCCTTCAGATAGTGGGTCTATGGGAAAGGAACATGTAATACAATGTACAATGTTGTACTGCTCAGAAAACATTGTGCGTAAGTATCCAGCAAGCTAATGATCCAGTTTTTTTTCTTAGGAGTTAGTTAATCCATTTGCAATTTTGAGTTTGTTTCAAGGCACTGAGCCATATTGGGAATTCGAAAGTCACTTGGGTGACTATGGTGACACTGTCTTTATTTGTAGCCCTGTGTGTTGCACAAATCCTCTCACAATTCTCCAATTCTACCTTCAGCTGATTCATCATGAAAGAGAAACAATATTAACTAAGAAATAAAACAGGAAAAATGAAAATAAAAAACAGCTGCACTTTTTCTCTACTTTTTCATATATTTCTTCTTGTTAACAGTGCACAGCCCTAAGAGTCCTGCATATTCAGCATTATGCACACAGTGCTGATTAGCGTGCAGCACATTCACATAACACACATAAGGGCTTTGTTAAATAATTCTCTGAGTTTTAACAACTTTGTCCTAGAATAGCACTTTGGTGTAAACAGGTTTAAAAGTCCAAAGAGCTTCACTTCATTCAGCCCTGAAAACTCTGCGCGCCATGAACACTTAAAAAGCACTAGCACAGTAAAAGAAAAAGATATGCCCACATAACACTGTGTGTTTTCTGTGCTGCGGTGCTGTCAGTATGTGTAATGCCAAAACTAATTGTTCCATCTGTAACAACCTTGTGATTCTCCCTGACAGGTGACGTTCACAGTTACAGTGTCCAAAGGAGATTCCCATATGAGGGAAACCTTCAGCCCCAGGGGCCTGGCAGCAGTCACCCTAACGCACAGGATGATGTTTTCAGGCTAAGTCTTGCCAAGGGAGTGTCCATGTCCCTCCCCTCATCACCTCTCCTGCCACGACAGTCCTACATGATGCCCCTACGCCCCAGCAAGAGATCACCAGGTACAAGACCGGCTATGCTGCCAGCAGTTGGGTTATTGCAATTCTTTTGTACATTATTTCAGTCCCATAATGGGAGCTTCATGAATCACCTGTAAAAGTGATCACTCCTGTCTACCTTCAGGCGCTTCTGTATGATTGTTGAACATCTGACAGCCCCTCTCATCCTTAAAACACTGATACTCCAGCTTTCATCTGGGACTTTTATAAATATAAGTCATAGGGAAGACGGTGGGATAAAGTAATAATGGTAGCTGAACCATTTTTGAGTCCCTTCAGTAAGACTGTGAGCTCATTTTGCTTACAGAGATTTGTTTTTGTCACTTCATCCCCATATTTGATCACCTTGTGTTGAAGTACAGGCCTCTACAACTGCACTGTGTGTTTACACTTCACTGGCTCGTAATGTGGGAGTGTTTACACTGGATCTAATTGTGAGTCGTCCCTGGCTTGCTCTATCCACTATGCTGAGAACATGCTTGTCAGCAGCTGCAGAGTGCTTCAAAGCGGGGGATACCTTTGTAGCTGAACTTGTTTCAACCTGAGTCTTTCTGTTCCGGAGATTTGGCAGAGAGGAGAGAAATCCTTTAAGTGGCCAATGTGGCCCCACTCACATGTGGCACTCATCTGTGGGGTATCTAGCCTTTGTATAGAGTGGTTACAGCTTTGATCTGTTTAGTGTTAAGATGAGTTGATGGGAGGGGGATGGTCTGGTTTGATCCTTACGCAAACTTGTCGTTCAAGTTCACATTTCTTCATTTAGCTGTTCACTGCCACTTTTAAGATTTAGATTTAAGTTGTGTTTCACTTCATTTTAGTTTTTTTTGTGAGTGAGCTTTAGGGAGGATTAGAAAATGGAGGATTATGCTCTAATTGCAGCTACAGATTAGGATGGAGATATTGTGTTTGCTTCAGTGTTTTCCTTCTCAAACCTGTTTTTTATGCACCTTTTCCACAACTCTCATCACGCAATTCAGAACCTAATATTTGATGTGCTGGCCTGAAATTGTCATACAGTGCATTACGCAAATGTGCAGGGGAACCATAATTGCAAGTATGGTTACTCTCTAGTTTATGAAAACGACAAATACAGTTTATAATAGCTAAGTAGATTTTCATTTGCTCAGTCCCCCACTCAAGTTAAAATGAATTTACCTCAGGTGATACAGGATTTGCGATGACTGTTTAAAATTCGTCAGAGACCACTGATGAAATATACATCTACAGACAAGAAGGGAGCAACAGAGAAGGAGAGAGAGGTGAGGAGAGAGAAGAGGTTTGGTTGGTGAAGGTGAAAAGGGCCCTGGGGACAAGAGAAGGGGAACACTCATTAAAGGCATATTCCCTCGTGGCGTGCT
This sequence comes from Toxotes jaculatrix, assembly GCF_017976425.1. NCBI lineage: Eukaryota > Metazoa > Chordata > Actinopteri > Toxotidae > Toxotes > Toxotes jaculatrix. Next base: position 13,336,065 of record NC_054408.1, on the reverse strand, counting down.
CTGAGGCGTGGAAAAAAATGGACTGACAAGATAGGATGCTACGGAGGACAACCAGGGAGTGAGGGTTGGGGGAGGGTCTGGAGGCTCTCCTCTTCCACTGTCCTCACAGGTAACTGTGAAAACCCATAGGGGAAGAGTTCACACCTCCAGTTAATAAACACATACTGCAGGAAATGTCTCAGCTCTGCGACGAAAACAACACGGGTCATTCTGCATTTTCTCTTTCTCCATCTTGCTGAGACATAGAGGTGACATTGTGTTACACTCAATTTAAGACTCATCTGTTGTTGAAATGAGCATGTTTTCTCTCTACCAAGAATGGATACAATTGAGACAAGGCTGTGGCTTATTATGCAGATGTTATGTTCTAAACCAAATTTGGTTTTCAGCAGGAAAGCTGGAGTTCTCCATACCATTTCAACACAGTCGTGCTTGATAGGGTAAAGTACATATGGATGTCTTGCTAGCTCAGCCGTGTTGGCTGGTCCTATTAAACCTGGGCCAGTATGTTTAACTCACTATTTTGTGCTTAAACCTGTATTATGCAAATGCAGGTTTGTTTATATTCTAGGATAAAGAATACATGTTGTGTGTGCTGTAAAGAGTTCTCCATACCATTTCAACACAGTCGTGCTTGATAGGGTAAAGTACATATGGATGTCTTGCTAGCTCAGCCGTGTTGGCTGGTCCTATTAAACCTGGGCCAGTATGTTTAACTCACTATTTTGTGCTTAAACCTGTATTATGCAAATGCAGGTTTGTTTATATTCTAGGATAAAGAATACATGTTGTGTGTGCTGTTATGTTTGGGGTAAACGTGTGTAGTTCTTATTTTAAACCACTGGTGCCATTGCACCTAGAGTGCCTACATTTTTCTGTAATTTACTCTAAGCACATTTTATATTTATGTGCCTATGTTCTAATTTTCTAAGAATTTTTTACTCCTAGGTCAAAGATTAAAAATATTCTTAGGAATGTTTCCCAAAAGCTTCTACATCAACAAGGCCCGATAACGTGTTTAGTTATTTACTCAGACTACCATCATTTATTTATACGTAAAGTACATATATCGGTGCATTCTTTCACACATCCATTTGTTCTCCTTCCCATCCAGCCACCACTGATGTCTTTGAGGGGAAGTGGTTTCACAGATTCAGAAAGCATTTTTTGTGGCTTGGCTTCATTTCCTGACACATTGGATAATCTATCGCAGTTTGGAAGGCCCCAACTTAGTGGTTGCTCTTTTCATGAAAAACTTCACAGGGGGACAACAGAGAAACATTGAGTTAATTAGGAGTGTGATGGATGCCTGAGCCACAGAGTCCTTGGTGGTGTTGACTGCCACAGCTTTGATCAGCTAAGCCCAGAGCTTAACCATGAAACACAGCACCCTGACATGTGTTGAACAGCACCTACATTTTACAGTCTTAATAGTTTACAGGCTCTCTAAAGGCCCAGGGAGGGACATTTACTGCAAGATTGTTGCCTGAAGGGACCCATCTTGCTCCAAACCAATGCAGGTCAAAGATCAGGTATTGAAAAACGTGAGGGCCCTCAATCTGAAGTGGGCAGAGTAAAGTTGATGACACAATAAATGTGATTTTTTGCCCTCTTGAAGTCATTAGAACTGATAGAGCTTAATGGCCCCACAGTCTCCTGGGTATCTCCACAGTGACCTCCACTGGTTGCAATAGGTTACTGTGCTGTTGTGGGATTAAAAGCATCTGTCGTCCGTAAGGTTGCACTGCCAAGTGAGTTCAGGTATGTAAGGATAAACACCATTGTCATTATACATGTTATACGCACATCATTATACACGTTTGCACAACCACAGTGCATCCCTGAAATATAGGTCCTGCATCGTCTTGCAGATATAGTAGAATATAACATATTAGTGAAGGTGAATTTCCACAAAGAGTTTGGAGGATGGTGGATACAGAGGCGATTCTAATGTTGCCACTGAATGTACAGGAGATGCGTGACCTTTCTGCAGTCACGTGACGAAACAGCGAGCCCTTGCTTTTCCTCTGTGCCAGCCTGCAAGGGATCACAAAACAGCAATTCATATGAATTGCTGCCATCAGCAGTGTATCATTTTAATTGGTATGTATACAATGAGGCCACAGGAGGGAGTGGTCTCTGGTTGGCTTTTGTGTTTTGCTGAAGTGAGTTAAGTGATATTTTTTTTTGCTTTGATGGGAGCTTGAGCTTTCAGTGGTTTAGAGGTATATTCACTTATCGATCAGCTGAGCAGGTCCGTGAAACACCACCAGAGAGCACAGTTCACTATTATGTCATGATCTCTCTATCAGAAACTGAACTTCTAAGGACCCCACAGCTTTTTTGCTTGCCAGATCTAGCTCTGTGTGTGAGTTTTTCTTTTAAGCCGATCAGGTGAAGATTCTTACTAACAGTGGTCTGATGCCTTGACCTCTTTGTTGCTTATCTTCCCATAATCTCTGTTTTGTGGCAGCGACTCCGCTGTTCTCTCTGAGCATATTGAATTCTATACATGAATACATGAGTGGTGGTTAGCTCTTTAAGCCACTGTACAGACTTGAAGTGTGTTTTTGCTGTGGTTATTAAGCACCATAGCCATTTAGTAAAATGCCTGTGTTCTTTGAGATTTTTATGGAGTAGAGGTTACAAATAGCTTTGGAGGATATTAACACAGCAGACCACATAAAACAACACAGAAAGTCATTTGGAGATTTCTTCATGGTTTTCAGTTTATTCCTTACGACTCATAGTCACAGAGCAGTCATTACCAGCATGTGCAAGTTCAAGGACAGCGTTTGCTTTAACTAAAACCACCTCTGCTGACAGAAATGTATGTCATGGGATTCAAAATGATATAAATACTTAACTGGTAACTTGTTTTCCACAGTTTAAAGACTTTTGTGACAAATAATGTCAGAGAAAACATGAGCACAGGGTTCCTCCGCTAGCGTTCTTCATCTTCTTCTACGCTGCCAGATGTGTGCAGTTTATTTTGTAGTTCTGTCAAGAGGATAGGAATTTTCTTCAAAGGCAATTGTTGCCCCTTTGAGGTGAGCTCTCCTGAAGTCAGCTCTCGGGTATTGACGGCAACCAGACAGCCCTGGGGGAATATTGATGCCTTTCTGAGAGCTGAGCTGTAAAAGACCTTGTGATTCTGCTGGGACTCTTTGAAAGGTTCCTCTGATGGACACCCAGTGAAAAGTACTATCCAGTTCTCCACTTCACTGCACTTCACTACACTCCAGCTTTGGCTCCTTATCACATGCAGTCCCCCTTTTTTTCATCTGCAGTGGGATCCCAGTTCACCTCCTGCCTCAGAGATGAATACTGAATAAACTGTTATTACTTCTTCAGTCAGTCACTAGACTCGGGACTCTCATATGATATAATGGAGTATCATACTAGATTGTAAATGCTTAAAGGAAAGGAAGAAATTGACATTGCTGGAGTTATCATGTGCTACCTTTTGAAAATGTATGACCATGTGTGTAGTGGAGTCTTGATACATAATTCATACCAGTTTGTGAAACAGCATGTGTGAAATTAGTCATGGCTATTAAACATGTAGTGTTAAAAAAAGAGTGCCAGTCTCTCATTGTGTTACAGTGCAGAAATTGCATTAACCAGAGAGGATAATGGCAAAATGTCAGGCTGTGAGTAGGGAATGAATCATAAATTAGCATTCATATGTTAAATTCATAATGAACCATGGCTGTAATCTCTTTCTCAACTATTTTGCAGCCATAATGACAAAATGATTAAAAGCTTGGTACAGCTTTTAATAAGACCATGCAAATCTCACACTCTCCTTAGGAGATTCAGTAAATAACACTGGTTTGCCATGCAACAGTCAGAATACCAGTCTCATCTATCGTCTTTTTTTTTGTTGGCCGGAATATATTATTTTTCACTTTTGAGAGGAAGAATGACATTTCGGAGCATAAAGAGGGCTGTTGTGCAGCTGCTTCCATTCCCCTTTACTGCACAAAGAGGACACACTGTCTCATTGATAAGTTGAAATGTGAAGAGTGTCAGAGTCCATCTTGAAGAATGCTGGGAAAACTCCTTGATCACTTTGTAACCACGAACAATCCTCCCATTCATTGGAATATACTGGACATAACAAGTTGTTGGTCATAGGTATTCGACTGTTTGGTATGTGTATGTGTGTGTGTGTGTGTGTGTGCACTTGCTGAGTGATGGCTCGCTGGTCATGGATTCCTGAGTCTTGCGGTGAATACCGGTGAGTAAAGAGTCCTCTGCAGTCACAGCTCGTCCGGCTGCTCTACCCTAGAGATACTCCTCCCCCCCCCCACCTTACCTTCTGTTTGCTTGCTTTTCTTCCCATTTACTCAACATGTGGATTTACATAGGTACATATTTACACATATATTTACTGTACCCTGAGGGTGAGCAGCTGACAGTAATATAGTGAGTGAGCAGGTAGTGCTGAAAGTGTCCTCGTGGTGACATTTCTGCTGCAAGCTGAAAATATTACAGTACTTTTCTCAGCATCATCTATCTATTCCTTTAGGCTCTTGTCTCACCTGCCACTCCATTTTTCTCCTTGACTTTATTTCTTTGGTATTTGTTATAGATATTTCATGTGTTCCAGTTGCACATAATAAGGACTAGTATAATCCTTTTAGTTGAAGTGATTAGAACATTTTGGAGCAGTACAAGTGGTTTAGAAGAGTTAGTGACATCTTTTAGTTGACTGAGACAAGGATGCAGACAGGACAAGAACTTTCAAGTGCCCCCGCAGCCAAAAGAAAACTGTCCAGCAAACAAAGACTGCAACTTGGCTGGATGCTGGGCTTTTGAGGGCGACAACACATAATTTAGAGTAAAACAATCCATCAGTTGAGATTTTTCTCTTATGTAAGCATCCGTCAAGTTTGATCATTTGGTTTTTACAGTGTTATGTATCGCGACAGGATATTGTATAACTGGATAATAACATTGAACAGTAACAATAACTATTAGTACAACTACTAATACAGTACATGAAAATTAATCACGAATTGAGAAGAATAATCAAATTCTATATAAATAAATATGACATCAGTCTGCTTCTATGTTGTTATTTCTTGGCGTTGCTACGCAAAAAACAACTCCCCACCTTGCCAGTCTCTTTCTCTCTCTCTCTCTCTCTCTCTCTCTCTCTCTCTCCCCTTTTCAAGCCCAGCATTCTTTCAAATCAGTCTTCTAGCTTTTTCCTGCTCTAATGAGCTCTTGGCTGCTTTTTTGGAGGACATCAGATTGAGATATTTCTCATTTGTCCTCTCTGTGTGGGGTATGCTCAGAATACTGAGACTTAATGCATTTTAATTTGTCGCATCTGGCTCTGAGACAGGATGTGGAGATGTGATATTTGGATGATGTTTCTATCTAGAAAATCCTCACATTCTTCTCTCTCATTATCATTTCCCTCCATGGTTTTGTATAGAATTTAGAAAATGAAAGCAAACGACGATCACCCCACATATGTTGTTGTTAATTGTGTACTAATTATTGTGTATGTGAATGAATTTACGTTCTGGATTTTTGTACCCAAGGTGGGATGAGAATGAGTGCACATCTCATTTCTGCCTCTTTCTCATTGTCCTTCAAGTGTCATATGTCTGACACTTCCACGCCTGCGACCTTTTCATGCTTGTTATAGAGTGCAATTGCTTATTCGTCAGTGCCTCCATCTAGAAGGGCTGAGCGGTAATGGCCCCCTGTTAAATCTCGAGATGAGATTTTGAATGGAAAAGAAACTCCTCAGCGCTTTGTCTGATGCTCAGACATCAGAGCCGTGCCGAAAGACCTTTTGCCTCTTCCCTGCATTATCAACCCGTAGATGTGGCCTAAAATTACCCCTGATAGGCAGCCACATGTTTGTTATTTCATGTGTGGATCCTGTGTTCCTCCTGGCACTTTGTGTAAACGGAATGTGAACTTAAGCATATGGTTTAGATTACTCAAACTATGCCTGCAGTTTTGTTTTTTGTTTTTTTTTCAAAGGAACATATTAGGCAGTTTGCTTTTGGTCCAAGATATTTACCTGAACTAAGTGTGTCTCACACATAGCCCTCTCTGTCTCTGTAGTCCTGCTTTAATTGGAGCCGTGTGACTCCTGGGTAATAGGTTGTGCCTGACCATCCACAGATGAATGGAGGTTTTCAGGACAGACTCTGTTTGGCTTTGTCTGCCAAATAACAGACTGACTTGGATTGCTTTTGTACATGCTTCACCAGCTCAGTCCCCTCCACTCTTAGACAAATCAAATGGTCTGTAACGTCTCACGTGTTGGAAATCCAGTCCTTAGATTATAGTGGTTTTGAACAACACTATCATCTCAACATACTACAACTACTGCTTCCAGCTCTTCTGAAACACAATTGACATTTAGCTTTGAGCTTTTATTTTGAGTTCTTTGACTGGGTTTATATCATGGCTTCTGCTAACAAGCAATAGAGGACGATGTTTGAAGAGGCAGAAGCTTTTTGGGGTATGAAAAGCACAGTTCCTCACTATGCATTTCAAGTTGCATATCCATAGATGGCACTGTGCATCAAGCTGACTTTGACTCTCATGCTTGGTTTAATGCAGTGTCACTTCCAGATCATTTCCCCTCACATGGCTGCTGCTGTAACTCCCCCTCCCAATAACCCACACCTCCAGTATTATTATCTGTGGCTAAAATAGCAGCTGTGGTTTAAGAAATTGTTCAATCTGATTCAGGGGAAATGTTTTGTTTGAGGTGGGTGTGACTGGTATTGGATGTGGTAATAGGAAACGGCTATCTCTGCTCTCCAGTCCAATCTTCATGTTATGACTGGGGTTACACATACAGTCATCTGATAACAGGAGTCTGGAGGAGGCGGAGGAGGAGGAGGAGGAGGTTTGGATTGGGTTACAGTAGGTCAAGGCTGGAGTAGCATGGAGGAGTGTTGCCAGGGGAGGCATATTGTTGCGGCTCTCTATGGATTTATGGATCTAAGTACAGTCACCTATTTTCATATTATTTTCTGCATCTCTTAGTTTGGCTCTTGAATGTGACCAGTTCTTTTTACACAGGAAAATGTGGACTAGAAGCAAAGGACTCGAAATGTGCACGGCTAGTAGTTCAGGAGATGTTTGTTTCATGGCTTAGTATTTAGTCTAGTGTCTTTGCTGGATCTCCTGCAAGTATAAACAATTATATTGACTGTCTTTGGAAAAATTAGTAGGCCTTTGCCATCACTCAGATAAACAACCTTAGTTTCTTCTCTCTTTAGCGCAGATTAAAGGGCAGTTTTGATAGGATATGTTGTAGACAGTAGGGGCAAATCTTGTTGCACACACAAACATGAAAATTATGCAAAAGGAGCTGTGTCTCTAGTCGGCTGACTGTGTCAGTGATTTATCGTAAAGTTCAGCACAGTGAGCAAGCATTCTGTGTGGAGCTGTGGGATTTTCTAATTCTGTCACGGTGTGAGCAGAGGGAACAGAGCAGCCAGCTAACCTCAACTCCTCACTAAAGACAAAGACAGCCTTTAGAGAACTATAGCGCTGTCCCAGATACATCATCTGACTTGCACCAGGATATATATCGACCTTAATCTATCCTTATGTATCCTTGCAGCAATAAGTGGGTATATTTTCAAGGGACTGCTCACAGATAAATATGCCGGTAAGCTCTCTGTCTGTTTTGCTGATCCCCAACAGTGCATGTGTGTGTTTGAGCACTCGTTTTTATAGTTCACTAAGAGGCTAATTGTTGTGGTTTCCTGCTGTAGTTTACATTCCCAGAGCTGGCTAGCAGTGTTTTACTGGGAGTCTCCAGCCATGTAGACAATATTCTGGGTTGTCAGACAGACCAGAGCTGCTATCAGCGCAGGGAGCTGTCTGAGAAAGTGTGTGTATGTGTGTGTGTGTGTGTGTGTGTGAGTTTTATGTGAGCTACGGAGTGCAGCCAAGCCTGTCCAACTAAGACACCACCGCCTCTCATCTCTAGTCCCATCTGGAACACGTTAATCCAGGGAGAACTCTGACTCTCCGTCTCTCTCTCTCTCTGGTTCTCTAATTTGCTCGTTTTTTGCATTTCTCTTCTTCCCTGTCTGTCTGACACTCTCTCTCTCTCTCTCTCCCTCTGTCTGTCTGTCTCTCTCTTTCTCTCTCTCATTCTCCCGGCATCTTCGGTTCGTGCTGGCAGGTCCAAGCAGGAAACCCAAATATGTGGAGAGTCCTCGCGTTCCTTCTGATGCCATCGTGTCAGCGCTGAGGAAGGTGGCTGATAACAAGGAGTCCTCACACAATGGTGAGTTTTGCTTTTAGTCCATTTTTTGTATGTGATGGCTTGTGCCTTTATAGACATTGGAAAAAGTTAGAAGCAAAAACTGGCTTCAGAGTTAAAAAATATACATGTTGTCAGCGGGAGTCCACAGCCTTGCCTTCATTCGTGATCTGTCTCCACAGCTGCACATGTGTTAGAGAATATTATAACATGGATAGGCCTCTATAATTTAAGGGTAACATCAATTACTGCGTGAGTGGTCCATGTAAGTACCAGTGCATTTGAACACTATTCCATGCCCCTTATACAAACAAACAGTAGTGCTGTGTTTATTTTAAGGTGTGTGTTTAGATTACAGAAGAGTCCGTTTTCCACTGTGTTAGGATATACTGTCGGACCAAAGCACTGGATTTTTTTCATGGGAGTGTAAAGAGGACAAGACATTTAATTGCTCAGTAACTTTGTATGTATGTGTGTGTTCTTGGGTTTCTGTGAGATGTTTCTTTAGTGTTATTACTGCCTTTTCTCTCCCATGTTGGGAGCTGTGTGTGTGTGTGTGTATGTGTGTGTGTGTGTGTAGGGGTAATGTTCCTCTAAGTGCTGTGTTTTGATTTCAGGAGCAGGATTTCTTAAATTCCTGCCATAAGCTTAAGTGGAGCTGTAGGGTGCGTTATCTTCAGCAAAAGGCAACACAGAAAGAGTGCCCTCTGATTGTACATGGCTCACGTATGCAGACAGTAGTAACCCAGAACAGCCCACTCACTGTTGATGTTGCATACCAAAGCACGAGGGCGTGTCTGACATTCAGCTGGCACACAGCAGTGTTTCAGCTTAGAGTAAGCTACCAGCAGATAGCGGACGCCAGACAAATGTTATCTCATGACAGCTGGTGTACTGGCACTGTTGGGCCTTGTTCAGACTGCCAGCCCAAATCCTTTTTAGGCATATTCAGGTTGTATCCAGATTGATTGTAGAATGTCTGGAAAGCAAAAAAAAAAAAACAGGTCCAAACTAGATTTGGATCTACATTCGGATTTCTACAGATGTGTCTCAGTCGGGATGCTCTGATCGCTCAAATCAGATCTCAGAGTGTCTTTTGCGTCACTTTGCAACGTAACATGCAGTGACGACATCAAATCCAGAGTGACAGATTGAGAGTCCATGCTGCTGCTGGCAGAGCGCTATCAGAGAGTGTAGTTTTTTTGGTTGACAGTGAGAACAGCTGTCCGTGGACTGATGACAAAATAAATTGTATGATATTATGGACTTACATTTCTCATGCTTCTGCGCTGAAAACTCGCGTCACAAGTGTAGCTGTGTCTATGTCGTTACCAAAGCAACCCATCCAGATAGGTGGGTGATGACTGGTCACACAAATCTGTTCTGATCACTTTCAAATAAGAGTGTGGACAATCTGTCCTAAAGATCTGAACAAATCAGATTTGCCTGTAGTCTGGACAAAGCTAATTTTATGAGCTGTGCTCTCAGAAAAAAAAAGTTTTGAGACACCTGGTTTGGATTTCTTAGTTTGCATATGTGGAGATGTGCAGTTGGGCAAGTAACACAATGTCATTGAGTATAAATGCAAATCTACTGCAGGTTGCACAAACAACACCCCTCACCCCCTTCTCACCGTACCTCAACACCTCTCTAGTATGTGGCATGTGTTGCCCTGATCTGCAGATCTGAGATCCTCCTTGTACATAAACATTCACATGCTTGTGCCATCTTACAGAGCTTTCCGTCCTCACTCTCCTTTGCTTTCCAACACAGTAAAGACAAATAATGTTTAATGTGAGTGTACGTAATGTTAAAAAAACTACTGGTGCTCACAGAAGAGCTCTTGTAGTGATTGTTTTAACCTTGTGTTCCCAGTGCTGCCTCTTCTCTAATTTCGTTCTAAGCTAAAATTACTCTTAAGGCGATATAACAGACCGAGCTATCTCACGACTACGTGACAGATCTACTGATCAAACCCCCAGAGAATCTTTGCGGAGAGTCACCCAGCTACTTCAGTCTCAACACTCAGGGAATACACAAAAATTGAGTTAAGGTTATAAACTGAAATTTGCTTTATGTTACGTTATGTCTGGTCTTCTCCCGATGATGGAGAGAACAGTTACGTATCTGGTCAATCTATGACAAATAAGACATGACACTGCAGTCTCTAGGACAGTAGCACCCAGCCCGATTTAGGGACATTTTTATGCCGCATAACTGTTGGAGCAAAAGTCTCTCCTTGTACAGCTCCAACTTCATCTTCCACAGGACAGAAGAAATGCTTTTAAGGTCACACAGTTACTTACTTGTGGCCTTTATTCCTGCCCTGTGCTGCCGTGTACTCATACTCAATAAATGAAAGCAGATGAGCCAGGAGAAACTTTCTACCTCCGTCTTCTTACGGCCCATACTTAGCAGATAAAGGACGTTTACTACTGAGAATTTAGAATGAGCCAACTTGCTCAACTAATTATGTACAATTAGGCGCTGTATAAATTCTTCACTAATGATGGCTAATTGTAATAGCCCAGCTGTAGTAGGATGAGCTCCCATGCACGGCTGACATCTAACACAGCTACACATGCTATCCCTCTCCTTTCCTCTCTCATATGGGCAAATTCACACAAATGGGATTTGATACAGTTCAGATATAGTTTCTGTGCGTCTTTGTATCAATGTGCGTCACACTTTGAATGTGACAAGGACGTGTCCAGCATTCTTTTGTCAATATAGGGAGCATCTTTCAGCCTGTTTTGTCGCCTACTTCAGAGAGTATAAACAAAGCTTGCTTCTTTGCTAACTGCTGAAACAGGGCGAGGTGGTTGTTTGACATTGCAGCTTTGGCAACAAGGTCAGCGTCAGCATTGATACAGTGCCGGAAGAATCTGAGTTGGAAAATACATCGGAAGTTTTGCAGCATGAGAGCTGTGTGACATTTAGGGCACAAATCAAGTGAGTTCTTCTTAGGAGTTGAAAAGGGGCTTTTTGTTGTGGGAGTGCTTCACATCTGTCTTCAGAGACACATCTTGAGTGCAACAGAATGAATATAGTTTTTAAGATTTTTTTTAATGCAGTTTTTTTTTTCCAATTCGGTTTTTGTCTGTGTTTCATTTGGCCATCCTCAGATATGATTAAAGCTTGCATGTGGATTTGAATGTATTCATTTGTTCTTCTTTTGGGTTGGACTGTCAGCTTTCCAGTGCTCTGTGTTGTGGACAACCAGGAACGGCTGTAGGCTAAGAAAGGAAATGTGCGTTTGACCTACAGTAGAGTCATCTCGCACAGCTCTGTCTTTGACAAGGCATAGAGTTTCTTGTGCATGTGTGTGAATGCAGTGTGTAGTTTTACTTTGTCTGTTTGTCCAGAAACACATTAATGTTTGTTTATGTATGTAGGTCATTGTGTGCATGAGTGTGTTTGCAGCAAGCAGTCAACAGTCTTCCTGTCAAAATTGTTTCAGCTGTGCTCTCGGGGCTCTGTTTCTGTCAATCAAGACTGAACCCCAGGTCCTGTCCTCTCCCACATTTATGTCTCTCTTCTGCACCCCCCTCATGTTACAACTCCAATGAAACCTGAGCCCACACACTTCACACCTGTTTCTTCATATACTGATTAACTCGTCAATGCTGAAACTATCCAACTTATATTGTTAAGTATTCAGTGGATTTACAACACTTTAAACACTGTGTCATAATAGTAATGTGAGTAGTAATGTGACCATTTCTTGTCAGTTCCCGTACAACGTCTGTTACTGATTTGTTAACAGCTTTTGGAGATCACGTCATCCTATTTGTTATTTGTTTTGGCACAATAAAGAGCCAGCCAAGGCACCGTACAGGACTTAACAGATGCAACCCACTGTTGTCCCTTAGTTTGTGTACTGTATGTGGCTATGAGTAAACTGGGTGGATGTGGTCTGATCTTTTTCTTAATTCCTGATGGAAAACATCTAATCCAAGAGACGTTATCTGATGCCAGACCTCACAGCCACAGCTGGGGTCCTGACAGGCTGCATGCAAGGAATGCAAATGCAGGAAACCTTGGTGTCACCGCTGACCTCTTTCTACACACTTTGAATTAGCCATTCATAAGATGATACAGATAATGTCAAATTATTCATATTGTCTCGGTATGATACTGTACTGAGAAACGGAGAATGTGGGATGTGAGTAAGATTGTTTTCTCTCTAAAGAATGAACCTGATCGGTCAGTTCTGCATGAAGCAGCTTTATAGACTGACTGTATTTTTCACCATTTATAGAGACTCAGATCCAATTAAATAATCAAGGCCCATTGTTAACAGTTTAAAGAACATATGATGATATTTCAGCAGCCTTCATTCACCATCTCCCCTGAAGGAAAGCAGCAGCTTTGTGGCAGTGGAGATGAATGAGCTGTGATTTCTTTTTGGCTGTAACAGAGTGGTAGTTTAGTTCTTTTCCAAGGCAGATCAAGTTTATTGTTGACTGCCTGTTTTAACCAACAGCTGGAGGTTGACACTTTGCTTATTTTTCTTTTTCGTTCCTTAATGATCTCAGGGCACGCTGACTCTGACTCCGCATAAAGAAGCCTTGGTTCTGTTGGTCAAATGGTTAATGAAATACCATCTGTATCTACCATTAGACCACGAATAATAATCACCAATGGAGTATGGTGTCAAGCTGAGATGTCAGTCAACCTGTGATTATTATCACCTTGCCACCCCCACCCACCAGAACCTCATTTTACTTGGAGATTCTGTCTAACCTCTATATGCTGTAATGTCTGTTTGGACACTCCATCTGTGCTCGCAGCAAAGGAGATTTGCGGTTCTGACACTGGAATGTGCAATAAGCACTCAACGTGCTTCAGGGGAGCACGTCACCTCGTACCTCTGAACTTAAATGGGGAAGCAGGATGCATGTTCTCATCGAGGGTTCATTAAACAGGCTCCACTGTTGTGGTAATGAAACTCCAGCTGCTAATGAGCACCGGCTGGATTGTTTTCTCGGCAGGGAAAGAGCTGAGACAACTCTGTGGAGCCAGTCTGTTCATGGTGCTCCCCCTCCTTCTCCATCCTTCTCCTGCTCCTCCTCCTTCCGTCTCCATTCTTCTATCACCGCACCACCGCGGCTGCTATTTCACACCTGCTCATAAACTTCCTCAGGAGGCAGATAACGACGTTGTTTTGTTTTTGCCTCCATTTGCTGTACAGTTACTGGAATAACAAAGTGGTTCCAGCTACATCCTTAGTTTTTCCATATCTCCAGGATAGTGTTAGATAGACTAATCAGATACTGTATAGAGAACAGGGAGCAAATTTTCATCAGGTAGGCATTTTACTTTATAACCTTCCATCCAGATAAATGCACTAATTTTACCTTGTGGAGGGACAAAGTTGCTGTTGCCCTACTGCCACAGTTTCATTGTCCCTGCTGCAGAATTATAAATAATGTCAGTTATGAAGTCTTCAACAGATTCATAGTTTGAATCGAGCGGAGAGCAATGTGAAGTCCATTCAGACGGGACCAATTAATAATCTAGGTTAATCATGATGAGAGTAGTAAATGAGAGCCACTAGAGCGATAATCCTGATTGACTACATTCATTGTTTTCAGACAGTGTTTCATGCAGTGTGAAGTTAAAGTTGTATTATAGTAGACAACATCTGTGCGAGCCTGTTTTCCTTCTCACCAAATCATTTACATGGAGGCAGTCCACGGCCTTGAAAAAGTTAAGCTAATGCTCAACTGTCCATTTACTGACTCTTCTAACAGCTTTTTAGTTCTCTTTGCACAATTAGGACTGTATGTCAGTATAAAGGGCTCTTATCCATCAGGTTAGCCAAAGACTTTTTAATTCCGCTTTTATAGTTCACAGAATTTCTGCAGAGCTGGTGAAATAAATAATCGAAATGGGTCAGTTTAAGTTGTCACAAATCACATTTCCTGGTGCGTGAGAAATGATAATTGAATTGTTTTTTTTTTTTTAATTTCCATTTACGTGGTTATATTGCAGTGGAATGACTCCACTGTGCTGTAATCCTCCGACCCTGCATAAAATATATTTCTGCTCATTATTAATGACACATTGGAGCCTTTTAGCTAATGTAACTAATCTGTCATCTGGTCACTGTAGTTTTGAGAGGAAACTGTAGCTTGGGATTATTAGACCATAGAGAGAGAGTTCTTACTTAATAATAGTAATAGTGCTTCACTGTTCCAGTGACACATTATTGGACCATGATAACACTCCGTAATAAAATGTCATATGGTGTAATGTGGCAGCTGCTTTTTAAATTAGTCAGTACAACAATTTGACCAAGATACTGTTTGCTGGTGACAAATTATCTCCCAACAAATCTTTGATTTTTCTGTACTGAACGTAATTGGTACTTATTGACCAACAATACACTGATATCGATATCTCCATGAGAGAGAGAAAAAAAGAGAATGCCTACACATATACACACCCACAGATAAAGCATCTGCAGTACAGTATATTAAATATGTACGGCTACATGTGTGTGACTGAACCGCTGTGCAAGGTGAAATAACTAGTGAACATTGACATGCAACAAGAGTAGACCTAACTGTGAGGGAAGACAGCAGAAGTGCTCCACTGCTGATAGCATTTCAAAACACTAAACCATAGCATCCCTCTTTCATGCTTTCCTTTTTAGGAATGCACAACATCTTGAGAAGTTGATAAACGCTGACCTCCGCCTTGCTGCTATACGAGGATAGAAAGGTTGCCTGATGTTTGATTTATGCCACTATGTGAGCTCAGTTTACTCAAGCGTGCCATGTCAGTGGCTTATAATACGGCCCTAGTTGATACTCTTCTTCTCCATTTATTGGAGGAGTCATACAGTACTGCAACACTTAGACAGCCTTGAGTCCAAGACTGAATGGAAGACATATGCCATAGTAAAATAAAGTTCAATCTGCAATAAATGCACTGTACATTTATTACCGACATACAAAGCCCAAATACTGACCATCTGTACAACAACTGTAGATTGTCCTTGTCAGCCGAGTTCACATGTACTGGAAATACTCCGATTGGTTTGGGTGAGGAGTGGCTTTTGGGTAGACAAAGAAAAAAAAAAAAAAAAAAAAAAAACACCCACTCACTTGCTGTAAATTCTCCAGACAGTTACCTGCTCTACTCATACATCTGATGAATCGGAAATTACATGGACCTTGTACCTGGGTGCTAAAAGTCTGTTTGATGTCTGGTTCATCTGATTCGGGCATTTGTCTAGAGTCTAAGTTCAGGGTTGCAATGCATGTGTGTAAGCAGCTCATCTTTCATAGAAGGTCCTTGAGGAAAAAAAAAAGACTAGTAAAGCAAACTGGTAAACAGTCTATTATTTCCACAGAGTAATACTGTTCTAACCTACAGTATGTTGTCACCAGTGACAGTGGGGAGACCAGAGAAACAACAGCAGTTAATTAGCAGCAGTGATTTGACTGGCATCGGCAATGTCACAGCGAAGGCAATGGTTGCCAAATAAAGAAGACTTTAAACGCAGAGAGATCTTAGTAGGAACAGTGATGGCCCAAAGGTTAGACAGGCAAGCTTATAACTGAAAGTTAGCCGATTTGATTCACAACTAGGCTGGAGAAAGGAAAGCGACAGAGCAGCATCTGTCCCTTAGTACCACAGCTGAGGTTCCCAGGAGCATGACAGTTAACAGATAAGGCTGTGGTTGTTTTGAGCAACTTCTATATTATAAATACCATTATTTGCTTTACATGGGCCAAATCTAATTTGATTTTGTCTGCCTGTCATCTTTGTTATAGCTGTAATGTATTTGGCCGTCACTGCTGTCAACAGATGGCAAAATGGTAAGGAGTGATGAAGAGGCGATGACAACATCCATAAAGGAAACTGGTCCTGGGGTTAACCGTTTAGCTGTACTGGACAATTGCCCTGTTGTATCATGTGTATAAACAGAATGATTAATGAATCAAGCAGTGTACACAGTCCAAATCCATTCAGAAGTGGCCGTCAAGCTAAAGCCAGAGTAATGTAATTAATAAACCCGCAGTACAACCATAAGCCAAACACAGATTTCTCCATGTGCATGTGTTGTATTTTTTATTCATAAATTCATGAACACAAAATACTGAGTAAATTTGCTGGCAAAGTGGAGATTTTGTGTCTAGCAGCAGCTGCAGTGTTTCTAATTTGCGTTGTTGGTATAGTGTATTGATTTGCAGATAAACCACCGGCTGAAGATATTGTTATTGATGTGGCACATGCGCCTCGGGTTTTTGCCGTCTATGTGCCGTGTGTGTCACATGTGTCAGCCTTTCTCTCTGTGTATTTATGTCAGATGCCTAGAGGTTCTTTCACAGCGCCAGCACAGGTCCAGGACTACTGATTGGTCCTCAGAGGCAGGTGGGTTTAAGTGGTTTTGAAGAACCAGTGATGAAGTGGTCCTGTCAGGGCCTAGTAATAAAGAGCTAGTTGACGGATTTAATCAGATTTACCCCCAAACCATAAACTTCGTCTGAGCACACACAGTGAGAAGGCTAACAGGAACAGGAACATCTACAAATGCAAAAGAAACACTTCATTAACAATTAGATTAATTTTCAACATTATACTACATTATACCTAAGTTTATTTAATGGCAATGGAGTGTAACTGTGTGTGATTCTGCATAGTTTCTGTTTCTGATCCATACTGTTTGCAGCTCCAGAGCTAAAAGCCATGCCTCTGACAGACAATGATAATAAAAAACAACCTGTCACTGTCTGCTAATGCACGGTGGCTATAAATGTGTGATGTGCAAGGTGCCCCTTTTAAGGACCTGGGACCAGTTCCCATTATCTGTCTCCATCTACTAAAAGTTGATGAAGCTTGCAATGTGTTGTTGTGTACTTCAAATTATTATTGAACCACAACCGACATTCAACAAAGATGATATCTGTGCATGGTTGAATTTAACAACTTTATGTTCATTACAAACATAAATCTCAGTTATACTACTCTGTCACCTTATGATGTTACATTAATGTGATTTAAATTATAATAACATGTAAATTTTCTTTTTTTTTTTGTTCTTAAACAGAATTAATGACGAAAAATACAGTAAAGTAAGGAAATGACAACACAACACTGAACGCTAATATTCCACACACTGTCAGAGCCAGCAAACCCGCAGACACCTGTTCCTAGTTAATTAAGATTTGTTCATATTGTGATAAGTGAGAAATAAATAAAAAAGTTATTTTCCTTGTACATGATTATATTGCCGTGTGAAGACTTAAAAAGATGTTTGCTTTAATCCAGTGACCCTGAATCTATCTATAAAATCACTCTGATTGTCATTCAGGCCTCAGCTTTGTCTTTGCACCAGTGGTCTTAAAAGGCTCATCTCAAGCATTTACATGAGCAGGGTGACATTCTCTATATAGGATTGATTGTCAGCTTATGGTCTTTTTTTTTACTGCACAGCATTTGCAGTGGAGAAAAGGGAGTGAAAGCAGTCCAGTGTATGTGAGGTTAGCATTCAGTATCTGTTTTTGTGTAGACAAAAGCTTCAGTTTATTCACCATGAAAGCTTCGGGCCTGAATGAGTATTGCTATGTTTCCTTTCAGGTCTATAGAATATTTCAGTTTCTCATAATTAAAGGCAAGTACTTTTCCAAGAGTTGGTGCAACTGGCTGAAAGGCAGTACCAGCATAGAAACATAATTACATCAGAAACCAGGCAACTCAGTGAGCAGACGTCAAAGTGGTAATGTAAACATTCTGCACAGGCTCAACTTGGAGATATGTGCTTGTCTGCCATTACCTACAATACAAGTAACTTTAACAGTTTGTTCTTGCAAACACCATCAGCTGTTTGCATTTTAGTCATGACCCATGTAAGTTTACATGAAAATCCAAGAACTGTTGGTGTTATTAAATCAATGGCCAATCAGTTCTCCATTGAGTTTGCTTCATTTGGCATGCTTTGTCTGTTGGGTTAAAAATTCACCTACTTTTCAACATTAAGACTGTCAGTCCAGCTGTTCAAAAGGCTAATAGTGGAATCAATGTTGGAAATAACATTGGAGCACTGTAAGCTGCTGTAGTTAGCAACTCATGTGGAACAGTGGGGTTGTCCATTAATTGCAGGGTTGGTTGTTGGAGCCCAGACTCCTCTTGTCTGCATGTGAAGCGTCTTTGAGAAAAACATTGAACAAGTGTATTAGTCATGGTGGTTGTGTGTCTGTAATGTCCACATTATTTGCCATGTATTGTTTCTTTCATTTTATCCAGCTGTAGCAGTTGTGTCTATGCTCCATTTGCTAACAAATCCCAAAGCCAAAGTGACTTCACTTCATGTGTGACAACAGGCCTTTCTCAGTTAGAGATTTTGTGTGCATGCTTGTGAATTTGGCTAACCCTCCCTGGTCAGAAAAAGCATAAGATTAATTTTCAAAATAAAAGCTCCAGTACAGTAGATCTTATTGTGACAACAAAGCAAAAATATGTGACTTTTGGAGTGTGTTATATAACAAATATACAATTTAAAATATGACACTCCAGTGAAATCACTGCACTGAATATTCAGTGAACAGCTCTGTAGTTGTTGCTGTCAGTTCTACTACTGTTGGCTGGTTTGATATTCTATATTCTCACTACCAGACCTTTGACCTATGGAATTCCAGCAGTGTTACTGCTATAAACTGAATCACATTATACAGAGAAGGGTTTCTGTTATGTAGGCTACCCTCACTGATATAAATGGGGTCAACAAAATTATAGAAAGCCTGTCCTGCCCTCTGTGGTGTATTCCTCTACTCCTAAATATTCATGAGCTGGAGGTGGGAGGGGGGTCAGGACTTAAGGTCCATGTTGGCTTTGGTTCCCATGCACCATCATTATTCCTCCCCCCCTTTCACCTTAACATGACAGGGTTTATAGAGGAAACCTTTTTAAAAAATGACAAAATTTTAAAGTTATTCTTGTTTACATTCAAAATATTCTACCAGGTTAAGAAATGAATTCCATAATTCTGAGGAATGCACTTTAATTACTGTCCTCTCATGTCACTGCTGCACTTTGCATCTGTACTTCAACCACTCAGTGGAATTTCCAGAAACACTGCTCTTTTTCTGTGTTGTTTTGATTCATATAAAGATGCTACTCATAAAGAGAGAGAGTCAGATGATCAGATCTTATGACACTGATATGCATGACACATGCCAAGTAAAGGAAAGTCAGAACATTTACAGGCTATTGAAAGTTGATTACAATTATTTACATATAAGTAAATAAATTAATGACAGCATCATTTTAGGAACCAAAGAACATGACACTGCTCTCGTTTAATTGAGGCTCCCCTAAATTCCACAAAGGCCTCCCTAAATTGCATTTAGGACACAGCAGTGGTCAAACATGTTGCACCAAATGACTGTTGACAGCAATTATAGATACAAAGAGACAGCACAAAGCAATTGGAGATAGAAAACACAAACATAGATTAAGAAATGTTTCACAGTAGGATATGGAGGATGTGGCTGTGGACAGGGCAGGCCAGCCTTCTGGATCCAGTAAGGCCATTAAGTAAAGCCAATATAGCCATATTTCACTGAGTGAGGATGGTTAAACATATACTTGTTATATGTGAAATCATTACTGGCACATCCCATATGAGACATTTTCATGCAGAAACCTACTGAAGAAGTATAATGGGGCGGGTGGAGACATTTTCATATGATGGCATCCAGTGAGATGCACTCTTTCAGATTGAGTAGCCTTAAAGGCGGAGGAGTCCCAGTGCATTTAAGTGCCTCGTTTTGGGAAGTTAAGAGGAAAGATTTCGGAGTCAGGCTTGATTGAAATCCTAGAAAAAGTCACGATTGCTCCCAGTGCTTGCTTGCACTTAAAATAAGATACAGACGGGGAGATCAGTTTTTAAGCGGGTTCCCTGCTGTCTCCATAGGGGAGAGAAGTAAGCCCAAAGCCTTGCACCATAAAGGCAGTCAAATGTTTAAAGAGAGGGAAAAAGCAAAGATTATTTTGCTATTGAGACATAGTTAGTGACTTGTAGAAGGATTCAGAGCAGTGTTTTTGATGATTTCTTCTCTCATTTTGTCTTGTCCTATATAACATGACTCAATAATTTTATCATGTTGGAGAATTATCTGACCTTTAGAGAAAAGGAATAGCAATTATTATTATTATCATAATAAATTTATTACCTTACATTACCTTACCTGTATATTGGTATTTGCATGCCAAAGATGTATATGCTTGTGTATGCCTGTCTGGCAGCTTGAGTTTTGACTTCAGCAGGGTTTGGTAGTACACTGTGCCGTTGGACTTTGTTTGCATTTAATCAGATTTACTGCCAACATTATTAATAACTGTGGAAGAAAGAGGCTAAAGGAGAAAATGAAGGAGAGGAGGAAAAGGTGCTGACAGAGAGCTGTATAATAAGCTTTTGTATCTTGGATGTTCTCTCTCTTTCTCCCTCTCTCTCTCTCTGTCCGTTTCCCTCCCTCCATCTGTTTGTCTGGTAATCAGATTTTTCTCTTAAGAGAATGCTGTGATTTTGTTTTCATTAATTTGTCACATCTACATTTGTTTTATCATGCATCTACACGTATGCATGATAAAACGCTGTTGAGTTTCAGCACAGGTATTTGTACAAAGTGTCATATTTATCTCCAGTGTTGAGGGTTGTAAGTAAATGCAAAAAGGCAATACCTTTTAAACTGGAAAAAAAAAAAGACTGCATGTGGTCCCTGCCTCGTCGATGGCACCCGAACCTTGAAATTGCTGCCTAAACAAGTATTAAGGCTTGAGAGTTAAGGCTGCAGACTGTCTAAGCTGTGTTCGAAAAAGCCCATGTCCACTCATTGATATTCAGAGGCTCTATGAGTGAGAGCTGTAAACAACCAGAAAGCCCTGGAATTGGCACTCAAGGCGTGTTGCGGGACACGCACACGCACAGACACACAGACAGTGTCTCTGCTTTCTTAACAATGCTAGACATTCACATGTATTCAGACTCTTTTAGAACACCCTCACACACACAAACTATAATCCGCACCACACTCTCTCTCCCTCTCTCTCTCCCTCTCTCCCTCGCTCTTCTTTGCTCCCCCTCTCCAGGTCTGCACTACATCAGTAGCAGCTGGAGAGTGCAGCATAGCATTTCAGAGCAGAGCTGAGGAGGGCAGGGCAGGCAGAGTGGCCCCTGTGTGGGCCATCCAGTAGAGAGGGGGAATCTGCCTGCTAATGTTGAGCATTTCTCTTCTTCTCTCTCTCACCCTCTCGATCTCTCTCTCTCTCCCTCTCTCTCTCTCTCTCTCTCCTCTAGAGCTGCAAGCAGAAAAACAGCCAAGCTCCTCCTCCCCTGCCACCCAGGAACTGATGACAAGGCTGGGCTTTTTACTGGGAGAAGGGATCCCGGGTACGGCACGCATACCTATGGACGACAAGAATGAAAAGAAGGTATTTCATTTTCTCCCTCCCCTTCATCTCCCTCCCTCTTCCAACAGCAGCTGCTGCCGCTGCTGCAGCACACAGATAGAGAGATAGAGAAGAGAGGGAAAGGATGAGAGGAGGAAGGAGTTGTTGCAGTGTAACAGAAGAATGGATTTTTTTGTTGCAGCTTGATTATTTTTTTCTTCTCTTGTACACTGTTTTTCTAAAATGAGGATTTAGGAGGGACCTCTTGGAATTACTTTTTTGGCACAACAGGCAACGGTAACTGTCAAACTGTTTTGTCTTAGATGTTGAAGATGTTCTAAAGAAAGTGACTGCCTTTTCAAAATTGGCTGAAAGTGGTTTTATTTCAGTGCTACCGCTCCATTTTGGTGCGTTAGTCACCCAGTAACTTGAGTGCTCTTCCAGGGGCTCTTGAGTATGTAACAAGAGTGTCTGAGCCCAGGTCCAGAAATAGAGTTATGTTAGGTCTGAGCCGCAGTTTGTTTGGCTCTACTAATTAAGCTGGGGCTGTGTGAAGAGCAGAGCAGAACCCAGCATGCTGTGCTTGCCTCATTCAACTCGTGTCTCGGACACATTTTGACACTGAACCAGCAATTTTAGGAATTTGAAAGAAGCTCACAAAGTATTTTCATTATTTCAGATGTCAAAAGAAGAGACAGACAATGTGAAAGTGTAATGTTTTGTTTTTTTACTTTGTGTTTGTTTGTTTGTGTGCATGTAGGTGTGTGCTTTCAGAGCTCAGATGGGAGGAGCACATTAATGTCATCTGCCAGCAATTCTCTTTCCCTCCATACTGCTGTTTTACAACATGTCTTTAGCTCAGCATGTTGTTTTTAGATCTGCCTTGCGGTAAATTATTAAATGTCAGTAAGCTGTTTGGCTCGTACTTGATAGGTGGTACCAGCTCTGGGCTGCAGCCTCAGGCTGGAAGTTGCCAAGCGAAAGATACCGGCATGAAAACAAGGGTAGACTTAGAAACAGGAAATGTTATGTGATGGGGAGAAAACTAGCATTCCAGAAGTTGTTAATGATGTGGCCAGACACGCAGCATCTCTCCTGTTCTGCTGTTTGTACTCTTTCACATGCTGTTTGTTTGACCTTTAGACAGCAACAGTCAGTACATGTTTAATGAGAGGTTAGTCCACTTCTCTCTCAAACTGACTAAGAATTGGTGGAACTTACTATCTTATTTGATTAGACTGAACAAGACGAGCTATGTCTCAACTAATTTTCTATCAAGTGATGTTAATTCTGGCGACTTACCTCAAACACTGTGGCCTGTAGCGCCTACAGTGCAGTGGCTCATTAGATTTTATGACTTTACTATATTATTTATAGAATTAGGCATGTGATATTGTGTTTCTCTGTACAACAGAATTTTACAATATTAATGTTTGTAGTAAGAGAAATCACTTTTAATCAATACATAAATGAAGTGAATACTATTCCAATTGGAGTAAAGAGTTATCCTCAAAGATTTTAGTGTATATGTGAGAAAGCCTTAAAAAACAGGATGTTTGGGGGTGTGTGAGGTTGTGTATAATTGTTAGAAATGGTTTGTGATGTTTTGTTGAGCGTTTCATTGGTGGAGTTTGTTTGAGGTTACACACCCTTGTAGTAAGTGCTGCTTGAAAAGCCAACTGTGGGTGAAAGTCCCTCAGGCAGAAAAATATTTGCATCAAAGCTGGTTTATGGGGAGTGAGGCTTTATTTAATTTGACCTAGGCTAGATTTTAATTGGGGTATTTTATGTGGAAACAGGTTGGTGTTGAGAAAATGAACAAGCATTCCTCTGATTTGATCAAGTTCCCCAAAAGAGTGGATTATAGAAGCTAATTATGGACATTTTTGTTTGGTGTCTACTTGTCTGTAAAGTCCTGTGTCTGATAAAGAAAATTATCCCTCGGTAAGGTTTGTTGAATTTATTGGACTTGTGAATGGGGCAGTTTGAGGAAGCAATAATCAGGCTCAGTTTCTGTGCTGTGTAGCTGTTTGAGGGCTTGGGTTCTTCTTACCCTGGGACAAGAGTAACTGTCTTGAGCTACAGTACATTGTATAGAATCAGAATACAGTTTAAGGAAGATGGAGGAACAGGACAAACCGGCTTTAATTTGGATTTCCACAGTTGTCAGTTAGCTCAAAGAAAGATTCAGCCGCTGTATGCTTGTCAGACAGGCTTGATGACATGAGAAAGGTATCTATTGTGTCACAAAAAAAAGTTGAGAGCTCTTCCCTCGTGAAATTCTCTTCAGGCTTATTTTGGTTCCTCCAGATAATATGACTGTGTAATTTTCAAGCCCTGCTCCATTTACAGTCCTTACGCCCTTCGATTTATATGTCATGCTCACATGTGAAAGGCTTGTGTATTTGTGAGGGAATTTTTTGCATTGCTTTCACATGATACAAATCAAATCGGCAATGAACTTTGATCATATCGTTCTCTAAAAGTCTTTAATTCTTGTTCCAAGATCAGTTAGAAATTTGTTTTTGTTGTAGTTAGTTCTGCTCATGGTGAAAAAATGTGAACATATTGCCAGCTGATAGTTTATATTGAGTTGACTTCATACTTCATTGACATAATTGATTTGAAGTAGTGCACTAGCGTACCTTAACCCTTTTCTCTGCCTTTCTTCTCCCCAGTGCTCTGTGACTAGCCAGGGTATCAGCCCCTGCTCTACACTCACCAGCAGCACGGCATCTCCCAGCACTGACAGTCCATGTTCTACGCTCAACAGCACAACCAGCCGCCCCCCTCTCAGCCGCTCCAGCCCCTGTGGGACCATCACCAGCCCCAGCTCCACACTTGAGAGCAAAGACAGTGGGATTATAGGTAAGACATTACCAATTCCTTCTTCGTACCCAAATAGCAACAGGTAGCATTCATGTCCTTATAGGTACCCTCTGGAGCTTTTGACCAATAGTAGAGCTGCTATGGAGCAGTGTTTTTATGAGAAGGTCCCTGTTTTGTTTGAATCCTGAATGCACATGAGGATGCATTCCTGTCACAGGTTTCACACTGGATTTCTTTCTTTCTTTCTTTTTTTGTTGAAATTGGCTTTGGGTGGATGTTTTGTGTTGAAGCAAATGCATTCAACATGTTTGTCAGGCCTCAAGTCCGCACACAACGCGTTTATGTGAGTGACACTCAATGTAAACATAACATTGTTTGTTTTCAAGAAAACTCCACTCGCTTTCATGCTAGCAGCTTAAAGCAGCCTGCTGGAAACATTTTACTGTTGTTTTTGTATTTGAAGCAGTTGTCTCAAATCCTGCAGGATGATGCAAAACAAAAACATTCAGTATTGGCTGATATTCATATCTCAACCCACATGACATAAAGCAACATATTGAATATCTATGGAGGGGCGATTGATAAGTTTGTGGCCTAAGATAGAAGCAGTCAATTTTAGAAAACTTTGCACATTTACGTTTCAACATTGTCCCCTCCTACACTTACACACTTAGTCCAGTGGTCATGGAGCGTGTGGGTCCCTTCTTTGTAGATGTCAGCACCTTGTTCCTCCAGAAAGTGGTCCACTGCTACAATGATGTCATCATCACTGTCCAAATGGTGACCACTGAGCTCCTTCTTCTTCTCAGGGAAGAGGTTGTAGTCTGAAGGTGCCAAGTCAGGTCAAGGACATCTTTGGGTGATAAGCCCTTGAGACTGAAGTAGTGGATAGCTGCACGAAGGCCAATGTCAATTTTCTCAGACAGTGCTGACTTGAAATTTTAAAATACCTGAACCAGAAATACCACAGATGTTATTAACTTCAAACTTTATGCATAATCACTCACAGAGCTGACCTGCATGTACATGCAGTGAGAGCTGTATAACTCATCTCCTTCTACTTTAGGCCATGAACTTATCAATCATCCCTCAAAGCAACAAACGGACTTCACTGCAGTTAGAAACCACCTGTGGTGCCTTTGCCAAAATAGTCAGTAACCATGCAAGGAATGCCAGTGATGAGCCAAGTCAGCTGCAGATCCAGTGGGAAACCAGTCACAGTGAATCAGTAGCTCAGTTAGGAGTGGTAGTACCCCACCTCTGAGCAATGACAGAAAGCTCCACCCAGCCTCTGACTTACTGCAGCAGGCTTACCAGTGGCTGCATTAGTTGCTAGGTTTGATAAAATAAGTGATGACAAAGGCTCTGCTGACCTCTCAGTAACCGATTTTTTTTTTTTTTTTGGCATTTATTCTGCACAATATAACCGTCAGCACAGATTCCTCTCCACAGTATTTTTATTGCTTATTACAGCTCTTCTACTTTTTAATTGGTAACCTGAGAATTGTTAACTCGTGCACTTTGTGATTTAAACCAAAAAGTCTCACCTGCATTTCATCAGTCATTCATCATTATGTTAAACTACTGGGACTGAATAGCCTTTGTGTCAGATTGCATTCATCCTCTGCCATGTGTCAGTTATTAGGTTTGTATGGAGCTGTTCCGGTATGAGGGACCAGTGGGGTGACAGTTGCCACAGTTTGACATTGTACTGTATCTCTAGTAATAGCCCTGTAAGACATCAGGGGATTTACACAAGCTGACAGGAAGATGACGTCCATTCATGTATTAATCCGTGTGCCGTTTTCCCTCACAAAGCCTCCATTGGCTATAAAATGTCAGGATTTCACTCCGAAAATGGGGTTTGAATGTTTGTACTGCGGATCCTGCAGTTATCCTCGGATGAACTTAAATCATTTCTGAAGGAAATGTGGTTATTGAGGTAACTGACTGGCAAGATTGTTCTCCAGTAGAAAGCAAAGCATGCTAAGGCCAGATATAACACAACAATTTAGATTTCCAATTCTGTGGAGTTCACATTACCACTTACCAAGAGTCCGTCATTCTGTCCCCCCAGAGCAATATCATCGCTAGCTGCTGAATAATTTATGGAAGCTGTGATATAGTATCTTCTAGCATGGAGTATCTAGCTGCCACCCAGGTTGAAACATGCAGTCATATAGCATGTTGTAGTCCATTTCATTGTAAAGCTACTTTGCTTGGGTCAAATAAAAACTGGTCTTCAACATCCCACCTACCAGCCTTAATAAGACTGTGCAGACATGGAAAAGAACAAAGCTGTGTTGTGTCCACAAGTCAGATTCCAGCCTGTGATTAATGTTCCCTGTTCTTTGAAGTTTGGCTCTGAGTCCGATTTCAAAAGCACATTAATTTGGCTTTGTACTGCATTAAAAGCTTCTTGGTGGAATTGGGGAGAGTTTGCTGTAATGTCAATTTATCATATAACCATATACTCTTTTATCAAGCATTCGTATATTCTCATAAACTCGTATATTCAATTCTGAGTACATACAACATGACCTGTAGTGGCCTAATGTACTGTACTTTGTGAAGACACCTGCTATGTCTCTGGTGCCTCTGAGCACAACTTACACTTTATCTCTAATTTTTGACCTTCAGATTATTTCGTCTCCCTTCCATCCCTGCCATCCTGGTATGTGAGAAACAGGCATAAGTACTCTGGGAACTTGTAACCTGGGATCAGACCTCTGTAGCATTTGGTGCTGCTTGAGCTCTGATCTTTCTGCAGAAATTGATTACTCTGTAAACCTTATTTTGTAATAAAATATCAAAAGACAATTACACTCTAAAGAATTTTATTTCAATTCTCATCAGGAGGAAAGTATTTTTCCACCACATTTACAAAACAGCTATCAGTCGGGTTTTTGCATGACGTTCCTGGAGGAGGATCCATAACAGGCCTATAGCAATGACCATAACCTGCTCTTTAAATGGTTAAAAGACAAGTTAGCCGCTATGCTGAGAGCAGGGCTAGGTGTGACTACTCTTATGAATGATGTCATATTTGCTGTCCAGGTAAACAGCATTGTAGTCACAGGTCCTGGATGTTTTTGCTATATTAATGATGATGTAACATGTTGCAGCATTATGAAACCCAGATTAGTAATGTGTGATGCAAACACAGCCAGCTGGCCAGTCACGTCCAGTCGTCTGACTGTACTGATGTCTCTGTATCCAGCTGCCTGTCATTGTGTAGCTCTGGCCCTCCACTCAGCTTTTGGGATTGTGTTAAAGGGCTGGGTTGACCTGGGAGAGGATTAAAGGATTTATTCTCATATAAGTAAAGCACCTGTCTAAACTTAAAAAAATACCAAAGGCAGTTTTTAACACAAGTTGTTCACTGTTTTCTTAAATTTTTTTAAATGTTAGAGACTGAATTTTGTTTCGTAGTTCAGCATCCTGTTGCTGCTTACAAGATTTGATATTGGATCCTTCATCTGAACCGAAGAAAAGAAAAAACTAAAGACATTAGAGGAGTCTGTGCTCAGGAAACAAATGCAAATCTATGACATCATGTCTTTCCAGTCGCTGCAAATACAATTCAGGAAGTGAACTGATAGGGGCAATGAGGAAAGTCAGGGAGTCATTCAAAGTTAAAAGTTCAATTACAGCTCAGTGTCTCACTTGAGATAGAAACATGTTCAGAGCACACAAAGATCATTATTCTCATATCTCTCCACTTTCTTTTCTCCCTTTTCTCTCATCTTACCTCCTCACTTGCGCTAATTCCCTTCTCTGTTTTCATCTCCTCTTAGCCACCATCACTAGTTCTTCGGAGAATGATGACCGTAGCGGCTCCAGCCTGGAGTGGAGTAAGGATGGCAGCCTGAGAGGCAGCGGGCGCCATGGCCTGGCACAGAGCGTGCGGGCTGACACCTGCTCTCCTGTGGCCGAAGAGGACTCCAACAGTGCCACAGCAACACCAGCCGACACCCCGTCCAGGACAGACCAGCAGCAACAGCAGTCCACCGTATCAGCAGGGGCATCAGGGCCACCACAGCCTCCAAGTCACTCACCTGAGGGACCCGTTCCATACCCACCCCAGACATCATCTTCCCTCATGATGCCGAGGCCGAACTCTGTAGCAGGTATGAGCCTGTGGTTTTTTAGCTTCAGACATTTGGGTGTCTTCTGTGCGGGACGTAGAAAATAATGGATCTGTATACCTTTACTCATTGATTCTGTGATTTAATATAGCAATTACATGAACCATTGTACTTAAGCTTTCTTCTTGGAACCTAGCAGCTTTTGTAATGGTGACAGGAAAACTGTGACTGTGCTTGGATGTCTTCCTGCATTTCATTGGCAATCAGTTCAAGACTGTGACGCTATGATACGACCGGTGCCTGAGGCTGACAAGTGGCATGTCATTTCTTGTCCAAGAAAGTGACAGACGAAGACAGGAAAAAAAATCGTGAGGGTATAGAGGGAAGGGAAAGTTAGTGTTTTCTAAAGAGGAGTGAGGTATCAAGGCAGAAGGTGGGGATTAGGCAGCTGTTGCGTGTTGTGCCTGGACCCAGCCTGCCATGTCCGACCTAAGCACAGGCCACTGTCTGGCTGATCTGTTCTGCATTCCTGACCTGGAACCTCCCTGTTGTGGCTCAGCTCGCCATATCCATACAGCTGTCACAGTTGTTGATAGCCCTCCCCCTTTCTTTTCCCAGGTCTCCCTTGCATTGCCTCCCTCTGTTTTTGCTGTTTCTGAGCCACAGGTTTTACATATTCCTTTATAACTTAAACCGTTGCAGGGATGTCCAAAGGTGAATTGGGACCAAGTTGATGCCATAATCAGAAAAAGTCAAGTCCTCACTGAATGCTATAGTTAAACTAATTAATAGAAGGATTATTTTCAGTTGTTTTACTTTTAGATTTACTAAGGACAGTTTTGAAAGTGTCAGTGAGCTGTGATCACCAGCAGTGTGGTCTGCAGCTCCTCTTGAAAGCTCATGCTAGTTGTATCAGTCTATACCCAGGGGAACATACTGCACATGCTTGCTATTAGGTTGGCAAGACAAATAGAAATATATTTGATGGTTACGGCTTTTACAAACTACACACTTGAAATGGATGGAAAAAACTGTTATAGGGAAGGTGAAGATTGTACGAAATGGTGGGTAATTGTGACAGAAGCAAACAGGTAAACAAAAAGATTATTGAGAAAATTAACTGTATGTCACTCTGCATTGTACTAGCAGATGATTCCACTGGTGAGGTGAAATGACAGAGAAATTACGACAGCATGAAAACATGAAAACATAAGTGGACTCTGATCACACTAGTCAGCAAGACACCGACAAGGGGCCATGCTTGTCTCAAAGCTCTTACAATTTGCAACAAGGAGCCCACTTAACCGGTGAAGGTATTCTGCTTATCCTGAATGTCAACATTATCCTTGCAGTATTTTCTTGAACAGAAGCAGAACAAATAGTACATGGTTGGTGCATAGCCTGGTCTCAGACACAGAATACATGCCATATCTTGTGTATGTATTTCCCACACTGTGCACTTCTTTTTCACAACACTTCGATAGTGTTTCTAGAGCAAAATCTTACGACAACATAAAGTTGCACAAGGCATTGTCATTATTTTCCCTTGACATAAAACAGTGCAAACACACCGCATTGGCTCATAAAGCTAACAAACCAGGAAATATTTGACTGTTTTTCTGTGTTGGTTTGCGTTTGAGCACCAGTGTGCTTGTCTCTGTGCGTGCTCCAAGAGTTTATGGGCTGGTGTCATAGTTATGCAGCGTTGCCCTCTAGAGACATTGTGGAAATCACACCTCAGATTTTACACCGTGTGAAAAAGCCCTGCGAGAGGACATCGTCGACGTGTTGAGACAACTACATTTATGGGCCCAAACCAATCTATGTTGGTGTCACGGTGTGCCAGGGACAGAGCTTCTTTTCTGTTGATACTCAAGGAAATAGTATTCAGTAAAAAAAATAATGATTCTAAAGAAGCAATTACTGAAGCAGGAAGGAACTAAATGGAGGAGATATCATTGTAGATAGCAAACAACAATGTATTCATCATTAGTGCATTCACTCTGTGTGCCAGAACCTTGGTGACTAGTCTTCTTTGTCTGGCTTTTTTACCAATATGTCCTTGACGTTAAACAAGGACATGATCCAATATGAAAATAATTATAATGGCTGGATATTGTTTGCTTAAATATACTGATGCTAAACTTTAGAGAAAAGCAGATAAATGATTCCCTCTCCCTAAAAGTTTGGAGTGGAGTCTGCGGTGATGTCGAGGTTATACTGGAGTTTTAGGCTGATGAAGGAGCAGGATATGAAGGCAAAGCTCTTATTTTTAGAGTTTTATCATATCCCAACAGTTACTGTGGTCATGGGCTCTTAGAAGTGATCTAAGGATGGAGATTGCAGGAACAAACAACTAAAATTAATTTTCTTTCCTATGCAGTCTAGGCTTACTTTAAGGCACAGTGTGAAGTGCTTTGACATCTGAAAGGAGCTCTAAGTAGAACTCCCGCTTCTTGAAGCCAAAACAAACGAGTTAAGGTTATTTGAACATCCCTGCAGGTGTCCAGGAGGCATCCAGCTGCGAGGCGCCCCTGAGTGTTAGACACAGAGGGAGTGGTTGCTACTGTGACATTGTGACATGTACTGGAAAATTGATTGATGGGTGGATACGATGCATACATACGATTGATACATCTCTCTATATCTATCTCTCTGTCTATCTATCTATCTATCTATCTATATAATTGATAGATAGATAGATAGATAGATAGATAGATAGATAGATAGATAGATACCTACAATAAACCTACAATAAAGCAAATGTTCATGCAGTGTGATTTCATTGGATCAGTTGACTCAGCATTAGAATATTGGGGTAACTACAACAGAGAGTTAAGCGAATGACATGAAGTTGCAGAGAGTTGCAGCACAAAGGCCACATTTTCTTAAAGGCAACATGGATTTTGTCCAGATGTCTATTGCCAGTCAACCGGTGTATAGCTGAACCTCCAGAATGTTAGCTATGTATGAAGAAGGAATGTCGGCATATTACTGAGAAGTGTCATTTGCACTGCCTTGGTGCGTGCGCGTGTACACACACACACACACACACGCACGCACGCACACTCTCACACTGTGGCTAACTTCTCCCTGGGCTGCAGTGGGAGCTCAAGCAACACTGTGTGGAGCCTGCATGTGCTATGTCAAGTTCCATAAATGTTGGCACACGCCACCTGTCACAGCAGAAAGGGCTGAATTCAGATGCCTCTTTAGGAGCAGTTTGTAATTGTAGCATTAGCTGGTAGTCTAAGGAAGGATCTTCATCCACCGTTCCTCACAGAAAATAGTTCCTGCCCCATCTTGTAAGGCAGCTTTAAAAGTTGTCACAGCAGCAGCACAGATATTTATCATCCATTTGATATCAAAATATATCCTGTCTTAAAGGTCATAGCTTACATAGAGAGCACGAAAGAAATATGAATGGCTTTTTTTTTTTTCCCTGGGCTTCTTTGTGTCTTCAGAGAACCTCAATGGGAAGATCTTTTACTTCCTCACTCTGTAAGCTTGAGTGCAATGCAGTCCTTTTTTCTCAGCCCAGTATTAAAAGCCTGCTGAGACAGCTCTCAACTGACGAGCAACGTTTCTTGCTAATGTAATAAACTGCTGTCTTAACGATGATTTAGTTTGGTTCATGGTGTCCGATTCATTGATATCTAATTTTTTTATGTGGTGCAATATTATAAATCACAATTCAGTTCAATAACTATCAGTCACAATTCCATAACCACCAAATAAATGTGCAGTAATGCAAGTCAGATTATGTGAAAAAAGCAAAGAGACAAGAAAACGTTCCTCAAAATATTGTGAAAAATTGCTAAATGGTGTTGTCAAACCAAGAGACAGTGTTTAAACAGCGGTAAAGATTGAATATTGTTTTTTGTGCTGAAAATCTGAATGAAGTACAATAATTGCCCCCATTTCATGCTTATGGTGGAAATAGTGTTGTCCTCAGCAGTATTAATAAGAAGCAGGATAGTTTGTTCCATGGCACAGGTGGCATTATTGTTTCTTTCAATCCAGCATTTTAGAGTATGAAAATAAATCTTGCAGTTGATGGCATGTTGGATTTAGCCTCTTAGGTCTTTTTTTCAAGTGCCTGCTCAGCACATTCACAAAACTAACCTTTCGTCTAAATTGATACTTTCAAATGTCAGCTGTTGAATCTATAAACACGCAGTTTCACAGAATTTCAATTCAATTTCAATGTGTCTTGCACTCTCTGCCATCCTTACTCCTCATTATACTTAAGTAATAAAAATCTATTTTTGAGTCATTCAAGTTAAGCTTTTTACAAAGGCTTACAGAGTCAAAGGGCCGTATTAGTTCTGGCCACTGGAATTCCATGATTTTGAAATCTTAGCCTGAGCTACTTGTGGTTGGGTTACTCAGACAGAGAGACTGAGTTAGGGTCATTGTGGCTGAGGAATGGTGCTGCAGTGCTTCTGTGGTGTTTAGCTATTCAGCAAAGCTTTGTGGTCTGAGCCATGGTGGTACAGTATGCGCTCTCTGTTTGTGTGTACTCCAAAGTCTTCTGTTCCTCTGGTAAAAGTCACGGTGTGTGACACCGTCACCAGTGACAATGATTTGACAGTGACAACCAAATTCTAGGATTTGTTGCTTCTCTATCAAAACGTTGGAAAACATTATCAAGGTAAGTGAGCACAGCTCACATCTGTGTTTTATTAGAGAGACCTGGTCCATGTGAACACAATCTGGGACTCAGAGATGTTTTCAAAGGTGAGACAGTAATTTTTTCAAAATCATGTGTCTCAAACTGGTGCAGTACTGCTGCACAAAAGACGAGTTATGGCTTTTTAAATTCAATATGCTGTAGTCTCTCTGTACCCTGTACTGGAGCAGGAAGGAGTGATGTAACTGTTTTATGTGAAATGCTGGAAGCTCATAACATTTCTTGTAGTTTTTAAGACAGTACTGTCTGCTGCAATTTTTGCAACCTGTTTGAAGACACGACTGCATGTTGTCAGTGTTTTGTGATGTTTTCAGGTAGCCGTGGAATTCACCTCCGCCTCTGGCTTGATGTAGACATTGATCTGTTTAGACCAGAGATTGAAAAGAAAGCAAAAAGAAAGCAAAAAGAAAGCAGATAACCCATTCATACCCTTCGGCTCTCTGAAAAGGTCACAGTCATATCTTTTTAAATGTCCATTTTCAGAAAATTGTCAGTGCCGCTCTGTCACAGCAGGAGCAAAATAAAAACCTTTGCAGAGATCAATCTGCTTGAGTTTTGAGGAGCCGTTTAAAATTCTGCTCAGTGGCACTCCTTTGATAGATCAGAACTTGCCAATCTCAAAGGGCCGGAGTGTTAGATAACTACTCTCTGCTACAACAGTCAAGTTTGATTAACAGCACCCCACAACTAAGAATTATGTAAGAGCTGTTCAGGAACTATGCAGCCGTTATGACGTCAAGAGTGTCTCCAGGTCTCTCTTCTTCCTTGGTGTAGTTCTTCATTATAGTTAGTCATGTATGACCTGCCTATTGTGTATGAAGTTCCTGTGTACAAAGTATACTTTAAAGTTTCTCTTTCTATATCCTGCTTTTAGGTCTGTACGGTGCAGTCTGTAGTTATTTTATGATTATATGCTTTTTAGAAACAACATTTCTAAATTTTGCACTGACTCTCCTCAGGATGATTTGTAATTCGTTTTGTGATGACTTCTCTGTCCAGTTGTACTTTATTGTTAGCACTAATTAGAAGATGCCACATCTGTCTTGTCAGATGTTAGCAATAAAATTTGTAATATTTATATCTGCTAAAGATTGGCATGTTGGCATTCTCATTGTTAGCATACTGATATTAGAAACTTGGCTGTGGACTTTTTTCCTGTTTCTTTGGAATTATTTTATCAGTCCAAAGTAGCAAGATGCTTTTACAATCTAAAAAAAATTTGAAAGTCTTCTGTGAATCCTGCAGTGAGACACAGTTTTCCAGAATTAAGCATTGTAAATTTGATGAACTCCAAAATAAACCAAATTATTCCTCACAATCATAATTCTTTTAGATGGAAAAATATGCCAGACAAAGCTCTATGACAAAAACATAGTCACTGAAGTTAGTACTGACAGTGAGCGGGTAGTTCCTCAACATATAAATTTTTCACCTTTGATCAAGAAAGTGGACTACTGCAGCCAGAGAATTTTTTAAGTTTCCATGGTAACAAGCTAAATTTGCATGCAGACCACTTAATTTCCACTTAGCACTTACTCATCTTAAGTAAAAGGGATTCAGACTTAACAGATCAGAGGAGGGCTGGAGCTAGAGGTGATGTTAAGGTGAACAGAGAATTTACCACCACAGATAGGGATGGGTGGGTGATTAAGTGTGTGTGTCTATATATATATAAATATATATTTTTTTAACAGTTTATCTTCCCGTTTGATTTTTTGTAACTAATTTCCTTATATCAAAAGTTCCAGGGTCATAGTTCTAATTTTCCGTGTTTTAAACACCCCTGACCTTGCCTATGTGATCACTATGTCATGTCATCATCTGCCGCTTATCTGGGTCACTATGTGATTTTTGAATACTTGGCTTAATTGTAACAGTAACAGTAATAATTTGTACCTATCACCCACACCCATCTCAGTGGGAATCAGACTTCCATCTGTTTTACAGCCTCCAAATATTTTGCAATGCATTTTAGAGAGAATTTGCAGGACTTCCAGCCTCATTCTTAAAACTGTCTTTCACTCTTAGCTCACTCTTATCTCATCACAATGGTTACAGTGAACTTATACAGCTTGAAAAGGCAAGACGGTGGGCAAGGTGATGAGAGCACTGATCGTATCTAATGGTAAAGAGCAGAAGGGAGTCAAGTCAGGGGTATCAAGGGGGTCAGTGGTTGAAGAAGAGGAGCTCAGCCTTTTTCTCTGGCCTGTCATGGAAAACGCAGAAAGGTTTCAAAGGGCAGACATGCCTGGGGAAAAAAAAAAACATTTTCATCAGAATACACATTTGTGCAGCTTCGAAGTCACTTCAAGCACAGACTTCAAGGTATCATATGTACGTTTTATCAATGAGTGGAGCTGCACAAGAATGGGAAGGAATCCAGACACTGAGGGTAGAAAAAGAATTGACGAGGGGGATTGGAGGGATGTGAAGGAATCTTGTGGGAATTCTTGGCCTGGAAAGAATTGTGGATAACAAGAGATATGACTTACTGAAAAGGAAGAATTGTGACGGTCTAGGATATAGTACCACAGATAGGAATAAAGGAGTGTGTGCATTTAAATTACTTAAACAAGTCATAGTATTTGTATTACTCCCAGTACTTGCTCTTTGGACCACTGGGGGAAAATATGTGTCTTGTATAGAATAATGTTCACTGTGGCTTTTTCTGTCCTGTCTTCAGAAACTTTGAAAAGATCTAAAGAGGACAAAAAAAAGAGAAAGACGTCCTCTTGTGCTCTGCTGGTGTCAGTAGTGGGCTTTAGTGGCGATTTGCTGCATAGAGTTGATTCTCTCTCTCCTCCTCCTCTGCTAACACATCTCCCTTGCCCCTGCCTCCCACAGTATCCGTGTTATATTCTTTCACATACTCACTTTTTCCGCATGCCTCTCTGCTATCCCTCACCCCACTCCAGCCACGATCTTTGATTAATACGACAGTAGCTTCTCATTACAAACTGTAATCAGCCACTGGAGACTAAATCGCTTGGTTTTCCATTTGTATTTCCTCTAATTCACTCCCTTTTCACCCTCTGCTTCTTTCTTACCAAATTTTGTGTGTGTCTGTGTCTGTGTGTGTCTGTGCGAGCAGCACATAGACAGAGGTCTTTGCGTGAGTGTAGGGAGGCTGACACCCCTCCGTATTCATTTAGTGAGTGCCTAATGCTGTGGATGCTGTGACTGGTTGAGCACTAGAGAGGGGGCAACCAAGCCCTCAGTCAGCTCAGCAGCTGAATGCTGCCAGTGTGCCTGCATGGGAGCACTGGGGCAGAGGAATCGCTTTTGTGCCCTCAGTGAGCTCATCCACTGGGAGCACTCTCCACAGATTTAGCTGAGGGTCTGCACCCTGCCTACTTGCCTGTATGCCTGCCCAAATATATTCCACGCTGGGGACAAGGGGAGGGCTTTGAGAATTCCCATTATCCTTCCAGGCTCTGCTGCTGGATGTAAGTAGCTGTTCAGTCTAGCTTTAGGATCAGATGTGTTAGTGCTGTATTGCTCTGCACTGACTCACTTCGCAATATATGTGTTTACCTTTGTTGTTTTTTTTTGTTCTTTGTTCTAAGTTAGACTTTGTCCTCTATATTTACTTGTGAAAGCACCATCCACTGCAGTAAGAGTACCCACAAGGGCCTTCTTTTATTCCAGTCAACATTGTATTGACGGCAGCTTTCTCCGTTGCTCTGTTGTCAGCAGACGGGTTTTAATTAATGGGACATTCCAGAGAGCAAGTTAGCGACCAAGTGAGGGAGGGAAGAGAAGAGTTGAGTGTTTGCGACAGTCTCTCCCAGCTGAGGCTGATAAAGTAGAAAGCAGCAGCTTTGAATCTGCTCTTCAGCAGGGCCAAGAGAGCATGGATCACCATGGAGATAGCATTGTTCAACAGTGAGCAGCAATTGGAAGAGAGACCTAGTTGCACTAATTCACTAACGTCTTTTATGATGTTTACAGACTACACTTTGGTTTGTAATCAGTGGCTCATCAAGTAGTTCACCTGCAAAATTTAGATGGAAACATCATACATTTGGGGTTGAAAACATCTCCTGCTTTGAGAAGTCTCCTCCTACGAAGAATTGAATAAACCAAAACTTTCTACAATGCAATTTGTACAATGCAATTTCAAACATCTGAGTTTTCTTCTGGGTCCTTTATATTTTAAAATGTTGAAGGATCAACCTGTAGTAGCAAAAAAATCTTTTTTTCAAAACAAGCGTAACATTAACAGTAATTTGGATAGCGTTTTGGAATGCATCGTATTATTTGCCTTGTTCTTGAATGGTTGTGCATTGAGTTACAAATATTGTGGGCACTTCTACATTATAGGATAGCGGCAAACCTCTCACTGCTATACTGTGTGTAGCTGTCAGCTCAGGTCAAAGAAAAAAGGGAGTCTTTCTGTCTTGACTCACAGATACTGCTATAGAATACTGGTACCTGTGCACACTGCCTCAAGCAAGCTTCAAATGTCAGAGCGCACTAGCTTGCCTCCTCTTCACTCATCCTCTCTCAGCAATGTCAAATGTGCCACAAAAACCTTACTCCTGTGTGTGTGTGTGTGTTTCTGTCGTGCTCTTTAATGTCGTTGTGTCAAATACACTCAAAAGGGTCTGTGCTTCACTTTCTCTCTTTTTCTGTCTGTGTCTCTGTCTCCAGCGACCAGTTCTACAAAGCTGGAAGATCTGAGCTTTCTTGATGAGCAGCGCAACACTCCCCTGCGGACATCCATTCGCCTGCCCTGGCACAACACAGGAGGAAGGCCACCTCAGGACTCTAAAGGTGACTGCAATATGCATTACTGCTGTAGATACACTTGAGCCAGCCAGGGCAAAGTGGGAAAAAACACATCACGTAACGTATTTACCAGTTCTCTTGTTTTTGAAATAGTGACACTTTATACTTTTGTGTCATATAAACTGTCACTATCACAAAAACAAGAGATAGTGACAGTTTATACATTTGAGTTGTATTTATGTCAGTCGTACTGTTAGCAATTTAACTATTTGTAGTTATTCAGCAGATGGTAAAATACTAAGAATAGTATGTGAACAGTAACATTTTCATTGTTTCTTGCTCAACCTCAGCAAATAAATTTTAAAAATGACAGTAGGTATGAGGTTAAAGTTCTGTGTTTCAGTTTTAGTGGTGTTTGGGGTTTTATATTCTTATTGGGTTAACAGTTTAGGAATTGTGACTCTTTATACCATTTAGAGTTATGTATAAAAAGAGCTGCAGGACATACATGGTTGTTCCAAGGTTGATCTAAACATCCTCAAATTAAAGCTCAGAATCAACACTTATACCTCATAATCGTGTTTAATTTCCAATCCAATATGTCTGAGTGCAAAGCCAAAATCAAAACTGTCAGCACTGAGTGGTACTAATGCTATGCTATCAAAACACATTAGAAGAATTAGGTTGTTTGCCAACTTTACAGATGAAATTGTGGAAAGATTCCTTGGTTCGCCTGCCTATGTCTTCCTTATATGTTTTGAGTACTTCGTCAGAAGAACAGAGAGAAATCCCACAGTGTAAATGTTTGATGAGAACATGAATAATTCAATACGACATCATTAGATACTCAAAACTATTTAACCCTACTTTGAAAATGTCTGCTTCCTTATCCACACCTCCTTAACCATGAAGTTGTTACAGCAGCATCATGTTAATTTTATATCCCTGGCGGGTGTTAAATCATTACTGGGGAACAATCCATGTCTGTTCAGACTAAGTTCATGTTTTATATGTGTATATACATATATTTAGTTTTACACCTCCGTTATTACCCAGGACAGTAAACAGCTGTATGCCAGTCACTGTTACAGTAATTTAGACTTAAGAGAGAAATG
This sequence comes from Toxotes jaculatrix, assembly GCF_017976425.1. Taxonomy (NCBI): domain Eukaryota; kingdom Metazoa; phylum Chordata; class Actinopteri; family Toxotidae; genus Toxotes; species Toxotes jaculatrix. The sequence continues at coordinate 13,296,942 of NC_054408.1, read as the reverse complement.
AGGCGTGGTTTGTTTTCTTGTAGTAGTGGTGAGAGTGTGGGTAAGAGACACCACCACAGCCTGTAGAGTAGGTCAGGTCAGAAGTATTTTGGCAAACTTTGCCAACAGAATGTTCTATAGCTGTGTCTGTTGAAGCGCACATATATGTCTGATTGTGTGATTCAGATGTTTTGTCCTGTTTAGAGAAAGTCACGAGGAAGACAACCTGAGACATATGACATCAGTCATTTCACTGATGAAGAAGATGTAATAAATCTGTTAAAGAATATGCTGGTGGTAATGCATTCCTTGTCCTATTAACTTAAAAGCTTGTATATTTAGGAATCCTGCCAACCAGCTTTCCAAAGTAGAATGATAAATAAATCAATTTGCTTCTTTCCCAGCAGCCATTACTTTTGATTTATTTGAAGTATTTAAAGTATTTTTACCACATAAAAACAACTTGCAGAGATAAAAATGTATTTAAAAATAAGTAATCCATCATGATGATATAGTTACTGCCATATGGTAATGAAGTTTGGCACAGGGGCTGAAAAGTCTCCTGTATTTTTACATTCAAGGAAAGTTTAGCATCCGGGATCAACAACAACAGCAACAATAAAAATATACAAACTGAAAGCTAAGCCATTGTTGAGCTAAGACAAGCAGTCAGACCAAAAGTATACTTCTTTTAAAAAAGGAGTAGCTATTTGGTCAATATGAAAGTAGGCAAAAATATCATTTTGGTATTAGCAATAAAAGCAGTAAGTTTAACTATCATCTGTAGTATGAGTAATGACTGTAAAAGCAGGAGCAGCAGTACTATTAGTAGTTGTATTGGTACAAGTATTAGCAGAGAGGATAAGAGCTTCAAAAGAGTTCCTGAGTGATTGTTCCTGAGTGAGTGTTAGGAGATTTAATTAGTGCTGAAGTGGACTGGAAAGAGTCCACTCTCCAGTCCACTTACATTGTGATTGCATTTAAAGTAACATTCATTCAAGCTAAATCACACAATGAAAATGGATGATCTTTATGCATTCCTTCAAAACTGATATACAGTTATATGGAGACGTTCCCAGGATTGTCTGTATTAATCCCAAAAGCAAACTGAAGCAAGTTTCTTGCCTTTGTCTGAAAAAGCAGTATCTCTGACGCTGCATGGTTTTGTTTTGTTAGAAAAGTAATGACACAGTTATAATTCCAATATGCTTCATTCCTTATCTCTTTTCCTCAGCTCGATTTGCTCCCTACAAACCTGTGGACATCATGCTCAAGCCTTTGTTATTTGAGGTGCCCAGCATCACCACGGACTCTGTGTTCGTGGGCCGAGATTGGCTCTTTCAGCAGCTGGAAGATGTCCTGAAGGGTAGCGAATTCACAGAGAACCATGGCGCTGTAGTGGTGGGCAGCGTGGGTTATGGGAAGACGGCCATCATCTCCCGACTAGTTGCACTGAGCTGCCACGGAGGCCGTATGCGTCAGATTGCCTCCAACAGTCCCAGCGCCTCCCCAAAAAGTAATCAATTTTAGTATTTGCCTTTGGATGTGAGAAGTACATTAGTTTCAACTTTTGTGTGTATTTTAATATTTGCTTGCAGATTGTAAAAATGGAGTGAGGGTATATCTACTGACACTATGAACATCAAAATTCAGATGTGGTTATATTAATTTCACAAAACAGGGTCTGGCATTTTCAGCGTCCATTCATGATCATTTTTGCACTTGTAAAAGTCATATGTCATATATCCTCGATGTTTCTGCCAGGTGGTGGGGGCCCAAGCACAGAACTTCCTCTCAGCCAGCCCCCACAGCCGACTCCACCTTCCAGCGCTAGCAACACGCTGAGGACCAACAGTTGCCCGGGGACCCCCGAGATGCAGCAGCGCAGGGAGGTGGCCGTCAAACGTCTGGCTGCAAAGGTACGACTTAAGCCATGTCCTCAGCATGAAAAGAAAAAAAAAATCTAAATGTATAAGCAAATAGAATAGATAGATGATGATCTATCAAAAAATACATAAATAAATAAATGTGAAAATAAACGTTTGGTCTGATTACAACTGGCACCTGAGAGAAAAGTGGTGTTATAGAGGCGATTCAGTGATTATTTAAACAGATGCATTGGGATCTGCTCTCTGTTGTGTACATTAATTAATTATAATTAATGATAGATATATTAATTATATATCTACCTTTCTTTAATTTCCCCTGTGTGTGTGTTCGTGATACTCTCCCTTATTAAAAATGATGCTGGTGGTGTGCAGTACGTTGCTTTCAGTACATATAAATGTCCTGCAGAAACTTGATACTGGCTCTGCTCATTTTATTTATGTTCATATGTGTTTGTATGCGATTTACGATTGTTTATGTTCATTTGTTTGATATCCCACCTATGAAATATGGATAGTCTAAGGCAATCTGCTGAGATTATGAAAGACGGTGCCACCATAGCTCTTTCAGAGACCTGTAATATCACGGGCCAGTTTGACTTGAGAAGCAGTTAGTTAAAGATTTGCCCTTGAAAAACGAGTTCAGTCTTAATGTCCACAGCAGCTCAGCACTGCAGTATGAAGGAGGAGGTGGGAAGATAGAAAACTTTGGCCTTCGGTCTTTAGCATGCCTTTTTGGCTCTCACATAGAAGGCATTTGCATTGTGAATGGTGAGGACTACCACAGGGTCTTTCACTCTGCTGTCATGGGAACGCAAAAGCTCATTTTTTTATAGTGCACCTGTAAAGTTTTTTTTTTTTGTATACATCATTTAGGGGTTACATCTCAGCTGCTGTAGCTTTCAGTACTTTTTATCAAACAGCTCTTTGAGTTGCACTACATTAAATAGATTTGACATCAAAAACAATACATAAAGTCTAATAGCGTTTCATTATTTTTTTTCTGTGCACAGACGACCATAGGCCGCCAGGACACCCCGCATTCTATGATTTTAAACATAATCTTCAAAGGCCTTCACTGTTGACATTTAGCGGTAAACAGTTTGCAGGGAACCAAGCAACAAATGACCACCCACTGATTATTGTTAGTCCCCCACATTTCTCTCTGCATGAGAGTCTGCCTGTCTGGGAAGGCTTTAACGATAAGGATTTTCAGTTGGTCATACATGTAGCAACAAGTGAACAGTTTTAATGTTTCTGTATATTAGTTAGGCGCACTGTCATCATTATTGTTGACCACTTGTCAGAGTTTGCAGCAAAGACGCAAACATGATTTGGACCATATCTCTGCTCCGGTGTGGTCTGTGGAAGTGCTACCTGCAGCTTTCTTTTAGTTTTATAATTATTAGCTCTACATCTTGGGACGCTGCTGTTCAAACTGTCATGTTTGCTTTTGTCAATGACTTTCGTATCAGCAAATCTTATAGATGGCTGAAACTCTCAGACGTTTAATAACTTGGGCATTTCTTTGCCTGCTGAGAGTTTTAATAAGGATGATGTGGGACCACTGTGATTCAAAGAATATTTTGGATTCACAAAGGCGTTCATAGCTTTGTTATGGCGGGTTGTTAGCTCTTTTGATGCGTGACACAGCTTTCTAATGAGACTCTTTGTCCGTGTTTTAATGTTACTGATTACACCTCCAGGGTTTAGCACTCTTTGCACGTCATGGATGCTGCCTTAGCAGTGAAATGGTGCATGAGGCATCTATTGTACACCTTCCCTGTGTCACTGGAAATGCTCAAGTTCATGCACCGGACAGGCGGCTGTAAGCTACTGAGGCTCAGTAGTGTCCCAAGCAGTATCCCCCAAAGCCAATTATTGTGTAAAGTGTTTCCAACAGGCGCTCTCACAGGGGCTCTGTTCCTGTGATGTCTGAATGCTGATACAACACTGAGCAGCTTCTATTAGATTCTGTCAGTTCTTTTTAATCATTGATTTAAAAGTGGTCTCACAGGGGCACTGAGGCCATTACATTTTATGGTTTATCACATGTTTTGTGCCTTACTCCTATGACACAAACACATATTTAGGGATTGTTTCCCAACAGCGAATTCATTGTTGTTCCAGTAGATGAAGTACTGCAGGCGCTCTGCAGAGTGTTGCATCATCAGTTGTTGAGATTCTTATTGCTCATTGATGAGGCAGTAGTGTGCCTGCCTGGTACACCATAACTATCACTGCAGTCTCTTTGGCAGCTGCCTTTCCAGAGTTATTGTATTTATACAAACTTTTATTTACTGTATTCACTGAGCATAATTTCACAGCTCCCATCTGTCGCCCTCAATTTGTGTGACACATAAAGTGGCCCGAGAGAAAAGTGTTCCAAATCCCCCAGTGTGATGTAATGTAATATTTGATAATCTATTCAAAAGAATCAAGGAATCAGTTGCTATGTTTTTTTGTGGCTTATTTTGTTAAGTTGGTTCCTATTTTCCCACTGTAATTCTTATTCTTTATTATGATATGTAGAGTAAATTTAATTCCATGGGTTTTAATAGTCTTAGGCTGCTGTGTTCTTCACTTCTAGAAAGTTACAGATTTGGCTGAATAACTTTTCTAAATGATTACAACATTAGCTTTACAGAGACACAATTTTTTGTTGCTTTTATAAAGAATACCTGGAGACAAGAAGTTGAGGGCATAGTGGTAGCTAGAGGGGAAATGTGCCCCTGACAAAGCTCCAAAAAGAGACTGCAATTTCGAGTGTCCTCATTGAGGACCGCCATCACAAGGCTCTGAATTGGTGTGGACAGTTTACTGTTTATATGTAGCCTTGTTTCAGATCTCTACATCACCGTCAATATCTTTGTTGTTTCGGTAGAATGGTACTTCAGTTTAATTATCAGGCTAGGTTTCACCCACATTTGAGCAAGAACCCATCATGGTAGTCCCACAATGGACATAATGTCTCTGCCTCTAGTCCTTATCTTACCACAGCAACCCACTTTAGACCAAGCCTTCTGCGCTTTCTCAGATATGACTTAAGGGCATGGCAGAGGCTCTCACTTTGTTACAGCTGAAGTGCTTATGGTGGATTTATGAGCCCATGTGGTTTATATTTCCTCCATTACAAATGAAGGAAACATAAATGCACTTTCAAATGTCACTTTGTTAAAGCTTTGAAGAAAGTTGGGCCTGAAACATTTTAAAGCACAGAAGCCTTTTTCCATGTCTGCTAAGTTATTATTTTAGCTTTAGGCTTTAGTCAGTAATTTCTCCTGAAGCTGGTCATCACTGCTGATGCAGCAATAGGCAGGTAGAGCTGGCAGAGGAACAGGTCACCTGCACCTCCTCCTGTTGCCCCTAGAAGTGTGTCAGCTCCTCCAGGTTGCCCTGTAATTAGAACACAGCCATACGTCCCCGGGGCATCTCTCTTTCCTTCTTCCTCATCATTCTTTTTCCATCTAAATCAGACTTCCTAAGAACACTGCAGCAACCTGCTCAGACGCCAAAGATCCTCCTTTTAGAAGTCCACCTGGGATCCTCTGGCTCCTTTTTATAATAGAGTTTATCTGAGGTGGTCAGACACTGCCCAGTTACTTCATCGTCCTTTCAGTGTGGACTAGTCTGGATCAAATCATGTTCTCAACCTGACTGAAGAGTTAGTATGTGGCTTCATGAGCGCTATGAATATCAAAAAGCATCAGATTCAAAATTGTGTCCACTGAGTTTGTTTTATCAGTCAACAAGGATTTTGACTTTTGCAAAGGCTTTGAGGTTATTGATCGTTCCCAGCTTTACATATTACTCATTACTAAAGTCTGAGGTCACCCTGCCCTCATCTGTTTTTCCTTCCTCTCCTTTGTTTTCCAGGTGGTGGCATATCACTACTGTCAGGCGGATAACACATACACTTGCTTGGTACCAGAGTTTGTACATAGTATTGCAGCCCTGCTGTGCAGAGCACACCAGCTCACTGCATACCGGGAGCTGCTGCTGAAAGAGCCCCACCTGCAGAGCATGCTCAGTCTACGCTCCTGTGTTCAGGACCCAATGGCTGCTTTCCGGAGGGGCGTCCTGGAGCCGCTAGCCAGCCTTCGTAAAGGTAAAACACAGCTAATATTTCAAAATGTTGTACTTGTCAGTGTGTTTTATTTGCCTGCTAGATGTTTATGAAAATATTTATGAAAATGAAGAAAGTATTTTTCATTTTCCCAAAGTAAAGGTCAGTCTAAGGAAAAGCCCTTACCAGTCAGTCTCACTGCACCACTGAGAGAGCGGAGTTTAGTTACTGCAGTGAAATAAAGCACTTCTCTGCACTCTCACCACGGGGCAGTGGAGTTGACCTAAAACTGTTATGAGCTGTACCTCACTGCACATCTTCGCACCTTTGTTAATTACTCTGTTTATGTTTCCAGAGCGTAAGATTCCAGAGGAGGACTACATCATCTTGATAGATGGGCTGAACGAAGCAGAGTTTCATAAGCCTGACTACGGAGACACCATTGCCTCCTTCATCACTAAGATCATTGCCAAGTTTCCTTCCTGGCTCAAACTGGTGGTCACTGTCCGGGTCAACTTACTGGTAAGACAGAACTCATGAATAAAAAAAAAAAAAGTGTTGTGCTGAGCTTGTAGTGTCTTACCACAAGTAGATTTCTTGGACTATGGCAGAATGGATCATCATTTGAGACATGTTAAATATTTCAAATGAACCTGCTTGTGTTAGGAAAGAGGGTTATAATCACCTCTTCCTATAATCGAACGTATCAATGCCAAATTAAAAAAAAGCAACACCTTATGAGCCGGGTCTGCTGTTACGTCTTGATACTCCTGCTGATTGACATCGGACTGTGTAGATTTTGACATGTGTGAAAGTTGAAAGGTCTTCCTGAACTGCTCCTTCCTCCCTGTCATACTCCGCTCTCTGCAGAGTCATTTTTTGTCAAGCATGTCCAGGACCATTCAAGAAGCAGTTGAAGTATCAGTGACCCAGGAATCAAGGCTGCATGACAGGGAAGGAGCAGTCAGTCACTTGGAGCAGACTAGCTTGGTGACACTAGGTTGATGAGATGTGCTGGGCCTGTGCTGAACTCACACTGGCAAAGGCTGAAGCTTTGGCATGCCTGATGAGACACATGACGGCTGATTTTCTCTTTCCTGGGACAAAGGGGTGATCCTGGATAATAATGTGAATGCTGACTGACTGACATCCAGAACTCAATTTATTAATGCTCAGGCAGAAGCCAGGCGGAGGGTACTGTCCATCAGTATGTAGTACGCTACAAACCCAGTTCGGCCCATTTGCATTTATCCTGCAAATGTGTGCCAAACTTAAAGTTGGATTTATGGCAAGGTTTTCCTCTGGATGTGCTAAATCAGTATGTTGCTACAGTGATATTTTGTCTTCAGCTCTTATTCACATCTGTTAATCCGTCAGTATCAGTTTATGATGTGGAAAGATGTCACAGTTGAGTGCACACAAGGCAATTTGCTTAAAATGTTTCTGTGGAAGGAGCGTAGGTAGACTCTGATTGACTTAGTGAAATGGGGGGAATTTGTGTCAGAATCTGTGAACTCAACTGTCAGTATTGCATGTCACTTTGTGTGAGTGACTTGCGTCATACTGTACATAAAATGGGATGAAGCATTAATATTGCATTGGTGAAGCCTTCTGCAAAGGAAGGCATCAAAAATACCTCTCAGTTTGCAACCACGCAACCATATTTTTGTGCAGGAGTGTCATGAAAATGTCATAGTGTTGGCCTTTGCTTGCTTGACTAATATCTGCTGTATCCGTGAGGTGTTGCTAGCACTTCACCCGTCTCTTGGATTATGAGTGCTGCAGTTCGTTGGCTCCCTGTAGTGTGTGTGAGATTGTGTGTTTGTTTGTTTGCTGTATCTTGTCATGAAGAGGAGGAAAGAAGTGTTATCTCACTGAGGTGATGTTTCTCATGCTTCAGACAGGCAGAGGATAGGAGGATTAAGGTGCATTGATTTCTCCAGCCCCCAGGACTTAGATTGAAATGTGAGCTCTGGCTCAGACCTCTGCTTACCTGCTAGCCGCTATTCCATCCATCCCCTGCCTCTTAATACTCACTTTCCCAGTCCTGTTTTCCTCATAGCCACATTTCCAACAGTAACAAGTGTCTGCTTCGGCCTGATAGCTCAGCGTGTTTGCTCACCGCTCAGAGACACTCCTCTGATAGTAATCCCACATAAGTCATTTTTTTTTTCAAATGGCAGTGTCTCAGGATGTGAAGAATACTTTTGGCCATAATTCCTCTATTTTTCTTTTGTGGTAATAAGGGATACAGATCATACTGCAGAGACTAACTAGAAAATGCCTTATTGTTATGTTGGGTATTGAGATTTGATTGGTACATTTTCTCATTAATATAGGCTAATGTGCAATGAGAAGCAAATTAAGCAACATGATTGCTCAAATACAATTTTTCACATGCTAATGACTCATAATGTTTTCATCTGGCTTCTTCCATAGGAGATCACCAGCCTTCTTCCCTTCTCCAAGATCTCCCTGGATGACTTTTCTGACAACAAAGAGATAAGCAACGACCTCAATGCCTATATCCAGTACCGCATCAATGGTAGCAAGGATATCATGAACAATATTAGCCTGAATGGCAAGGCCGATCCTATCACAGTTGGCAAGCTCAGTAGCCACCTGATCTCTCGCAGCCAGGGGTCCTACCTGTATCTCAAACTCACCCTGGATCTGTTTGAGAGAGGCCACCTGGTCATCAAAAGTGCCAGCTACAAAGTTGTGCCCGTCTCGCTGGCTGAGCTCTACCAACTACAGTGCAATATGAAGTTCATGACCAATTCAGCCTTTGAACGCTCACTGCCCATCCTCAATGTGGCGCTCGCCTCGCTGCACCCCATGACTGACGAACAGCTGTTCCAGGCCATCAACGCCAGCTTCGTCCAAGGGGAGCTGCAATGGGAGGACTTCCAGCAACGCATGGAGTTGCTCTCATGCTTCCTCATCAAACGGCGGGACAAGACTCGCATGTTTTGCCACCCCTCCTTCAGAGAGTGGCTGGTGTGGAGAGCTGATGGAGAGAGTACGGACTTCCTCTGTGACCCCAGGTCAGTCCACTGCTTTGTAAGCAAATGCAGTAACTCAGCAGCTCTCCCTTTAGGAATGTGTACTACTATTACTGGCATGACAAGACTGTAGTGTATCTAGGCTTTGGATCTGGCATCTTGGAATGCATGACAAGTATACTTCAAACAAACCGTGGAAAGGAGAAATTCAGACAGGTTGATTACATGGCAATAGTCAAAAGTTGTCTTCAAAAAGTAGGAGACTTTAAATCAAAATGTCCTTACAGTAGTTTTGAGAGCACTGCTTGAAAATCAGCCTGTTGAGTACAAACAATAAGCACATAGGTGGTTGAGAAATAATCATGTTCCTTGTCCCTGAAGTTTTTATTATTCAGTGTGGTTCTGAATTAGTAACATGAGTGTCATAGCTGCTGTTTTGCAGGCAAGTGCAGAGTCGTACGGTCTTATCAAGAAGAGCAGCGTGACTCAGCTCTGAGTCAGGGAGGAAATTTAGTTTGAGATGTTGGAACTATTTATTATAGTCATAATAACATATTTATAATGCTGTTGCTAATGCACTGTGTTGCAAGGGGACATGCATATGCTGGCATAGAGAGATCTCTACTGTAGACGGAATAGTTCCATTGAAAAATAAAAGCTATTAAGTAATATTTCTTCTTTAATCCAAAGCCCTGGCTGTTAGTAGCAATAAAGGGGCATAACCCTGATTTGAAATTACTAGATGTGAATTGTTAATTTGAACTGCGTAATGGGAAAATGTGTTGTGCTAGAGTCATTCCCATGGGTTTGTGTTTAATATCATGTTATTAGTGTGTATTCCTGTTAACTGTTAACTGAAAACATACTGTAGAAAAAACTACAATGCTGTGAATACCTTTTTTTTCAGTCTAAACATCTGACATAATGCATACTGTCATCTGAATCTACTGTGTATGCCACATTTATTAAAATTTGCAGAGGAGTCTTCAATCTGCAGTATATTATCGTTGTTTCAAGTCGTACCCTTCCTGCCTGTTAGTCAGGCTTATCTGCTTTAGTAGTGTTACCTAACTGTAATTATGGAGCCCCCCCTCACCCACATTAGAGCCTTCAGTCATTCACACTTAATAAATTGGATGATGTCACTATGGCCTGGCTTTTTTCCCCCTCTGTTGCTCGTCAGTATCACCTCTGCTCGCACAGTGGTGTCTGTAAATGGACCAGAGCCGAGCTTCATATTCTGGTCATTCACAGCTTTCCAGCTCTGTCATTAAAACACAAAGGCTCAAGAGTCTGGCACAGGGAATGTACATGCACACAAAAGCCTGCTGTACTGCCTCTTATGTTTGTGCCTGGACACGAATAGACAGAATTTTAACCAGATCAAAGTGATCTGCAATCATGCATGTCCTTTTAATGAAGTTCTGCATTCATTAGCACAAGAGTGCCTCAGTGAAAAAGGAAAGGAGAACACAGGGGTTTCACACTCTTCTCCATCCTTCTCCAATGACAATGCCAAGGTGCTCTTCATGACCAGAATGAGCAAGTAATTTCATTTTAAGTGAGGCAGATGAACCCAAAATACACCAGTGGATTTAAATGACAAAAAAATTAGTTAACCACGAAGCAGAAACCAGATGAGAAATTGAAATACATAACTAAAGTATTAAGGTACTGGAACGTCATCGTATTCATTACCTGTTCTGCTGTACAGCTGAATGTCTTGTTGTTTCCCACTCCAGGACCGGCCATGCTCTTATGGCTTTCATGTTGTCCCGCCAAGAGGGGAAACTGAATCGTCAGCAGACCATGGAGCTGGGACATCACATCCTCAAAGCACACATCTTCAAGGTACAGTTATGAAACCTCTACATGCTCTCTACATTCATCTTTGGTTGAAATCCGTCCCTTACTGGAATTTCATGGTGTTCACTCTCTGTTAATTTATGTATTGTGACTATGGTTCACCAGAGGATAAGCCGTGGGATGTGAAGAGAAACACTGACAGCTTGTGCAGGTCTGGTTCACTGATGTCATGTATGCGCTCATATGTGTGTGTGTGTGTGTGTGTGTGTGTGTGTGTGTGTGTGCAGGGCCTGAGTAAGAAAACAGGTGTGTCATCCAGTGTGCTTCAGGCTTTGTGGATCAGCTGCAGCGCCGATGGCCTCTCTGCAGCTTTGGCCTCCCTGAGGAACCTCTACACACCCAACGTCAAGGTAAAGATGTACTCCAGCTTTTGTGTGTCACTCGGACCTGAAACAACCAGCCCATCAGTTGATTAGATGATGAAATTGGGAATCAGTTAATGATTATTTTGAAACCAGCCAAATGTTCTCAAATACGAAAGCTAGCATTCTCAGTTTTTATTAATATAAATAGAATCTCTGTTTTTTTTACTGTTAGACAAAATAAGTGATTTGAAGACATCACTGTGGAGCCTGGTTACTTATTTTTATTTTTGATTTTGATTAAGATTTTTGGTCTTATTGGTTAATTGATTAATCAAAATAAATCAGTAGATTACTTGATAATTGCCCCAGCCCAAAATTGCAAACACAAGCTCTGCATGGTAACAATCTCTGCATGTTACAGTCCAAATCAATTCAAATCATTTCAAATCACACTTTGTGATGATTAGTCTACAAAGTATTATTTAGTAACATCATCAAATGCCCTCCCTCAATGCTTTTGTAATCCCACACATGGCAATCAAGTTGTGAATTATAAGAACTGTCACGCTCTGCTCCTTACTCATAACCTTCTTGTGTGAGCTTAGCACAGACTAATAATTGAAACCACCTTGAACAGCAGCATTAAGAATGAATGAGTTGCATCATGTAAATGGACAAAAAAATATATAGAAGCTTAAATTTTTCTCCTTCACCTACAAATGTACTGTATTTCCTTCCTGTAGTATTTTCCTTGTTGCTTAAATGACAGTAATAATAATATAATGATGACTATAGACTAGACAGAAGGAAAAGAGTGTGTCAGTGATAAAAGCTGTGTAACATTGGTTAATTAACAATGGCTTGTCCTATCACATTGGACATCAATTGCTTATTTATACACACAAAAGCTTGCTTATTCAAAAAAATAATAATAATAAAAATACTTGAAAAATTTAGAATTTGAAAAATTAGATCGGGTTTGCATCTGTGGTCTGTTGTAATATTACTTTCAATTTCCAGATTAATATAGTCAGCTTCTTGTTACACACAGTGATTAGCCAATTATGTGTCAGATATTGGCCTGGCACTCCCAGTCTCATTTAAGCAACAAGGAAATTTAAAAATGTTTGGAGGAAACTGGGAAGGAGATAACTGATGAAGTGTGTGCCAGGATGAATAAAACAGGAAATGTGAGGAGTTAAATGGCCAGTACAAGAGGAATGGGAGGCAGAGAGTTATATAAAAACTTTTTATTTTTATTCATTAATTTTTTTCTATAAGTCTATTAATGATTTGTTGCTTCTGGAGCGCCATACAAGGGAGGCTCTGTAATTACCAACCAGCTTTTCATATCACTAATTATATATCACAAACGTTAATGTTATTAGTAGAGCTTATACTACTTTGTTAGATCTACCTTCCAGTTATGTTTTCAGTGTGAGAAAATCATTGGCCTTTTCCTGGAAAAGCCATTATGTCTGACCAGAGTATTCTCGCTAGAAGCAAAAATATCCTACATTTTTCTTTTTCATTAGTGGCTCTGTGATGTTTCATCACTCGTCGTCATCCTCATTGTCTGTTTGCGAGTTGTTGCTGTGTATAATGTCACTCGAAGAGACGCTCACAGAGTGACCTTGTTCTGTCCTGAGGAAAAACAGAATTGCTGTTAATTTATTCCACAGAGGATCGAGCTAACTAAGACACAGTTTCATTTCCTGTTGTCGGATACTCATTTGGCTCTGTGGTTCTGTTTGACTAAACATTTATTATTGATTTCCTCATCATGGAAGAGAATAACACACTTAATAATTGCATTCAGTAGAATGTGACCACTTCATTTGGTGTCTGACCTTTGCTTGGAGAAAACCTCAAGATTAAGCTGAAGCAGTATGAACCTTTGCAGTTAAATGAGTTACAAGGGGAAACTGTAATGTATGTATGATTGTGAGACCTTGGTTCTGTTGCTGTTTAAACTAGTCATCGGCCACGGTATCAGCAAATCCATGAACATCATAAATTAGTAAAAATGTATGGCCTTAGAAAATAGTTTCACCCACAAAGATGTTGCAGTGTGTTTGTAATTACAAACTCATGCTGTTAAATTCTATTTGAATTCCCTTTTTATAGAGACGTACAGTAATGCCCATCTGTAATGTTGTCAGATGCGTTAGGAATAAAAGATTTATCTGCATTGGAAGGTACTTCAGGGGGATTGTAAGAAAAATACCAGGTGCACAAGGGTTTACATTAGGAATGCACCGAATATTCGGCCACCGAAAATTTTCGGCCAAAAATGGCCCATAAGCGCATTTCCGGTTTCGGCCGAAAGACTTTTATCACCGAAACAATATGGCCGAAACAGGATGTTGTGATGACGCAAGCGAAAACCGCGGCCTGTACGAGCGTGTGTGTGGAAAGGCCAACATGTCTGCGGTGTGGACGTATTTCAGTAAATCTGAGAAAGACACACGGATATCGATTTGCAAAACATGTAATGTCGAAATTTCAAGAGGGGGCGCATCTGCAAAGAATTTCTCCACGTCGGGTTTAATTTATCACCTGAAATCCAAACATCTCGATCGCTACACACCCACTCCGTATGTGGCGGATGTTTTCGAAAAGGCAAGGAAGTTTAAATCTTAACTTAAAGCGCTGCAAGTCATGGTGCATTTGTTGTTGTTAAAGGCCCACGGTTAACATATGGGCTATGGCAGTCTTTGTTTTGATACACTATTATGTTGTAGTCCTACAGCGAAAATTTTAAAATGCACTTGACTTATTTGCACTTTGTGTATTAATGAGAGAACATATTTAATTTTACAATCTTGTTTAAATTGATTTATTCTTTGAAACATTCATATTAATTTATGTAATCGCAATGCCTTGCAATTTTAGTGAGGTTAGTACACAGTCATAGCCATAAATGCAATGGTACTAATATTTGGCATTATAATTTGTTTCGGTTTTCGGCCTTGGTTTCCTCATTTTCGGTTTTCGGTTTCGGCCAAGAATTTTCATTTCGGTGCATCCCTAATTTACATGGTTAAATTCAGCCTAATTTTCACCTTGAAATTGCAGAGTCACGGCAGTCTTCTGTTTCTGCATTTACTTCATTCATTTAATTACATCAAAATACATCTTTTATTGCCTTTGGTATAATGTGGCTTCCAAATGGAGAAATTGGAAATTGCAGATACTACAGGAGCACAGATGGTGCAGTAATACTTTGATAACATTGCTCCAACAACAGCTGTCTGTGCTTGCATTTTCATTTGTATAATCAGGTGAGCCGTCTGCTGATGCTGGGTGGTGCAAACGTGAATTACCGCACAGAGGTCCTGAACAATGCGCCGGTGCTTTGTGTCCAGTGCCACCTTGGTCACCAGGAAATCGCCTCTCTGCTGCTCGAGTTTGGCGCCAGTGTGGACGTGGTGTCTGAAAATGGCATGAGCCCCCTCTGCTTTTCAGCTGCCGCAGGACACCTGGGACTAGTCATGCTGCTATGCAAGAGGGGGGCCAAGGTGAGAAGCCTGATTTTGTAACCACTTACTTCTATAAATAAAGATTAGTTAGAAATAATCTACTTTGTGATCATAGAAATTGAAAAAATCTTTAGGCTGAAGCCATGTGTACCTTCATGGACTTTGCTTAGCCACTTTCATGCAGTATGGTGTTTGTGGCTATTTAAACATGCAGCACATTCACCCAAGGCGTTGGGGCATATTTCCAAACATCTTGTGTGTCTGCCAGGTTGATCATGTGGATAAGAGCGGCCAGTGTGCACTGGTCCATGCCGCTCTTCGAGGACACCCGGAGATTATCCAGTACCTGCTGGAGCTGGAATGGAGTGCTGAGGGGCAGCAGCAGGACTGCGCTCTGAAGAACAAAGCTCTACAGCAGGCTTTGATAGCAGCCTCCAGCATGGGACACACACAGGTCTGACTGACGCACATGCACATATTTTAACACAGAGTTAACCCTCACCAGTCCCCTGAAACATAAAAACCAGGAATGAACCTGAAGATGTAATAAAGACACTTTCAACAAAAAGAAAAATTGAAAGAGAAAAAAATAACCTTGATATTGGCTCACACAAAAAAAACACTGTTGGGGGCAAAAATGAAATGCACTTTGAATTTATGGCACAGTAACAAAACACGTTTCTTTCCTGTGTATTTTCACTTCCTCCAAAAAGGAATTTCAGATTTTTCAAAGAGTCGAGAGAAGCCTTGATAAAATCTGAGCACATTTTGTCCTCAGTAATGATTGCTTAAAAATTTGAAGTGTTATGTGGCCTTGTATGTCTGCAAGCACAATTCAAGGATCACAGTGCAGTGCCTTCACCTGCCCAGGTACAATGTAGGCTCAAGGTTTATTTTGGCTTCCTCATTAGCTGGAATGGGATCCCCAGGCCCAGCTTAGAATAACAGAACTGGGCCAAGCTAAGCTGTCAACCCACATGTCGAAAGAGACCCCATTAAAGGACAAGTATTAATCAGATTGAACTCAACTCAAATAACCTCACACCATGGTTCAGGGAGCAGCAGTTCTCTAGTCTGCTGTGATTAATTAGTAATAATTTGCTCAGGCAGTATCAGATTTTTTTTTTTTTTTTTTGCATGTTCCATAACCTCTTGAAGCCTTATTTGATGTCTTGTGGTGAAACAGTATGCCATTAATCTAAGTTTCTTTTTTGGCAGGTTGTGAGCAGCTTGCTGGCTTTGAATAATGAGCATGCTGTGCAAATTGATAGCCACGACACTCTGTGGGGAGAGACAGGTATGTTTTCATCCATCTTTTTGCATTACATGGCTCTCTTGTATTATCACCTGCTGTTTTAGCATTCTGGACCACTCTTCTGTAATTGCATTCTGCAGTGGAAGGACTTGTATCTCTCTTCTCCACAGTAATGCTTTCAGTAATGCTGGCTGTTCCAACTTCTCCCGTGCTGTACTTTCTGGTAAAAGCATTAATTATTGTGGCCATGTGGGTTTCTACTTAGAGTTTGGTCAACACAGCTTTTCCTATGAACAGTCATTTTTCCAGCAAGCTGCTGGATTTCAGCTACAGCATCCCTGTGGTGCTCTATGTTACCATACTGCCATCAGTTTGGACATTTTGAAGTCACTCCACCATCTGTTGTATGCATTCCCACTCATATGTAGGTATAGCAAGGCTATTGCTGTAGCATTCCATATTTGTTATTAGCCTGTAACCATAGACTGATATTAGTTGGTTTTTGGGACTTCTGGAAAGTTTGTGCTTTTCCTTGATTAAATTAAAGTGAGTCTGCCAGTCAGGACTAGAAGTTGTGGATAGTAGATGTTGTTAATAATAGCAAAAAGTCATTTGGAGCAGCAAAGAACAATATAAGTTTAAAAGCCGGAGGTGGCAGTCAGGTTACTGGTTACATGAAAACTGAACAAAGTAGCAGAGATCAATATTTGTTTGAGAAATATTACACAGTAGACTGCAAGTCCACAAGGATTCAGGTGTCTTGATATTTTGAGTCATTGCAGAGGTGATGTGCTGGTAAATGTGCTGTATGTAGCTGTACACTGTATATTGTCATTATCAATGTACACCAAAAAGGGGTCATAAGAACATTAATGTGCAAATGTGCTTTGCTTACTAAAACTAAAACTATTTCAGATACATAATGTAGGTTTCAGACACATTTAGTGTTGGAGTTACATGATTTCTGGGGTACAGTGTTTTGAAAATGTTGGACACATTTGTGTACCTCATCTTCAATGTGAGCTTTTATTCTGAGTTCAGTGGTCTAGAGCTATAAATGTTCAAATTGCGCCCATTCTTGTTTGACAACAGCGGTGTTCGATGCTCTTTTTTTTTGTGCACAATCGTACCAGAATAGAAAAGAAGAATGTTAATAATAGTCTCTTTGTGTCTGTCTGAGTTGTAAGCCAGCAGCGTTTAAAAAAGTAAAAGTTTGGTGCTACAGGAATGTAGGTCAGCCTATTAGTGGAGAGGCTGTCCACAGTGTGGTTAACGGGTGCTTGTACCCTGCTAAATGACTGCAGGACTTCAGACCTTATTATGGTCCAAAGACAAAGAGTTGTCCGTCTGAAATATGTCTCTGTGGAACTGCTGTTATGTTTCCTCTGATATGACTAGAATCTGTGTTCTGGTACAATCAATACATCTGCCTTCACAGTTTTTAAAACATAATACATTGTCTAAAGCTTGGGTTCATGTTACTGAACCTGATATTTGCCTAGCTTCAAGACCAGAGCAATTTTACATGACTATTGAAATGAATAATAATAATAATAATAATAATAATAATAATAATAATAATAATCTTTATTCATAGACCACTTTCCTAAACCAATAAGTTGTTGGTTTTCTCCAACAACTTCAAAACAAGCATATCATAAAAACAGCTTCAGACAGAGAAATAAGCAAATAAACAAACAAAACCATTTACACCGACACCAGCAAAAGGGCAGTCAGTAAAAATCAAGTAAAACCAGGAAGAGCTCTCCAATAAAACTCTGTTTTAAGAAAAGATATAAAAGAGGTCACTGGCTTTGCTGACCTGATTTCCTCAGGAAGCTCTTTCCATAGCTTCGGGGCTCTGACTGAGAATGTCACCTCTAGTTTTCAGCCATGCCTCTGGAACAGATAAAAGACCTCTGTCCAAGGATCTCAGGCTACATATGAGCTCCTATGTGACTAAGTGGTCAGATATATCAGATATATCAGATATATACCACAGAGAGGGGCCATGAAGAGCCTTACAATTCAACAGCAAGATCTTAAAATCTATCACTTCTCTTAGAAGTTCCCCATGCCTGGTGGCTGAGTTCTGTATAGCCTGGGGCCAATTAATAGATTTTTAGTTGAGGCAGGTGATAGGGCAGTTGCAATAGTCAAGGCACAAGGAATAGGGAACCAACAGATGGCAGGATTTGTTGTGCCATGTCCATCCATCCATCCATCCATCCATCCATCCATTTTCTATACCGCTTGATCCGTCAGGGTCGCGGGGAGCTGGAGCCTATCCCAGCTGACTGTGGGCGAGAGGCGGGGTCAATCGCAGGGCTTTTGCGATTGACCCCAGACCTAAAGTCTTTGGAACCAATTATGACGATATCTGTTTTTATTCGTGTAGTGAACCGAAGCATGTCAGGATTAGTGGCTCTAATGGGCAGGTACATCTGCATGTCAGTGTCATTAGTGTGAAAAGAAAGGCTGTCCCTATGCATTATATGTCCCATGAGAAGTACGTACAGAATCAATCAAATTGGTCCCAGTACTGACCCTTGAGGGACACCATAGTTTTTGGTCTCAGTCCTATGATACTTGAGAAAGCTGGACTGCAACTGCTGTTTAAAGCAAGTGTGTATTTTTACATGTATTTTTATTATTTTTTTTATATGAAAGGTAGCTTGAAGATTGGTCTGTAATTTTTAGGGATGGAAGGATCCAGCCCATGTGTTTTTTTAAAGGTTGTGCACAGGCAGTTTTGAAGTAATCTAGGACACAATGATTAGATAAAGAACTGTTAAAAACTGACAGGAGATGGGGTCCAATAGATTCAGTGACTTAGAGAAAACACTTTGTTGGTATTACATCAACTGCACTGGAAGGCACTTTATCAGAGATGCTATTTATAAAAGCTCAGACAAGGTAATGGGAGGAAATAGATTTTGAAGTGTTCTGTGGTAAGTGATGGACAGAAATAACTGAAGCTCTGATGAACTCTATTTTATCAGTGAAGTAAGATAAAAACTTTTCGCAGTTGGCATCACTTTCAGCAGGAGGGGTCGGCTCAACCAGCTGATCAACAGTCTTAAATAAAGATTTGCAGTTATGCTGAGTGGCAAAGATAAGTTCCAAGAAGTACTGTCCTCTTGTGTTCTTTACCATACTATTGCTACTCTGTTTTCCTGCATTCTGACTTACAGCTACAAATACTATGACATTTTTTCCAAATCTGCTTTCTTTGAAGGAGGAGCAATATTATTCATACTAATAGTAATCATGCTCTCACAAACATTGGAGCCACCTGTAGCTGCAGTCCCGTGTTTGACTCTCAGCACTGTTTACAAAGTGGATGTTAAATCACAACCAGCACCGCTTGGCATGTCTTCTGAAGTAATGAAATAGCAGGTCACAGGTAGCAATTGAAAGGCGCTGAGCTATGGTACTACTGATCTGAAACAAACTAACTCCCACCTCCTTGACATGACCACATATTCAAATATTTCTGCTCCCACCTGGCACTTATTTAAAGTGAGATCCTGTCTCATGGGAAATGCAAGTAAACACAGTAATGTGAACACAATTATAACCATAATGTAGATTTTGTTCACTGGGTCGTGCTTAGAAAAAAAAGAGGCATTTTCTGCAGACATAAAATGAACATTTACTGGTGTATTACAAGTAGACGTGCAGCATTGTAGAGGAGCTCACTACAAGGTAGTAAAAATGACTCAGCTCATGTTGACTGTATGCAAACAACAGAGATGATTAGAACTAAGTGACATTTTAAAACTCAGTTTCACCCCAAATCCCTTGTCTGCCACTCAGTGTGCAGATATAATAATCCAGCCTGTTAGTAGCCAGTGCAGAGAATATCAAAAACCCGCAAAGCTCCTGAAACATCCCATCAAAAACCAGCCATTCACTGTCATCTCTCGAAAATATTCTCTGATATGAACCTGTCTCTGTGAAAATTAATTTCACATATAAAATTCAATGGAATATTATGTCTCTGTGCAAATAGGCCCACTGTCTCCTGTGCTTAAACTGAGGCAAATTGGATTGCACATCTGTGCAAGCTTCATATTTTAAAAATCCACTCTTAGGATGCAAAATGCTTCCCTGTTATCCAAAGAAAGGTTATTTAACTGCACAGATTCATTCTCAGTGTTGTGAACACACACTTGAGCAGGATTAGCACAAGGCAAGTGTTGCAAAAGTGTACTCTTTCATGATTCATATATGATTTTATATGAATATATGATATGACATATGATATGATTTGACATTTTTTTTCTACCCTGTGGTATCTACTGATGAGTATTGGCCATTCTCTTATAAAAATAAATGAATACATGACATTTTATGATAAATATAGTAGCCAGTGGGCACTTCTGTGTATATCTCTTTTGGCACTTGTTGTCATGGCAGTAATTCATTCAAATGATAGCATATAGATTTTATTTGAGCATGAGCGCGTTCTGGGCGTTATTTGTTGTTTTGAAGAAAAGATTCTTCTTTTAAGTTATTATTATGGTTGTAAACAGGCAGTGGAATGTGCATGAGTAAATGCCCCTTATAAACACTTTCAATCACAAACTTTTGCTTAATGAGCTGCAGGAAGTTGTTTAGCAGAGGTGTGCTCAGTAGTGAATGCACCTCTTATGTAATTTAAAATGTGCCGCATCTCCAGGCAGTTACTGAATCACATGTAATTGAGTTGTTTATTAATTTCACTCTGCAGTTGCTTAGGTAAGTGTAGTTGTGGTCAGAAGTTTACGTACCCTCATCATTGATTTCTTTGAACTGTTCTATTTCTGGGGCAGAATGAGAATCTTTATTAGAAAAAAAACAAAAGACGTTTGTGTGCACTTTTTTATTTCATGTTTGGTTTTCTGAAATTAACACAGGGCCAAAATTATACATACAGCATGCCTAATATTTGGTTGAATGTCCCTTAGCAAGTTGCACCTCGACCAAATGCTTTTGGTAGCCATCAGCAAGCCTCTGGCAGAATTCTGGTTGGATATTTGACCACTCTTCTTGGTAGAATTAGTCGAGTTCAGTTGAATGTGTTGGTTTCCTGGCGTGGACTGGACTTTTAGGCAGTCCACACCAGGATTTCCAGCACGGTTCGGGTCTGGACTTTGGGAATGTCATTCCAAAAGCTTTATGTTAGCCTGCTTTATCCATACTACAAGCAGCTTTGATGTGTGTTTGGGGTCATTGCCCTGTTTCAGCCATCTAGCTCATGATTTAAAGTAATTCTGAAGAATTCAGAGGTAGTCCTCCTCCTTCATAATTCTTTCCATTCTTTCATCATGTCCATATGATCAACTGCAAGCCTTACTCGAGCTTGAAGGAATCCATTTTGAAGGAGGGGCTTCTCTCTTGGATGACAGCCTCTCTGTCTGTGACAATGCAAAACGCACTTGACTGTAGACGGTGTCACAGGTGTCCCAGCAGCTTCTAGTTTATTGGAGGCCTGTCCCTTGGTGGCTCACCATCCGTACATCAGCTGTGGGGGGATAGTTTGGATTATCTTCTGGACCGTGGCAATGTGGCTAAAGCTCCTAATAACTTGTATTTACATGTGATTGTTTGAATTGATGATCTTGGGATCTGCAGTTGATAAGAAATGCCTCCAAGAAACAATCCTGACTGATGATCCTCTTTCTCAGATCTGCACTGAGCTCTTTGGACTTTGCATTTGCACTCTGTCCAATCCAATGAGTGTTGTCAAACAAACCCTTTTCATGTGGGCACAGAGAAGCTACCAGCTGTAGTCAGTCATGGGCACTAACAGGAAGATAAAAGGCCTTGAACTTTGCAAGTTTAAAGACATTTTGGAACTTTTAGCACAACTGAATTAATGATCTAAGTGGGTGCATGCATACTTTTGACCCTGTGTTCATTTCAGAAAACCCAAAATAAATTAAAACTTTCTCCAGCCTGAGGGTTAAACAGGGCATTATCATGTATTTACCTTTTAAATCAGTTTTTTGTTTTTTTCCGCATAGTTATTTAGAGTCTGCTCAAGACACTGTCAAGGCAGCTTTGTAGGTGGGCTAGAGGAAAGGCAAGGCTGATGAATAGCTTACAGAATGTAAGATAAGATAAAAGACTTTATCGATAAGACTGAAGCAGCAAGTCATACTGAAACAATAAATGACCAAACTGAGAAAAAGGAGCTCCTTTTCCTGAATAGCTTGGGGCATGGAGAACTTCTAAGAATAAAATGAGTTACATAAAAACAGGGAACATCAACAAACAGCACAGCTGTTGGTTGTATGTTCTTCGTAACCTAGGATCATCCCAGGTGCTGCTAATGCTGCTCCCAGGAGCCTAAGTTTAGCTGCTCAGAGTCATTGTTCTCTACCGTGTCGTGTTTGAGGATATCCATATTTTGAGCAGATGGAGGGTGGGGTTGTTTGGCTCTGCTCACTGCTCATCCAGATAGTTGATGTCAGTCAGACATGGAGGCTCAGCGGCACCTTAAATCTCTCAGAGGTGAATGCGAGAGCAGGGCTGTTCTGATTCTTGCGGTGGATCTCTCTCTGTTTGGACAAACAACGCTCACTTAAGACCGAGCCATCTGCTGCCGTACACCAGCAGCCGCTGATTAACTGTAAGCATTGAACATTTTGAGAATCTGTCTTTGTTTTCTTTGCAGACCCAAATACAAGCAAACAAATTAGAAATTTTTCCCCCCTTTTTTTTGTTTAGAATTGAACCAGACACAGTTAATTCCAGTTAATCCTGGTCTGAAAAAGATACAAAATATAAACAAGAATGGGTGTTTAACAGAATTGTTTGACTTTGTTGTCTAATGTTTGTCTGCTGATGCATAAAACGACTGAATTCTCATCTCTCTTTACAAGACCCGGAGAGCTTGAGGCAGGATTTTAATGAGTTTAATAAGCATAACATAATTGTCTGTTTTTAAACTCAATTAGCACCAAACATTAGCCTGCATTTCTCTGCTCGTCTTCTCTGTGAAGAATAGGAGGAATTCTGGGATTGCAAACTCTATTTATATCTGAGCCTTTCCTCCACATACTTGTGGGTTACTTATCATGTCCACTTACCTTCTTGCTTTGCAGTGTCCTCTTTAGCTGAGTGTTATTACTTGGAATGGTTTAAGTTCCACTCTTATCTCACTACTATACTGTATCCTTACTTTGTTCTTCTGTGTGTGTGTGTGTGTTTGTGTGTGTTTGTGTGTGTGTGTGTGTGTGTCCTGTTCTCTCATCTCTTCAGCCTTGACTGCGGCAGCAGGCCGGGGAAAGATGGAGGTGTGTAGCTTCCTGTTGGAGCAGGGGGCAGTGGTGCAGCAGGTCAACCGGCGGGGGGTGTCTCCTCTATTTTGCGCCGTCAGACAGGGACACTGGCAGGTGAGAGACGCTGAGTGGCT
Organism: Toxotes jaculatrix; assembly: GCF_017976425.1. Taxonomy (NCBI): domain Eukaryota; kingdom Metazoa; phylum Chordata; class Actinopteri; family Toxotidae; genus Toxotes; species Toxotes jaculatrix. Next base: position 13,273,693 of record NC_054408.1, on the reverse strand, counting down.
CTTTTGTCCCAGAGAAAGTGTCCCTCCATATCCACTACAACATTTTTCGGCCTCTGGGTCTTTTTCAAACAATGTGTGGCATTTTGTTGTATTGCAGCTTGCTCTGCTCTAACTGTTCCTGGACACAGGGTCATGGCCCCTTGCTAAATGAACAGACTGTAGCTCTGTGTGAGTTCTGTGCACTTGACTTTACTGTTTACTGTTTTCGTGTGTCTCTTAGATCGCAGAGCTGCTGTTGCAGAATGGTGCTGACATCAACATCAGCGACAAGCAGGGCAGGACCCTACTCATGGTGGCTGCCTGTGAGGGTCACCTGAGCACTGTAGAGTTTCTGCTTTCTAAAGGTGAGCTACAGCAACATCAGAACTACTGCAGAATACCCACCATTAGTCTCATTTACCAGTTTTATTAGACATTGTGTTGACTGTTGCTTGTCCCGTAGGTGCATCCTTAACTTCGATGGACAAGGAGGGACTGACACCCCTGAGCTGGGCATGTTTAAAAGGACAAAAGAATGTAGTGCAGTTTTTGGTGGAGAAAGGCGCGGTCATCGACCACACGGACAAAAACGGACGAACTCCGCTTGACCTCGCCGCATTTTACGGAGATGCAGAGATTGTAAGTCAATTTAGGTTTGTTAAAAACATCCCAACATGCACCACAGCAGCACTCCCAGGCAAACAAAAACACACTTCATTTAGTCTTAACTGAGAACATCCCTGTGCCATCATTGAGCACATACCGTTGTGCGTTAGCCATGCTCATAACTGTGGACGCAGTGTTTGAGTGTTTTTAACTCTTTGTGCGATCATTTAGGTCCAGTACTTGGTGGAAAGAGGAGCGGTGATAGAGCATGTGGACTACAGTGGGATGAGGCCTCTGGACCGGGCCATAGGCTGTCGCAACACGTCGGTGGTGGTGACTCTGCTGAAGAAAGGGGCCAAGCTGGGTAAGAAGACAACTTAGTATACATTTATTACCAACTGTACATGTAAATAGCAGAATGTGCAAACACTTTCCCACTAATTCTAGCACAGAGTTTGTTCATGTCTCAGTAGACACCAGGAGACTCTCTGTATTTTGTTTTGTCTCTATGTGGAACGTGTTTCTGTCTTGTTCAGGATCTCATGGTGCTAGGAATAAGCTCAGAGTAATTTTGTAGAATGTTGTGGAAAAACCCTGTTTCCATTCTTGCTTTTTCACTCACTGTTCAACGTGTGTCTATGTCCACTTCTACTTAGTATGTCAGTACATGTGCGTGTCCTTCCTCTTCTCCCTCATGTGCTGCGTGGCTAATTTAAGAATGTGACTTATCACCTAAGTGACATTCATAGAGGTATCTGGGACTTATCTGCAGTGGACTCTGCAGTCTCAGAAAAATAAAAATTAGCCACAGGCAGAACCTTTAAATTTCCTTTCAGCATAGTTAATAGTCTGCATGCATTTACTGCTGAAAATACAAGGCTATTTTCAGTTGAGTGACACATAATTGTACATTGTCACACCACATTGTGTAACACATTTTCATGTCACTAGAAATGACTACTCTTGTTGCACGACCTATTTTCTCCTCACTCTCTCCCTACTCACTTTTCTTTTAACTGCTTTCAATAAACTAAGGCTACAGAACGTCACCTTACGATCGATCAGGTACAATCTTTAGGTAACTTTACCTTGTACCAATATTCCAGAGAATACAGTGACCATCTGCTGGCAACAATTACAACAGCTTAACCCGCCTTCGTCGACTTCTCTCCTTCCTCTCTGCACCAACAGGGAATGCTGCTTGGGCCATGGCTACCTCCAAGCCAGATATCCTGATCATCCTTCTTCAGAAGCTGATGGAGGAGGGAAACCTACTTTACAAGGTAACGTGCAGCTGACATAGAAATGACTTTCAAAGAGCACTTCACTGTATTAATGAAAAGTTTCATGTTCCCTAAGCTGCCATGCTGTACAGAAGACAGACAAACTTAGCTATTGTAATGGACTTATCAGATGATGTCATTTTTATATACAGTAGGGACATGTGAAAAAGCAGTTCACTGTAACAGTGAAAAGGGCGATCTTTTTTTTTCTTGCTTAGTTAACTGTAGAAAATGAATAAATGTGTATGTTCCGCACTGCTTACCAAAGGAGCCATTATTGATGCCTGACATTTAACAGATTGAGTTTTGTGGCAGAAAGGACAAACCTGTGATGTGTAACGTGTGTGTGTATGTGTGTTTTAATGTGTGATTGATGAGAAGGGAGGGCTCAAGCCAGAGAACAGCTATTGTGGGAGTATCTGGTGAATATCCCCCCAGTTTTCATTTTTCTTTTCGATCCATCCTCTTCCTCACTGCATGTTTTGCCCTCCGTGTGTCCTTCAGAAAGGGAAGATGAAAGAGGCAGCCCAGAGGTACCAGTATGCCCTGAGGAAATTTCCTCGGGAAGGCTTTGGCGATGACCTGAAGGCTTTTAAAGACCTGCGGGTCTCCCTGTACCTCAATCTCTCCCGTTGTCGCAGAAAAACCAATGTAAGCCTCTCAAGAGACACTCCACTGTTTTGTTTTCTTTGTTCTTTACCTATTATATTTTCACCATGCGACCTTAATGACTTTAAATAACTCATCCAACTTTTATTTTTCAGCGTAATGAATATCATAGGGCATTGTTAAACTGATATTTGATGTAAAACAGAACATCAGAGAAGGATCCCCTGTTGTTACAGACAAAAGAATAAATCTGTGTCTAGGATGTGAAAATGTGAGATGATTGGAGCATGTGTGGGCAGGGGACGCTTGTTAGTGTTCAGATAGTAACAGGGAGGAGATTGAGGGAGAAAGCTGCAGATGTACTGGCCAGTGGACTCAATCTCCACAAACCTTCTTGTGAAACAATTTCAGTTCATGCATGTGCCAGCCTGCCTCCACATTCAGTCAGAGTTTGACTGTGCCGAGCAGCTGTGCCTTTAGTTTGGTAGAGTTTTTATCCATTTTTTTAAATAAAGTGATGAATGAAGGTGACTATTTGAGCTAGACTGGAAATGTTAAAAAAAAAAAAGAAAGAAAGAAAAAAAGGCACTGAACATGAGGAAAATGTTCATTTTTAAGCCGTTGTGTCTTTGAGTTGTTTCTTTCTGAATAATTGTTTTAGCAAAAAGGGTTTGTTTATGCAAGTCTTAATCTAGCAGGAAGACTTTTGTAACCATCCAGCTGTTAATGTAACAACATGCAGCAATCTAGGAGGAGATATGAGCAAGGTTGTTTGTACAGTAAAAATATGCATGCCCAGGTATTTCATCACTTCACACAGGGAATATAAAGTGTTGGAAAGATGTAAAACGGGCCAAATTTAACCATTGCTTAGTGTTTGAAAATAACACTGAACAACACTGAATTAATATGACATAATTAGCAATAAGAAATAAATATATGCATCATGTATATATTAATTTCTGTGAATCAAACTCAGCCATGTATGTTTGAAAATAATATGATCTGTTTTAAAGGTTAACCTTTTGTCCTGTCATTAAAAATTATAATATATGGTGATTAAAATGTCAACTGCTTGACTGTAATTTATTTGCTCTACTGATTTTGTAGGATTTTGGGATGGCTGAGGAGTTTGCAACAAAAGCACTGGAGCTGAAACCCAAATCCTATGAGGCCTACTACGCTCGTGCAAGAGCTAAAAGAAGCAGCAGGTAAACTATTCAGCACAGCTCCAGAACAGCTTCTGTAGCTGTTACCGTTGATTTTGAAAAATGTGTTTGGGATCTGGTAATGATGTCTTTCTCCATTCTCTCTCCCATCTACAGGCAGTTTACAGCTGCCCTGGCTGACCTGCACGAAGCAGCCAAGCTGTGTCCCAATAACCGAGAAATCCGTCGTTTGCTGGCTCGCGTGGAGGAGGAGTGTAAACAGATGCAGCGCACACAGACCAAAGTCCTCGCTGGGGCTGCAGCTGCTTCCAGCCAGGCGTCAGGCGGACACGAGTCTGACCATGAGCAAGACGAAGGACAGGAGGACCCTTCAGAGCACAGCCTTGCCAGGAGCGTGGAAGGCCAAAGAGACATCCTGGAAGAGGAAGAAGAGGAGGAGGAGGAGGCGGCCTCGCAGCGCGACAGGACAGCTGAAGCCTGCTGGTCACAGAACAGTTATTCCTACAACAGGGTCTTACCCTCTGAGCCTGTCAGCACCAGTATGGGACATCAGAATCTGGCCCCCAGCTCACCCCCAGGCCCCAGCAGGCTCCCCCCACACCGGTACCCTCGAGAGCACCGGGAACCGCTAGCCCAGCAGGGCCTGGTTCTGCAGCCAACTAAGCAGGCCCAGATAGTCAAGACCAACCAGCATTTGAGCTCCATGCAGGCTGGGGGAGGGGCTGTGGGGGGCCGCTCAGGAGGGCCCAAATCTCAGTATGCTCCTTCTAGTCCCTTACCCAGCCGACACATGTCTAGCATGCTGAAGCCTGGACCGGGCATCGACATCAGCCCTCTGCCTCCCCCAGCTGACGAGCCTGTGTATGGGAACCGCATGGTGCTGGCAGCTGCCTCCACCTCTATGGGTCACGGTTGTGAAAACGAGAGCCTTCATTCATCCCAGGCCTCCTATACATCCTGCAGCAGCAGCCTGGCTCAAGACAGGCTGTCTGCCCACTCTGCATCTTCTCTGGATGGGTTAGCCTGCTCTGGTCCTGGTCTCCAGGGGAACCACACTGACACAGGAAAGGAAGGGATCTGTGGAGCAGTGGGATCGCAGGGAGCAGGAAGCAGCAGCAGCATGCATGTGTCCAGTTCCACCAGCAGCCTGGCCTCTAGCAGCAGTCTGTCAGACAGCGGCAAGCTGGGACCTGACGTCCGCACCAAGACAAAGCACAGCCAACAGGCCAGCTCTGTGACAGAGTACAAACCCAGACCCTTCATGGGCATAACTGACAAGACGGCTCGCTTTCAGCAGCAGCTTCAACAGCAGCAGCAAATTCAACAGCAGCAGCAGCACCATGGCTTGCAGAGTCACCTGAGCCTGCAGTCTGCGGGCCGCAGCTGGCTGAACCATTCCTCCGATGGTCTGGTATGTCACAACATGTCAGCAATGGGCCTGCAGCCTGTCGACTGCAAGCTGCCTTACGCCAAAACAGTGAGCACTTACCAGGAGCAGCACAAACCTCCAGCACCTCAGGGTGCTATAGCAATGAGTAGCTTACAAAATGGCACGCATGCCAAGGAATTCACAGAGAAATTCTGCCAAGCCGCCAACTGTTACAAAGAGTCCAAGCCAGCGCTGGCTATGCCGCACACTTTCATGGACAGTAAGCCCAAGCAGCCTGGCTTAGCCAGAGATAATCCTGCCATTCACGTAGCGTCAATGAAACCAAAGCGATCATTTATAGAGTCGAATGTGTAGAGATGTATGTTTTATCTCATCTCTTATACAGTCCGCAACGCACACACACTAGCAGAAATGTACAGTGAGGAGATTTTTTTTTTTAAACCAGCCCTAGACAGAATACAGTCTCACTTTTAATCCATGTAAGAAGTACAAAATGCAAGCTGTTTTTATTCCTGTGTGAATACAGGCCGCGGGCAGTGTACTGAATGCTCCAGATTTCTCTCCTCCCAACCTGTCGCTTGTGGCTGTCAGCTTGTTACATGACAACATGTCCGCCGTCATTCAGCCAAGCTGGAGACATTGCACTGAAGGTATTCGGACATGTACTGTACAGTCCCTCATCAAAACAAAACGGTGACAGCACTTTATATACAGTTAGGCCGCTTAAACAACATATTCGGTTAGAGCTTAATGTTATTACAGGACAGTTTTGAGTGGATGGAAATGAGGTTTGAACTATGTTATGTTACATCCAAGGCGCTGAGAGAGAAGTAAGGAAGAGAAAGTCCTCATCGAAGGTGTAAGAAAGTATAAAGGACGGGCATTCCTGTGTTTTACGAAGGATGTTATAGATCCTGGTGTATATTGTATAAATATGTACTTTTCCTTCTTTTCAGTGAAGGTCTATGTTAAGTGTATTGACAAGTTCAGACTTGTGTATTTTGAGTTTTATGCACAATGTTGTTAAAATGGTGTCAAAGGTTCTAAAAAAAGCATTTGTTAAATATGTTTGTACATTATATAAATCACCATTAACATTGAATTGAAATTCTTTCTGTATCTGCTTGTCGTTGCTGTCTAGTTTAATTTATTTACAGCGCCAATGGCTTGGTTAATTGTAAAAGCAATATATTTTATATAGTTATTTTTGCACATCTACTAAGACATTTTATGATTCTCAATAATGTTGAGTTTAAGTGCATGCTACAATTGCAGTTTATATTACAGAGAAAAAAAAAATCTATAAAAACAGAAATGGTTTTGGGGCTCCGTGCCATCACCTCTATTTTAATATGTACGTTAAATGCAATTGTTGCCATGTTTTCAGTATTGTGAGCTTTATTAGCTGTGATCACATACTGTAATAGAACATTACTGCCATAGCCACCATGGGAGAGAAAAATAAAGACCCTGTGAGGAAAAAACAAATGTGCCGACTTTTTTTCTAAAACACAAGACTACTAATGCTACTTAAGAGGACATGTAATAATTACTTAAACATTATATAGCTATTTGGTCACTGACAACAAGCCCACAGTCAGTCCATGCAATATGTCAGTATTTAAAGGACTACGTATGTTTTGCTAAACAGACCACAAGTGGCAATTACAGCATAATTAGGGTCCGAGCATGAAATTCGTGCGAAGCCCTATTGTAACTGAAGGGATTATTATTCTCCTCTTTTATTTTTCTTCCACCCATTTGTCGGCTAATTTGACCCCCTGAACGTGCTCAAAAAGTTGCCAAACTTTGCGCAAAATTGTCCCCCGACAAAAATTCTTGTTTGACACTGTCCGTGACCGGGCACGGCTAAACGGCTCTGCAGCGCCCCCTAGAGTGTAAAAATATTCACCGTAAGACCTCCGGACTTGAAAATTGGTACACACGCCGCATCACGTCAAGACGAGAAAAAAAAACCTCCTAGAGAAAGGTTCCACGATGTACAGCCTTTTTGGAAAGACTGCACCATTTTGACGTTTTTTATGAAATTTTGAGGTCTTACAAAAAAAATTACTTTTTTTTTTTACATATTGTGACGCCTTACGGGCGTATGAATTTCTTCGTGACATTTTGAGGTCTTACAAAAATATAACTTTTGGCATTTTTTGATGCCTTACGGCTGTGACATTTTTTGTAACATTTTGAGGTCTTAAAAATTTTTTTTTGACTTTTTTTGTCCGATTTTGACGCCTTACTATACTATGACGTTTTTTATGACTTTTGGAGGTCAAAAAAAATTTTGACTTTTTTTGTCCGATTTTGACGCCTTACTATACTATGACGTTTTTTATGACTTTTGGAGGTCAAAAAAATTTTTGACTTTTTTTGGCTGAAAAAAACGCCTTACTATACTATGACGTTTTTTATGACTTTTGGAGGTGGAAAAAAAATTTGAATTTTTTTGTCCGATTTTGACGCCTTACTATACTATGACGTTTTTTATGACTTTTGGAGGTCAAAAAAAATTTTGACTTTTTTTGGCCGAAAAAAACGCCTTACTATACTATGATGTTTTTTATGACTTTTGGAGGTCAAAAAACTTTTTGACTTTATTTGGCTGAAAAAAACGCCTTACTATACTATGACGTTTTTTATGACTTTTGGACGTCAAAAAAAATGTTGACTTTTTTTGTCCGATTTTGACGCCTTACTATACTATGACGTTTTTTATGACTTTTGGAGGTCAAAAAAAATTTTGACTTTTTTTGTCCGATTTTGACGCCTTACTATACTATGACGTTTTTTATGACTTTTGGAGGTCAAAAAAAATTTTGACTTTTTTTGGCCGAAAAAAACGCCTTACGTTTTTTATGACTTTTGGAGGTGAAAAAAATGTTTGACTTTTTTTGTCCGATTTTGATGCCTTACTATACTATGATGTTTTTTATGACTTTTGGAGGTGAAAAAAATGTTTGACCTTTTTTGTCCGATTTTGACGCCTTACTATACTATGATGTTTTTTATGACTTTTGAAGGTCAAAAAAAATTTTGACTTTTATTGGCCGAAAAAAACGCCTTACTATACTATGACGTTTTTTATGACTTTTGGAGGTGAAAAAAAATTTTGACTTTTTTTGTCCGATTTTGACGCCTTACTATACTATGACGTTTTTTATGACTTTTGGAGGTCAAAAAAATTTTTGACTTTTTTTGTCGGAAAAAAACGCCTTACTACACTATGACGTTTTTTATGACTTTTGGAGGTGAAAAAAATTTTTGACTTTTTTTGTCCGATTTTGACGCCTTACTATACTATGACGTTTTTTATGACTTTTGGAGGTGAAAAAAATTTTTGACTTTCTTTGTCCGATTTTGACGCCTTACTATACTATGACGTTTTTTATGACTTTTGGAGGTCAAAAAAAATTTTGACTTTTTTTGGCCGAAAAAAACGCCTTACTATACTATGACGTTTTTTATGACTTTTGGAGGTGAAAAAAATTTTTGACTTTTTTTGTCGGAAAAAAACGCCTTACTATACTATGACGTTTTTTATGACTTTTGGAGGTCAAAAAAAATTTTGACTTTTTTTGGCCGAAAAAAAAGCCTTACTATACTATGACGTTTTTTATGACTTTTGGAGGTCAAAAAAATTTTTGAATTTTTTTGTCCAAAAAAAACGCCTTACTATACTATGACGTTTTTTATGACTTTTGGAGGTGAAAAAATTTTTGACTTTTTTTGGCTGAAAAAAACGCCTTATTATACTATGACGTTTTTTATGACTTTTGGAGGTCAAACAAATTTTTGACTTTTTTTGGCTGAAAAAAACGCCTTACTATACTATGACGTTTTTTATGACTTTTGGACGTCAAAAAGAATGTTGACTTTTTTTGTCCGATTTTGACGCCTTACTATACTATGACGTTTTTTATGACTTTTGGAGGTCAAAAATTTTTTTGACTTTTTTTGTCCGATTTTGACGCCTTACTATACTATGACGTTTTTTATGACTTTTGGAGGTGAAAAAAATTTTTGACTTTTTTTGGCCAAAAAAAACGCCTTACTATACTATGATGTTTTTTATGACTTTTGAGGTGAAAAAATTTTTTGACTTTTTTTTGTCCGATTTTGACGCCTTACTATACTATGACGTTTTTTATAACCTTTGAAGGTCAAAAAAAATTTTTGACTTTTTTTGTCCGATTTTGACGCCTTACTATACTATGACGTTTTTTATGACTTTTGGAGGTCAAAAAAAATTTTGACTTTTTTTGTCCGATTTTGACGCCTTACTATACTATGACGTTTTTTATGACTTTTGGAGGTGAAAAAAAATTTTGACTTTTTTTGTCCGATTTTGATGCCTTACTATACTATGACGTTTTTTATGACTTTTGGAGGTCAAAAAAAATTTTGACTTTTTTTGGCCGAAAAAAAGCCTTACTATACTATGACGTTTTTTATGACTTTTGGAGGTGAAAAAATTTTTTGACTTTTTTTGTCCGATTTTGACGCCTTACTATACTATGACGTTTTTTATGACTTTTGGAGGTGAAAAATTTTTTTGACTTTTTTTGTCCGATTTTGACGCCTTACTATACTATGACGTTTTTTATGACTTTTGGAGGTGAAAAAAAATTTTGACTTTTTTTGTCCGATTTTAACGCCTTACTATACTATGACGTTTTTTATGACTTTTGGAGGTGAAAAATTTTTTTGACTTTTTTTGTCCGATTTTGACGCCTTACTATACTATGACGTTTTTTATGACTTTTGGAGGTGAAAAATTTTTTTGACTTTTTTTGTCCGATTTTGACGCCTTACTATACTATGACGTTTTTTATGACTTTTGGAGGTCAAAAAAAATTTTGACTTTTTTTGGCTGAAAAAAACGCCTTACCATACTATGATGTTTTTTATGACTTTTGGAGGTCAAAAAAATTTTTGACTTTTTTTGTCCGATTTTGACGCCTTACTATACTATGACGTTTTTTATGACTTTTGGAGGTGAAAAAAAATTTTGACTTTTTTTGTCCGATTTTGATGCCTTACTATACTATGACGTTTTTTATGACTTTTGGAGGTCAAAAAAAATTTTGACTTTTTTTGGCCGAAAAAAAGCCTTACTATACTATGACGTTTTTTATGACTTTTGGAGGTGAAAAAATTTTTTGACTTTTTTTGTCCGATTTTGACGCCTTACTATACTATGACGTTTTTTATGACTTTTGGAGGTGAAAAATTTTTTTGACTTTTTTTGTCCGATTTTGACGCCTTACTATACTATGACGTTTTTTATGACTTTTGGAGGTGAAAAAAAATTTTGACTTTTTTTGTCCGATTTTAACGCCTTACTATACTATGACGTTTTTTATGACTTTTGGAGGTGAAAAATTTTTTTGACTTTTTTTGTCCGATTTTGACGCCTTACTATACTATGACGTTTTTTATGACTTTTGGAGGTGAAAAATTTTTTTGACTTTTTTTGTCCGATTTTGACGCCTTACTATACTATGACGTTTTTTATGACTTTTGGAGGTCAAAAAAAATTTTGACTTTTTTTGGCTGAAAAAAACGCCTTACCATACTATGATGTTTTTTATGACTTTTGGAGGTCAAAAAAATTTTTGACTTTTTTTGGCCGAAAAAAACGCCTTACTATACTATGATGTTTTTTATGACTTTTGGAGGTGAAAAAATTTTTTGACTTTTTTTGTCCGATTTTGACGCCTTACTATACTATGACGTTTTTTATGACTTTTGGAGGTGAAAAAAATTTTTGACTTTTTTTGTCCGATTTTGACGCCTTACTATACTATGACGTTTTTTATGACTTTTGAAGGTCAAAAAAAATTTTGACTTTTGTTGGCCGAAAAAAACGCCTTACTATACTATGACGTTTTTTTATGACTTTTGGAGGTGAAAAAAATTTTGGACTTTTTTTGGCTGAAAAAAACGCCTTACTATACTATGACGTTTTTTATGACTTTTGGAGGTCAAAAAAAATTTTGACTTTTTTTGTCCGATTTTGACGCCTTACTATACTATGACGTTTTTTATGACTTTTGGAGGTGAAAAAAATTTTTGATCTTTTTTGTCCGATTTTGACGCCTTACTATACTATGACGTTTTTTATGACTTTTGGAGGTGAAAAAATTTTGACTTTTTTTGGCCGAAAAAAACGCCTTACTATACTATGACGTTTTTTATGACTTTTGGAGGTGAAAAAAATGTTTGACTTTTTTTGTCCGATTTTGACGCCTTACTATACTATGACGTTTTTTATGACTTTTGGAGGTGAAAAAAATGTTTGACTTTCTTTGTCCGATTTTGACGCCTTACTATACTATGACGTTTTTTATGACTTTTGGAGGTGAAAAAATTTTTGACTTTTTTTGGCCGAAAAAAACGCCTTACTATACTATGACGTTTTTTATGACTTTTGGAGGTGAAAAAAATGTTTGACTTTTTTTGTCCGATTTTGACGCCTTACTATACTATGACGTTTTTTATGACTTTTGGACGTCAAAAAGAATGTTGACTTTTTTTGTCCGATTTTGACGCCTTACTATACTATGACGTTTTTTATGACTTTTGGAGGTGAAAAAAATTTTTGACTTTTTTTGTCCGATTTTGACGCCTTACTATACTATGACATTTTTTATGACTTTTGGAGGTCAAAAAAAATTTTGACTTTTTTTGGCCAAAAAAACGCCTTACTATACTATGATGTTTTTTATGACTTTTGGAAGTCAAAAAAATTTTGATTTTTTTGTCCGATTTTGACGCCTTACTATACTATGATGTTTTTTATGACTTTTGGAAGTCAAAAAAATTTTGATTTTTTTGTCCGATTTTGACGCCTTACTATACTATGACGTTTTTTACGACTTTTGGAGGTGAAAAAAAATTTTGACTTTTTTTGGCCGAAAAAAACGCCTTACTATACTATGACGTTTTTTATGACTTTTGGAGGTGAAAAAAATGTTTGACTTTTTTTGTCCGATTTTGACGCCTTACTATACTATGACGTTTTTTATGACTTTTGGAGGTGAAAAAAATTTTTGACTTTTTTTGTCCGATTTTGACGCCTTACTATACTATGACGTTTTTTATGACTTTTGGAGGTGAAAAATTTTTTTGACTTTTTTTGTCCGATTTTGACGCCTTACTATACTATGACGTTTTTTATGACTTTTGGAGGTCAAAAAAATTTTTGACTTTTTTTGGCTGAAAAAAACGCCTTACTATACTATGACGTTTTTTATGACTTTTGGAGGTGAAAAAAATTTAGACTTTTTTTGTCCGATTTTGACGCCTTACTATACTATGACGTTTTTTATGACTTTTGGAGGTGAAAAAATTTTTTGACTTTTTTTTTCCGATTTTGACGCCTTACTATACTATGACGTTTTTTATGACTTTTGGAGGTGAAAAAAATTTTTGACTTTTTTTGTCCGAAAAAAACGCCTTACTATACTATGACGTTTTTTATGACTTTTGGAGGTGAAAATTTTTTTTGACTTTTTTTGTCCGATTTTGACGCCTTACTATACTATGACGTTTTTTATGACTTTTGGAGGTCAAAAAAAATTTTGACTTTTTTTGGCTGAAAAAAACGCCTTACTATACTATGATGTTTTTTATGACTTTTGGAGGTCAAAAAAAATGTTGACTTTTTTTGTCCGATTTTGACGCCTTACTATACTATGACGTTTTTTATGACTTTTGGAGGTCAAAAAAATTTTTGACTTTTTTTGGCTGAAAAAAACGCCTTACTATACTATGACGTTTTTTATGACTTTTGGAGGTGAAAAAAAATTTTGAATTTTTTTGTCCGAAAAAAACGCCTTACTATACTATGACGTTTTTTATGACTTTTGGAGGTGAAAATTTTTTTTGACTTTTTTTGTCCGATTTTGACGCCTTACTATACTATGACGTTTTTTATGACTTTTGGAGGTGAAAAAAATTTTTGACTTTTTTTGTCCGATTTTGACGCCTTACTATACTATGACGTTTTTTATGACTTTTGGAGGTCAAAAAAAATTTTGACTTTTTTTGGCCGAAAAAAACGCCTTACTATACTATGACGTTTTTTATGACTTTTGGAGGTGAAAAATTTTTTTGACTTTTTTTGTCCGATTTTGACGCCTTACTATACTATGACGTTTTTTATGACTTTTGGAGGTCAAAAAAAATGTTGACTTTTTTTGGCTGAAAAAAACGCCTTACCATACTATGATGTTTTTTATGACTTTTGGAGGTCAAAAAAATTTTTGACTTTTTTTGTCCGATTTTGACGCCTTACTATACTATGACGTTTTTTATGACTTTTGGAGGTGAAAAAAAATTTTGACTTTTTTTGTCCGATTTTGACGCCTTACTATACTATGACGTTTTTTATGACTTTTGGAGGTGAAAATTTTTTTTGACTTTTTTTGTCCGATTTTGACGCCTTACTATACTATGACGTTTTTTATGACTTTTGGAGGTGAAAAAAAATTTTGACTTTTTTTGGCCGAAAAAAACGCCTTACTATACAATGACGTTTTTTATGACTTTTGGAGGTGAAAAAAAATTTTGACTTTTTTTGGCTGAAAAAAACGCCTTACTATACTATGACGTTTTTTATGACTTTTGGAGGTGAAAAAAATTTTTGACTTTTTTTGTCCGATTTTGACGCCTTACTATACTATGACGTTTTTTATGACTTTTTGAGGTCAAAAAAATTTTTGACTTTTTTTGTCCGAAAAAAACGCCTTACTATACTATGACGTTTTTTATGACTTTTGGAGGTGAAAAAAATTTTTTACTTTTTTTGTCCGATTTTGACACCTTACTATACTATGACGTTTTTTATGACTTTTGGAGGTGAAAACATTTTTTGACTTTTTTTGTCCGATTTTGACGCCTTACTATACTATGACGTTTTTTATGACTTTTGGAGGTGAAAAAAAATTTTGACTTTTTTTGTCCGATTTTGACGCCTTACTATACTATGATGTTTTTTATGACTTTTGGAGGTGAAAAAAAATTTTGACTTTTTTTGTCCGATTTTGACGCCTTACTATACTATGATGTTTTTTATGACTTTTGGAGGTGAAAAAAATTTTTGACCTTTTTTGTCCGATTTTGACGCCTTACTATACTATGACGTTTTTTATGACTTTTGGAGGTGAAAAAAATTTTTGACTTTTTTTGTCCGATTTTGACGCCTTACTATTATGACGTTTTTTATGACTTTTGGAGGTGAAAAAAAATTTTGAATTTTTTTGTCGGAAAAAAACGCCTTACTATACTATGATGTTTTTTATGACTTTTGGAGGTGAAAAAAAATTTTGACTTTTTTTGTCCGAAAAAAAAGCCTTACTATACAATGACGTTTTTTATGACTTTTGGAGGTCAAAAAAAATTTTGACTTTTTTTGTCCGATTTTGACGCCTTACTATACTATGACGTTTTTTATGACTTTTGGAGGTCAAAAAAAATTTTGACTTTTTTTGTCCGATTTTGACGCCTTACTATACTATGACGTTTTTTATGACTTTTGGAGGTCAAAAATTTTTTTGACTTTTTTTGTCCGATTTTGACGCCTTACTATACTATGATGTTTTTTATGACTTTTGGAGGTGAAAAAAATTTTTGACTTTTTTTGGCTGAAAAAAACGCCTTACCATACTATGATGTTTTTTATGACTTTTGGAGGTGAAAAAAAATTTTGAATTTTTTTTGGCCGAAAAAAAACGCCTTACTATACTATGACGTTTTTTATGACTTTTGGAGGTGAAAAAAAAATTTGAATTTTTTTGTCCGATTTTGACGCCTTACTATACTATGACGTTTTTTTATGACTTTTGGAGGTCAAAAAATTTTTTGACTTTTTTTGTCCGATTTTGACGCCTTACTATACTATGACGTTTTTTATGACTTTTGGAGGTCAAAAAAAATTTTGACTTTTTTTGTCCGAAAAAAACGCCTTACTATACTATGACGTTTTTTATGACTTTTGGAGGTGAAAAAAATGTTTGACTTTTTTTTTCCGATTTTGACGCCTTACTATACTATGACGTTTTTTATGACTTTTGGAGGTGAAAAAATTTTTTGACTTTTTTTGTCCGATTTTGACGCCTTCCTATACTATGACGTTTTTTATGACTTTTGAAGGTCAAAAAAAATTTTGACTTTTGTTGGCCGAAAAAAACGCCTTACTATACTATGACGTTTTTTATGACTTTTGGAGGTGAAAAAATTTTTGACTTTTTTTGGCTGAAAAAAACGCCTTATTATACTATGACGTTTTTTATGACTTTTGGAGGTCAAACAAATTTTTGACTTTTTTTGGCTGAAAAAAACGCCTTACTATACTATGACGTTTTTTATGACTTTTGGAGGTGAAAAAAATTTTGACTTTTTTTGTCCGATTTTGACGCCTTACTATACTATGACGTTTTTTATGACTTTTGGAGGTGAAAAAATTTTTTGACTTTTTTTGTCCGATTTTGACGCCTTACTATACTATGACGTTTTTTATGACTTTTGGAGGTGAAAAAAAATTTTGACTTTTTTTGTCCGATTTTGACGCCTTACTATACTATGACGTTTTTTATGACTTTTGGAGGTCAAAAAAATTTTAGAATTTTTTTGTCCGAAAAAAACGCCTTACTATACTATGACGTTTTTTATGACTTTTGGAGGTGAAAAAATTTTTGACTTTTTTTGGCTGAAAAAAACGCCTTACTATACTATGACGTTTTTTATGACTTTTGGACGTCAAAAAGAATGTTGACTTTTTTTGTCCGATTTTGACGCCTTACTATACTATGAAGTTTTTTATGACTTTTGGAGGTGAAAAAATTTTGGACTTTTTTTGGCTGAAAAAAACGCCTTACTATACTATGACGTTTTTTATGACTTTTGGAGGTCAAACAAATTTTTGACTTTTTTTGGCTGAAAAAAACGCCTTACTATACTATGACGTTTTTTATGACTTTTGGAGGTGAAAAAATTTTTTGACTTTTTTTGTCCGATTTTGACGCCTTACTATACTATGACGTTTTTTATGACTTTTGGAGGTGAAAAAAATTTTTGACTTTTTTTGTCCGATTTTGACGCCTTACTATACTATGACGTTTTTTATGACTTTTGGAGGTGAAAATTTTTTTTGACTTTTTTTGTCCGATTTTGACGCCTTACTATACTATGACGTTTTTTATGACTTTTGGAGGTGAAAAAATTTTTTGACTTTTTTTGTCCGATTTTGACGCCTTACTATACTATGACGTTTTTTATGACTTTTGGAGGTGAAAAATTTTTTTGACTTTTTTTGTCCGATTTTGACGCCTTACTATACTATGACGTTTTTTATGACTTTTGGAGGTGAAAAAAATTTTTGACTTTTTTTGTCCGATTTTGACGCCTTACTATACTATGACGTTTTTTATGACTTTTGGAGGTCAAAAAATTTTTTGACTTTTTTTGTCGGAAAAAAACGCCTTACTATACTATGACGTTTTTTATGACTTTTGGAGGTCAAAAAAATTTTGACTTTTTTTGTCCGATTTTGACGCCTTACTATACTATGACGTTTTTTATGACTTTTGGAGGTGAAAAAAATTTTTGACTTTTTTTGTCCGATTTTGACGCCTTACTATACTATGACGTTTTTTATGACTTTTGGAGGTCAAAAAATTTTTTGACTTTTTTTGTCGGAAAAAAACGCCTTACTATACTATGACGTTTTTTATGACTTTTGGAGGTCAAAAAAATTTTGACTTTTTTTGTCCGATTTTGACGCCTTACTATACTATGACGTTTTTTATGACTTTTGGAGGTGAAAAAAAAATTTGACTTTTGTTGGCCGAAAAAAACGCCTTACTATACTATGACGTTTTTTATGACTTTTGGAGGTGAAAAAAATTTTTGACTTTTTTTGGCCGAAAAAAACGCCTTACTATACTATGACGTTTTTTTATGACTTTTGGAGGTCAAAAAAAATGTTGACTTTTTTTGGCCGAAAAAAACGCCTTACTATACTATGACATTTTTTATGACTTTTGGAGGTGAAAAAATTTTTTGACTTTTTTTGTCCGATTTTGACGCCTTACTATACTATGACGTTTTTTATGACTTTTGGAGGTGAAAAAAAATTTTGACTTTTTTTGGCCGAAAAAAACGCCTTACTATACTATGACGTTTTTATGACTTTTGGAGGTGAAAAATTTTTTTGACTTTTTTTGTCCGATTTTGACGCCTTACTATACTATGACGTTTTTTATGACTTTTGGAGGTGAAAAAAAATTTTGACTTTTTTTGTCCGATTTTGACGCCTTACTATACTATGACGTTTTTTATGACTTTTGGAGGTCAAAAAAATTTTTGACTTTTTTTGTCCGATTTTGACGCCTTACTATACTATGACGTTTTTATGACTTTTCGAGGTGAAAATTTTTTTTGACTTTTTTTGTCCGATTTTGACGCCTTACTATACTATGACGTTTTTTTTGACTTTTGGAGGTGAAAAAAAATTTTGACTTTTTTTGACCGATTTTGACGCCTTACTATACTATGACGTTTTTTATGACTTTTGGAGGTGAAAAAATTTTTGACTTTTTTTGGCTGAAAAAAACGCCTTACTATACTATGACGTTTTTTATGACTTTTGGAGGTCAAACAAATTTTTGACTTTTTTTGGCTGAAAAAAACGCCTTACTATACTATGACGTTTTTTATGACTTTTGGAGGTGAAAAAATTTTTTGACTTTTTTTGTCCGATTTTGACGCCTTACTATACTATGACGTTTTTTATGACTTTTGGAGGTGAAAAATTTTTTTGACTTTTTTTGTCCGATTTTGACGCCTTACTATACTATGACGTTTTTTATGACTTTTGGAGGTCAAAAAAAATTTTGACTTTTTTTGTCCGATTTTGACGCCTTACTATACTATGACGTTTTTTATGACTTTTGGAGGTGAAAAAAAATTTTGACTTTTTTTGTCCGATTTTGACGCCTTACTATACTATGACGTTTTTTATGACTTTTGGAGGTGAAAAAATTTTTTGACCTTTTTTGTCCGATTTTGACGCCTTACTATACTATGACGTTTTTTATAACCTTTGAAGGTCAAAAAAAATGTAGACTTTTTTTGTCCGATTTTGACGCCTTACTATACTATGACGTTTTTTATGACTTTTGGAGGTGAAAAAAAATTTTGACTTCTTTTGTCCGATTTTGACGCCTTACTATACTATGACGTTTTTTATGACTTTTGGAGGTGAAAAAAAATTTTGACTTTTTTTGTCCGATTTTGGCGCCTTACTATACTATGACGTTTTTTATGACTTTTGGAGGTCAAAAAAATTTTAGAATTTTAGAATTTTTTTGTCCGAAAAAAACGCCTTACTATACTATGACGTTTTTTATGACTTTTGGAGGTGAAAAAATTTTTGACTTTTTTTGGCTGAAAAAAACGCCTTACTATACTATGACGTTTTTTATGACTTTTGGAGGTCAAACAAATTTTTGACTTTTTTTGGCTGAAAAAAACGCCTTACTATACTATGACGTTTTTTATGACTTTTGGACGTCAAAAAGAATGTTGACTTTTTTTGTCCGATTTTGACGCCTTACTATACTATGAAGTTTTTTATGACTTTTGGAGGTGAAAAAATTTTGGACTTTTTTTGGCTGAAAAAAACGCCTTACTATACTATGACGTTTTTTATGACTTTTGGAGGTCAAACAAATTTTTGACTTTTTTTGGCTGAAAAAAACGCCTTACTATACTATGACGTTTTTTATGACTTTTGGAGGTGAAAAAATTTTTTGACTTTTTTTGTCCGATTTTGACGCCTTACTATACTATGACGTTTTTTATGACTTTTGGAGGTGAAAAAAATTTTTGACTTTTTTTGTCCGATTTTGACGCCTTACTATACTATGACGTTTTTTATGACTTTTGGAGGTGAAAATTTTTTTTGACTTTTTTTGTCCGATTTTGACGCCTTACTATACTATGACGTTTTTTATGACTTTTGGAGGTGAAAAAATTTTTTGACTTTTTTTGTCCGATTTTGACGCCTTACTATACTATGACGTTTTTTATGACTTTTGGAGGTGAAAATTTTTTTTGACTTTTTTTGTCCGATTTTGACGCCTTACTATACTATGACGTTTTTTATGACTTTTGGAGGTGAAAAAAATTTTTGACTTTTTTTGTCCGATTTTGACGCCTTACTATACTATGACGTTTTTTATGACTTTTGGAGGTCAAAAAATTTTTTGACTTTTTTTGTCGGAAAAAAACGCCTTACTATACTATGACGTTTTTTATGACTTTTGGAGGTCAAAAAAATTTTGACTTTTTTTGTCCGATTTTGACGCCTTACTATACTATGACGTTTTTTATGACTTTTGGAGGTGAAAAAAAAATTTGAATTTTTTTGTCCGATTTTGACGCCTTACTATACTATAACGTTTTTTATGACTTTTGGAGGTGAAAAAAATTTTTGACTTTTTTTGGCCGAAAAAAACGCCTTACTATACTATGACGTTTTTTATGACTTTTGGAGATGAAAATTTTTTTTGACTTTTTTTGTCCGATTTTGACGCCTTACTATACTATGACGTTTTTTATGACTTTTGGAGGTGAAAAAAATTTTTGACTTTTTTTGGCCGAAAAAAACGCCTTACTATACTATGACGTTTTTTTATGACTTTTGGAGGTCAAAAAAAATGTTGACTTTTTTTGTCCGATTTTGACGCCTTACCATACTATGACGTTTTTTATGACTTTTGGAGGTGAAAAATTTTTTTGACCTTTTTTGTCCGATTTTGACGCCTTACTATACTATGACGTTTTTTATGACTTTTGAAGGTCAAAAAAAATTTTGACTTTTGTTGGCCGAAAAAAACGCCTTACTATACTATGACGTTTTTATGACTTTTGGAGGTGAAAATTTTTTTTGACTTTTTTTGTCCGATTTTGACGCCTTACTATACTATGACGTTTTTTTTGACTTTTGGAGGTGAAAAAAATTTTTGACTTTTTTTGTCCGATTTTGACGCCTTACTATACTATGACGTTTTTTATGACTTTTGGAGGTGAAAAAATTTTTGACTTTTTTTGGCTGAAAAAAACGCCTTACTATACTATGACGTTTTTTATGACTTTTGGAGGTGAAAAAAAATTTTGACTTTTTTTGTCCGATTTTGACGCCTTACTATACTATGACGTTTTTTATGACTTTTGGAGGTGAAAAAATTTTTTGACCTTTTTTGTCCGATTTTGACGCCTTACTATACTATGACGTTTTTTATAACCTTTGAAGGTCAAAAAAAATGTAGACTTTTTTTGTCCGATTTTGACGCCTTACTATACTATGACGTTTTTTATGACTTTTGGAGGTGAAAAAAAATTTTGACTTCTTTTGTCCGATTTTGACGCCTTACTATACTATGACGTTTTTTATGACTTTTGGAGGTGAAAAAAAATTTTGACTTTTTTTGTCCGATTTTGGCGCCTTACTATACTATGACGTTTTTTATGACTTTTGGAGGTCAAAAAAATTTTAGAATTTTTTTGTCCGAAAAAAACGCCTTACTATACTATGACGTTTTTTATGACTTTTGGAGGTGAAAAAATTTTTGACTTTTTTTGGCTGAAAAAAACGCCTTACTATACTATGACGTTTTTTATGACTTTTGGACGTCAAAAAGAATGTTGACTTTTTTTGTCCGATTTTGACGCCTTACTATACTATGAAGTTTTTTATGACTTTTGGAGGTGAAAAAATTTTGGACTTTTTTTGGCTGAAAAAAACGCCTTACTATACTATGACGTTTTTTATGACTTTTGGAGGTCAAACAAATTTTTGACTTTTTTTGGCTGAAAAAAACGCCTTACTATACTATGACGTTTTTTATGACTTTTGGAGGTGAAAAAATTTTTTGACCTTTTTTGTCCGATTTTGACGCCTTACTATACTATGACGTTTTTTATGACTTTTGGAGGTGAAAAAAATTTTTGACTTTTTTTGTCCGATTTTGACGCCTTACTATACTATGACGTTTTTTATGACTTTTGGAGGTGAAAATTTTTTTTGACTTTTTTTGTCCGATTTTGACGCCTTACTATACTATGACGTTTTTTATGACTTTTGGAGGTGAAAAAATTTTTTGACTTTTTTTGTCCGATTTTGACGCCTTACTATACTATGACATTTTTTATGACTTTTGGAGGTGAAAAATTTTTTTGACTTTTTTTGTCCGATTTTGACGCCTTACTATACTATGACGTTTTTTATGACTTTTGGAGGTGAAAAAAATTTTTGACTTTTTTTGTCCGATTTTGACGCCTTACTATACTATGACGTTTTTTATGACTTTTGGAGGTCAAAAAATTTTTTGACTTTTTTTGTCGGAAAAAAACGCCTTACTATACTATGACGTTTTTTATGACTTTTGGAGGTCAAAAAAATTTTGACTTTTTTTGTCCGATTTTGACGCCTTACTATACTATGACGTTTTTTATGACTTTTGGAGGTGAAAAAAAAATTTGAATTTTTTTGTCCGATTTTGACGCCTTACTATACTATAACGTTTTTTATGACTTTTGGAGGTGAAAAAAATTTTTGACTTTTTTTGGCCGAAAAAAACGCCTTACTATACTATGACGTTTTTTATGACTTTTGGAGGTGAAAATTTTTTTTGACTTTTTTTGTCCGATTTTGACGCCTTACTATACTATGACGTTTTTTATGACTTTTGGAGGTGAAAAAAATTTTTGACTTTTTTTGGCCGAAAAAAACGCCTTACTATACTATGACGTTTTTTTATGACTTTTGGAGGTCAAAAAAAATGTTGACTTTTTTTGTCCGATTTTGACGCCTTACCATACTATGACGTTTTTTATGACTTTTGGAGGTGAAAAATTTTTTTGACCTTTTTTGTCCGATTTTGACGCCTTACTATACTATGACGTTTTTTATGACTTTTGAAGGTCAAAAAAAATTTTGACTTTTGTTGGCCGAAAAAAACGCCTTACTATACTATGACGTTTTTTTATGACTTTTGGAGGTGAAAAAATTTTTTGACTTTTTTTGTCCGATTTTGACGCCTTACTATACTATGACGTTTTTTATGACTTTTGGAGGTGAAAAAATTTTTTGACTTTTTTTGTCCGATTTTGACGCCTTACTATACTATGACGTTTTTTATGACTTTTGGAGGTGAAAAATTTTTTTGACCTTTTTTGTCCGATTTTGACGCCTTACTATACTATGACGTTTTTTATAACCTTTGAAGGTCAAAAAAAATGTAGACTTTTTTTGTCCGATTTTGACGCCTTACTATACTATGACGTTTTTTATGACTTTTGGAGGTCAAACAAATTTTTGACTTTTTTTGGCTGAAAAAAACGCCTTACTATACTATGACGTTTTTTATGACTTTTGGAGGTGAAAAAATTTTTTGACTTTTTTTGTCCGATTTTGACGCCTTACTATACTATGACGTTTTTTATGACTTTTGGAGGTGAAAAATTTTTTTGACTTTTTTTGTCCGATTTTGACGCCTTACTATACTATGACGTTTTTTATGACTTTTGGAGGTCAAAAAAAATTTTGACTTTTTTTGGCCGATTTTGACGCCTTACTATACTATGACGTTTTTTATGACTTTTGGAGGTGAAAATTTTTTTTGACTTTTTTTGTCCGATTTTGACGCCTTACTATACTATGACGTTTTTTATGACTTTTGGAGGTGAAAAAAAATTTTGACTTTTTTTGGCCGAAAAAAACGCCTTACTATACTATGACATTTTTTATGACTTTTGGAGGTGAAAAAATTTTTTGACTTTTTTTGTCCGATTTTGACGCCTTACTATACTATGACGTTTTTTATGACTTTTGGAGGTGAAAAAAATTTTTGACTTTTTTTGGCCGAAAAAAACGCCTTACTATACTATGACGTTTTTATGACTTTTGGAGGTGAAAATTTTTTTTGACTTTTTTTGTCCGATTTTGACGCCTTACTATACTATGACGTTTTTTATGACTTTTGGAGGTGAAAAAAAATTTTGACTTTTTTTGTCCGATTTTGACGCCTTACTATACTATGACGTTTTTTATGACTTTTGGAGGTCAAAAAAATTTTTGACTTTTTTTGTCCGATTTTGACGCCTTACTATACTATGACGTTTTTATGACTTTTCGAGGTGAAAATTTTTTTTGACTTTTTTTGTCCGATTTTGACGCCTTACTATACTATGACGTTTTTTTTGACTTTTGGAGGTGAAAAAAAATTTTGACTTTTTTTGTCCGATTTTGACGCCTTACTATACTATGACGTTTTTTATGACTTTTGGAGGTGAAAAAATTTTTGACTTTTTTTGGCTGAAAAAAACGCCTTACTATACTATGACGTTTTTTATGACTTTTGGAGGTCAAACAAATTTTTGACTTTTTTTGGCTGAAAAAAACGCCTTACTATACTATGACGTTTTTTATGACTTTTGGAGGTGAAAAAAAATTTTGACTTTTTTTGGCCGAAAAAAACGCCTTACTATACTATGACTTTTTTATGACTTTTGGAGGTGAAAAATTTTTTTGACTTTTTTTGTCCGATTTTGACGCCTTACTATACTATGACGTTTTTTATGACTTTTGGAGGTCAAAAAAAATTTTGACTTTTTTTGTCCGATTTTGACGCCTTACTATACTATGACGTTTTTTATGACTTTTGGAGGTCAAAAAAATTTTTGACTTTTTTTGTCCGATTTTGACGCCTTACTATACTATGACGTTTTTATGACTTTTGGAGGTGAAAATTTTTTTTGACTTTTTTTGTCCGATTTTGACGCCTTACTATACTATGACGTTTTTTTTGACTTTTGGAGGTGAAAAAAATTTTTGACTTTTTTTGTCCGATTTTGACGCCTTACTATACTATGACGTTTTTTATGACTTTTGGAGGTGAAAAAATTTTTGACTTTTTTTGGCTGAAAAAAACGCCTTACTATACTATGACGTTTTTTATGACTTTTGGAGGTCAAATAAATTTTTGACTTTTTTTGGCTGAAAAAAACGCCTTACTATACTATGACGTTTTTTATGACTTTTGGACGTCAAAAAGAATGTTGACTTTTTTTGTCCGATTTTGACGCCTTACTATACTATGACATTTTTTATGACTTTTGGAGGTGAAAAAATTTTGGACTTTTTTTGGCTGAAAAAAACGCCTTACTATACTATGACGTTTTTTATGACTTTTGGAGGTCAAACAAATTTTTGACTTTTTTTGGCTGAAAAAAACGCCTTACTATACTATGACGTTTTTTATGACTTTTGGAGGTGAAAAAATTTTTTGACTTTTTTTGTCCGATTTTGACGCCTTACTATACTATGACGTTTTTTATGACTTTTGGAGGTCAAAAATTTTTTTGACTTTTTTTGTCCGATTTTGACGCCTTACTATACTATGACATTTTTTATGACTTTTGGAGGTGAAAAAAAAATTTGAATTTTTTTGTCCGATTTTGACGCCTTACTATACTATGATGTTTTTTATGACTTTTGGAGGTGAAAATTTTTTTTGACTTTTTTTGTCCGATTTTGACGCCTTACTATACTATGACGTTTTTTATGACTTTTGGAGGTCAAAAAAAATTTTGACTTTTTTTGGCCGAAAAAAAACGCCTTACTATACTATGACGTTTTTTATGACTTTTGGAGGTGAAAATTTTTTTTGACTTTTTTTGTCCGATTTTGACGCCTTACTATACTATGACGTTTTTTATGACTTTTGGAGGTGAAAAAAATTTTTGACTTTTTTTGGCCGAAAAAAACGCCTTACTATACTATGACGTTTTTTTATGACTTTTGGAGGTCAAAAAAAATGTTGACTTTTTTTGTCCGATTTTGACGCCTTACCATACTATGACGTTTTTTATGACTTTTGGAGGTGAAAAATTTTTTTGACCTTTTTTGTCCGATTTTGACGCCTTACTATACTATGACGTTTTTTATGACTTTTGAAGGTCAAAAAAAATTTTGACTTTTGTTGGCCGAAAAAAACGCCTTACTATACTATGACGTTTTTTTATGACTTTTGGAGGTGAAAAAATTTTTTGACTTTTTTTGTCCGATTTTGACGCCTTACTATACTATGACGTTTTTTATGACTTTTGGAGGTGAAAAAATTTTTTGACTTTTTTTGTCCGATTTTGACGCCTTACTATACTATGACGTTTTTTATGACTTTTGGAGGTGAAAATTTTTTTTGACCTTTTTTGTCCGATTTTGACGCCTTACTATACTATGACGTTTTTTATAACCTTTGAAGGTCAAAAAAAATGTAGACTTTTTTTGTCCGATTTTGACGCCTTACTATACTATGACGTTTTTTATGACTTTTGGAGGTCAAACAAATTTTTGACTTTTTTTGGCTGAAAAAAACGCCTTACTATACTATGACGTTTTTTATGACTTTTGGAGGTGAAAAAATTTTTTGACTTTTTTTGTCCGATTTTGACGCCTTACTATACTATGACGTTTTTTATGACTTTTGGAGGTGAAAAATTTTTTTGACTTTTTTTGTCCGATTTTGACGCCTTACTATACTATGACGTTTTTTATGACTTTTGGAGGTCAAAAAAAATTTTGACTTTTTTTGGCCGATTTTGACGCCTTACTATACTATGACGTTTTTTATGACTTTTGGAGGTGAAAATTTTTTTTGACTTTTTTTGTCCGATTTTGACGCCTTACTATACTATGACGTTTTTTATGACTTTTGGAGGTGAAAAAAAATTTTGACTTTTTTTGGCCGAAAAAAACGCCTTACTATACTATGACATTTTTTATGACTTTTGGAGGTGAAAAAATTTTTTGACTTTTTTTGTCCGATTTTGACGCCTTACTATACTATGACGTTTTTTATGACTTTTGGAGGTGAAAAAAATTTTTGACTTTTTTTGGCCGAAAAAAACGCCTTACTATACTATGACGTTTTTATGACTTTTGGAGGTGAAAATTTTTTTTGACTTTTTTTGTCCGATTTTGACGCCTTACTATACTATGACGTTTTTTATGACTTTTGGAGGTGAAAAAAAATTTTGACTTTTTTTGTCCGATTTTGACGCCTTACTATACTATGACGTTTTTTATGACTTTTGGAGGTCAAAAAAATTTTTGACTTTTTTTGTCCGATTTTGACGCCTTACTATACTATGACGTTTTTATGACTTTTCGAGGTGAAAATTTTTTTTGACTTTTTTTGTCCGATTTTGACGCCTTACTATACTATGACGTTTTTTTTGACTTTTGGAGGTGAAAAAAAATTTTGACTTTTTTTGTCCGATTTTGACGCCTTACTATACTATGACGTTTTTTATGACTTTTGGAGGTGAAAAAATTTTTGACTTTTTTTGGCTGAAAAAAACGCCTTACTATACTATGACGTTTTTTATGACTTTTGGAGGTCAAACAAATTTTTGACTTTTTTTGGCTGAAAAAAACGCCTTACTATACTATGACGTTTTTTATGACTTTTGGAGGTGAAAAAAAATTTTGACTTTTTTTGGCCGAAAAAAACGCCTTACTATACTATGACTTTTTTATGACTTTTGGAGGTGAAAAATTTTTTTGACTTTTTTTGTCCGATTTTGACGCCTTACTATACTATGACGTTTTTTATGACTTTTGGAGGTCAAAAAAAATTTTGACTTTTTTTGTCCGATTTTGACGCCTTACTATACTATGACGTTTTTTATGACTTTTGGAGGTCAAAAAAATTTTTGACTTTTTTTGTCCGATTTTGACGCCTTACTATACTATGACGTTTTTATGACTTTTGGAGGTGAAAATTTTTTTTGACTTTTTTTGTCCGATTTTGACGCCTTACTATACTATGACGTTTTTTTTGACTTTTGGAGGTGAAAAAAATTTTTGACTTTTTTTGTCCGATTTTGACGCCTTACTATACTATGACGTTTTTTATGACTTTTGGAGGTGAAAAAATTTTTGACTTTTTTTGGCTGAAAAAAACGCCTTACTATACTATGACGTTTTTTATGACTTTTGGAGGTCAAATAAATTTTTGACTTTTTTTGGCTGAAAAAAACGCCTTACTATACTATGACGTTTTTTATGACTTTTGGACGTCAAAAAGAATGTTGACTTTTTTTGTCCGATTTTGACGCCTTACTATACTATGACATTTTTTATGACTTTTGGAGGTGAAAAAATTTTGGACTTTTTTTGGCTGAAAAAAACGCCTTACTATACTATGACGTTTTTTATGACTTTTGGAGGTCAAACAAATTTTTGACTTTTTTTGGCTGAAAAAAACGCCTTACTATACTATGACGTTTTTTATGACTTTTGGAGGTGAAAAAATGTTTTGACTTTTTTTGTCCGATTTTGACGCCTTACTATACTATGACGTTTTTTATGACTTTTGGA
The DNA here is from genome assembly GCF_017976425.1 of Toxotes jaculatrix. NCBI lineage: Eukaryota > Metazoa > Chordata > Actinopteri > Toxotidae > Toxotes > Toxotes jaculatrix. The sequence continues at coordinate 13,246,192 of NC_054408.1, read as the reverse complement.
GGTCAAAAATTTTTTTGACTTTTTTTGTCCGATTTTGACGCCTTACTATACTATGACATTTTTTATGACTTTTGGAGGTGAAAAAAAAATTTGAATTTTTTTGTCCGATTTTGACGCCTTACTATACTATGATGTTTTTTATGACTTTTGGAGGTGAAAATTTTTTTTGACTTTTTTTGTCCGATTTTGACGCCTTACTATACTATGACGTTTTTTATGACTTTTGGAGGTCAAAAAAAATTTTGACTTTTTTTGGCCGAAAAAAACGCCTTACTATACTATGACGTTTTTTATGACTTTTGGAGGTGAAAATTTTTTTTGACTTTTTTTGTCCGATTTTGACGCCTTACTATACTATGACGTTTTTTATGACTTTTGGAGGTGAAAAAAATTTTTGACTTTTTTTGTCCGATTTTGACGCCTTACTATACTATGACGTTTTTTATGACTTTTGAAGGTCAAAAAAAATTTTGACTTTTGTTGGCCGAAAAAAACGCCTTACTATACTATGACGTTTTTTATGACTTTTGGAGGTGAAAAAATTTTTTGACTTTTTTTGTCCGATTTTGACGCCTTACTATACTATGACGTTTTTTATGACTTTTGGAGGTCAAAAAAAATTTTGACTTTTTTTGGCCGAAAAAAACGCCTTACTATACTATGACGTTTTTATGACTTTTGGAGGTGAAAATTTTTTTTGACTTTTTTTGTCCGATTTTGACGCCTTACTATACTATGACGTTTTTTATGACTTTTGGAGGTGAAAATTTTTTTTGACTTTTTTTGTCCGATTTTGACGCCTTACTATACTATGACGTTTTTTATGACTTTTGGAGGTGAAAAAATTTTTTGACTTTTTTTGTCCGATTTTGACGCCTTACTATACTATGACGTTTTTTATGACTTTTGGAGGTGAAAAATTTTTTTGACTTTTTTTGTCCGATTTTGACGCCTTACTATACTATGACGTTTTTTATGACTTTTGGAGGTCAAAAAAAATTTTGACTTTTTTTGTCCGATTTTGACGCCTTACTATACTATGACGTTTTTTATGACTTTTGGAGGTGAAAAAAAATTTTGACTTTTTTTGTCCGATTTTGACGCCTTACTATACTATGACGTTTTTTATGACTTTTGGAGGTGAAAAAATTTTTTGACCTTTTTTGTCCGATTTTGACGCCTTACTATACTATGACGTTTTTTATAACCTTTGAAGGTCAAAAAAATTTTGACTTTTTTTGTCCGATTTTGACGCCTTACTATACTATGACGTTTTTTATGACTTTTGGAGGTGAAAATTTTTTTTGACTTTTTTTGTCCGATTTTGACGCCTTACTATACTATGACGTTTTTTATGACTTTTGGAGGTGAAAAAAAATTTTGACTTTTTTTGGCCGAAAAAAACGCCTTACTATACTATGACATTTTTTATGACTTTTGGAGGTGAAAAAATTTTTTGACTTTTTTTGTCCGATTTTGACGCCTTACTATACTATGACGTTTTTTATGACTTTTGGAGGTGAAAAAAAATTTTGACTTTTTTTGGCCGAAAAAAACGCCTTACTATACTATGACGTTTTTATGACTTTTGGAGGTGAAAAAATTTTTTGACTTTTTTTGTCCGATTTTGACGCCTTACTATACTATGACGTTTTTTATGACTTTTGGAGGCGAAAAATTTTTTTGACTTTTTTTGTCCGATTTTGACGCCTTACTATACTATGACGTTTTTTATGACTTTTGGAGGTCAAAAAAAATTTTGACTTTTTTTGTCCGATTTTGACGCCTTACTATACTATGACGTTTTTTATGACTTTTGGAGGTGAAAAAAAAGTTTGACTTTTTTTGTCCGATTTTGACGCCTTACTATACTATGACGTTTTTTATGACTTTTGGAGGTGAAAAATTTTTTTGACCTTTTTTGTCCGATTTTGACGCCTTACTATACTATGACGTTTTTTATAACCTTTGAAGGTCAAAAAAAATGTAGACTTTTTTTGTCCGATTTTGACGCCTTACTATACTATGACGTTTTTTATGACTTTTGGAGGTGAAAAAATTTTTTGACTTTTTTTGTCGGAAAAAAATGCCTTACTATACTATGACGTTTTTTATGACTTTTGGAGGTGAAAAAATTTTTTGACTTTTTTTGTCCGATTTTGACGCCTTACTATACTATGACATTTTTTATGACTTTTGGAGGTGAAAAAAAATTGAATTTTTTTGTCCGATTTTGACGCCTTACTATACTATGACGTTTTTTATGACTTTTGGAGGTGAAAAAATTTTGGACTTTTTTTGGCTGAAAAAAACGCCTTACTATAATATGACGTTTTTTATGACTTTTGGAGGTCAAACAAATTTTTGACTTTTTTTGGCTGAAAAAAACGCCTTACTATACTATGACGTTTTTTATGACTTTTGGAGGTCAAAAAAATTTTTTGACTTTTTTTGGCTGAAAAAAACGCCTTACTATACTATGACGTTTTTTATGACTTTTGGAGGTGAAAAATTTTTTTGACTTTTTTTGTCCGATTTTGACGCCTTACTATACTATGACGTTTTTTATGACTTTTGGAGGTCAAAAAAAATTTTGACGTTTTTTGGCCGAAAAAAACGCCTTACTATACTATGACGTTTTTATGACTTTTGGAGGTGAAAATTTTTTTTGACTTTTTTTGTCCGATTTTGACGCCTTACTATACTATGACGTTTTTTATGACTTTTGGAGGTGAAAAAAAATTTTGACTTTTTTTGTCCGATTTTGACTCCTTACTATACTATGACGTTTTTTATGACTTTTGGAGGTGAAAAAAATTTTTGACTTTTTTTGTCCGATTTTGACGCCCTACTATACTATGACGTTTTTTATGACTTTTGGAGGTCAAAAAAATTTTGACTTTTTTTGTCCGATTTTGACGCCTTACTATACTATGACGTTTTTTATGACTTTTGGAGGTGAAAAAAAATTTTTTGACTTTTTTTGTCCGATTTTGACGCCTTACTATACTATGACGTTTTTTATGACTTTTGGAGGTGAAAAAAAATTTTGAATTTTTTTGTCGGAAAAAAACGCCTTACTATACTATGACGTTTTTTATGACTTTTGGAGGTGAAAAAAATTTTTGACTTTTTTTGGCCGAAAAAAACGCCTTACTATACTATGACGTTTTTTATGACTTTTGGAGGTGAAAAAAATTTTTGACTTTTTTGTCCGATTTTGACGCCTTACTATACTATGACGTTTTTTATGACTTTTGAAGGTCAAAAAAAATTTTGACTTTTTTTGTCGGAAAAAAACGCCTTACTATACTATGACGTTTTTTATGACTTTTGGAGGTGAAAAAATTTTTTGACCTTTTTTGTCCGATTTTGACGCCTTACTATACTATGACGTTTTTTATGACTTTTGGAGGTGAAAAATTTTTTTGACTTTTTTTGTCCGATTTTGACGCCTTACTATACTATGACATTTTTTATGACTTTTGAAGGTCAAAAAAAATTTTGACTTTTTTTGTCCGATTTTGACGCCTTACTATACTATGACGTTTTTTATGACATTTTGAGGTCAAAAAAATTTTTGACTTTTTTTGTCCGATTTTGACGCCTTACTATACTATGACGTTTTTTATGACATTTTGAGGTGAAAAATTTTTTTGACTTTTTTTGGCCGAAAAAAACGCCATACTATACTATGACGGTTTTTATGACATTTTGAGGTCAAAAAAATTTTTGACTTTTTTTGTCCGATTTTGACGCCTTACTATACTATGACGTTTTTTATGACTTTTGGAGGTGAAAAAATTTTTTGACTTTTTTTGTCCGATTTTGACGCCTTACTATACTATGACGTTTTTTATGACTTTTGGAGGTCAAAAAAATTTTTTGACTTTTTTTGTCTGATTTTGACGCCTTACTATACTATGACGTTTTTTATGACTTTTGGAGGTGAAAAAATTTTTTGACTTTTTTTGTCCGATTTTGACGCCTTACTATACTATGACGTTTTTTATGACTTTTGGAGGTCAAAAAAATTTTTGACTTTTTTTGGCCGATTTTGACGCCTTACTATACTATGACGTTTTTTATGACTTTTGGAGGTGAAAAAATTTTTTGACTTTTTTTGTCCGATTTTGACGCCTTACTATACTATGACGTTTTTTATGACTTTTGAAGGTCAAAAAAAATTTTGACTTTTGTTGGCCGAAAAAAACGCCTTACTATACTATGACGTTTTTTTTATGACTTTTGGAGGTGAAAAAAATTTTTGACTTTTTTTGGCTGAAAAAAACGCCTTACTATACTATGACGTTTTTTATGACTTTTGGAGGTGAAAAAATTTTTTGACTTTTTTTGTCCGATTTTGACGCCTTACTATACTATGACGTTTTTTATGACTTTTGGAGGTGAAAAAAATTTTTGACTTTTTTTGTCCGATTTTGACGCCTTACTATACTATGACGTTTTTTATGACATTTTGAGGTCAAAAAATGTTATGACTTTTTTCGGCCGATCTTGACGCCTTACTATACTATGACGTTTTTTATGACATTTTGAGGTCAAAATTTTTTTTGACTTTTTTTGGCCGATTTTGACGCCTTACTATACTATGACGTTTTTTATGACATTTTGAGGTCTTACAAAAATTTGACTTTTTTTGGCATTTTCTGACGGCTTACTATAGTTTGACGTTTTTTATGACATTTTGAGGTCTTACAGAAATATGACTTTTTTTGACCGATTTTTAAGCCTTACTATACTACGATCTTTTTTTTATATTATGAGGCCATTTTAAACTATGACTTTTTTTGGCCTATTTTTAAGCCTTCTTATACTATGACCTTTTTTATTAGGGCCAAGCACGAAATTCATGCGAAGCCCTATTGTAACTGAAGGTATTATTATTACTCTCCTAATCTTTTATTTTTCTCCCGCTTTTTCGGCTAATTTGACCCACTGAAGGTGCTCAAAAACTCATCAAACTTCGCCCAAAATTTTCCCTTGACGAAAGTTCTTGTTTGACACTTTCCGTGCGACCGAACGTTTCTGTAGCACCCCCTTGAGTGTGAAAATATTCCAAGTAAGACCCACAGACTTGAAATTCAGTACACAGATCCATCACGTCTATACAAGAAAAAAAGGCTCTTTGAGGAAAGTTTTACTATGTACAGGAAGTCTGTTATTTTGGAAAAATGCCGCCATTTGTGTTTTGCACAGCTTGTACTTTGACGAACTCGTCCTAGGAGATTGGTCCGATCATGCTGAAAATTGCTGTGTTTGCTCTTAAGGCCTTCATGACTAAAAGTTGTGAAAAGCTTTGGTCTGGGTTACACAGTCTGGCCGTGGCGCCGCCACGAAATTGACCCTTCGCCAACACACAGGAAATGGATGAATTTGTACCTGTATCTCCCACATACTTCATCCAATGTGAATCAAACTTTACAGTCATGTTGATCATGTGATTCAGAACAGATTCATGTACTGATATCAAGATACACAAATAGCGCCAACTACTGGGAATTGGAAATATGTTTATTTTTCATGTAGTTATGTGTATTTTTCATGTAGTTGAAATGTCTACACAAACTCTAAACAACACTAAATGCTAAGTAATTTACAAATAACACACTGTCCACTAAACCAAATTACATGTTTGCTCTGCACAGATAATCAGGATGACCTTCACATTCTTTACTCATGCTCATATGATGATACACTCATAGCGCCCCCTGTTGGGAGGGGGCCATGTCTTTTCTGTTGCTGTATACTGCTGTGGGGAGAAGAGCAGGAGAGAGGAGAGGACATAGGAGGACTTTTGTGCGTGGCTGCGCTGGCTGCGACTCCCGTGGTTCGCAAGGGGTGCGAGGGCCCACCCATCGCCGCTTGCAGCTTTAATTTCACATTGAATTTCCATTAATTTCAGGCGAGTTACAGTGTGTTTACTTGTTTTATAGTTGAGATAAAAGCATTCAGATTATTGTCCGTGACATGCTAAAATGTGTAACAGTAGTAAGAGTCATACTATCAGCGATCTGACTCAGTAATATCTAAATGTGGTTAAATGAGCTAAAATTGGCCACAGCATGCTACTGCTCGTAGCAGACTGAGTAGGCTGTAGCAGGAAAACCTCAGAGTGTACTGATTAGAGCAAGGCTGTGTTTTACTGGTCACAAATTCAACTTTGTAGGAGAGTGCGGGTGTGATTTCTTCTTTCAAATGTTGCTTAGTTTCCCTTTAAGCCAATAATTAAAGCTAACGTAACCTCGGCTGAATAGCAGCCACTGAGGCCACAAGTAACCGTTACTGGTTAATAGTAGGTGTTAAAACAGGCTATATTATTAGCCTGTTAAATGTCCATAATGCATCAGAATTTAAAGCGTCTTATGTTTGCTAACTTTACTGACTATAAGCCACCCTGAGTATTTAATTTGAACAGCAGTTCATATGTCTTTCAAAGGAAGAATGTGTTGTTGCTACATTCAAGACTTCAGACATTTTGCTTAATAGGACTAGTTTTTTACTGAACAAACATTCCTTGACTTTTCTGCAACCTCAGATTCAGACTATTCTGTCAAATTGGACTCTTGAGTGGCACCCTGAGAAAAAACTCTTATTACAGTAATTACTTCTTTCACAGGTACTAAGAGCTCACACGTTATTAGATGAGCAATTACTGTTTAGGGATGAAGTATCTGTTTGGTGGCTTCTGACAAACAAGCTAAAATGAGCCGCTGTCTACTGGCTCGACTTCCACCGTGTTATTGCCATCTTCAGAGATCTGTTGGGGGTGAGGAGTGTGGTCTGCAGGGGCAGATTCGTCATGGGGCTGGTTTTGTTCTTTCCTCTGATCCAGCTCTCAATGGATTCCCGCTCATAGGAATACCCATCTGTAGTGGAGACACATTTTGACGCCTTAAATATACTGAGATAATTATATATGTAAAAAAAAAAAAAAAAAAGAAAAAAGAAAGAAAATTGATCTCTACAGAAAAATCACAGGCAGTGGCTTTGACTCAGGCTGAGACATTAGAAAGGTCATTAGCTTTTTTTTTTTGTCTAACCTGCAGCAATAACCGGATCCTTCATCAGCTCTCTGGTGATTGGACACAGAAACTCATCAGGGGCCTCTGAACCGCTCTGCTCTGACTTCAAGGCCTCAATTTTCCTCAGGAGACGACCGCGAAGGCCCACGGACTCTGAGAAACCAATACAAAGGTTTAATATTCTGTTTAACATGGCTGCTGAATTGCATCACATGCAGTACAATTCCTTGTAACACTTAAAATTGTGTGGCGTAAAGGTTGTTTGTATCCAACACTTAACGAGTAATTCATCCTCTTAGTATTTCACAAAAACCAAACTCAATGTGCAATGTTAATGTTATTCCACCGAGAAGCACAGCTTCAGTGATTTTTCTGCCAAACACTTGACAGACTGTCTTTTCTGGTCTCTCAGATAAAACAAAGGCAGGAATAAAAATGGACCTCTGCTCTTCTCAATCTGTGCTGGGACACAAAGAGCCAGACACACTCACTGTGTGATGATGGCTTCACAGCCCAGGCAAAGTGTCTCCCCTGAGGAGTTCGTGTGGCTTGTAATTCAAAGTTAACATCTCTTATTATTCTACTTGAGAATAAAACTCCAAAGGGTCCAAAGAGGGAAAATCATTCTGCACACAGCTGCATATCTCTGTCGACCCTGTGAATTTGTTGTCAGCTGCAAATTTCACCACCAGCTACAACTGGAGGGACAACCTTTACAGCCACACATGAGTAGTGGTGTGTCTGAGTATAGTGGCAATGCCATGGAGGCAGAGGCCTCACACAACGACACAAAGAATACGAGCCGGTGCAGAGACATTTTTCCTGCCTGCAGCCTCAAGTCCTCAAGACATCTCATCTCATTTGTTTTTATTAAATATCTTATTCCAGATACAGACAAAATTATTTTAGTGCTCAGTTTAATAATTATACTGAGTCAAGGGCTGTATTGTAAATGTATCCACTGGCATTCAATCAATTAATGAAGACCACAGAAACAATAAGAAAAAAGATAGATAATCCCTTCCTGTCACATTATTCCATCCATTTCATGACTCCAAATATCTCATATCGCCAAAAGTATTGGATGCAATGCGACAAAATATTAAACAGACATTAATGTACTTCGGGGCATGAATCCTACTGACGCTGGGGATCCTCTAATTTTCCCCTGTCATGCCACCATCATGAGGTTCACATTTATGGTTTTGAGTGAAATGTCTTGATAACTATTGGATGGTTTGCAATCAGATTTCTGCCATGAGGAAATAAGAACGAAGGTTCCTTAGCTGTAGTGAGACTTGTCATGGGTCTGAATGTGCTGATTAACTTAATAAATCATCTTCTGGGTTAGAAATGACTTTGAAAATTATGTATGCCAAGAAGACCAAGAGAAGCTGTTGGTTAAAGCTGCCTCTGACGACTATGTGGAACAGAACACATCTGGGAGAGACTTCTAGGTAGATTTTGTGTATTTCTGTTTGAGAATGATTGAGTCTGTGCAGTAGTTTAAATTAAATAAAACTCAAGCATTAGTCGAGCAAGGAGAGTATATACTCAGACCCTTCCTCCCGTATGTCATGATGTCTAGGGTTGCCATGTTCTTAAGGAATTTTATCCATTTATAGGACGCAATCAGCCTCAAACAAACTGAAGAGATCCTAACAGACAGCTACTGTGCGCTGACCTGCTATTTCTCTTACTGCAGCAAATGAAATGTTGCGAGTCTGTCTTAATTTGCACTCATTCATACAGCAGGAAGAAGAGATGGAGGGAGGACAACATTCAAGTACACATCACAAAGCCTGTGGCTCCTTGTTACCATGAACACTGTGCTTTGAAAATGCTGCATTCGTGTTTCAAATAAAACAGGCAGATGGAGCCGTGGAGGTCTGCTGTCGCAATCACAAATAGTTTGGATCCTATGGGAAAAAACGACAGCTCAATCAAAATGTCTTCTCTCGGTGGAACATGTTAAACCCATTAAGTGTTGTAATTCATCCAAGAAATGACTCTTGGGTGTGAAAAACTGCACCTAACAGCTCTATAGGGTTGAAGATTTCCGTAAGTTCCCACATTTTTCACAGCAGCACAAGCAATTAGCACTATACTGTCCACTTTACATTTAGATTGATAATTTGATGAGACGCTGTGGCTGTCTCCACAGAGATACACTGAATCATATCTGAGAAGAACTTTTTTTCCCCTCCCCTTACTCAAAGATTCATGAATATTTCATCAAGTAAAGTGTGCTGGAATCTAATTTGCTGTCCATGCGTGTGTGCTGTGTGTGTCTGATTAAGTGTGTGTCTTTGCATGTGCACACATTTACACAAACAGTACGCAAGGAAAATGATAGTTGTTAGTTGCACAGCACAGAAAAGACAGGAAATGTGGCAATCTGGCAGTTTCCACTGTCCTCACTCTGGTATAATGAGAAAGCGTTTTAAACACACAGAGGAAGGATGCTCATTCCATAAGGCATGCTTTGCATAACTGAGCAGCATGCAGGAGAAGTTGACTTTACTGTTGTTGCTTTTTTTTTTTTTTTTTTTTTTTTTTTTTTTTTTATTGTTTACGGCAGTGCAATTAAGGCAAACAAAACCAGTCAAATTGGGCATTTATACTATGATTAAGGGCGGGACTGTGATGCAGGTAGTTATATGATTATAGTCGGTACCACGTACCTGTAATGAGGGATGGGGCCGATCCGATCCGGTATCGGGTTCCGATACCAAAATAATTCACGGATCGGAAATTTCCGATCCAACCTGCGGAGATTTCCGATCCATGAACCATTTCTGTGCTTTCATGTTGTCTGCTGAAATGACTCCACAAGTGATTCCCTGCCGGCTGCTCTGCTAACTGGCTGCAAAATGTGAAATGGATTTCCTGAACGGAGGCGTGTCTCAATGAGACGCAGAGTAATGAGGCACGCCGTCGTTCAGGAAATCCATTCCACAGTCTGCAGCCAGCTAGCAGGCGAGCATTGAGCAGCACCGTGGCTAACCAACTTTTCAGCACAACATGTCCGCTGTTTGGAAATATTTTGCACTAGAAACACCCCCCCCCTCCCAAAATTCAAGTATCTGTAAAACTCATTAATGTACACATTACATTTCATTTGTTTAACTGCAGTGCCAAACATCACAGACAAACATATCAATCTAACTTTCTGCAAGAAAGCAAATAAACATATCTCCCAAAAATGTTAAACTGTTCCTTCAGAACCTAACTGCCTTGATGGAGGTAATGATGTTGACATGTGATAACTATGGACTACTACAGTGCTGCTGTTTATACACTGGTGACTACAGTGTGTCCATCCAACGCAGAGAGAAATATTATTTGTTTTCTGGCTGCTGTTTGTACAGTGACTTTCCACACTGAGACCTTGGACGACCCAACATGGACTAATCTTATTTTGAGAGGGATTATCATTGTTTGTGACGTAAAGGTCATCCTGTGGGGTACTGTCCTCACAACGTGATTTGTGTTTGTATAAACAGACAGAAATGCTGCAGCTTCATGACCCTAAATCAGCTCTCTATTTGGGAGGAGCTGTGGGGTGGGGGGAAAAAATAAATCAGAGCATCAATAAAAGCTGCTTATATAATGCTATCGAATTTGGGCTTGTCATGTTTTAGGATGAAACAGTAAATCCCCACAAAAGCACTGAATCCCAGCGTACCTGAATGTGTGTGTGTGTACTGTACACTAATGTACGTGACTGTGTTTTATATTCCATCCTCACCAATTCCCAGCTCTGCAGCTGTTTCCTTGTTCAGCTGGCTAAGCTCTAGTCCATCGATGTTGTTGGCTTTAAAGTTGCAGACGAGCTCCTCCAGTCCTTCCTCGCACAGCCAACTCTGTACATCCTCCTCCGACCAATCAGCAACCGGCAGCCTGGAGTGACCCGGCAACTTCCTTCCTGCAAAACACACAACAGGAAGGGAGGAAGTGCTCTGCTTTTATACCCCCGTCTCCTGCAGCAAAACTTATCTGATGCAAACAAACAATTTCCCTCACACTCCACAGAAAAGGACACGCTCCCTGTGTGCCGGCGTGGGAGTGACAATTAACTTTCACACAATTGTGCACATACACGCACACATCCCTGACCTCGCATACAAGCATGTGATTGAAAAAAGGAAAAAAAAGAAAATTAAACCCAGGGCTGTGTTATTTTAGACTGTGCCAGCATGCAGCTCATCAACCTTCACATTACGCCATGCGAGCGAGCAGCCATCATTTATCATACGAGGCTGAGATAAACTGGCCTGCTGCGCGCCGGCCCCATTGATGACACCTCACAGCAGCCTCACGGTTCCCATCGCCCATCATTAGCCGTGTGAAGGATAACCCTGAAGACTGGGAGGTGTAGCTCATTACCACGCTAACCACAGGGTAGGTTTCCCCCTCACCTCTTGCCATGTCTGCTAGCTTAAACAATTCACAATCAATGAATATCTTCTTTCAAAACACTTCTGTCTTGAATGCTAAAATACAAGTTAATAACCCCGTAAGATCATACCTGTGCTTGAGAATGATGAGAAGAAAAGCAACCACCTTCACTCAAATTTTAGCATGTCCTGTGGCCGCACGATGCTTCTGCCTTTAGAAAAAATTGAATCTCTGATTGGTTTATGTTTAATTTCTCTGTGTAGGACTATTGAATGTGACGGCTTAGTCTAGAAATAAAGATTTGCTACTGGATACTGAAGGCTTAATCACTGACACTGGGACATGTCTTGCTCAAAACCACAAATGTCAACCTTACTGTGGCGCTACAGGAAAAGTTTAGAGGACCAATCAAATCATCAGGATACTTTGTATCAGAACCCTTAATGTCTGTATTTCGAGGCAACCCCTGCAGTCATATTTAAGGTATTTCAGTTTGGACCAGAGTGGGCTGACCTACACAAAATATCTTCTTATTGAGTCTGCACAACTCTGAGCAGAATAACAGCACCTCCTCTCTGCAGCCTTGCCTGATAGTGTGGAGTCTCCCAGTCTAGGAGGCTGAGTCATGGAAACATTATGCCAAAAGCATGAAAACCTCAGAGCTTCAGTGCAGACTGGGACAGCTCAGACTGCAGTGTTTAATTACTTGGACAGATGCACATACGAGGCTTTCTTCATCATCTCCATTCTTCACAGCTTAAAGGATAAGACTGGTGATACTCAATTTTTCTTACTGTCAACAAATCCCAGAAAAAGTTCAAAACCAACAGAGAATTTATTCTACTAATAAGTATTTCCTGCGTAGCCAAAAGGTCAACATCACTTCTTTTTGTCATACTGTCCTCACTAAACATACAGTACAGAGGCAGCGTTTCTATGCTCGACATATCTGGAGGTCGCCTTCAACTCTCAGTTCATTTAAAGCTCAGGCTTAAAGACGTAATTGTTTTCCACTGCATATTATTTAAGTGTCCCTGTCTACGAACACAGCGAGATACACCGTCTCAATCAGGCTGAGACAGGGTAGAGCTATGCTGCAAATCATATAATGTCACTGAATTCTGTACACAGCTAAGAATGATGACAGGATAAGCCCCAACAGGTTCAACAGGAGAATGAGGGAGCTGATGATGTGTTGCAAAATCTATACTACATGCTCATTCTGAGCAGGTTCTATCATGTGGTGTCTTCACACTGGAAATGTGAGAAAAGGAAGTCAACTCAAACCAGACAGAACACAGACTAAATACAGCCGATTTATGAGTGTGCTGTTGATGGATGCCATTCTCCCACAATGCAGTGCACAAAGGAAACAGAGGAGCTGCTCACAGCTGGCAAAAATTAAAACAAATTGTGGATAATGGTGAAGCAGCTCCATGAAAGAAATAAGTAATCAACGTTCAGGAAGATATTTTGCTTTCTGATTGTGAAGTTAAACGAGCAGTGACATGAGGGAAGTTGCACTTTGATAAATATCTGATGTTGCATATTTTGTGCCATTTCCTGTTAGTATAAAACGGTTAAGTATGTTGATTTTTTGGTACACCAAGTATTAAAACAGTAGACTATAATGATTAGAGTGTGGTACATATTGTGTAAGAATTAGTTTGTAGTATGGATGCAGGACACAGCGAAGGCTCCTGAGAAGAAGCTCGGATGTGTGGGTGTGTTTATTTTAATGTATTCTCACTTTATATTGTTTTATTGTTAAATCTTACTCAAGTGTATTTTACTTTGCCTTATTTATTTACTTGACTTTAATATCTTGTCTTAATGCTTTTTCATGTCTTACATAAAGTCCTTTAGATTGCCTTGTTGAAAGGTACTATGCAAATAGATCTGCCTAAAGGTCTATTGCTAGTGGCTCCGCTACAGTCTCTCGGTGTAGCTACACTTTGGCACAGTGTAGCTTTTCACAGGATTTGCTGACATTAAGAAACCACTTAATAAAGCCATCCTTATCCTGTAAAGTTAAACATTTGCTATTTCATTTTATTTTATTTTCTTTGGATCCCCATTAGTTTCATCAAAGCAGAGACTTTGACATAATATACAATAAATCAAACACAAAATCACAAGAAAAGCTCCATTATGTGCAGAAAGATAGGAAAGCAATAGCTCAAAAGAAAAGACGGTTTCAGTGGATCATGACATTAAATTTTCTATCTCAGCCATTCACACACACACGCACACACACACACACACACACACACACACACACACACACACACACACACACACACACACGTTAATTAAGGTCACTTTCAGGGACATTATGTAGACTTGTATTAATTTCCTGGAAATTCATTTCCTCCTAACCCTAACCATAACCACTACTTGCTGAACCACTGACCCAAAAATCAGCTTTTTCCCAGTTGAGGACACAGCTTTTATCCCTAATTTTGTCCGTTACTACACACACACGCACACACACGCACATGCACACGCACACACACATATACACACAGAACAAATTAAAAGAGCAGCACATTTTAGCTCAAAGAGTACTGTGAATAACTATAAAGAACTCTAGGGGCAAAACAAAGTAATGCATTTATTTACCTTGGCACACTGTCTGCCTTGATTCAGGTGCTGCAGGAAAACATAAAAGGGAATAAGTTTAATATGTGAAAAGAAAGAAAGGAAGAAGATTAAAGGAAAGGAGAGAGAGAGGGAGAGAGAGAGAGAGAGAGAGAGAGAGAGAGAGAGAGAGAGACTTTAAAAAAGGCAGATCTTCACTGAGATGGAATTTGCTTTGTCAACATCAGCCTGACTAATGGCAGATGGGGGGTGGGGGGTTTTCCTGATGAAGCTTCAAGGCCTGCAGATGTCTGACAACTGCACCTTTTCATTTAGTATTCCAAATGTTTTATTATTATTATTTTTGTCATGTTGGGTTGGAACTTTTTTTTTAAGAAGATGCACCTCTGTAACAACAGCTCTCTGAGGCTCAGTGGCAGTTTCCTCTAGACACCACAGCCAGACAGCAATACACATGTAATAGGAGCTTCTGCTGCTGGATATCTCCCAAAACACTCTTTTGGGGGAAGCTCTGGCACCCCAAACAGCTTCTGGGTTGCTAATCACTGCTAACAGCCTGTTTTAAAAAGAGGAGTGATTGTGCATTTGTAGGCGCCAACCTAAACAATTCCCTGTTAAGTATTTACCAGTTCTGCTGTCTCCATCTCCTATTTTCCACACGTTCACTGTTCTATCCATGGAGCCGGTTGCAATCCATGGCATGGTGGGAGACAGAGCCACGGCAGTCACATACCTGCAGGGTGGAAGAAGAGCAGCAGAAACGTGAGGGGTGTGTATGACAGAGTGAAACTGGCACAGGAAGAGATCAGCTTTAAAAGTCAGGCTGCCACTTAAAAAAAAAAGTCAAGTCTTAGATCATACAGTATCTTAAACCCTTTCAAGCACTTCAAAGTGCTCTGCTGGTGCCTACCTGCGGTGCCACTTCAATGACTAACTGGAAAGCAGCGCTGCAGAATATACTATTGCGTCACTGCACCCAGTGTTTCTGGGAAAAACTAATCAAGCAAAAATCACATTTTGATCCGAAACACTGGGAATCCTATTCTGCTGTTTGCCTGATAGCTAGCAGAGATTGCACAGCGGCGGGAGGTCAGTCCATTTACCTGTTGTGCTGTTTCAAAGTGTAGAGCAGAATTCCCAGGTTCTGTAAACAAAACACAAACAAACATGGACAAAATAGGAATGTTTGGCATCTTTGTGTTTATAGCAGAAGTAGTTCATTGTTTAGAAAACTCCTCTGCCTAAGTGAAAAGCTAAACAAAAAAATGGTAGATTTTGTGAGTGTTTTTTTGTGCTTTACTTACCGCGTCATATATTGCAACACTTTTATCCACTGAGCTGTTGAATAATTAGAGAGTAAACAAAGTCAACTTCATTTACAGAATCCATATGCAAGCATTTGCATTATGGAATAGTAAGTACTGAAAAAAACACTGGATCCTTGTCAAACCAAAAAAAAAAAAAAAAAAAAAAACCCCCCCAAAAAACCACATACATTTTTTCAAATGTTTTTTTTTAGTGCTGCAAACAGAGCACAGATTAACCTTCAGTATGTTTGAATTAAAGCCAGAAATGGCAGAAGGACCCAAACAGAAGCTATATACAACAAAACACACTCCTCCTGTGGCTGACTGAGGGAACAGCAGGGCCAGTGCTCAGCAGTGGCATCTGCTGCTGACAGCTCAGAAAAAGGAGCCTTTTAAACACACAGGAGAGATTAGTCTAAACTTAATTTGCTCCAAATTAGCAAATAAATTACAAATGGTAAATAACAAGACAAATGACATTACAAAACATAAGCCTGACAGGCACAAAGGTCAGTTGCCAATGCAGGAGATGTTTCTTAGTGCAGCTCACAGATGTGAAGACAAGAAGAAGAGATTTATGTGTTAGCGATGAGTATATCTCACCCTGAGACGACCAGATCTCCATCAGAGGAGAAGGCGCAAGACAGAACAGGAGCTGAATGGGTGGTGAGAGTGTGAAGGAGCTTCATGATGCAGGCTGAGGGTAGACAACACACACACACAAACACAGGCAAGAGGTCAAAGTAACGTTGACCAAAATTTAAGTCTCTCACACCGACATGCACACACACACACATCAAAGTGCATCATTGTCTAGACCGCCACCCCCAACCCCACAGTCTGATAACCAAAAACTTTTTATCAGTAACTCTCTCTCTCCCTCTCGCTGGCTCAGAGCTGTGCCACCTGCTGACAGCTGCTTGGAAAAAATATATTTTCTTTTTGGCACTAAAGCTGTGGTATTCACAGCCTAAGATACAAACAACGCTTCTCAGAAATAATCCACTGTGCAGTGAATCTACTGTATGTGCCAAGGCTAATTGGTCTGTAGCAGCATTTAAATTATCAGCCTGTAAACACACAGGTTTTAAATCAAACCTGCCCTCACTTCATTAGAGTAAAAAATACTGTTTTCAGGCTCTGTGTTATTTTCATGCATATTCATGATGTGAGACAATTACAGGTGAGTAAGGAGGAAAAAAAGAAAGAACTGAACCAATTTATTAAACCTCACAAAATTTAACTGCCGACTTGAGACATCAAAATAAAGCCAACGTGATGTGTGAACAGGAGGCATCAACATATGCTGCTGAGCGAGCGGGAAAGGCTGCAAAACTGACATCATTAAAGAAGTGAGAGCTTCCGAATAGCTCTGGAATATAACTATTTCCTCTGGATATGGAGTCATTGAAATATAGGGCTCGGAAAGTAAGCGAAAAATGTTCCACATCAACAGCACACATAGCAGACTCAATCCCAGCTTCAAAATTGGTCCCTTGCTTCACTGAATCATCTGCACTTGAGTCTCTTTTTCATAAAGCAGTGAATGAGGGGTTCAAGCATGCAATCCTCTTGCCAAGACAAGATAAATGCACATTTCACAAAGGTAAGCTAGTTGCAAGGTCCTCCACAGAGAAATACAGCATCTGAAAAATTATGTTTTAAAGAAATGAAATGAGGACAGACATTGTTCCGTGTGCTTCTACAAGCTGCTTAGAGATGGAAAAATCCCCACGGACCGCAGCAGGTCACATGTAGGACACATCGCATTCTCCCCAGAAACGGCTGTTACCACGGCAACACAGGAACTAACAACATGGCGCATTCACAGACACTAACAAAAATATAGTCTATAGGCTGGTTACACAACCTATGAGCATACACGAAACGTCCTTGTTCTGCCATCGTTGGTACAAGATATAAATGTCACAGTGGATTTATGCACCTGATTTCCTCCTAAGTCTTCTACACACACACAGACACACACTCACTCACTGTCCTCTGCTGCTGCTGTACTTCAGCAGAATGTCTTAAAGTGATGCATTATTAATGAGTCAGACTGCAGCTGATTTATTCCACACACTAATAAAATTCTTCTATTCTGCTGGGAAATTTCAAGGTTAAAGCAGTCAGAAGGCTCTCTCTCTCTGATGTGAGGGAGTTTTTGGTTGAGGAAGCGGGCAGAGGGCTCTACCTGCTCCTTCACGCTGGGAAACAATCCATATTTTCAGCTGGCTGTCCTGTCCACAGGAGGCAAGTCGAAACTCCACACAGCAGCCATCTGCAGAACAAAAACAGCCACATTCCCCCTTTTCTCAATGATCACACTTGACTGGGTTTAATAACAAAAGACGACAAATGCTATCTGACGGACTGTTTGTGAACACACAGCAAGCGTCTTTTACACTGCATATGGCATAAATGTAATGTTTGGATTAGAAAATAACAGAATTGATGTGCTTTTTATTCCCAAACAGCGTCCTAGAATAAACACCATAAATGTCATTTCAGTTCAAGATTATGTGCAACAGGTTGCTTTCAACCAACTACTAGCTGTGAAAGATCTCAGTTTTATCTGTGCTGGGTGGGTAGTACATTATGTTATCTAAGATGAACAGGGCAGGAAGTCTTAAAATTTGAACTGTAACAAAAACTTAAAATATCAAAAGTCTACGAATAACAGCTGAATGTGCAGTAAAAGTGGAGCTTCTTTTTGACTGTTCCTGTAAAAACTGCTCACAGGGAGGTCTGCGAGAAACTGAGATGGGAAGAAAGACACACTGCTGCTGAGTTTAGAGGGGCAACTAACTTTTTTTTTCCATTATCGATTATGATGTAGATTTTTTTAATGGTTAATCAACCATTTTTTTGGGCTATTAAATGTAGGAAAATGTCAAAAAGCAGCTACAGTTTCTCATAGCCCAATGTGACAGAGAAACTGCAGTTTTTTACCTGAGAAGCTGGTATCAGTAACATTTTTTTTTTGAGCACCAGCTGTTCGGCATTTTTGCTAGTTGTTGATTAATTTTTGTTTGTAAATCGATTAATCACTTCAATGCTAACTGAATTTCAGATCACAGTACCATAAATGAAATTCCTTTCACTTGCATTTTACAGGTGCTGCCACAAATCCAGCAAATACACTCACTGGCCACATTATTAGGTACATTTTGTGAGTACCTTTTGTCTTCAGATCTGCCTTAACTCTTCATGGTATAGATTCAACAAGGTGCTGGAAACATTCCTCACAGATTTTGGTCCATATTGACATGATAGCATGCAGTTGCTGCAGATTTTTAGTTTTTTAGTACTGTGAGTGAATCGACTGTTTAGGATGTCTGAACTCACCAACTTTGAGCTGGGGTGTTGAGCTGCAGCAGGTGACTCCCAGGTCGTGGGCGTCCTTCTCAGCATGCAGGAGGCTGATGTCCACATCCCACAGTTTAAGGTCTCCGTGGGTGCAGCCAGTCAGGAAATATTGGCCACACGGAGAGAAGCAGCAAGCCACAACGCTGGCCTCGCTTACTGCACTGCACCTGCGAGGGAAAATGTTTAGATGTACAACTTGTGTTAGACTGGTTATGAACAGCTAGATTTCAAGATTTATCAGAGAGGGAGTAAAAGAGAGGTGTTTGAATCAAATCTGCATTAGACTGTGGAGTCCTGGACTGTGTTTAAAGAGACGTGCAAGAGCCTTAATTAGACAGACAGACAGAGCAGGCCTGAGGTGTGCTTGTAACAGCTGTGATGGATCAGAAAAATTACATATTTTATGTGGAATTAGAGGACTGAAAGACAAATCCTTAAATATGATCTTTGTAAAATGTTTTTGCACACATAAATGACAAAGTTTTATTAACTTATTCCATCAGATTTACTAAGTCTATTGCTGCTGTTAACAAGTAGCTGCTGGTTGTACTCTTTGATCTTCTTTAGCCCCATGTGTCTCCATTGACTGCAGAAACTGGACGTCAAACTTGCTATAATGTAGTTCTGAAGTACCTCCTAATCATCCTTCAATTAATTAATGACTAGACTTGATTTAGGACAATTCCAAACCAATGTCAGAGAAAGGCAATTTGAGATACAGTTTTATTAAAGGCCCTTGAACCAGCATCGCACTATAAGAAATTCATTTCTTTATTTGTGTTTTTGTCTGTGCTCTTCTCAATCTGACTCTGATGGAAATAATTTGATGCCACATATTTCACTGCACACATCAGATTTTTACAATTCAAGAATCAAGGTAGAGCCAAACGACAGCTGTGTAATGACTCCATCTACTGATGAAGGTGGCATGATGTGGCAAAAGCTACATAAAATTGTGGAAAAGTGGAGTGTGCGATTAGAATTTTTTTTTGTCAAACTGCTGTTTCAAAGGTCGAGAATGAACCTTCAAGCTCATGTGGTGGGGTTGTTTGCTTGTGGGGTATTAAACTCCTCATAATTAACAGGACTTACTTTGATGGTGAATGTTTTGATGAATGTTGTCTAAAGCAATACTTCAAATGCCACTTTAATGCTAAACCTAGGCAGCAAACTGGCCACAGATTTGCTCTCTCCCATTGCTGAACATGCAGCTTTATCTGCTGATTTGCTTCACCACTGGGTTGGATTGTACCTGCGCAATGTCTTGCAGGAGAAGTCCCAGAGGGCCACGGTGCCATCACAGGCCCCTGCCAGCAGGAGGGAGGAGTCGTGCGCCAGCGCACACACTCGGAGCGGACTGCGGGCCGGGTGCTCCAATAGGGCCGTCGCCTCACCTGTATCCGACCTCCAGACGATGATGGACCCGTCTGTGGAGCAGCTGAGCAGGTGGCTGCCACAGGAGCTGAAGCAGCAGCAGTGGACCCCGTAACCGTGGCCTGACAAAGGAGAAAAGGGCAGCTCCGAGAAGTCAGCTGTGTTATAAACACGGAGAGTTTTATCAGCGGAGCAGGTCGCCAGGAGGGACGGAGAGAAGGCACAGCAGCTGAGCTCGTCCGTGTGGTGACGAAGAGTGCAGATTAGTGACACCATTTTGTGACAGGGATGGATGTTGGCCCGGCAGAGGATGCAGTTCACTCACAAGGTGGCGCAAAATACTCAAATATGCGCCTGTGAAAAGGGAGAGGAGAGGAGAAGCGCCGAGGGACAGATACCTGGTGGGCAGCAGCCGTCTGATGGCTTCAAACCCTCAGCGTCTACCGGTGCTTCTTCTGTGCCGAGGGCAGTTTCTCTTAGAGGAGTACTTCCTGGTCCGGCACAGCTATAAAGTCACTTTATCTCAGCGCCGTTATCAGTCATGTGATGGTGAGTTGTTGAGTTACACAATGTTCATAGTCGATTTTTTTTTTGTCTATTTACAGTGTGAAACTCCTTTTACTGAACAGACTTGATTTCATTATATTTACAGTCCCTTCACTACTCCACAATAGCTGTCACTAAAATGCACTGAGTAGAAGTGAAATGGCTCCAATCCTAAAACTAACGTCACCCAATTTAAAATAGTAAGTGTCGTTAGAAACAAATTACTTTTAGTATAAAGAAGTTTAACTTATAATTCAGAATGGCTATTTTCAGTGGATCTGTCTGTACCTACTTTATATTTTGTTAGGTAATTATATCTATAACTGCATTATATTTTATTTGTAGACCGTGATTTGTTTGTAGATTTAAATCTGCTGAATAACCCAGTGACTATAGCTGTGAAATTAAAGTAAGCAGTAGAAGAGAAGTGAAAAGCACAATATTTCCCTATGAAGTGGTGTAGAAGTACAAATGTAAATACTCAAGAGTGCCTCCAAAGTGTACTTTTAGTATCATTATAGTGAATGAAGTTATTTACATTTCACCACTGGCACTAATGCTGTAAGTCAATTTTAGACGATTCAAAAATTATTATTAAAAATTGCCAGACAACCATTAGCTTCCATACTTTAAAAAAAATGGCTAAAAAGAATGACATAGTGAGTGCTTAATAGAGTTATTTTGAGAAAAAAAAAAACAAAACAGGTTTATTTTATCCGTGCCAAACATCCACTGTTTAAAAATAATATTCCTACAAAAGTTGCTACTCATTTCATAATATTCATAATAAAATACAGTTACTTCAAGTCTTCTGACTTCAGCTGTCGTGAGACGCCTCCAGCGGACCGTGACTCTGTCCGGCTCTCAGCTGGATTAAAGCCCAGTGCACGTCTGTCCATGGGGTGGGAGATGAAACACACCATGCACCACATCAATTCAGGTCAGAGGAAAAGCTCTTTAGAATTTTACATTTTTGTGTGAAGGCTTCTTACAGTATATTGTGCAGGACACACAGTACACACACTGAAAATAGAAAAAGAAAGACAAAACAAAACAAAAAATACTCCCACTGCTCCATACACTGTTCAGAGGTCAGAGGTCAGGCACTACAATACTGAGGAGACCACAGTGTTTGAGTGGATATTCAGCACAGGCAATGTGTAAGACATATACTGTATTAAATGCTACAATCATCCTTATGCATTGACAGCATAACCAACAAGACTGTTTTGTATGTACACACTATACATTTTAGAAATGAGGCTTGTAAATAGTGACAGAAATGAACACTATTCATGTCTCAGTGATACCTCCTTGTATTGTTATAGTTAACTCACAAATGGAAAGGAACAGTAGTACTGCTGGGACCCTATAGTCACAATGCTGTAAACAATTCATTTTTTTGACTGACTTGTTCAATAGTCCATTCAACAATCTCTAGATTTTGTTAAAGCTGTGTGCCATTTCCTACTTTTTCTTAGAAAAGACTAAAACTTAAATACTTGAAAAATAAATACACATATACACAAAGCTATACTGCAGGGCTGATGATAAAAAAAAAAAGTCAATGACCTATCTACAGTGGAAATCTTTGATTCCCAAATACAATATTTAGTCTAAGAGTCAGTGCGTTTTGAAAAAGAAAACAATATTGCACTCGAACATACTAATCCAATGCTAATGCAGGAGTGTTTGTCCTTTCACATTGCACATCAGTGTTATTATAACTGTATACTGATTTAGTGTCGCAAGTGAAGAAAAGGCCTTCAACACCAAAGAGGAAGTCTGATATGTAGAGAGTAGCGCAGAAAGTCCACATTGATTTTTTTTTATTTCAGCAGTTCAGTCCATCGTTTGTCAAAGAATCGCCTCATGTTGTGGCCGGCTCGCCCGATTTCTGAATCGTCTTCATTGAATTTTTCACAGTTATCAAAAACCAGGTTCACGTCAATGATGAAAGTCTCCAGATTTAAGTACCTGCAATCATTAGAAATGGTCTGAATTTTCATTCATATGCAGCATCCAATTAAAAAATGAGACATTATGAAATACATAGAAGGTTTACGCACATGAAATACACATGGAAAACTTACATATGTCTGCTTAAAGAAACACTGTAACAGTAACTCTAACATACTGGTTGTTGGTGAGTTTTTCTCTGATGGTGGAGAAGTCCATGGGCTTCTTGATGACTTTTCTGTATCCAGGTACAGCTTTGTGGTTGACCGGTGTGAGAAAGGGCCAGGCGTCCTGATGGGCCTCTAGCTCAGCCAGCAGCACTCTGGAGGAAAGAAGCAGCAGAAAGAGCTGAGCCTTTTGCACCGCAAATATCATCAGCTGTTTAAGAACACCGTTGAAACATTATCGCCAGATTTAAGGACTTAATA
This sequence comes from Toxotes jaculatrix, assembly GCF_017976425.1. Lineage (NCBI taxonomy): Eukaryota > Metazoa > Chordata > Actinopteri > Toxotidae > Toxotes > Toxotes jaculatrix. Next base: position 13,223,164 of record NC_054408.1, on the reverse strand, counting down.
CAATATGAACTAAACATGCTAAAACCGATGTTTTGGAGATTCTGAAGGATGATTGTTGTGTACATGTTTTCACAGAAGCTCATCTGAAACTTACATTTTTATTTAAACAATGAGATGCGGTAAAATAAATGCTGATGGGTCCTATGTAAACAGTGAGTGCGTGTTCATAACTACCTGCACATTGCCAACCCATTTGTGCTGTCTCTGGCCGTTTTGGCTTTTTTTGCACAGCATACAGGGCTGTCATGTTTGGCCTGGGAGCTAAGGGGGCTGTCGTCTCCTTTCCTCTTCTTGAACTCCTTGGTACCCTTCTTTGGCACGCTGTGGCTGCTGGCAGCCTCCTCTTTGATGAGCTCTCCTACCACAGGTGGCTTGCTGTTTCGTTTTACCTCACTGCCTTTCTTCCCTCCTCCAGCTGTTCGGCTCTGTTGCTTCCTACTCCGGGGGGATTGACCACTTTCCTGAAAGAACACACAGGCGACTGGTTTAGAGCCACACAAAACATATCATATTCAAGTCAGCTAATTTAACTTGTGGGGACCCCAAGAAGAGTTGCGACTGTTACTAGGAAGTGGCTAACAGGTTAAAAGAATTGGATCTGTACATGTGATACAATTAAGTCGTCATTTGACAATTACACAGATTAAGGCCCTTTAGATTTACACAACTATGAGGTTTTATGAAATAAATGACAAAAGAGAGTCTCAGCTCTGTGAATAAAACCACTCAGGGCATGCTGGTGTACCTTTGCAACACAGGCGGGACAAAACCAGTCACCATCAGGTACTGTGGTGATCTTGGGTTTATGGCAATATGTGTGGCAGCCTTTGTCACAGCCGTCACAAAGTAAGAGCAGTTCTTCGTTATCCCCCTTCTGACAGAGCTGACAGTGCTGGAAACACACCAAAATATATGTAGTTAAGAAAATGCAATCCGAGATACTGTGCATCAAACATATAGTGGTAAGGTATATTCATCCCATTATTTTTCCATCAATCACTATGAAATTGTGTGATTTGTGCAGTTCTGTGCAGCCAGACATATTGAATGATGCTGATTTGCTGCTGATTGTGCTATTGTCTTATACTGTTGTTTCCTGGTGATGATGCATTGTAAATTGATGCTGCTAGCATACCTTTAATTTCTTCTGTTTCTCGTATACCCCCTTAAGAACGCTTAAGCTTTGTTTTATTCTTAATGTTAAAAGCATGCATAATAAGTTTTTTTTTAATTTATCAAAAAATTAGTTAACCAATCAATCAAATAACATCTTTTTTAAAATCAAATTAAATGAGAAGCCACGCATGAATGCACCGTTTGATCTTCATACAGAGGAGTATTTGTAGTGTGAGATATGAATTGGTCTTTAAATTTAGTTATAATACAACTGTTGTAGATAAAAACAAATCTTTGACAGAGGGAGAGAGAGAAATGAGGCATCACTAACCACTTTCATGATGGACCGTTCCCAAGCAATGGATTTTTGCAGCTGCCGAATGCAGAGTGACAGCTGAGCCGAGCTGCGGACTTCACTGAGGGCTTTACGCCACAACCTCATCCCAGGGGCCACCTCCTCCTCACTGATTTGAGGTTACAGAAAGTACGACTGCAGTATTACTGTACTGTTTTGCGTCACACATACACTGTTAACTTCATCAAGCTGAATGATGACAGCCAATAACAAACATCAACCACTGAGAAAATAAGTAAAGGGGAAAACAGTTAAGTTTTAAGCAGCTATGCTTTATATGTAAAATGAACTGTACATTGCGCATTGAAGATGTCAGTACTTCATCACAGTATTGTGATGCATCATACATAGTTAGAAATTACTTGACATTATCTGATCTGATCTGAATGTTTGTATTTGAGGTTTCTCTTTGGGTACCTTCGCTCGATGTTCCTCTCCAGCTCTGCCAGCCTAATGACAGCTATGTCAAGGGGATTGTTAGGCCGTCGCACCACAGCGCCAGGAAGTTCCTCTGGGCTGCTTTCTGTTTGACCCTTGTTCTCCGGAGCCAGGGAAGAGTGGAGCTTGTGCTCATGATAGACCAGATCCTCTCTCTCTGATTGGGGCTCTGGGTGCATCCAACCCTGAGCGATAAAGTAGCGATATATATGGTCATCACAAAATGGCATTTGGTGACACACAGAGGTTCCTTATATGTGTGAAATGTAAGTAGATGAAAGTGCAGGGTGTTTCCATGTCTGTACCTTGGCCTGCAGGCCGGCAGAGATGACTTTTCCCTCCAGCTCCTCAACCTGCTGCAGCAGGCTGATGTCCACCTCCATGGCCTGCTCTTCAACACACCAACTCTCCACCGTCTCCAGACTCACCTCCTCCTTCTCCAGCTCTGCCACATCGATCGCTGCCCCCAAACATACATACAGACATTATGGCAAATTACTGCCTATAACAAGCTACGTATTCATACATATTCATATAAGGCAAGCAAGTCACACATCTTAAAAGATGAAATAACAATATGTTGTTCATTTATATCACTGAAGGTCTGTTGAATCATGACTCGAAGTGAGCAGAGGAGATGTGGACACACCATCTTTGCTGTTGGCATAGAGCTGGGTCATATACTCCATATGTTTTTGTAACTGTTTCTGCAAAGCCTTCTCTCTGATGCCTCGGTTATGGAGGGCCTTGACCAGACTGTGCAGTTCCTGCATGTCTGACACTCGCCACCAACCATGGAGCATCTCTGCCAACACACACACAGCACAGAATTAAAAACTATTGTCACATAATCACTTAATTTTAGCAACATGGGGAAGTTGTGTAACTGGGTGACAGTCATCACAGCATGTATTCTAGTACTGTCTGGGCAGTGAATATCTTTAGTCCAGCATTTTTCACTTGTGCGTATTGGCAGCGAGCCACTCTTACCCTCGGGGATAGGCTGAGGTCTAGGGTCCGCAGCAGGGAATGAAGCACAAGGGAGCTTGTCACTCAGGGCCTCTGGGGTCTCACTCTTGTTGACAGTGTTGTTATTCACCGGGAAGAGGACCCTGTTCCCGTTACCCTCTGCATGCTGGGAGGCCAGATCCAGCATGGGTGGTAGAGAAGTGCCAGGGAAGGGCAGGCTGGGACTTGTCGCTGCACTGGACACGTCACACAGTGTCAGTCTGCTTTGATGAATGCCAGACTTCACTTGCTGAGAGGAAGAATACACACACTCTGAATTATGATGAGATGACAATTTTATGCCACTACCACATGCATAATGTAAAAGACAATCGCTGCAACAAAAAGCTAAGAGTTTCATAGGCGTTTACAACAGGAGGAAATGTTCATGCAGTACGAAATAATACTTGCAACATTTGTCAGTGTTCTAAAAAATGCACAGCGTGATCTGATATAATTGTGACTGGGATGGAGATATCCCAGCCAGTTATCCACTGACCTGAAGGACAGACAACTGTATATTATTGATCCCAGCAGGAGCGTTGTAGCTGGCTGTAGCAAGGGGATTAGGGGAGAGGGAGGAGGGAGATTTGGTGCTCATGGTCTGTGGAGAACAGGAGGAGGCTTGAGGACTGGAGCCAGAGGTTACAGAGGACTCGTCGCAAGGAGAGCGAGGCAAGAGGCTAAACCACTGGTTGCTCTTTTCTGTCAATATCTTGGACAGGTGGTCCTCATGAAGGACAGACTGAGGGCTGCAGGTTATCCAGGGACTGCTTTTGAGCTGGGGGGCGCTGAGCAGAGATGGCACTGAAGTATCTGTTTTATCTGCGAGTCCCTGCTGAGGGGTTGTAGGTTGCGGGGATATTCCTGTCTGAGAGATGGGATGTGAGAGATAAGATGCAGTGGTAGGGATCTTAACAGAGTGACTGTTATGAGAACTGGAGTCTGATTCTCGAGCCATTTTGGCTACTTCAAGGAGTTTGCTGAGCTTAGATAGGGAGCCAGGTTTCTGGAGGAAGAGATTGAGACTGTCTTTGTCCTGCTGGTTCTCTGGTGAGGCTGCATCACTGTACATGCTCTGTGCTGGGCTGGATACCATTGGCTTCTTTGTCTCTTCCAGCTGCTCCTCCTTCACCTTGGTCATCTGAGCAGTCTCCTGTCTTTCCATCTCTTTCTCCACCTCCTCATAACCTGAGTAACATTTAAAAGTCAGCTCAGACAAAGTGCACAAAGAAAACATTCAAATTTATATCCCACACAAAGGTGAATAAAAACTGAGCAATCGGTTTGGTTTTGCACCTTCGCCGCTCTCCATGCCTTCAACAAAGATGCTACCGCACTGTGGGAGGACCCAGTAACGCCTCTTGTAGCGGTCTTGTCCAAACATCATGGACCGAAGTGAGTGAGATGAGTCAAACAGCTTCTGTCTGATATGACTCTGTTGCTAAAGAGACACAAAATACAAGATTTTGAAATATAATGTATAAAATTCACTGATGAGCTCATCTTGAGTAAAAAAAAAAACTGTTTCAAAGGGTTAAATTTACCTTATATGTTTTCTCAATCTGTTTCTCCAGCTCCTCCACGCTGGCTGAATCTACACTGTCGTCCTAGATGAAAGGATCTCATTAGTGTGAGACCAGTGGACCGGCTGACATTTACTATAACAAACACTGATTTAGCCGCTGGCACCAGTATAAAGCATCATGCTGTTACTGACCTCCTCTTCACATATCTCTGCTTTCTTCCCTTTCTTTCCCCCTGAATCTTCTTCCTCCTCCTCATCATCTTCTCCTTGGTCTTCACTGTCATCATCCTCATCCTCTTCTTCCTCACTGTCCCCTTCTTTCCTCTTGCATTTGCTTCTGGCAGTGGGGGTGACAAAGGTGTGGCTGTCTTCTCCTCCCACACTGCTGTCTCTCTTCCCTGTCCTCTTGGCATGGATGCTCCTCAGTCTTTGAAGACAAAAATAGACAGGGGAGAAATGAACCTCAGCTTTTATAGTCAACATTCCTCTGAGATTTGACCAGTTAAGAATTCCAGGTTATTTTGACATCACCCTCTCATTCACTAACAAAAAATGAAGAATATACTCACTTGCGAAGTTTTCCCTCAACAACCCACTTATCCTTCCTCAGGTTGGTCATGTGATCTATGTTTTTGTCGATCTCACTGCAAAGTATAATATTGAAAAAGATGTTTCTGTGACCTTTATGTTTAATAGGAAGTGCATGCCACATTTGGCGGCACACTGCAGTGGGCACCAGATGTGTTTCATAGTGTTACAGGTACTGATGAAAAATTAATGGCATGTAGTTTGATGCAACCTTGTGAAACTGCTCAGACCATGATTTGTCATATTCCTTTTGATACTTCTGTTATTTCATCAAAATTTAAGCCCTCATGAATAAAACAAGTCAGTATTTTCCACTCATGCAGATGAGCAGCAATACAGTGATTCCAGTTTTAAGTTTAAATTAAAAATGATTTATTTGACACAAATATATCAGAGCCCCAAAAACACCTGGTTTTATTTTAGCGGTACTTTTGTTGTGATTAGTCCATTAACATGACTGCTGGACAAAACTGAAAGCTTGCTTCATGCGCCAAATGACAAACACAAAAGACAACAATAAGTGTCAGAAGGAGGCAGGTCCCTCACCTGATCACTGCTTTACTGCAGCAGAGCTCATTAACCAGGAATGCTAACATGGAGGCCTTCTGAGATGGACTGTGGGCCTGAAAAGCCTTAGTCCTGAGGCTGAGGGCCAGAGCAGCCAGCTCTGTCTGCTCGCAGTGGCCCTCCATGTAGATCTGCAGGATCTCAGACACATTGTCTCGATTGATCTCCACATTAGTCAAGTGGTCCCCCAAGCTGGTTTTGTTCTGAAAGAAAATAATGTTTAAAGGATGGGCTTTAGTCACAGTGTTTAACAAATGTTATTTTGCCCCAACTAAAATTAAAGAAGAATTCTGTTTTGTATACTTCAACCTCAAGAAAATAGGGTCACAGTGGGTGTCTGGTATAGCACTGTCCTTTTAAGCAATGATTTCTTTTTGATGCTAAGCACTTAAAGGACCCCTGGGATGTGTCTGGGTAACATTTAGCATGTATGGATAATTATGAAACATGCTTGATGTTAAAGTTGATAGTCTGGCTATCTAAAGTCCTTTGATCAATCTCTCTCTTGGTGTGGACACAAGACACAACAGCTTGAGACAGCCTCTTATTATGAGCAAGATTATGTAAAATCATGTAAAGGCATAATTATACCCTACTGCACAGCATGGAGAAATGGGCACGGGGGATGAATAAAAATTCAGGTTTAAACCTAATATGCGTACTAAGAGCTCTAAACACTTATACCCTCCTTAAGAGACTCTTCATTTGGGTGCATAGAGCCAAAGTACTGATAAAGCTTAGCGTGTGTTCTGATTAATATGCTGGGAAGAGCCAGTAAAATAGCCCACCAGTAAAAAAAAAAACAAAAAAAAAAACTGATCATGCTGTTACAAGGACGGATATTGTCAACATTCCCTTATAAGTATTACTCTATACTGTCCCTGCGGTCAGTTCTGTCCTAAATATCTTGAATAACGCAAAACTCCACTAATGCTGAAAGTCAGTAACTGAAGCAGGGAAAAGTGACATTTGTACAATAGTTAATCTGAATCAACACATTCAAGAGTTTTCAAAAAGTTTTGTATGTATATGTGTGCACACATACACTCGTGACAGACTCTCACCTTGTGACCTGCAGATATACCAGGATCACACACAGCTGCAGAGAGCATGCTCACCAGCAGGTCCTGCACCTTGCCCATACTATCCCCGATGTTGAGTAACCCCTCTTGAAGGTCACTTAGGTTAAGGATGTTTAAATTCATGTCTAATCCCAGGACCTTTCCAAAACTGCGCAGAAACTGCAACACCATCAGGCAGTCAGAGAAGGTGCTTCCTGGTAAGACCAGGCCAGGGATACGTGACAACTCGGGAAGCCGCTGGGGAGAAATACAAACAAGATTTTTAAAACTACAACATTAAAATGTTACATTCAGCACCTGTCAACAATTTGCAGCTAGTGTCTGTACACCAAGAATTCAAAAGAAACAGATGTTATGTTGGTTTTAAGTCTGATTTTTTCACAACATTGCTATAACCAGCTTACAGAGAACGATCTGACAGAAGTGTTTAATGTCTTTTTAATGTGTCACTTGTTTCAGATTATTTGTTGCATTAGTTCAGTTAGAGAAATTTTTATGAATACAAGCCCAGAATTTACTGATTACAAGTATCTGATCAGTAATGGTGTTATCAATGTATCAGTAGCCACTTGGTGGCAGTATTTTGACCTACACCTGTTTTCCTTTTAATCAATTACAGATGCTTTCAGTGATATTAAGCATCTATTTTGGTACATCTGAAACTGAAAACAATGAAACCATAAATTCGTCAAAAGCAATTCTAATCTTCATGCCTATAGCTCCAACAGTGATTATACTGATTGATTTCCATGTCAAAAAAATCCCTGGCCTGGTAGAAAATCCAGTCTTTCCACACACTCCACAGATGGAGATTATCCGTGATGATATATATGGACTCTCATTTTCATCTGCCAACAGCTCCACAGTGTGTGAATACCTTATGATCTGCTAAACACATGTCTTCATTTGGCTTCTTCAGCTCCTTCGCTTTTTCCAGTTCCAGTCGCCTGAGCTCCAGTTTCCTCTCCTTGTTTAACCGTTTCTCATCCTTCTTCTCTTTCTTCAGACGCTCTTTCTCCTAAAGCCAAGAGAAAGTGTTATTCACAGCGCCACATGGTATTGTGGTATGGTCAGATATTGTAGGTGACTTCTACAGAAGGTGCACTCAATAAAAACAAAAACTATGACCTTAATTACCACTGTGGTGTTGAATCATCGAAGAGAGATGAATTAACAAAACATTTCGCAAAGATTTAAAACACTGAAACATTAATGTCATTGGGGCCCACCACTACAGACTGCACCACTTTCACATGTAATTACAAAGGAAAAGGAAACACAGTAAAACAATGTGGCAGCGGACAGGAGGAAAGAATGACCAGAAATAAGGAAATGTGATCGAGTCAGCAGTAACTCACCTCTGCCTTCTTACGGGTCTCCACAGCCTTCATGAGCATCATGTGCTGCCTGCGTCTTTCCCTCTCCTAGCAGATAACAAACACATAGTTTCTACTCTGTTTACAGCTTCTATTATTTCATGAACAGAAAAAAGGGTCACAGATGCAACACAGAGTAAAAACCATTTGACATGCACAGTAGAAGAAGCAGCGCAGGTCACTGTCACAGTCATCTCACAATCAAAACGTTGCATACTGTACTGTGTTTTAGTGTAAAGAGTTCAACCAAATGAAACATAACGATGAACAAAAAGCAAATGAGGGTAGTGATGTAGACAGAAAGCATAAGCTCAAAGTTACAAACAGTGACTATTAATCTGAGCGTGGCAGACTGAAAGCTGGTATAGGCCGAGAGTTTCTGACCTGTCAGCAGCGGGAAATGAGTGATACAGCGGAAAGGAAAAGTGAAGTGAATTTCCAGTCGACTGATGAATAACGTCATGTGAAACTATCAAGATGCCAAGGAAATTAAATTTAAATGTTTAAATTTGAACTCCACTCTATTTAATGTGAAAACTAAACTTTAGAAGACTACCACACTCATAGCTTGAATATACTTGAAGTGACACAGCTGCACTCGACTAGAAAACTAACAAATTTTACTCTGGTCCTTAACCTCCTCCATTAACTCAGTGCTGTAAATCACTGGCAGGAAGACAAACTATATATCAACTTTTCCAGATGGTAAAATGGTTAAGGAAAGGTGGCTCACATGCTGCAGAGAAAAAGGCACCTAAATTTATTCAGTTCAGGCTATCAGAATAATTTCTGTGGAGTCAAGACATTTTAATCATATTGGGAAGATAATGGATGCATTTTCTCTGAGAGACAAATAGCAGCAGAGACGTAGACAGTGCACTGTTCTTGAAAAGCCATGCAGAGGGATGTAGTATGACTGCAGCCAATGCTACACTTGAGGCATTGCCATGATGACAACCGTTTATCACAACACACTCACAATATGTTGTTAAGTGCACAGAAACAAACATACCCATACCATATCTAGTCTATGCCTCTCCAACTCCTGGTAGAAAGAGTTGGCAAAGTATTAAGGAATAGAAAAAAAAAACACACAAGAAAATCAATGCAAGAAAAATCAGAACTATAAGTCAGCTAAAAATAAAAATACACCAAAGAGCCCCTAAGCATATATTGACAGGATATTTTGTACAAATGATGATTAGTTTGACACCATCTCCAAGACATTCAAGTTATGTGCTGGTTATTCAAGTAATGTGGTCGAAATACTCACCTGGTGCTTCAGTATGACAGCTTGCAATCTTCGCATCTCCTTCTCCTTCAGGAACAAGATTCATTCGATTAGAAATCAAAACATTTTCACACTAAGGTACATATTTTCATAAGTGTGTAAAAATGGCTGGCCTACATCCCACTAGCCAATAGCCTGCAAAAGTTCGAGGACTCTTGGCTTTACTTTTTAGAGTTAGAATGTAGATGTAGAATGCAAGGTGGTGATACAATTTCTTTTAATAACAGTGGCAAACCAAGGCAAGGAGAATCTCTTTAGCAGTACATTGGAACAAACACAATACAGGGCAGACAAGCATGGGCAAAGACTGAGAGTCTGGGGCATAGGGGACATTTGTGGCAGTTGAGCAGGAGAAGGGGCTGACTTATGGAGTTTGAGACCAGAGGTAACAGTAACAAAAACACAATTTGCTCATAAATCTCTTCTTGTTCACCTTGTTTCGTTTCTCAGCTTCCAATATTCTCGCATTGGCTGCTTCTTCTTTTTTCTTTCTTTTAGCCTGTGCATGCAAAAAAAGGCATGAAGGTCATGAAGCAGAAATAATTGATATACTCATTCAAAACACATACAGTATGTACACTGAAGCAACTGAGGATGACTGAATTAACATTTAAGCGAGGCAGCAATTTTTGACTAATGAAAATCAATAGATATAATTTTCCTAATTAAAACCATTACATGAAAATAATGAATGACTAGGAAAACAATCTCAAAATACACATAAATCTGGTTTGTGAAATAAATATTAATTACCGGTAAGTGTTATAGTTAATATTATGTATATGTTTGGTATGTGTTTGCTAGATTGGCATTTTTCAATCTGTTGTTAAAGTTGTCAATAGAAAATATTAGAAAACATTCTACTCAAAGCTAAACAGAGCCAGTGGCTCACTGATAATATCAAATCAAACATATTGAAATCTTGAGCGAAGAGATGATTATTCCCTCCCATTAACACTGGAAGACAAAATGGCAGTGGCAATGTAGTTATTACCAAACACCAGCAGGCAGTAAGAATAAATTAAGCAAAATTTCAATCAGTAATTATAGCCCCAATGAAATCCTGTTAAGAGCCGCTTGCCAAGCGTGTCAACTGAAATTTGATTTATAAAAGCTAAAATACTTCACAGCTTCTATTAGTGAGGGAATGCAAAATAGGTATTTCACCTAGCCATGGTAAACTCTGGGCCACCTCTTACTTAATGAAATACTGTATTTTGTATTAAAGCCCCATCACGGTCTGAGGAGATTTTCATATTCAATGGCACTTTTGCAAAAAACCAATTAAGCATTAGTCACATGTACTCACTGGATGTGACCAAAAGTGGGACGACATAATTTAGGAATAGCCTTTGGTTGGCTTTTTTAAAAAATCCTATCAACAGCAGAAAGGAAGTGTTTTAGAATGTTTCTGCAATAACTTTAAGGACGAACCTCGAGAATTTGCTGTGCACGGAGTTCTTTCTCCATACGAATTTGCTGAATGCGCTTGATCTTCTCCTGGTAAAAGGATGAGGGCAAGATCAAATGAATTAACTGTTAAGTCATGCATGTTATAGAGAGGCGGAGGGGAGCGGGGTGTGGGGTGAAGAAGTACAGCGGGTCTATGCAGATGAGGAAGGTGCAGCATTTTGGAGGATAGCAACTTCCTTGTAGAATTTCAAAGCAATTCAAGTGTGCTTAAAACCTTTTCACCTTGGAGTGGACAAACTCTGAATATGCAACAGAACAGAGCAGCTGCAGATAGTTACAAAGCTCTGCATGAAAAATTAAACAACGCACGCAAAGAAAAATTCTTACTTGCTGTTTAAAAATCTTCATCTGCTCTCTCTTTTTCCGTCTCTCCTCAGCAGCCATTATTGCTGGAAAACACAGACAAATTACGCTTGCACACAGCATATGATCTAGCGTTAAGAGAGGAGTCTGACTGGACAGCAGCTGTTTACCTTGTTGCTTCCTTGCCTCCTTGGCTGCTTGCGCCATGGCCTGCTTCTCTAGTTTTCTCATCAATTTGATCTGAGCTGCCTGCCGAGCTATTTCTGCAACATGACGAAATATGAAATCACAGACCGTAATGAAAAATTGACACACAGACTCCCCCACCCCCCCAATCTCCCTAAATGACCTCCAGAGAAAACGCAACAAGCTAATGTTTTTAATATCCACAGGAACAGTACAAAAATGGTCTTGATTGGTCTTAACAGTAAAAGCAAAAGTTGAGAAAAATGGGCCACAGGCCTCAACATGCAACATGAGAAATGGCTGCCTCCTCTAAGATGGTTTCTACTATGTGTGAAGCCCTTACAGCTTGGTTTTGAGGTGCTGACACCAAAACATTCCTCACTGATATTCTAGATAATTGAAAATGGTTTTGTAATTAAATACTGTAGCTGAGCTAGAAATACCCTGAGGCGATATCACATATCGCCAGGTGGCCACTTATCGTCATAAAAATACAAGACAAAAAAAGTAAATACAACAACCCACAAAGTAGAAATGTCAGACACAACATACAGCCAATAGTTGCTGGTGTTTTATGCTGAATTTACCCTTTTAACAGGTGCCACTGAAACATTTTGAAGATGTAAACTGACCTTGAGCCTCCAGTTTGCGTAGCAGCTTGGCATTACTGACATCCTGGAAGTTATTTTCACCAACATTTAGATGATGAGCCTTCCACTGTCGGGCCCCACTGCCGTCAACTGTCGGCTGGGGCTCAGACTTTAAGCGCCGGCTGCGCCTCCCATCCATTGCTATGATAATGGGAGCAATCTCCTCCTCAGCCAGCAAGAACCACTGTAAACCCTGGGTAATATAAAAAAGAAGGAAGAAGGATTAAAACAAACAACAGAAAAAACATTGCTAGTCTGATTGCTATCTAATGATTCCTTTCATTAATGAATTATCATGCTGTCTGGTACAATGTCTTAGAGGTACAGGCCATGTAGGGATAAACAACATAATGCAGAATGTACACACATTACAACAATGACACTTTGAATGAATGGATTTTAGATACTGGACCAACATGAAAGGTCATGCAAGGAAAAATTAAAAACAAAGTAGCAACATTTACCTCTGGTCCTTCTCTGGCTTCATAGAAGTCACCAACCTTAATTTTTGTACTAAAGCTGAAGTTATCCCGTGAGATTTCAGTTATTCCATTCCGGAGTAAGTACTGCAGTCGAAAGAATAATGCATACTAATTAAAGCATGGAAAGACACTCTGAAATATATTGGCTATATGGTCAAATGTAATTTACACCTGTGGGCAATTACACAAAGCTTTAATAAAGCAACAAATTGTTGATTCACCTTCATTACATCAGGATACTGACGCAGCTTCTTCCCACATGGGGCAAAGTAAGCCACCTCCCCTTGTAAACGACCTGCCACAGTCCTGATCCGGGTCTCTCTCTGCCACCTGAACAAAGAAATTGCAAACACAGGATCACATTCCTAATGTGACTCCCATAACACTGTTGCTACAGCTGTATTCAGTCTTCATAAATATATCTCAAAAGCTAAACGTTTCTATCATAAAAGTTCCCTACTGCAGTCTCATAATCTTGCTTAGTGTCAGTACTAGGGAACAGCCACATCATTTTCTCATTCACACCTACAAGAAAACAAGGAGACAATGATGTAAACGATGTCCGTACAGCTGTGTACAGTCCAGTCTGTAACCCTTTCGGTAATCAGGCTCCTAAATGTCCATGTGCCAAGCGGGGCAAGCCCTCAGTCCCCATGAGCTCCACTGGAGAGCAGCCATGGCTTACAGAAAAGACATGTGGTTATTCCAGACGGAAAATGGGAGGAAATACAGCCTTGTGGCCTGTTTCCTGTGAACCTGCTGATGAAAAACATCCCTAGAAGATGAAAGGCTGCTCTGATCCTAGGCTGCAGAATTTGTGGGCAGGGAGCTGTTAATGTTGCATGTCTGTGTTGAGGCTGGATGCAATTAACCCCTTGTGTCGAACTGTTGGGCCTCATTTCATTTCCTGCCCACTATGGCCTACTGCTCAAGACTGGGTATTTAAAGACCCCTTACTGGAAGGCAAGGATGGTTTTTGTGGTCTGCTCATACTCAGCCACTGACGAAGATGTCACTGTGGTTGGTCGAACCAGGAAATGTACTAAAGCTTTTTTTCAAATTTTTTTTTTTTTAAAGATGTTTACAGTATTTACCCTGGGGAGAGTCTGAGCATGATTAATACTTTGCCCAGTGTCATATTCACACTGCAGATACCCACATTTATACTGGGAAGTAAAAAAAATAACTTGCTCAAGGACATAATGATAGCATTTGTTTAGAGAATGGAGTATTTCTTACTCATTTTTTTCTTGGGGTGAATGTGTCAACACTGTAAATTTACTAAAACTCAATTTATTGTCTCTTGCATGTAGCAAACCCAGAGATAGAGAGGCAGCACAAAGAAACTTTGGCCATAGATGACCTTTAAGAAAAGGTCACAAGTCAGCCCTCAGTGAGCTGACATTTAACTATAACACCAATTGCATAAACACAAACAATACAGCAAGTATGACAGCAAAGACAAATGGGACATGGTCAGACCATCCAATCAATGTGTGTTACTTTTATTATGAAGTGAATGCACAATAGCTCACCCAAACTCAAGAGGCAATCGCAGAACTCTCTCATCTGTCACTCTCCTCCTCTTTCCTGATCCTAAAAACAGGAGAAATGACTCATGACTCAGCGCCTTCAACTGGAGCAAATGCAAAAACTTGGTATGTTTACAATGGTAACTAGACAAAATAAGAGAGAGAGGCACAGGCTTGAAAATACAGAACCTCCCACAAAAGGAGACTCTGTTAGACATATCCATCTGTTGTTGATAGTTTTCAATGTATGAAATTGCAAACTTTTAATCACATAACTTCACTTAAGTGATGGCATGATACAGGACAGTGGAATTTGTGTTCAGTACAGAATGATAGGTTATCTCAATTCAGGGTCAGGAACACCATATATCCCTGGAAATCAATATAAAATATTAGATAAACAATATTCTCACCTTCTGACACATTAGCGAGGTGCAAAACACAGGGACAGAGCTTGTACAGCTACGAGCCTAACTGCTGCCATAGCATTTACTACATGCTCACTGGGTGAGGGGTTATAGATGAGATACTGTAAAATACACAATTAGATTCCCAATTGTATACATGTAAAAGTTTACAAAAGTTAACAGTCTCTTTAATAATAGCACAACTAAATGGAACAAGAAAGTAATACTTTCTCATTATGGCAAGTCAGAATCCCGCTCTGTTAGAAATGTAATATGCTCCATGACTCATCCAGTATCAGATTTATAAAGCATCTGCCTGGGCTATCAAAGCAAAAGCTGCTGGAGATAATCAAAACAATGACACAACAATTTTCCCCCAGTGAGCTCATTTTAACCTGGAACTACTGAGACACATGTACGTTCATGTTTTCATACTGGAAAAATAAGTGTCCTTTTCCACAGACAGGTTTTAGTCTGAATAAGCAAGAGGGAGGGAGGACAAGAATGGGGGAAAAAAAACACCATGCTGACGCTGGGCGTTATCCTGTTTTATTACAGAGAGAATATCACTTTCCTTAAACCTGTACCATGCATTAAAGCATCTAAGTGAATTGTAAATTGAAGCTGTATTGTACTTGATGGATATACTTTTGGTAAACAAGGATTTGTTACCTGGCAGTGTGGCAAATGTGAAAGATGGGGTCGGGGTGCTGTGGTTACTCAATGCCCCTGAGCTGGTCAGTGCGGTGGGGGTCAGTAGACTACTGGGTAAACTAGGAGGCTTGGTGATCTGCAGGTTAAGCAGGGAGCAGTTGGATGGTTGGTTCGAGGAGGACTTGTGAGTAGACGACGGCGCTTTAGCTAGTTTCAGAGGAGTCCTTTCTGCGTCGCTGTCTACTTCTGTCTCACCGCAGTCCTTCATGTCATCCTCGGAGCCATCAGACTCGCTCTCCAGAGTGCTCTCTGACTCTGCAGGGAATTCCAACGTGAAAGAGGGAAAAAGGAGAGACAGAGCAGGAAAAAAAAATTCCTAATTAGCATTCTTCTCACAACCAAACCACACAGAGCACTGCTCATTTCTCAAAGAAGCCTCATCTAACAGCTTCTCTGGGCACTAACATGTTATCAATGGAATTTCTTTGTTAAAGGAAGGTGTGTTTAATCTAACCTGACAGACTACTACCAGAATCTTCATCCTCAATGTCATCTTCATCGTCTTCCTCATCGAAGTCATCTCCTAAAGAGTCTGAGTCTGAGTCCTTGCTGCTGTGGATACCAGACTCACTGCCTCTGACAGGTGGACAGGATGAGATGGGTTTAGGGAGGCTCTTTCCTGCATGCAAAGCTCTGGGAGTCTTGGTCTTCCTGGATCCATCAGCGAGTCCTGATGAGGCAGATAATTTGAGTGAAGAAGCAGAGCTGCCTGATTGTTCCTTGGTGCCAGTGCTCAAGTTGATGGGCATTGAGTGGGAAGGGCTGGTAGCTGCCAGAAGCGGCTTGCTGTTGGGGGTGCTGCTCTGGCTGCGGGGCTTAGTGATGAGAGCCAAAGGGGCATCCTGAACTTCGCTGTGGATCGCTCCATTAGGGCGATGGCTCAGGAACAGATTGGTGTCACTGCTGTGTGGGAGAGACAGCAAATGACTGCTCAACATATCTGAGGAATATTTAGGTGGTGTCAGCAATGGTGAGGAGGATGCTGAATTTTTGTGACTTTTATACCGGTTCTGGCTCGAAGGTTGCAGAGAGAAAGCCTGCTTGAAAGAGTCCTTCGAATGGAGGGGCTGAATAAAAATGGAAAAAGAAAGGGACACAAAGAAAAAAAAGGAGGTAATTACAAAAACTGTCACTCACATTACATTACTGTGGGCTGTGAACGAAGGAATTTAAGGTGTAATAAGAGACAGGGACAATGAAGAGCAAGCTCAAGCCTGTCAACAACAATGAAGAAAAAAAGGCTGCTGTGGAAAAATATTTTCAAATTGTTTGGCTTAGTGCCATCGTGCGACTTTAGCTGTCATCTTCTATTTGTTGCTATTGTCATACTCTGGCAACCAAAGGCCTGTATTTAATGTACCACCATCATATGAATTAAAACCCTCTTGTTACAGATTGCCACATTTTCCCTCCTTCTCAGAAGTGACAATAAATGAGTCCTGTAAAAGAGGCCGATTTCTCTCTCTTGATAACAAACATCCTAAAGCATAACAGAGCTAATTGCTTGTCAGTTTTGAGAAGTATTCCCAATAGAGCTAAACGCATTGTCACTTCTAGTCATGTGGTGATCAGACTCTCATGTAGTATAATAAAAGCCCTGATGACAGTGTATATGCATCCATTTTGTGTTGTGAAGGAACCCTCTGAATTTTATTTATTTCATGACAGAAAGAATGATGGACAACATCAAAACAGAACTATTTCTATTGGAAAAGAGAGAGAGAGGAACACTTAAATGTTTAATTACAGGAATTTACTTTCTGTACCTTAAGTAACATTTAGAAAAGTGGGAAAATCAGCTACAATACAGCAATATGAATAAGAAAACATAACATAACTCACCTGTTTCAACTTAAAACTGTTGAAGTGTAATGAGATGTCATCTGGGGGGTTTCCACTGCTCTCCTTCTGGCTATCAATAGGCTGTGTGCGTTTTGGAGAGGGCATCAAAATTTTTTGTTTATGTGAGAGCTTTTGTGAAGCTGTCAGTGTTGGTGGTTTGGGTAAAGAAGAGAGGGAGAGAGGTTTAGGTGAAGAAAGAGATGAGGGTTTAAGTGAGGAACCCAGGGAAAGGGGTTTCGTAGGGGAACAGAGAGCGAGAGGTTTGGGAGAGGAACAGACAGAGCTACGTTTTGGTGAGGGCGAATGAGAGAAGTGCTTTGGTGAAGTGGAAGGAGGTAAGTGTTTGGGTGAGTTGGAGAAAGATATGGGGTTAGGTGAGGACCTGGAGGGCAGAGGAGAGGCCTCCCTGTGGGACTGTGCTAGGGGACTGTTACTGGCTGCCAGCCCTGTGGCCTGAATGACACTGATGTGTTTCTGGCCTTCCTCCTCTGCAGTCCTGGAGCTCTGAAGAAGCAGTGCCGTGGACTGAGGCCGGCCAGCAGGATGAGAAGAGGACTGGAGGCGGTACGAGGAAGTCAAAGGAACATGATGACTGTCTTGGGCTGTATTTCCATCAGCAGTGCAAGGTCTATTCTTTTTGCTCTCAGAAGTGTTCTGTGTCAGCCGCTGAGTAGGAGGATGAGGAAAACAGGGAGAAGACAGCATGTCATGTCAGTTCCTGCTGAGAGAGCCTCACAGTGGCAGCTCTGTCAGCTAGCACATACATCCAGTTTGCCACCCACCACTAACGCTGCTTTTGACAATCCAACTAACATCAACTTAACAGAGAGCAGTTTTGCACAGGGACACTTGCACTTTATAAATTTGTTACACACAAGTCTTTACAAAATAACCTGTTTTACCACAAGGTTTCATCATAAGTTTCACACCAACCTAGCAACATGGCTTCATACCTTATTGTGAAAACAAACTAAAAAAAAAAAAAATTCTCCAGTCTATGTCAAGCTTTTGAAAATGTCAGACAAAACTTTTTTTTAAACGGTTTTCAGAACTCATCTGAATATTCTGCTGAATATTTAAACTCAAACAACAGCACTTCAACATTCAACACAGCTTTTCCTTACCTTGATTTTCCGTTTAACCTCAGTTTCTTTTTCTGAATCAGAGTCCTCACTGTCAATGCTCTGATCATCCTCATCTTCATCATTGTCCTCATCTTCCTCGTCCTCCACGTCATCAGGATCACTGCTGCTGTCCTCGCCACCGCTGGAGCTATCCGACAAGGATCCTGACTGGCTGCCACTCGTGCTCGCGGTCTCTAATGGTCTTTTGCTGGGTTTCTATATAACAGTAAAAGTTCACATTTCTCAGTAAGATTAAATTGATGAGTGAAGTGGGCTTTCATGCCTATACTATAAATAAGAAAAGTGCTTGAACAAACATTAACCTTCTTTGTTTTCTGAACAGTCTTCTGGTGTAGATGACCTGGGTCCTGACTGCTCTTTGGACTCGGACTACTGTTGGCTTTAGTTTTCTCCTTGTTCCCTTTTGCTGGAAATGAACTGGTGTTCACAGTAGAGTTCCCAGTAGGAGAGGAGGCACTCCTACCATTCACTGTTCCATTCACACCTACAGAAACTGGCATTGTATATTTTTTCAGATGGACACTCATGAGAAAAAGCAATATCAGTCAAACACATTAGGAGGTCCATAAAAAAAGGAGTAGCAGAGAATAACGACCCTATGAAATATCAATAGCTCTTTGAAAGTTCAGTTTCACAATCATAACAGCAGTTTTGCAACGATATAATCATGTACATATACAGCAAGGACCTAACTGCTGCTTGCTAGTGTATCGTTCATGGACATGTCTTTGTCCATGGGAACAAAAATGTGTTCATGGAATCATTCTTTGTATGACTTCTGGCAGGAGCTAACCTGAGGTATGGGACTGTAAGCGAGTGGGATCACAGCTCTTGAAGCTTGAAGCAAATGCAGGATGGAGACTCAGAAGAGGAGGGAAGAAGGCTGCTGCCCCTCTGGTATGTGCTTCAGGTGGCCGCCACCAGTCTGGAGTGGGGAGGCAAGATGCTGTACATTTAATACAGCCAAAATAGCCACTTTATCTGAATAGATATATAGAGAATTCAAACAGCCAACAAGCTATAAGAGTTAATCTAACTCGGTAACAGCACTGATCACTCGGTTCAAAGTGCAGATTTGAATTTGAATTGGAAAGAAGTAATGCATCCTGTTGCATGTTACCTGCTTAGTGATCAGTAGGTCACATTACATGGACAAGACAAACACATAATAGTACATTACACTATTGTCCTTACTGTCGGCAAAGTATTTCTCTAAAGGTATAACGCAGGAAGACCCCATAAGAATTTCCATTACACACCTTGGGAATAAAGTTAACTTTAGCACGAAGCTGACTTTTCTCATCACCTCCATTATTAACAATAAAAAAATTGCACCTTCAGCTTCCTCACCTGGAAATGTACCAAACTGGGAGTGAGCAGCCAAGGCAGACAAACCCAGACTACCAAGGCCTCCAAACTCAGACCGGCCTGAACTCGATGTGTAGAGCCCAAAAGCTGGATGGCTGACTAAGGGAAAACCGTTGGACCTGCCAGACGTATTTAAACATTCATCCCCCGTCATCTGTAGCAAATGGCCTGGAGAACAAAGCATTTTATCTAGTAATCAATTCATCATTCTTTCTATCTAGATAACTCTATTAAGATATTCTAATACAAAAGAATACACAGTGAAGACAAAGCTGCTTGATCTGATTAAATAACAGCAAATAACAGACAGTAGTCTGGGGAGTCTGAAAATCAATTTATAGGAATAATCAGGATTCAGGGGGTGGGAAAACCAATCATCTTTAAAAGAAATGAAAAAAACAAAAAACAAAACAAAACTATTGCTGGGTTACCACTGCTTAATGTTTAGAATAATAACACCTCCCAGCCAATAAGCTCTAGCTGTATTTACCTCTATCCTTACTAACTTCGGTGAAAATGAACTGAAAAGGTGCATTTGAAAAATTTAGTCTACCAAGGTTTTAGACTGGGCTTTTTATAATGTATTCCTGGAGTACCGGAACCGTCAAATCTTTCACTAACTCCTTTAAAATAATCAGGTCACAACTCTTCTCATGTACCAATATGGAATCAGACACTGAGTTAAATACAATACGAGGTGCCGCATAAAATGTTTCTAAGATAAACTCACCCAGTGAAAGCAATTACAAAGCTTTTAAAAGTATGAAAGCTAAACTATAATTCTATTCAAAGGGGTGTTACCATCACTGGGTGTGAGATATCATTCTTCCACTTCCCACAGGAGATAAGAAATCTCTTGAAAGAACTCAATTTACTTGATACTCATGACAGAAATGCGACTACAGAGGTGCCAATATGCTTTTACTATTTAGTGTTCAGTGCAAAATAAATTATCTGGGAAATTTCTGTGCACGTTTGGTGTGGGGCCCTGTAAATGAATAATTTATGAGACTGTCTCTAATGTGTTCCTCACTGTCATAGCATGACAAAAAAATACTACTTTTGGAAGCAGCATCTTATCATGAAAGGGAAAAAAAAACAGAATGTAAATTTGCACATTATTTTGTGGTCAGGGGTAATCTGACAGCTTATGCATCACTGCTGTTCAATGCATAATGGCTCTGACCACAATTAGTATTCAGGGAAAACAAGAGGATGTTGGCGGCTGCATGCACAGTGTGAGGCTGACAGACATGTCAAATCACACAGGATAAACTAGAGCTAAAGGTTGTCAAAAGACATCCACAAGGGCGTACACTGCTTTTTAATTGTTGGCATTCATTAATTCAACAGCCTTTCCATTCCTATGAAAATTGTCTGTAACATGTTAAAGACTGGAGGAAGGTGTCTTCAGTCCTTTATTGTTACACAATTTTAATTCAGCGTTTTCCATGGAATTTAGTTGGACAGCCCCGCCCCCCCCCCCAAATAGATTTGCTTCCTCTTAATTTTTTCTCTCTCAACAGCTTGTGCAGAAGTGTAGCTATAAAGTGCAGAGTGACTGTAAAGTCAGACAGAGTGGTGCATTAATTTACATTTATTAATAGCTTGTGAATTTAAGGTCGGTTTTGTGGGTGACTATTAGTGTTGTTCGCAGCCCTACACATTCAATCCTTAACCTAACTTAAATTATTTTTCTCAGCCTTGTGCAAAATGTGGACATAATAATCAAAAATACTGACTAGAAACCAAATAACACATCATAACAATTATTATCATGTTGCATTCAGTCTTTTTTTGTGTGTGTGTACATACCACAGGTGGTGAGAGGGGAAGTGCCTGCAGGGTTAGGGGCCGTGCTGAATTTGGCGGAGGGTGTCTGAGGTGGAGCTGGGGAGGAGCTGGCTGAAGAGGAGGCCATGTGAAGGGAGGATGGGGCTGAAGATGGGGAGGCCAGCCGCTCTCCAGACTCCATATCTGTCAAACACAATCCAGTCAACACTTAGAGATGTAAGACAAGAAAAGAAGGGGGCGAAAAAAAAACCTCCACTCACGCGACACACCCCACTGAGGCTTAGTTTCTCTCTGACACACATCTGAATTACCCTCACAACAACAGTGGGTTTCTACTTTAGGAGAAAAAAAAGCCCCTGTCGTCTGCATGTTGTTCAGAGTCTCTAAGATGGCCTTTGTGAAAGCAACATGTTGTCCACTATTTCCACAAATGAGGATGGCAGATAATTCATTGCTGAAGTAATTTATTAAGCAAAAATACAAAACATTTGCTGGTTTATGTTTCTTAAATTTAAGTGTGTGCTGCTTTTTGCTTGGCTCTTGCCATTATTTTCTGACACTGTATAGACAATCAATAATACTATTATTTTACTCTGTTGTCCAACTCTGTCCAAAACTCTATTGTCCAATTTAATAATTCTAAGAACCTCGTAATAAAAAGAAACTAACACGATAAGTTATTGAAGGTTTTATTTTATACATTTGGAGAGTTCTGTCTAATTTAAAGCCCAACAGTGGAACACTTCACTGCACTTCAGTTCCGCCATTTTATGTGATTTTGCATAAATCGGATCTGATATAGACCAAGATCAGAAAAATTGAAAGACAACAACAAAAATGCAGCATAAAATAACAAGGAGAGACGCATAGACAACATATAAAACAGAGTAGATCCAACAGCAATACACACATCAGACTCACTATACAGTAGAGTACAGTGCAGTTCACAAGCTGATGGCTCGTATCAACTGTTTTCAGAGCTCTTTAATGTAAAGCTGCTGCCATACAAGCTGTGATCATCTAATGAACCTGTAAGCCTTAAAACAAAACGTAAAACAAAATTCAATCTTCAGTCTCACAGGAAAACATTTTCATTTTTCCTTCCACAACCTTAACATTAAGCCCATACAGATGAATAAACAGAAGGTGTAATCATACTCTCCACTGTTGCTCTGATGACTCTCAGACCTCTGGTGCTCTGCCCATCATCCAAATCAAGCCACAGAGGTTCTAGTGCCACTCAAATCCCCAGTCTAGTGCTTCACATCCCACTGAACGCAAAAGCCCGCATCTGAAATCCCCTTTAACATAAACATCCAGATTGTGTTTAACAGCCTGCCTTTTGTTATAGTATTGTACATTACACCAAGAACTCCTAGATCTCCCTGGTGATTCTCCTCTGCACAAGAAAACAGGAGCGGCTGATTGATTTGAGGAGACAAAGCTACCCTCTGAATATCAAGTATCATCCCTTACCAGGAACGGCACTGATGAGACGTAAATGACATGAAAGCTGCAGCCATGCTTCACTGATAAGGCCACTGTTTCCTGTGGTAGTGTGAGTGGGAGTTTGTAAAGCAAAGAACAAAGGTGCTTTCATATTTATGCATCATTAAAAAAAGAAAAAAACAGATTCAGTGTATCATTTTGACCTTGCTTCATCACCCTTCATTTGTCAAGCTAACATGTGCAGTATGCTGATGGGGGGGGGGGGGGGGAACTCTAGCTGGGTATCAATTATAAATTTGTGGTAGAAATTAAATTAAATATTCAACTGGGTGGCAACGATTTTCACAAAGATTAAAGGTGAATTGTGTTACTAATAACAACTGTACACTACACACTACATTTTAGTGTTAATTTACTTTTTACAGAGATATGCTGCAGATGTGTCTTATTGGATATTTATTTTCTGCTGGATAGCTGAACTGGCATTTCCATCAATATGAGAGTCATGAAATTATGTCTCAATGTTCTCTTTACAAATTTGACATGTGATGTGATTTACTTGTGACTTCATTTGCCAAAACTAGTATTATATATATGAGCAAAAAATTAATGAAAAGAAAAAACGTTTCGCTGCATTTACAAAGCACGTTCTGACTTCATTATAAAAAAAAATTAAATGGGTTGAACAAAGAAACGTCAGTATTCAATAGGGGTGTGCCATCTAAGTCACCTCACGATTCGATTACAATTCACAGTGCTACGATTCGATGATTCACCAATTATCGATGCATCTCGATTAATCTTTTTTTCCCCCCACATAGAATGTTTCTTTTCTCACTCTGTAGTTACTTGTAAAATAATGCAGATTTTTAAATATCCATTCATCCATCCATTTTAATGTAAATGACTAAAATGTACACAAATTAAATAGAATTTAACTGTTGAGTAGTTGCATCTATCAATGAAGACAACATCCACAAGAAAGTATTAGTTTTCAACTCCTCATAAAAGAAAAAAAATTAGCTCGCACATGTAGTTCTAAATGTCTGTTTCAATTATTGATGTAGATTAAAAACAACAATAATAATAATACTAAAAATATATATTGTGTGGCTGTACTGACATGATTCTGATTTGATTATTTTATTATGAAGATGTAAATTGAAAAAATATGTTAAAAAAGAAAAGAAAAAAATAGGGAAAGGAAATTGACAACATTTCCACTTGTATTACAATTTGATATCTTGATTTACATGTCCAGAAAGTAATCCTTTTAAATCTTATTGTATGTGCATGTCAGCCAGATTGTTTCTCATATGGATTTTGGACACTATATGGTCACTGCGCGTATTCTTACGTTTCCAGTCAACGGAGTGTTGACAGAATATGTGACACTGGACGCTAACCCCTCAGTACAGATCCGAGCAGTTCGCGTCGAGTTTCGCAGTTTTTTCGCCGACGAACACAGAGCCGTAGGCAGCCGCTTCGCCATGCTTACATTGTTTCGAAGGAGGAGGGCCTTAGTCTGTGGAAGGGGCTTGTTGTGCCACGCAGATTTGCTTCCCTCCGTGCAGTTTTCCCCGGACACACGTTCCTCTTCCACATGAAAACAGCATTGCACTCAAATGATGTCAAATTCCGCGATATTCTGCGTTAAAAAGTAGATTCCGTTTTAATCGTTTCCGCAATTCAGTGATCGCGGAAATCATAGGGCCCTATAATATGTCCGGGGGGCACGCGCAACTTTTTTTTCGTTCCGACCGCTGCACTTTCCTTCCGTTATTAAAATAATCGATTTTTGAACATTTATGAATCGATTCTGAATCGAAAAGTGTCGCATCACGATTAATCTATGAATCTATGAATCGGGAACACCCCTAGTATTCAAGGTGTTTTATAAGACAAACATTTAAAATTAATGTGACGGATGTATGTACACCATCTTCAGCTAATGTAAGCATGATTAGGTGCAGGTCACGCAGTGGAGACATCCAAACAGCTGGATGCAGATTCTATGAAAGCACATATTTGCTAATATGCCGGAGATGATTAACAGAACAAATGACTCTGATTGGATCAAAGTCATGTTCACATATGTGAGCAAGGCTCTACAAACACAATGCAGCTTGTCATCTCCCAGTGAAAATGTCCCTTAACAGAAAAACAATGAACTTAACAGATTGGGATTCTAATGAGATAAAGCACAAAACACCATGAAGCTATAACTATTCAAATAAACAATTTAAACAATACAAATACTCTCCAAGTGTTATGATAACGCAGTATCTTAGACTTTCACATTAAACATTTCTCATAATAACAGCCCTATATCTCGGTGCCTCCCTATAAGGAGAATCAAATAATGTTTGGTTAATTGCTTGGAAAATCTACTTTGTGCACTTGCATTATTCCTTCTCTAGGTTATGGGTTGGAGCATATCCTGGCATACACTGACATGCTTGGTCAGATTTACATTCCATCACAGGTGTAAGGCCATACTCACAGAACAATTTAAGAGTCTCCAATTCCCTTGACATGTACATCTTTGCAAGGTAAAAGGAAATTGAAACACCAACAAGAGACATGCACAAGTGCAGGGAGACAAATCCAACTCCAAAGAGATTAAGCTCCAGCTCAAACACAGGACCCCTTGCTGTGGAGAGCCAAAACAAACCAAGTAATCTAACATGTTGCCTTCTTCTGCTGCTATCTACCTTAAAAACAGCCAGGACTCCTTTTGGTTTTGTTGATGCTGCTTGCTAAATTCGTTCTTAATGTAAAATATGTCATATACTATGATTTCTGAAAGCCTTCAGGAAAATGTTCAGTGGTTTATTAGTGTAAATGAATAGTGTGACACTTTTGGAAATTAGTTTATTCTCTTGCTGAGTCTCAGATGAGAATATTAATACCACTCTCATGTCTGTGCAGTAATATGAAGTTATAGCCAGCAGCCAGTTAGCTTAGCTTGTTAAGGCTGCAATTAACTTTTTTCCCCATTATCAAATGTACAGATATAAGACTGGTGTCAATCTTCTCATCTAACTCTCAGCATGAAAGAGAACAGACATATTTCCTATAATGTCAAGCTATACTTTTAACCTTAATGTTCAAGTAAACAGTAAAAAGTAGAAACAATGCAAAAGAATTGTTTTGATTTGACTGTGGTGGATAAACTAGTATATGTGAGGTACATTAGAGAGTTTATCTCATAATGAAATCTAATGCCTTTTCTGTCTGTATTTACTTTGTCCAGCTGTGTCTGTGTGTGTCACAGAGATGTGCATATTTCACACAGTGTTATTTTGTTCTGGGTGCACGTAAGCATTTGTTTTCCACTGTGTGTTCCTCCCTGTCCATGTTATGTTCTTGCACAGTAACAGATGGCTGATGCTAACAATGATAATCCACTAACAGAGTCCTCAGCATGGATCAGCAGTATTCTAACTGCAAACACAGTGTCTTTCAGCTAATATAAGGGACATCCGAGAGACAAAAAGAGGTAGTACATCAATGTGTCATAACACTGCTCTAAGGTAGAGAGCTGCATCACTCAAAGGACCTTTACTGTATCTGTTCTCCATCAATCTGTACAGAAAGTGAAATGATGAAAATAAGGGGTATGCAAATGAAAAAAGAAAACAAATGTGTCAAGTTCTGACTATAATTACCATGCATTCCTGATGGCCTTCTAATTAGAATTACATCACAATGTTAAATCCACCTCCTCAGACATTAACATCTCCTTGATTGATTCTATACATGGTTGCTTTGACACCAGCTGCAGTCTCCCAAACCTCACAAATCACTGCTGGTGTCCATCATCCCACTTAACACGATTAATTCCTTCTGCTACCATGGAAAAATAGCGACGGCACTCACTTTTGGCCTCAGTGATTTTCTGGATGGGAGGAAGGAGAGGGGTGTAAAAAGCAGAGAGACTGAATACTTCCCAGCGGTTGGTAGCAGTAAAGCAAATTTGAAAAAAAAAAAAAAAAGTCATTCACTCTCCCACTCGTCATTTTCTCTTTGAGGTCACCCAGCAGACCGGCTGAAATGAAGCCAATTATTTTGAAGGTTTTTCATTTCTCCCCATTTGTGTGTACACCCACAAGTTGTGCAGGATGAGGGCTCACTGTGGGGCAAGCTCTTACGGTCAAAGGATGACAGAAAATTGAGTGTGTATGGTCGCTGTGGCGAGGTGCACAACAAGTTCAGTGGTACACCCACAGTTCAGCTGAAATGCCATGCTCTTAAGAGTTTCAGTCAGTTTTTCATTGTCATGTCTTCTGATGACAAGTTATGGTTCTTGGCCTTGACTCCTACCCCACCTGGAAAATGATGAAGTGTTCTATCTGAGCCATCCCACCAGCTAAGGAAGGAAACTTCAGACTGACCTGCATCAGGGGCAAAACTACTGTAACACATGATTACTCAGAGTCAAAGCAGGAGGAAGACTTGCTATGTTTGATGACGATACACTGGAGAGGGATTTCTCTACTTTCTAGAAACATTTTCCTTGCTTAAAAGGGAGTATTTTTATATGGAAACGAACACACTTTGTGCAGTTAGGTCAATGGTAGTGATTATTTAATAAGGTGGGACTACAAAGTTACATTTGAGCTTTACATACAAGCCAATGCCTTTATCTAGAATTTCTGGTTTTTCTACCAACAAGGTAATTTATCACTTTCTAGACTTTCGACATATGGGAACACGCTACCCTTTCAATTTATCGTGCTCAAGTGCACCAAGCATGCTATCATGAGAGAGGAGCTGTGCAGAATGATTAAACAGGAAAACATTGCAATGCTACACAATCAATACTCTGCATTAAGGGCTAGTTTATCATTCAGCTCAGGCTCGCTCTTTACAGCGATGACCCTGTTTTTATGGCCACGGTGGGAGACAAAAGAAACCATGCGCTTTCCAGAGGTTGGATTCTCGACTGCGGGAAAAGTTGGTCTATGGCAGATGGTAGAGCCTCTGGGCAGTTCAGTAACACTGATACAGCAATGGTCCCACTGTCACACTGAATGTGATCCTTAGCAATGCCTGCCCTAGAGCTTCTAAAAACCTTCAAACAGCACCTATTTACTTGTTTGCCTGTCAGCCATAGTGTTTGATGCATCAGTATAGTCATATCCTTGACCTTCTATGAAAAACACACACTGGGAGCCCAGCAAAGCAATCCACTTGTGCTCATAATACCAGGATAATAATCTCTTTTTGCTCCTGAGAATTAAATTCAAAACACAAAGCGCAGACATCCTGTTGTCATCATTCTTCAGGACAGATCCATCTTCTAGGAAGACCTTCACGTAAAAAAAAATGAATTTCTGCTTATATCGACTGCTTCAAACAAGTATTGAATGCTACCATGAATACAAGCGAAAGGTTGGTGGTTAAGGAGCCAAATGGGCTCTGATGAATGATATGAGGCCTCAGTATGACAAATGTTTCAAGAAGTGCATTTGTCTTTCATAGCAGCGTTAGCACAGTTTGTAGTTTGCATGTGGATCATTTTCACGAGGAGTGATTTTGGGGGTGGGATATGGCGCCGAGAAACAGGAGTCCCACATGCTCTGCTCAGACTGACATTCATCATGAACACGTTCCTAGAGCTCCTGCCTGCTGCTGCCCCATCAACAGCAAGCATTAGCCATAAATTGCGTAGCTCAGCCTGCAGTTTTTAATTAGACACATACAGAGAAGAAGGAAGAGAGGGGGGAGAGAGAGAGAGAGAGAGAGAGAGAGAGAGAGAGAGAGAGAGAGAGAGAGAGAGAGAGAAAAAGGACAAGGAATTTCATGCATCTCCCAATCAACTGCCATTAATCTCTTGTAGCTGGCTTTGAAAATGCAGCTGGTACAGGGAGAATGGCCCCCATTTGGACGACATTTTCATTGATAATGCGTTGCTAGAGCAGTGTATTTTCCAACAGGATAGATAAAGAACTTATTATAAATGAAAATCTTAACTGTTAAAATATACCTGTTCATGGCCCAATATTGAGCCAGTTCCTAGTAATTGCAGTGTTTTCTAAAGGGAAGCAGGTAGAAAGGCGAGCCAACTGTTGTTAGAGATAACCCCATCTACACCATATTATCATTACACATTACACAAATTCCTGCTACACCCTCCTTGTTTACGCCTGCATCATTTGTTCACCATCATTTGCTGAAGGGCTGAAGGCATCATTCTAATGAGTATTCATTTCTGATAAGGAAAAGTGAGGAAATAATATTGCTCAATGGGGCACAAAATTGTGCAACACAAAAAGACAACATCTATGAGGTTCTATTGCCTCAAAATTAGGGGTATCTCTAATGATTTTTTGCAGAACAGAGATTTGATATACAGTAAAATAAAATGTTTCTGCCTCTTTTGTGAACAATGTGTACTTACAGGACCTGACTGAAAAAAGCAGCAGGCAAAAAGTTTACAGGTGACATCAGTTCAACACTCAATGCAAACCATTTAAAAAATATTTACATGAAACTGAAAAAAAACTGAAAAAAATATGGTAATATGTGTTTACTTAGTCCAGGCATCATGCTTTTATTTGCTGAAATACTTTCTGGCACAAATAAAATGTTCATGTGTATGACAAAAATGCCAATTTGAACAAAACATAGTTTGCGTCACTCTACCTTGCAGCTTAATTATTCATGGAAAGCAACGTGGTAATGCAGTTGGACTGTGACTCAAAATGTTTCAGAAATTCAGCAGTTGAGTACCTCAGTGTAATATTATCGGACTGAGGAAGGCATGCCTTTGCAAGTAAACAGGAAAAAAAAAAGCT
Organism: Toxotes jaculatrix; assembly: GCF_017976425.1. Lineage (NCBI taxonomy): Eukaryota > Metazoa > Chordata > Actinopteri > Toxotidae > Toxotes > Toxotes jaculatrix. The sequence goes on along the minus strand of NC_054408.1, from coordinate 13,193,667 downwards.
TGAATATAAAAAGGTATCACGTACAATCACCTGACAGGAAGCATAGCTACAAATTAAACATGAGAGTAGGATGCTGATGCAAAAGGTTATCTGTCATTCCACACTGCTAAATAAAACACAGCAGAGCAAAGGACACGTCTACTATTTTAGATTCAACTGTAAAAGAAGCCAAAGAAATACTCACGACATTATGATGACTGCTTATTTGCTTATTAGACAAGCAACTGTGAGGGGGAAATTTGGTGCATTATGCTACAGAACTACAATCAGGGAAAAACATCTGTTAGTTGTCTGTTGGTGGAAGATGGTGTGGTGATGTCTATTGGTTTGATTCTGGCTATATATCATGCCAGAGACAGTGAGTATGAAAAGTTCAAGGTTCTGTCAGTCTTTGTCAATGATGTCCTTGTGCTTTAGATGATCAAACAGCATCTATTTACAAGAAAACATGAAGCCTAACAGGGCTTTTAACCCATCTCTCCCCAATGTCAATGTCCAAGATGAAAGGAAAAAGGCAGCCAGGATCAAGGTAAACATCACTATCACTGCTTTTTTTGCACAGAGCTCCTCTCACTCACTCTCCAAAGAGCACAACATAAATCACATGGCAACCATAATGGGAAGTAGGACAGCAGTGTGCCAAATGAAGCAATAAAACAGACCCAACCTTTCAAAGCATTAGACGCACAGTGTCCATATGTCTCCTGCTTTACTGAAGCACACTATGCTGGTTACATTCAAACAAACACCTGTGCTCTCCAGTGAATGTCTGAAATGAAGGTCACTGATATAGAAAACGTTAGATAATTTAACCTCTGAAACTGGTGCTGCACCCTTACAGCCAGATAATGTCAGGCTGTCAAAAGGCAAACACAGTTTTCAATAGCTGGACTCTTACAGCAGCCTTCTAATGGAGACGCGTGAGGACTGACACATCACATCTCTACATCAGTCGCTTTGATGCGGAGAAGCATGGGATTATACTCCCATAACAAATTCTTGGAACACAAAGAGACAAGAAGGGCCGTCAACACTCCAGACGGTCCAGAGCAAGCACGATTACATGGAGAAACATGATACGCTGATATAGCCGTGAGAACTTCCAGCTTTGACACGTTCTTCAGACTCTGCAAGTCTGAAGATGCAAGACTGAGACACAACGGCATCAAACTATATAAATTACAGTTATTACTGTTGTCCATAGTAAGAGTATTCTGTCTTAGGTCCACAGTGGTACTGAGGTGGAGCCAGGCACCTCACACTGTCAGCCAGCTTAGGTCTAAGTAAAGAAAGAAATCTCAACATACAACACCACCTACAAGGCTGATATTCACGTTTGTGTTGTACAAATCAAACTCTCCCAACATCATTAGCAGTATGTGAGGCAGCGAAAATACATGCGATAAATGTCCATAGAAGAAACAGAAAATGAACTGAACAAATTTAAAATGCTGTATGTTATAGGTTACACCTGTAAATAAGCTGTCAGCAGCTGTCAAGTTTTCCAGGCATACAGTTGGAAGCCATTCGCTGTGAAACAGAAACAATTAACTCCTAAAGGTGCACAATGCAACAGCTGTCCACACCACAGCTGCACTACTATACTTCACTTGTTAAGTTTGAATGGTAAATTCAGTCCACTGGGTAGCAAAAAGGGAATGATGAGAGACACTAGAAAGATTTCACTTTGGAACCACTAGTATAGTGTGGGAGACATCACTGTGTTGGTTTCAGAAATCCATTTTTTAAGGGTGGTTTTTCTTGAGATCCAAACAGTGTGGCTTTCGAGGTAGCTCAAAAATACATTCACTACAAATAAATATTAATTTAATTGTACACAACTGAGGTCCTAATCTATATCATGAATAGGCAGGGAGAATGTTTTAGGACACTATTTGGCACAGTAACAAAATGAGGGAGTGTATCTTTAAATATAGTCATTATTTTTGAGCAGATAAGCCGGTGAACTAAAAAGATTTCCTAAAAGTGAGAAATTTGCATTTATAATCAAGAGCGGGAATACTCTTGCGAAATGTCTCTATCACCAGTGCTGGCGGCAAAATAACATACAGTAGTACAGGATTAATAATTCCTGCCTGGATAGAGCTGCCTTGAATAACACAGGTCTGATTGGAACAACGTGATTAAAAATTGCTAGCTTGTGCAAAAAAAACACTGGATAATGAAGGTCATTCTCATCTCTTCTAAAACAACACTGAAAAACAACACTTGTACTGTCAGCTACCAGACTTTCAGTATTGTGAAATTCTAATCAGTGTTCATCTGATCACAATACAGTAGAAATACAAATTCATAACTGTTTCACATATGCAATATGCATGCACACATTCTTTATTATTGGAGATCCAGGTCCTCCTCAAACAAAGACATGAACCCCACTAAAAACAATATTAGCTTAATATTAGTGAATGACAAGAAAACATAGAGATAGAAATATTTAGTTATATTTCTATTATTTTTAAATTTGACAACAATCTTCTCAAATGGTTAATTGTTGGACCTCAAGCAAAAAAAAAAAACAGCAGCTGTGACTCAGTCAGAAGGAGTGTCGCAAGTGAAGAAATTCTGAAAGTTTAAAAAGTGACTGTCACTTTTGTTTTTCCCAAAACGTACGATAAAATGAAACCACTCATTTCAAAAGCTTGCTTTCTTCCCTGCATTACAGCGTACTGCTACATTTCCTGTTACAGCAACCTACTCCTTCACAGACCACAAACAGCGAAGGACAATCAAAGCAAAATAATGTGTAATGTATTATGTAGTCTAGTTCACAATGAGTACATGAATAATGAAATTCGAGTTGAGCCCAATGAATGATTTTTTGCACTGCTGCATATTTGAGGCTAAATATGATTGTGATTTCACACATACACTTTTTTCCCCCCATAATGCTCTGGCAATTCTGCATGTCACCACCATCAAAATAAAACTGTTATCTGTACAGAAGCTGCACAAGAGCCACCGACTGAATAATCTGGCACACAGACAATCCCTCTTGACATTCTGCCTCTGTTAGTCATTAAATCAAAAGGTTATCAGACACTGAAGTGTCAAAGGCAAATATCCAACAGTTTAACCATTAAGAATTCTTTGTTCTTGGCTCTAGGATGAAACTGTGTTTTAGTTGAAAGTAATGGGAGAAGGTTATAAATTAAGTAGGGCGTTTCATTATTTTAAATATGCTAATTCTTATGGGATGAAACATAGGACAATGGCTTTGAGATGAGGAAGGGAAAAAAAGGGGAGGGGGGACTTATTTTAATGGTGCTGATAAACACCTGAAATTCACTGAATAGTTAAAACGAAATGCATGGTGTGGCTTCAATAGATGTGAGAGAATCACTTGGGATACTCATCTCGACTACTCGACTATTTTTATTTTGATGAATGTGCAGAGAAAATTTTCTGTCTGCCACTGAGCCATCTTCACAAAAAGAGCCTCTTCTCTGCTGCTAAATGAATATTTCTCTCACCTGCTTGCATTGCTTCAGACACAGTGTGTGCTATCATGTAGCGCTAACAATGACTACATGGCACAAAGCACCAGTATCCATGCTAATAGGTGGATATTTAATAGCTGTGAAATATTACCATACCAGAGGCCACTGCGGTTACAAACATGGCCACACAGATTGGGTTACCAATGTTTCCTTTATAAAAAGCAACAACTCAGCTAACTGCGATACAAGAGGGGAATATAACCAGGATGTGCACTGACATCCTAGTCAGTGCACATCCTGGTTTGGTTCAGGAAAGCACTGCTGTCACTTCAAGCTCTGAGGATGGAGTTTGCAGTATTGAATTGACTGGTCAAACACAAACCGCAAAACTATGTGCAGTGCAATTGTGGTCACTTAGCCCTAATAGGGGCTAAGGATGGAAACGTCATTGATTTAGACAGTTATGTAGCCAAAATCATGACAATGAAAGAAGAGTGAGACAAGCGTGTCAGAGACAGAGGAATGAAAGTGAAACTTTTTTTTTTTTTCAGCTAATAGCTTTAATGTGAATGTGTGCTAAAACAACAAACCAACACAAGTAAACTTTCAACCTGTGAGAAACACTGAGGACGTGGTTTGTAAAAGGAAAAATAATGCTGCAATTATTTGGAAATGGTATGGACTTAAAAGATCAGATGAGCAGTTCTATTTGCATATTTATTGTTATTTGCAAAGCTGTTTGTTCTGTTAAGCAGGAGAGGAAAACCTCTAATTGTAAGCCATTTATTTTACATCATTTTTCATTTACATATTTTGCATTCATATTCGATCACAGTCTATTTTAATAAAAGTGCTGGTGACATCTCACACGTGGCTTTGACATACAACTGAACATTTAGCCCACTTTGTAGAAAATATTGATCAATATTTTGTGCATCGCCATTCACCCTAAATATACTTATTTTTGGTCCGTATCGCCCAGCCCTACAGGACTGCATTCAAATTTGTATCAGCTGCAGCACAGTAATCAGAAGAGTTTATATTGTCACTATTCTATTTTAATTCTGGACAGGAAAGGGCCTTTGCAGACAGTTCAGCGTTTCTGAAGAGGAAAGGTTCTAGGGGAAGCTGACGTTTGATTATGTAGAAACAGAAGAGAAAATGGCATCATTTGCCACTTCAAAGGAGTTACTCAAAAACATACACAGAGTCAACTGTTTGTTCGTGCAATAGTGTGCACTGAAACTTCAGAATTTCATAGCTTGAAGTGCCTTAGTAAGTGTATGCCACATAACCACAATGCCCATAATCTGTGTTGCATATCATGCCCCCCCTTCTCTCTCTCTCCTCGTTTCCTGTCTGCCTCTTCACAACCAAGGAAAAAAACTGCCCCCCAAAAAAATCTTAAAACAAAACAAAGAAAAACACTCATGGCTGGTGGATATGTTAGCCTTTATCTGCTAAATATGTGTTCTCATTGTCCTTGGAACGCTAATTCTAATCATATTCTTGCAAAGTGTGAAGTCACAACAGGCTGAAGACACAACAACTCCACAGATGTGTTGCTTTAACCCCATTCTAGTCATAACATGTCAGCACTGTCAGTTTAGCAACAGAGATTATCATCAGTTTACTGCCTTATCTTTTTGAAACATGTCATAAGAGTACTATAACCTGACAACAAACCAAAAGGCATAATTTCATCTCCCTGCAATATATGTTTCAAATTGTCTACAGCCTCGCCCCCAGGACAGTACAAAATTGGTCTGGCATAGGCCAAACTAATATTGATACACATGTACTTAACTAGGTTACCATCTGGAAGCCCAATGAGGACCTGCATCTGTCAGTGCTCACATTGTCTTTGCAGGGCAGCTGGATGAGGGTAGTGTGAAACACCTTGCACACACACAGAGCTTCACTAATGGAAAAATTTTCACACTGTTTCTGTTAGTGCAACTCAACAAGCACTGTCCTCTGAAAGCTGTGTGCAGCCAGGCCTGAAAGAGGGGAGGAACGGTACGTGGCATGGCAGCTTAATATCACCCTCCTTACAGACAGGAAAAACAACCTGCTCGTATGGCCAGCTCCATACAACTGTCTCACGTGTATGAGATGTAGAACTTAAAAAGAAAAAATCCAATGACATTTAAAATTGGATTATTGCACCTCATATAACACTGTTTTTCACATTTGGGTACGTATTTGAAAGAAGAGAACATGACAGAAATGATTAAATATACTGTAATCCCGATGTATGGCTCACATCTGCAGTTATATTTTTTCCCCATGGTCACAGAAATAACACTGACCTTTTTGACAAATTACTCTCAGTAATCCCAAATATACATATGCAGGCTTAGATTTTAAGTAAATTAAAGATTAATACTAATTTGACAGCAATCAAATTTTGACATAGCATTTTGGCTTTGAGAAAATTCTCTGAAACAAAATTTATACATGATTAAAAATATCAAAATAATACAATAATGCATGAATATCAATATTAAACATTGGAATCTGAGGTAGAAAGACAGCACTTCACTTTTTCTTAAGGATGTCACTCAAATCCAAACATTTCCTCCTGAATATTCAGGCTACATGAATATAATATTCATTTTACTGCAGGAGGACAGTCAGTGCATAACAATGAGATCTGCTAATGAAATCAACCATCACGCCAAAATACATTCATATTAAACTGGGGTCTCAGTGTCATTTGCTTTTTGCACTGTTTGTTCTTTTTCCCCATTTTTCCACAGGTTCATCAAATATTTTATTCTGACTTAAATTTGTTTACAGTCAAGAATAATGACTAAATATCATGGTTTTATTCTAAGTGCCAATGTTATCTGTGTAATGAGAAGAGCCATTATCAAATTAATATTATTTGCATAAACATCTTCACCTTGGCAAATCATCGGAGTCAAATAATGTTAGCGAAAACCTCTCGCCAAATTGATGCCATGTGATGTGTTTCTATACTCCTGAGGATCTTCATCCATTAACAGTGTTGTTAAAAGAACTGAACTGATGGAACTCAGTCAAATCAATTACAGCAAATCTGTAACAACACGAAATAAATTGAGCTAAACAGCTGCCATGCATTGGTTTCATATGCATCAATCGTACACTGGTGTATTTTTTCTACAGGGCTTACAAGGGTGCAAAAACGTGCTTGTACACTGCCTACAATTTGCTTCATCATTATACACAACAAACACCATTTTCATGATTGCACATGCAGTCTCTCTCTAAAAAAAAAACCTGACATTTAAATCCTTTTCCACTAGCTTAGTAAACAATGGAAGTGAGATAATTGATCATGTGCTGGGGGATCTCTCTGAGCGGCAGAAGGTCACTGCCTGCCAGCAGAGCTGATAGGGAAAATGGCATTGATGCTCCTGAGCTGCCATTTTTCTTCCCTGACAAAGACTCCATCTGCCACCAAGCCATTTGCAGCCTCCGAGTCAGAATATCAATGATTTCCAACCATTCTACAACTCAGCGTTCACCTTGGTGTCACCTCTACACCCGTCTGAGCGCTGACACCACAGATCCTCTCTGTGCAGCCCCTGCAGGCTGCCAACAAAACTCTCAGCCAGCTAAGTGGCATTTATGCTACTCAAGAATGGTAAGCATTTAATTAGCATTGATATAATTTAAGTGTTTTGACATCTATGATCAAACAGATGCAAGGTTTCAGATTTTCAGGTTCACTACAAAAAAAAAAAGGAAAAAAAAAAGAAAGAACAGATCCACTGGATCAGCAGCAAAAATCAAGCCCATCAAAAATGACAAGGATGGCATAGATTTTTACTTTGGATGCTTTCCTCTAAAACACTGCAGGATCTTTATTTTGTGATACACAAAGCTGCTGTGTACTGATGAAGTCAGGAAGAAACTACAAATCCCTGCTGTCCAATAAAACCTCCACGCCAACAGTAAAGAAGGAACAGCAGGCAGCTGGTCATGGTTGCCCAAGAAAATTCAATTTTCCTCAATGCCATCTGCATACCTCAGAGACACACTTGAAGGTCTGCAGTCTTCCAACAAGCTCCCAAGCAGACCATGCCAGTGCCGTCCCAAAACCCAGGCCTGCCTGACCTGTCACCTCAGAGGAGAAGCATACATAATGAATTCCACTTTATTGACAACAAGCTAGCCTCTGTGACTGCAGCTGCCTGGAACTCATACCATCTCTCTCCCAGCGGTTTTATCCCTGCAGAGCCGACACAAGTTGCTCTCCATAAATCCATACTCCAAACTTCTCAGTACTACTTTGCCCTTCAGATGAGAGCTATTCTGCAAATCAACAGGAAAAAACTATCCTTTAAAAACTATCCTTTAAAAACAGATTGGAATTCAACTACTACTTCTAGAGGTGACCTGCTGCAGCTGCTGCTAGATTTTGCTCAGTAAAAAAAAAAAAAAAAAAAAAAAAAAAAAAAAAAGGTGAACCAGAACCGTCAACCATTCCTGAGAGAGAATGTTATGAAATAGCATAATGACCTGAATCTGACTTGAGTATCTTATTTGACTACGAATTTAATGTAAAGATTATTGGTCTCCTAGACAGCATGATGTAACCGGTGGTTCTGGTTTACCACTCAGAACCATGTCATGCATACTGCTGCTACTCTTAGAGGCTAAACATGGCTCATTCATTAAACTTCTGAGAACGCTCAGTGTCACTGCAGTATCCATACAACTAATACATCTCATCGTTGCATCATTCAAGAGTCTTTGATTTACCATTGACAGAGTTCTTTCATCTCTTTACTTTTCTTTCCTGCATGTGTTATAGTCCCCCCTCCGGGCAGAATAAAAGTGGGAAGAAGAGTGGGCTTTAATATTTACTATCACCATATTACAATACCACAGCAATCTGTTCACTCTTCTGGCAAAATCACAAAATACAGCCTACTTTGAGAAGCTACACTATTAACTGAAGGTCATAAATATTTAAAAATGAAGGGGGAAAAAATGTCATTAGCACAGCTCAACCTCGCTCTTTTATACACATACAGAACATACAGTACAAAATAATGATCCATATTAAACATACCAGTCACCAGTCCATAAAGCCTTCCTCCCACTCATTTAAGACTTTGAATATCAATAATGTAACTGGAAATTATGGATCGCACACTTCATACCAACTCAGCCCAATACAAACTACTAAAAATTAGAAAACTGAAATTATTTAAAAAAAAATGGAAATCATTAACATTAATCATTAACAAATTCACTTACATTAATCATTTGAAATGCATTAATACACTAGTGTGTTTGCTAGATTAGAATTACTGTAACATTTTAACAGTGTGCAGTCAAGGAACACGTTCTGCTTCACAGTAATTCTTCAGAAAACAAGAATATTGACTTTGTCTATCTCCAGACATGTCCTGTCTACTTTTTTTCCTCCATTGTGTTGGTGGTACAGAAATGAATGGCAGCACAGATGAGCTTTTTACTATAAAACAGCTGCTGGCACACACTGAAGTGTTGAGCTCTTCTTTTTGCTTGATTGAAATAAGCATATGACTTTTTGAGCATCAGTTTCAAAAAAAAAAAAAAAAAAAAAGCACAGATCCTTGTATTTTGCAGAAATCGGGAAGGGGTCCATTTTTTTTTTAATCAAATCACCTCTCTCACTTATGTCTTTATCCTTTTATACATTACTATTTTCACCAGTCATTTCTAAATTTATTTCCTCTGTTCTTATTTCACTCTTTCTAGGAAGGATGGAACCAAAACCATAAGACCAAAGAAAACTTTCATCAAACTTGATCAAACCACAGGAGGCGAAGCAAGGCTGATAAACAGGAAAGTGCTGCTAAAACAAAGCAATCAGAGGCAGAGACTGTTGCACAGATGCACAAGCTACACTGACTTCAGGATATGAAGACAGTCACTCAGCTTTTTAACACCACTATTCACTACAATACAGTATACATACACACTGTATGAATAAGGATAATTTTGAATGTGAATGTTTATGTAACAGAGAGAGAGAGAGAAAAAGAAAGAATTAATATTACTTAATGTTAAGTAAAATATCTTTCACCATACCCGAAACCATTCATTCATTATTTAACAGTGACATAAAAGTACAGAACCCACCTGGCAACCAAAAATAAAGGTTGGCTATAACTTCCCAGCCTGGCAACTATTTCTAAAACTTACTGTGGCCACTGTAGATAAACTGAAGGTTACTGATAACTGTTATAATAAATCCTTGAGGGCTTCTACGACACCCCCACATGAGAGGGAGAGCGCTGTGCTTTAGAGTTGATTCTTGTGGCCATGCTCATTTCACCACTGCTGTTTCAACTCAGCTCATCCACAGCGCTGTGGATGACCTGTCTCTTTCCAGGGTCAGTCACATAAAGACTAGGAGACTTTTCCTCTGCTGTAGGTCAAGAGGTGGCCGTGTACATGTCAGGAATTTCATGGCACAGTTTCAGCAGTCCCACACTTTCTCTTTTAGGATAGTACTAAATTTTGAAAGAGAGAAGAGGTACAAAAGAAGAGAGTACAGAAGACACAAAAGAGACAACTTTGGTTGGATCTGCCCGAGCTTAAATGTAAGCATGCATCCTTCCAGAAACAGTAACACAGAGTCACTACATCTGATTAGCCAACAACTCAACATTGCAATTAAGGACCAAAATTAGTTCTTGTCAAAGATATTTCACTCACAACAGTACTTTCTTTTCACTTCAAGTTTGTCTGCTTTGAAACTGTGTTCATTAGATACGAAAACATTATCTTCATATTTGTGTAAAATAACAATCATAATAATAATAATAATGATAAATGCCTCTCACCGCTTCACACATACTCTACAACAGAGCATGTATGATACAAAAATTAAAAACATTAACTCTGCAAATTGACTCTCCCCAAATTTAGCAGCAATTGCAATCAAAAGAGAACCACATGTCACATTTTCTGACAGAGTAGAGATGAGGCTGAGGGGAACTAAATTTGATATACCCACCACCTCTGTCTTGGGGCAACAATTTTTAATTTTTAATAGCAGCCCAGAAACATCTGTATAAAGTTATTATATGCGGAGTAGCCAAAATTAAATTTTTAAAACAAAGCCAAACAATAGCTCCAATCCCACCAATTACCCCTGTTTTGCTCATAGTAATTTATCTTAAAATACCCTATAGTCAAAAAAGTTTTCCTTTCTCCCCCAAGAGGTTTAAATATGTTCTGAAGCCTTGACACTAATTCTAAGAAAGACAGGAATTAATTAGATACACACAAAATGAGAGCAAAGTGTAATGCAGCACAAACTAATTTTGTAAAGGAGGACTTTGTTAAATCTCAACCTAATTGGAAAATTCTAATCCTATACCTAAATAATACTTTAAAATGAGGTGTTCCGCTTAGTCTGCCGTTTCCATTCAAGGGTTACTTTTTCCAATTCCACAAAGCAAACTGGTTTTTCCCTATACAAAATCAAAAGAAGCACTTCAAAGAAATGGACAATGGGCAGCTGATGTAACCAGATGCTTACTGTTTGACACTGTCCTCAGGTCTGTGACATCACTGGTCTGCACCTGAAACACAAGACAACAACAGTCAGATTTATTGCTTGATTTTACTGATCTACTCATTCAGCGTCGTTCCTATCGAAAACCTCTACGAAAATGAAATAAAAATGGTAATATGGGTCCAGGGGGAGATGAATTATCCACTCTTAACATCAGCAAAAATATCTAACTACTGCTCCCAGAGAAAACACAAGGAAATGGGACATGACAAAAACACTTGGGAGAAACTGGATTATGGTCTACTGTACAACAAGAGGAGTTATGAAGCTATACAGCCAGCATCCAGTGACAATAAGAAATAAACTGCATCAAACAAACGTCTTCAATTTGAGTAGCAATGGAAACTTCTTTTTCTGAACAACCCTCACATATTAAGCATTAAAAACTCTACCCTCTCTGCTGGTTAATAAAGCCATTTTTTATCCAAATGTTCATCCTCTGACGGCTTCATCCTCAAGCAGCTGTCATGGTCAAGGGATTTTATGACATAATACACAAATGATAGGCAATGCAACTGTTTCTGGTCAGCCACCACATGTACAATATTTACCAATATTTGCCTTACCATCTGGGTTCATTTTCTTTGGAATGTAAAGGAAATTAAGCCTAGACCAGCTTCAATCTTAGAATCAACCCTCAATCATTTAAATCCTTTCAAGTATGATTCAGGCAATCAATCAAATCATCACTCAATCACTCTAAGGAGCATTGATGTCATGATCCTGTATAGTAACTGTTTAAGGTTTATCAGTAACAATAAGTAAGATCTCTAACTTATATTTTATCACGTAGCAAAAGTATGATATACAGAGAAGTTGTAATTCGTCTTACTGTAAAACCAGGCAGTTTTTCCCACTACATCATCTGTAAAGCACCCCTCATTAAAAACTGTCCTCTTTGGGGTAATACTGTTGGAAAAGGAAAAAAGGATCGTCCTCATATTTTAGGTTAGACTATGTGCATTGATGTTTGATTTCAAACAGCTGAAGCCTATGCTGTTATCTTCATAGTCTCGCTTAAAATGGCTGCAAGCCAACTATTAGTATCACAGGAGTAAGCTTCTGTCTTAATGGGCTAAAATCAGAGGTTTTCGTCACATAGTAGTGAAAGAAAACAACAGGAGCTCAACAATCCTCTATTGATATGGAATATTTTATGATTAGGTTAACAACTTACAGCACAAGTCTAGTGTGTCGCTGTGCTCAAGATAGTAATTGCCAGGCAAAGTCTTCCCTTTATTTTTTTCCCTGGAAAGGTACATATTTAATGGAATTAAAATCCAACTGAGGAAATTACAAGAAAATCAAATTTGGCAAAAGTCGAATATCAGTGGCCTACAGGCATTATTTGTTATTGTAATAAAAAAGCCTGGACACTGTTACTATTATTAACCTTCATATTCATCTTAAATGTTAATATCTACTGACTACAATAATCATAACACATCTGAGTGGTTAGCCATTTGTCTCAGACTGTTTGTCTAAATGTCTCAAATACCTTTTTGAGGCCATAACATAATCCGACTGTCAAGAAAGCCTGACGTGCACATCTATTTGTTTATAATTCTAGAAGATATTTACTGACTGTGACATATCTTTAAAACTGATTTGGATTATGATCAGAACATCTACTGAGACAGGTGCAGTGGCTTTCTGTAACATGAAGCTCACTTCATGTCCTAACGACCCACGAGAACAAAACTGATCCTTTTAAAATGTTTGAACACTGCAGGGAAAAAAAAAGTTTAAAAGCAAAATGGCTCTGGCTCTTTCATCTGTCGTATTCTTATACAGGGATGCTGTTACACTGCCTCTCTATACTTTCTAAAATGGCTATAAATGTGAACAGTAAACACTGAATCTCTCCTAACTTACAAGTGTAGCATCCATTCTCTCACATCAGTGGCAGCTGATTTGTACATGTACATGCGGTTCACTGTACAGACCCATTTGTGTAATTTTGTAGTGTGAATACTAGTGTAAGAGAGATTGTCATGTCCTTCACTTGAATGTTTAATTCAATATCAAGAGTAAAAAGGTCATCTTCCAGTCTTAAATAACGAGCTGTGTACAAGTCTTTGAACTTGGACGAGGATGAGCCATCTCAGGCTACTCAGCTATCCATCTATCTGGCTCTTTGTCATCATTTAAAGAACACATAACACTGGCCTCCCTGCACAGAAAGCTGTTTACTAAGTCATAAGTAACGACGGCTAACCTCTGTACCAACAACAGGTTCTTTCCTCGTAGTCTCCTTGGCAGTCCTTGTGTTACATGATTGGAGTCTTTCGTCTTGCTAGTGAGGTCAGGTTAAACATTTTACTTGCTATGACTGCACCTGCAGCATCTAAATGTCTTTTCTTCATTTGTTAGTTCCAGCGAAAAGAAAAGCCATGTTGGTTGATGTTGTGGATGGGGGCATAAGCATTTGCCTTCATAGGTGTCCTAGGTCTGTGTCCCAGCTCCTACCAGTACTTAAGTTTTGATATTTTTATTATTCAACGTGACAGTGATGTTACCCTAAAAATCAACTAGGTTATTTTATATGCTTTGCCACATGTACAATTAGTAGCCAGTTGACTAGCTAAGTGAAAACATGGACAGTGAACAATTTGTTGACATAGGTCCAATATCAATATTCTTTCAAGAAAATCATATTGCCTGCATATTGATGTAAAGTACCTTATGGGAATTATAGAGCCAAAGAGCCAGTAAGAGAGAAAGTTGCAGTCGTCTCACTATAGGCCAAGATGCACGGCCATTGCCTGCACTGTGAGGAAAGAACTCAGTCAACTTAGGTTTACTCAGCCTTAGATTTTGGCCTTTGCTGATCCAAACATTTTTTGGGATGAATTTCTTTTCTCCAGTCGAGTAAAAATAAAAGACTTAAAAATGTGACTGCAGCAACATGCCTAAAGTGGGAAGTGTTTGTGGCAGCAGTGACCAGATTTAAATGCATGAGGATCAATAAAAAAGGGGGGCTGCTGAGGCACTGTCTTTGTGTAAGAGTGGAATGGTTTACAACAGCAACAGGACAAAAGGTCTGTATTACTGTATGAGACTACCTGGCCCCAGATTATGAGTATGGACCTAATTCATCCATGGCCTGCAGCTGGCCTGAAATACCTACAGCAAAGGACACAAATACATGATAAACAGCTAAACAAACAGACCAGACCACTAGCATTTTAAACATCAGCCCCATTACAGCAAGGCGGCTTCAATCTCCAAAGCATCATTGGTTCAAATAAAGCACTGGGATAAGCATCTCCAGGCGGAGAGAAAATAGACCAGGAAGATGAGTGAAAAAGAGTAATCACCCTGACATATTCCTAATAATCCACCTCCCTCGTGCTGCTCCCCCCCAAGCTCACCCAATCATAAAGTGTCAACACTGACCTACAAAAAGGGAATCCTGTCAAGCCTTACATGTTTAAAAACATCAATCACAGCAGACAAAGAGGGTGCATTGAATTATACAGCATTAACCTTCAGGGCTTGCATATAAAGACCATAGATTTATTTATGCCTGTGTGTAAAGCACTGTTCCTTACAGCAAGCAGGCTGCCAAATTGAAGAACCTGCTCAGCCCTCAGCAGGAGTCCAGCATCTTTGATTAATGAGTGCAAACTTGTGGAAAGGGTAAGAATAGAGAGACAGGGTGAAAATGGGTGAAAACACAATTATTAGCAGACCTGATTTTTTTTTTTTGGCTTTGGCCCTTTCAAAAGGCCAAAGGAAAGAAGTGCACTTTTAAAGGAAGCAAATGAAAATAAAAGGGACCTTCTCATACTCTGTAAGAATATACCAAGAGGTACATCAAAAGTCAGACAAGCAAGACATGTTTAATGCAACCCCCACTCGAAATGGTGAGCACTGTGATCCATTCGGCAAAAGAAAAAACACAGATCTGGTACTCTAGTAGCTCTACAAAGTTATACAATAAATGGTTTGTGATACATCTCTGAAAAACGCCTATGCTGAAAATATTTCTTTAAATTGATGGCTATGGCTTCTAACTTATAAAAGTGCCAGTTTATGTATTTTAGTAACCATGAGCTACATTTGCTTTTGGAGAATGGAAGAACAAAATCCTGCAGCATTTTTAACATTCACGAAGCAAGATGCTGACTCTTTTGATTTCTCAATGTTAAAAGCTTATATTAGGAGCATAGTAAACAGCACTTAAACATTGTTCTCTCTGCAGAGGTTTTCAAGGACATGAGCTCTGAATAAATATGAGGCAAATTTAGTGACCTTCTACCTCTGTTTTGATTCATTGGCAGTTACTAGATGCATACATAACACGTCAAGGTTGTGATCTGATTTATCTCACTGCCTGGGCTATTGAAGCCATTTAAATGAATAACTTTATCAGAAATAATGTTTACTGCCATTTTGCCGAGATGTTGTGCACAAAGGGCACACACTAGTTCATTACTGTCAATTATATCTATGAAGGCAAATCAGCTCCACTGTGCAGCAAACAAAAGATGCCTGCCAAGGCAAACTAAATGACAAAAGTTAAATTAATATAATCAAAATAAGCTCTATAGTCCAATTCTCTGAGACCAGCCTTTCACAGATCACTGTGAACTACACACACAAAAAAAGTGTGGCTGATGCTGTCATGACAAAGTTTGAAAGGGCCTGATACAAGTTTACTTCCAGAGAAAACATCTGGTCTGACATTGTTTTAACAATGCACAGGTCCTTTTCAGAAAAGTTATTTTGAGGTGTAACAGGAGTAAAAATCACAATAATAAAAATTGACATTGGTCGAATTCCATGTAGCTGCTTCAGGTTCAGGGTCCTGGTATTGTACGTGCTGGTTCACTGTCACACTGGTTTACTGGAACACTTGAACACAGCAAAGCCACTGCTAACGTTAGTTCATAAAAACTGTGCTTTTCCTACTATGACAAGTCAAGATGAAAAAAAAAAGGCCTATTGATGTTTATGTTGTTTATGTAGGTCTTAATTAATTTCAGTGGGAATAGAGTGTAACACTTTACAATTGCCCTAAACATTTAAGTGACATATATTAAAACATTTCTGTTTTTCTAGTTTGTGCTTCTGTGGCATTCAAATAATTTTTTAAAGGTTTCTTCAAATTTAGACTAAGATAAGTAGGGTCAGCATAAAAACCATATGGTGCACTAGGAAGAAATCAGGGCTATGTTAAAATGCCCCAGTTTCTGCACTGCAAGTTAGGCCTAGCTTGGGGTTGTGGTATTTTATGATAGTCACTACAAGGTTTAAAAACTGAATTTCTAGGGCTATGACATGTAATCACAGAAAGACAGCAGTGGTTGGATTGCAGTTTAATAACACATCCAATCAGTTTTGATATCTCACTGGCAAATAAATCTAACTCCCCCAAACTCTAAAACCTATCACATTTGTGTGATTAAAATACTGCTTCCAGTTTCACATCAACAGAAACGAAGATGGTATCTTTCAAATCTTTCCTCCTTGAAAGTTTCATAACTTTCCTAGAGATAACCACCGTTTAAAAAAGACAGTGCCAATTTAAATAGCCCAAGATGGCGAATGCCTTGTTGTTAATATGAAAGCAGAAAAATGGAGGGTATTGTCATAATCTCAAAGGGTAAATTTCAGCCCAGACCGCAGCTGCTGCATTAGCTGCGCTTTCCTTTAAGAGGAAGCCACAAAAAAGAGAGAGAACATAAGGGGGGGACGAGACCAGCGGGCAGCCCGGCTGATAACAAATAACATAATGAAAGATGAAGAAATAAAAACATTAAGAAAGCCCACCTGTATTATATACAGTTGTTGGATAATTTAATGACATGTTGTCACCCGAAGCTTGAAACCACAACAAGCACTAACGAGCACAGGCAGCTAGCAACTACTTTTTTTTTTAATGATACAAAAGCATCGTGCTGTCAGCTTAAACCCTAATATACTGACAAGCTTACTTATGTTCATGTTTTCATCGCCCGGCCATTAACGTTTCTGGACACACGGTGGATCCGCAGAGTGGACCGGCTGGCAACAAAGACAGGATGCATGCTGCAAGGTAATGACAAGACAGAGCAGCCCTGGCTGCCCGTCTGTGCCAAGTACCGGTGTCGTGTTGACGTTAGTTGCTCAACTCCCGTGTCAGAACCAAGTTACAGATTCAACATGAAAGCGGTTACAGTCTGAACAAACTTAAGACCAGCAACATTCGAAAACACCGTATGTAGTTTGACATTAACTTTTTGTTTTCTCTTTTAAACACAGTGTTTGACTCACGCTTCAGTCTGGCAAGTGGTAGGGAAGGATGCCGCTGGTTGGTTTAGCAAAGGAACGTTAGCTTAGCTGTTAGCCCCGGCAACAGAAACCTGTGAAAGAACACTGACTGACCGTACGTTAGAGAGGAACGTCCAGCGAGCTAAGGTTGCAAACTCCCTAAGGGAAAAAAACACGAACAATTAAACTCACCTTGTCGTTGAAAAACTGCCTTTTCATTCAAAAAAACAAAACAAAACAAAACAAAAAAACTATCTGCATTTACTTCCCGTTTTTTTTGCGCAGTTTGAGGGATGTAGAAAGAGCTAAATTGTGAGTTAATTGGGTCCGGGTGTGAGAGTGACTGGATGCGTTGGTCTCTGATCGCGGATTGAACGCACACTCTCTCCTCCGTTTCACTACGAGCAACTCAAGAGAAGTGACGTCAGCGCCAGGCTCCTACAATGCAAACTTTTGTTCTCAAACCTGCAGCCAGGCAAGTGCACACACTGACAGCCAGCACCGGCTCTGCAGCTAAATGCACTTATATTCCAACACACACCATAATGATTAAAACCATTGTTAAAACGGTATTGGTGCTGTCTACTCTTTTTGACTATGTAAATGTACCAGGACAAGTATCAAGTATAAAATAAGGACATGCTGCCAAATGCTTTCAGTGGTAGACTGTGCCGCAATCACAGTCTGACGATTGACTAATTCTGTTTTTGGGGAAGATTTGATGGTGCTTAAATAGCAGTATAGCAGTTCAGTCTTCATTCACCAGGGGACTGTGCAAAATTTGGCTTGCAACATGGAAAAAAACACAAATTAATATGTGACAGATCATAAATTATAAATAATAACATGCAATAGTACACCAATAAATAAGAGCAAGGTTGGTATAAAAGGAGGGTGCAAATCAATTTAGACTGCATGTGAAGTGTTTTTTTTATTCAACATACTTAAAAATTAATGTTTTGATGTATTGTACCTGGTGGTGGGGAGTCTATGCCTCCATCCAAAAAATGAGTTGTTTCTCTTTATTTATTTATTTATTTATTTATAAATAGGTACGTATTGGTGTGAATCATGTTACCACCTTGCTGTACTCTTTTATTTTTGTCTAATCGTCTCAACATGTGCACTCCTATGGTCAGACAAGGACCAGCTTAAGCTTCATGTGATACAGAAACTGTCAAAAAGACATTTATGTTAAATAAGAAAGTAATTTAAGACTCTGTTTTGCTAAAGAACTATCATCTTTTTTCATTAATCATGCATACAATTGGCTACAGACAACAGAAAAGAGGTGCATATTATCGTTATACTGAAACATGAAATGAAAACAGTTTGAAAATGTAGTGATTACACTGACGTAGGGATGTAGATCACAAATAATAATGTTTGCTTTTTTGGGAGAGTAGAACAAAGGTAATGAAGCTTCTACTGTAATCAGAAGTGTCACTTGTGATTACAGTAAGTTGCACCAATGCATGATGTGTTTTAAAAAATATGATGCATTTCTTTCCTAAAGAGAAACAGGAAGCTGTGTTTCAGTGTTCTGCGGACAAAGTGGATTTCAGTTCAAGGCACTGCACCTTTTGCCATAGGACACTGTACATGAGGCTGGGTTAATTGGATACGGTAATTAAGGCAAAAAGGCACCTTTGAATTAAAGATGTGGAGAAACAAATCCTTGATCAGCAATCTGTGATTTAAAATGGGTCTATTTGCTTGTTCACCGTCCCTTGTGCTCATTGATTTTTCTCCCCCACTAATTCTGTGTCACTGTAGATGCTGCAGTCACAGGAGCCTCTGACCGGACCGAGTGAAACACACGCCTGGCTGGATGAACACACATGGTGAGGGAGGAAAAAATGATTTGATAAAGTCGTCAGCCGAGCCTCAGGATACCTGGGTTTTTTAATTATATTGGACAATCTTCATTAGAGAGAATGGGCAATGGAGGAGATCAGAGCAACGTCACTTTCAAAAGCCTTTTCCGGCTGTGGTTTTTCATATTGTACAATCAAAATGTCAGCCTACCTTGGTCATTTGTAAGATAATAATTCGCAGTCGATGGCTGCGATGCAAGCGGCATGCTGGGGGAAGGGCAAACAATCCATCCTCTTTAAAGGGATTTTTAAAGAGTCTTGATTAGAAAGTATAATGAGGTACCAAAGACACAGCAAAGATGATCTCTCTGGAGACTAGTGGAAAACAAATTAAGACGGTGCTTTTGTTTTTAATTATTATTTTTCTATCAGTCCTCAAAAAGCTCAGGATACCCTTAAGGCACAGGACTTGCACTCACTGCCATTGATTTTTTCCCCCTGACATATTTAAATAATACAGATTTTAATCATGTCAGCACACAGTGCTCTGATCCTGTAACACCAAAGCCTCCCAGCACTGCACATGCATTTGATTTAGAAAATGACACAGTGTCTGAGCTAAAAATTGGGTACATGCATCGCTTAAGTTTGCAGCTGTGTGTGCGAGCACATATTTTTATGTTTGAAATACACAGTTTAAGCTCTTATACAACAATTATTCCCAAGAAATTCGGAGCTGTCCAATCCTCAAACTCTGCCAGGTCATGTGAGTTGTCAGATTTAAAGGTGTACAGAACCGGCCAAGTTAAAAAAAAAAAAAAAAAATTTGACGGAAGACCATCACGGTCTCCAGACTTAAACCCCATGGAGCTGGCTTAGGATGAACTGGACAGAAGGTGAAAGCAAAACAAACTACAAGTGCAACACATTTGTGGGAACTTCTGCAACAGTGTTGGATTGAACTCTCTGAACAATATTTCATTTCCGTTGTAAAAGAACATCTCAAGTGTGTTTGGCTCCTGAATGAGTCAAAAATTTGAGTTTCCATTATTCCAAAAATGGAGGGTTTCTAAAACTTTTGGCTGGTAGTCTGTGCTCATAATCACACTGTATCTTCTCGTAGTGCAGTTGCAGTGGCAGTTGCTTTTTTTGCCATGCATTAATGGGGAACAGTAAATTAATGATGTAATTTAATAATTTTTTAAAATTTATTTTGCATAAAACACATGTAAATATGTGATATTCAGTCCATTAAAACTTATATAGAAAACAAAGTCAGATTTAAGCATTAGTTTTATTAAGATTTGCTTTGTACAGTAGGTGGTGGAGAAAAAGAAGTATAGTATGCTATGCCTTGACACAAAATAGAGCATATTATATCTAGAACAGCTCATCAGAGAGCAATCATATAAGTAGTGGCCTTTGTTTTCCCATTGATGTGAGCATGTTCCAGGATAGTAAATGGGCGAGAAACCTGAAACTTACAGGACATGAGAAACAGATGCTCTACGCTTCTGTGTACAGACACCTTACCCAGGAACATAAGGAACGACAAAGACAGGATGAGCGGGAATAGAAATGACAAATCTAGTAGAATCCTGAGAAAAAGACACATGGATCTGTGGTAAAACCAGAAAGGCAGGAAAGAGTCCTCACTGACTGTGGCCTTCGTAGTTACACTGGCCTTTGTATTTAAGACACTGTAAAATCCATGGGTAAGCCAAGGGTTTATTTGTTGTTCAGTATTGTATTTTATTGGCACATAACTCGATAATTTACATGCTTGATGAACTGGTGTCTTGTGATCTAGCCTGCCTCTCATTCACTCATTTCACTCAGTCACGTTACTGTATGTCATATCTTATTCATGCATACCAATGTCCATTTTAATTTGTCATTCTGGGTCAGCATTGACCTCCTCCTGCTCCAAGCAGTGGTGTGGCAGATGTGTGACTGAAATAATTTTGCTGTTATTTGAGCGAAAGTAGGCCATTACAGCCTTGGTGATGAGACAACAGCCCCTCTGTGATGATAATATACATATAGAAAACAGAAACAACAGTTTTAGGGATGTAACAGGATAAATCACTTAAACTGCAATGCGTTTGCAAAAAATAAATAGATGTGCCTCAAAAGTTTAATCATGAATTAAATTCAATCATATTACACCAAAGAAAAAAAAAATCAAACAGAGCTTTTTGGTGTGCTAGTGTTACAATTAATTGTTATAATTATCATAATTGCCAGTGCAGTAAAGCAAATGTAGGAAAAACCCCTTCTTGTGTGAAAATACGCATTTTCTGTTATAACTGGTGTGATACAGGGCCTAAAGACTTGTCTGCAGCATTACAACAAATTACAGATCTGTGTAGGTTCAGCAGACCTTATACAGACTGATAATCAGACCCCTTCATTATTCATTCTTTCATTTCTCTTATTTGAATCACCGAAAAACATCCAAAATTGGTTCAGCAACTCAGAGGTCTGGAACCCAGCTAGACCGTGTACAATGTTGTGTGAAGACAGGAACATTTGCAATCACACGCCAAGCTTTCCAAATACATCATTTTAACAACATTAAGCTATTGTACCTCTACTCAGTTGCATATTCATGAGAGTGAATCACCCTGATCTTGGAAAAACAGGTAAACTTGAGTTTGAAAAGGAAATGTCTGCTAAAATCTAATCAAGTAAGCCAAATCTGGAGGCCTAATCTGTATTTTTTGACAGTGAAAATTAAAAGTTGTCACTTTTACTCCAGTGTTTAAATTGCTCATATACAGCAAACAAATGTGTAACAGAAACAAAACATTTATCCAAACATTCCCATTTTGTTGTCCAGGGACTCATCTGGTATCACATGCTGATTATTAGTTAATACAGTGAGACTATTATACATCATTTTCCTAATTTCTTATTATATTCCATGTTTTTGAACCTCATTAATCTGAAGAAAGAATTACTTCTCTTCAGTGTCAGAGAGTAACAGGCTTGACATAATGTGATTCAGTGTCCCACCTGGTGGCCAAATCTAGAAATTATCTGGAATGTTGGGAGGTGTAAAAGGTTACTGTATTAAGGTACCACATCAGTAAGAGCTGGTCCACAAACACCTTTGATGGATCATTTCTAGGTGTTAAAACCATCTAGAGAAAGAACTCAATAAAAAGAGGGTGATTATGCCTCTTTTTCTCCAACAAATTTAAACGTGTTGGATGATAGACTTCTTGGAAGTCTAAAATTAGATATGCATGAATAAGAAGGGGAAAAAAAGAGAAGATTAGATTTGCTGCTGACTTCTCTCAGTTCTGTTTCATCTTGGACCATGCTGAGATGTCAACAGAGCCACTGGACATTTGGAGGGAGTGACACTTTGCAGATGACAGTGATTTAGATATCCTTTCAGAACTAATTAGGCTCTATCCCCAGTTTTGGTGTCCTAATTCATCTTTTTCTCCTCAATTATGCATTGACATATATATTTAGCAGGAATGTTCTATATAGATCACACAGAACGGAGCGTAGTCGAGCCGTTTTTCTCAACTTGCAGATTTTTCACACTGCTGGACAACCCAAGGCTAGGAGGCGACATATTACTACTACTAGAAATACATCCAGTTACCGCTTAACAGAACTGTCTGACTCAATTCAATAAAACCAAAAACAAGCCATTCCTAAAGTCAAACATAGTTTATTGTGAACAACATGGGCTCAGATTCTGCCAAATGAATGCCAGATTATGTCAAATTAATCAGATATTGCACAAAAGCATTTATGCTGTTGAAAAAATATAACAGTATAAAGAGTGGTCATTCAGCAATATACATATCACATAGCCAAATCTTGATTGTCTTTAATGTGGATGATTTATCATCTCCAACACCAAAATCGTGTCAACTCCCTTAAAGTAAAACAATCACAATCCCAAGATTAGATTTCACCGGGCACAAAACATACTGTATATTTTCACAATGTAAACAATACTAAAACAACATATGAACAGGGGATATAGATTATCATTATGATGGCCATTGCTAGTCTTACATCTTGTCACAGGGGGCTTTTTAATGACAACAAAGAAAAAAAGTTAGTAAAAAGCATTCAACCAACACTTGACAAAATGCAGGGAAACTGGTCAGGATGTCTCTGTAGCAATATTAATTTAGGATGGTTACCTGGAAAAAAAATCTGCTTTATGGACTGTGGAACTGAGCCTCACTGGCTACACTTACATACGTGCAGCAACCAGACACTTGCTCATGCTCTCGCTGGGCTCTCGTTCAGATCAAGCTATTTACATGTGCCCTTGATAGATTGTGACTGAGAATTCCTGTTTCTATGAATACTACAGGAAGGGGACGCTGAAGCCATTTTTCAGTAGACTCATCACGGGGAGGCCAGCTCAGCCTTTAAAAATGGTTGCAGCATGCCTTCTGTTGCTCTGGAGGAAGCTGCATTTTGTCTGATGATGTCGTCAGGGTTATCTCGGCTCGGGCTGGAAGACGACAAATTTCTAACAGAGAGTGCAAGTCAAAAACCCCAGGCATCGAAAATGTGCACTTAGTCGCATTAAAGGAAATGTAGGGTAGAATCCGGCATCTTTGAGGCTTGATCCATACTGAGGAAAATGAGTCAAGATATTTCTGCCTCTGCTGCACTGATTTTTACCGTTAAAAAAAAAAATCTGCCTCTTGTATATCTCCCACCTTTGCAACACTATATAGGCGGAGTACCCCATAACAGAAAATTTCTGTCAGCTACCAAAAGGTATGAACACTTTGCTCTCACTTTAATCTTTCCCTCTTTTAATAAGCAATAGTAAGTTCATTTCTATATAAGAGGAAAAAAAACATAATGATTCCAAAAGTTATGGAAGCAATAGGTAGTGCCTAAAAATAACCTGATGTTACACCAAGCTGCAGTTGTTGATGAAAATGCACCAATCTGAGAAATGTACACATGATTCTTGAGATGAGTTTTTGTTAGTAAGAATGACAAAAAAACAAACAGAAGTAGTGAGATATGTGCCGCAGTGCAGAGGTTAGTATCAGAGAATAAGCACACGATTTCTCACAATCACACTACATTGTTCTGAATCATGACATAAACACGTGTTAACCCGAAAACTGCTTCATTAACTGTTTTAAGAGTGGACTTCTCTTTGCATGAACACCCACCCAGTGAGAAGGGCCTGGTGCTTCCTATTGTGAGAAAGAGAGTAAGTTCTCCTATGGCACGCTGTCAGTCTCCTCAGCCTCCACCAGTCCTGCCTGGTCTGTGTCCAGGACTCGGAACGGAGGGTGGTACTCAAACGCCGTGAGGATAGTGGAGCCAAGATTATGCTTCTGGTGCAGGAACCAAATAACTGCTGAGACTCCCATGATGGCCACCACGCTGAGAATGACCAGGGCGGACAGCAGCGCACTGGGTTCTGAGGAGGACAAGTTACAATGCAAGGAAAGTGACTACTACAAACACAAAAGAACAGAGGAATACGTAAAGAAACAGCAAGGAAAAAAGTGCAAAGGTCGACTTACTGTGCTTGGCTTCCTCTGCTATAGAGTAAAAAAAAAAAAAACACATTGTGAGACAAGAGGAAAAACAACTCCCAACCATGTTTACATAAATCGCACTGACTCAAATTCTTGCTACATACTCATAAATCAATCACTTGAATAAAATCTAGAGGTAAACAGATTAATGTGTTGCATAAAAACAGACTTGTGTCTTACTCTGATCTGTCTCACAGACCACTCCATTCTCTACTTCATCCAGGCAGCTGACATTTTCCCACTTTCCCGAGTTGCTGTGCAAAGCCACACACGTGTCTATGGGCACGAGATCTGACGGCGATGAGCTGTCCTCCCAGTTAGTGAACCTCACAGGTTCCTCGCCAAACCACATCATGTCTTCACCTGACAAGATACCACCAATCACTACTCCAGCCTAATGGCTAGGCAAAAATACCAGCCACCATCACAGGTAATGTCAGCCATGTAACGGTGAAATTCTCAGTGTACCCCTTTAGCTTTGCCATTGGATCTTCTTCCAGCATTCACACACACCGCAATGAACTGTGTCACAGCACAAATCATGTTGGAAGAAGTCAGGACTCAGGACTTACACAAATGGAAATGTGCTTCCAAAAAAAAAACCAAGCACAAAATAGGGGACAAGCTAACAGACAGTGCCCCTCATAGGAAAATAGAGAAATAACCAAAACAGAAAGATAAAAATAAATAAATAAATCCTAGCTATTCAGACTACTGTTTCCAAGGTCAATAACTAACTTTCAGGCTTAACTTTTTAGCTGACATAGATGATTAGTCCTAAAACTGTGCAGAAATATGCAGATTAGTTAACCTTGAGTCAAGAATACATCTATAACAAAACCATGTAAGATTTACTGTCTGTTTTCCACCTAGTTACCTCCAAACCATTGTAATTAAGTTGGTAAGTAATGTTTTAAGTTTCTGATTGTTATGGAGAATCAGATTTGATCTTATATGGAAGTTACCCAGCATGTTTTCACAGTCCACTGGTCACATGGTACTTACTGTTTGTGTCATAATACATTCCCAGCCAAACGTTGACATTGCCTTTCCACACCTTTGGACTATAATTAATGACAAAGTCATTCTCCTCAGCACTCTGTATGGTCAAAAGCTCTGGAAAAATCACAACAATGCACAGGACAACACAGTCACACACACATTGAGATTTGTCATTTGTCATTTTGTCTTTGATGCAAAAACTGAACATAATTGAAAATAAAATGTCTCATGTACCAAAGCCTAGACAGAGGGTTTTTGCTCTATCAAAAGTATAGCTTTTGATTCTGTCTTCGTCTCCGTGGACAAAGTGGTAACATCTGTTTTGAAAAGGCACCCAGGTGCGTCCATCCGCCGGGCAATCTGAGGAAAAGTCATAGGACAAAACAGGGTCATGGAAAGATTTGGCATCTGACCTATTTACCAGCTTTGCATCATATCTGACTGTAGGCCACTCAACACCACTGTACAACACCCATACTGTCTGTACTACCCTGTTGGTTAGTTTCAACTTGTGACAGTTGTTCCTCTTTACTGGTACACTTTGTCTGTGCTTGGCAAAGCTCTTATGATTTTCTCGACCATTCCCCTGTTTAGTTTTCCAACTTCTGCACCTGTTATCTGGGATCAGACCCTCCCCTCTTTGGAGCTCTGTTGTCTCTGTCAGGTTGCTTTAAAAACATATCTGTCAGACTTATCTTACAGCTGATCCTGCCTGACATGTCTCACCTTCACAGCATCGTTATAGGAGGTTATAAATTTAATTTAAAGTTCATACCTTTTCAGTGAGTGTACCCATTTATTACCAGTCATTTATGGTCGAAAAAATCGGATGTATATTAATGAGATTTTGTAGGTTTTCGTTGCAAATTAGCGACTATTAGCCGCACTAAGGCAAAAGGGAAAACATATACATACATACTTAATACAAGTTTCGCAACATTGGCAAACACACAACTTTGAACTTAGTTACGTGAACAAACTTTGTGTGCCGTGTGTGTTCAAAAGTCATGTTTCCGTATGTAAAACAAGTGTCGACATTCAGGAACGCTGGTTTGCTTACAATCACTACTCTACAGCCATGTCTTATCACTTGAAACCTTGAGCTAAACAAATACAAGAACAAAGAGCGCAGAGTTTCGGGGCACTTACTTTAACACAGGCCTACACAAAGCTATATTCAAAGGCCGTGTACAACCATGGCTAAACCCAGCAGCACCACAACACGCTTGTTTGGTTTAAAGTGAAAACTCGGTCTCAAAGTCCTACCTCCAGCCAAAGCTAACTTCAGGTGCGAACACAGCACGAAGACACAGCATAGCAATGATCCCAAATGGTGACTTTTCTTCAGCGACTCCATGACAGCGAAGACCAAGTAAGAAAGAAAGAAATATATATGTATATATATCGCAGACTCGAAGTTTTCTGACTGTTGCTCGACTCAAACGCCAGGCCAGCAGCAGTGTGAACGAGATCCCACCCACACACAGCACAGCGGCCTGCACACTCCGCGCAGCGTAAAACCTACCAACCTCCTGATTTCACTGATTTCACATACGCTGCTTTACAGCAATTTAATAATGTTGTAGTTATACGGTCTGGACAGAAGTGCCAAAAAGAAACAAAAACAAAAAAACAAAAACAAACAAAACAACAACAACAACAACAAAAAAAAAAACGATTTCAACAATTTTATTATCAGTGTTTTTATTACAAAAATCCAGCACGGAGACAGTTAATCTGCGTTTATGCAACAGTACGAAACAGCTTCCTTGGAAATTCTTCGGTTGTGTTGTCGTATGGAAACAGAAAGTACACTCCTGTGGGATCAGATTTTGCAGTAATCTGCGCACAGGGACCTCTAGGTGGTGCTGTACCCACAGTTTTCGTAAGACTGAATGAAGTTTGTGGATTTACATTGTTTTTTTATGAAGAGAAAGCTGTTCAGCTCAAAATGGACACTAACACACATGATCTCTGCCGGTACGCAGACATAGTTGTCAATATAGACTTATTTCTTCTGATTCTGGGGTTAAATATTTTGGATTAAGCCAGTATTGTACGCTAGGTTCCATCTTCTGCCTTTATTTTGAAATGTATGTATCATAACCATTATTGTGATATGTATAAGGCTCTTAATGTGCAGTATTTTAATGGAAGAAGACTTTTTAATTAGTTTATGTTCATTTTAAATGCATTCAGCTTAATTACCCACCATACTTAAAAACTTTCTCATGAGAAATGTTATTATCATAGTTTACAGTCATATTAAAGCCATAACATCTTTTGGTTTATTGAGAACAAACTTTTTTTTCCTTATTTCTTAATATGTTTTGAAGTTACATTTCTAAGTATGCACAACACTGCATGAAGTTGCAGTGTTGTTCATGGGATGCAATTCAGTTCAATGTCAGTACACATTATGGTATTAAAGTTACCGCAGCTGCATCAACAGCTCTCTAACATAGTAAGATTTGCAAATGTATTTGTTGTAGGGGTAGTGCAGTCGATTGCATTGTGTTGTGTTGCTGCATACTCTGTAATTTTGACGATATCAAATCAACTGTCAATCTGGTTCAGTAAATAATGCTGTAGCTGATTCTGATTCTATAATAAGATCTGAATAATCACAATCAGTATGTTTTATAATTAATTTTTAGTTGTGTATAGGATGAAGCATTTCCTTCTTAAACTGTAGATTTAGTAAAAATAGTATGATGGAAGTATTCTTTCTACCTGAGCAGGTGAGACAGCAGGGAAGCAGCGAGCCTCAGGGGCAGAATGGTTGGACAGGGGGAAGAGAGGGTTTCAACTCCATTGCTTGTAGGCGCAGGTGGCACAGACACAGACAGCTGGAGTGTGAGTTTTGCTCCTCGTCTGGAACTGGTGGCTTCCCGTAGGGTGGCACAACACCCCGCAGGATACCGTGGGGACCCATCTGCCATGGCAAGGCCTGCTCACAGATGCCCCCATCCACCCACCCTATGCCATACCTCCTGATGCCCATAACTCACCCTGTCCAGGCCATGCGTGTTGTCAACAATACCATGTGACAGTGTTGATATAGTCCTTATCAGGTCCTCACCCTCTGAGCTGAAAGCACAGCAATGTATAAATACTGGTTGTCCATCTCAACAGAGCTACAATACACTGAAAGAAGTGCAGTTATTAAAAGTGATGACATTACTATTTATTTTTTAATTGTAAAGGACTGAAACTGTTTGATAGTAATTAAATATGGAGTAGGTTTGGTTTGAGCAGAATATCTTGTCATAGCTTTGATTTTTTTTTTGTGATGTACAATAATGCGACACCACACATTAGAGGAAAGCATCATCTGTTAGACAGTATACATTCACTCCACGGTTAAATGTTTCCAGGCAGCTGCAAGAGATAATAACGTCTCATTAATTCAATGAGTGGGCCTCTGAAGGACTGACTGATGTATGTGCAGTATGTATGTGTAGGGGATGGTCACTGTCACGTTAATGGAGCCTGGTATCTAGGAGAAAACTGACAGCAAAGAGACCTTTGTCAGCTGCTGCTTTCATTAGGGTGCTCAAACAGATGTTGTTCTTTTTCTTCTTACATTTTTGCATTTCTGAACTGCAGTCCATAGTGAACTGTTCCAAGTATATTTATTCCAGCTTATGTTTCAATATAACTATAAAAATAACACTTTAAACATTGTTAAAAGTGCACATCACTATAAACCACTTATTTTTGTTATGGAACATATTTCTGTGTTTGGCAATATTTTTTATAAATTGACGACATTATTTTCAAGCTGTTGCAAGAAAGGTAATTCATTAACACATACATATTTTCCAAATTCTGAAAAAGCCAGATTCTTTATTAAACATAAATTGAAAGCGAGAGACAAAGTGAGAGACAGTGCTTGGATTTCAGCCCTCTGAAGCTTCTGCCAAGCTCCCGTAACAATGACGTATTAAAATTTCCTGTTCAGCTACTTAAAAAAACATTTTACTGGCAAGCTGGCTAATCTAAAGATGTATTTCACATAATTTCATCATTGAACAATGCAAGGTTTCCAAATGGCTGTACTCACTTAAAAGGGAGAACAGGTTTACTCAGGGTTCGTGACAAAGAACAAAAGATCTTCTTGCAAATAAACACTAGACATGCAACGAATTAAAAGGTGAAAATTTTTTAAATTTTTATTCAAAAAATGTCAAAGAAATGAACAGAACAAACCTTAGGAAACAAGCTACTTAAAAAAAAGAAAAACAGAAGTCTTTGGCTTTAACAAACACTATAAAACAAAAATACAGATGAAAGTTTCCTTAACTGTACAAGTTGCCACTGGCAATTGTGTGGCACAAGTTAAAAAAAAAACAATAAACTTTCATCTAGCACTATGAAAATCTTTCTTTTCTCAAGCTGTCTGTACAAAAATTTTCATAAATTAGAACTTTTTTCATATAACTTAATGACTGTTCAACATGATGGTTACCTATATGAGCAGTTTTCTTTGATGCACCTCTGCAACTCTTGATCCAGATACTATGGCACTTGGTTCAGACACCATTAGCAGCATAAACCTCACAGGACAGTATTACTTCTCAGTCTCAGGCATTACACAGAAATCTCAAGTATAGCGGCCCTACATTTGTTGCACACCTAAGTTAACTACAGAGGAAATGCTGCTGCGAGTTTGTCAAGACCCAAGACAAAGCAAAAAAACAAAAAATGTTTGTTTAAAGGAGCGCAGATCCAGTGAACACCACAAAGCTTTGTTGTTATTGTTGGTCGTAAAGATCTTACATCAGCCTCTGGAATCTATTGTCATAAAAGCAGCAGCTCTTTTTGAAACTACAAAACTGAACATGAGTAGAAATGTGTTGTCGCCCCCCCACCCTCCTTCCCATGATTACAATAATACATCATAAAAAAATAGGTCTGATGAAAATCAAAAAGTGTTCAAAACAACCTGAAAGGGAACAGCTGTATGTGGCCAGCTCCTGAGCGTGGCATTTGGTCTGGAAGGGCGGGCTGGACCTGCTAACCCGACCTAAATACAGAGGAGAAAGAAAACTCTGAGGTAGATAATTGGTCAGACTGACCATCAGGTCGGATCACAGGCTTATTGGAGGACACCTTAATCAAAAACCCTGCTTTAATCTATTATGATCAAATTTAGTGCTATGTCCTATCAGATTGCAATCATAGCACCATCTGTTCATTGTTTCAATTGTTTTCTTTTAAACTTAATATTTACTATAATGGTGCATGTAAGTATGAATTCATCTGTGGCACTTGTTGGATCCAGGCCTTCCTTCATGCTTGTGTGTGTTTGTACTGTACTAACACCTATGAAAACTGAATGCAAATGTACAAAAAAGGCACACTGTCCAAACTGCAATTTAGTTTGCAGAGTCACTTATGTCTTGGTTAAAGAGACAAATGATGCTATTCCCTCACTGTACTAGCACACAATCTTTGGTGAAATAAACTACAATTGAAAGTGCCAAGTTTGTTTGTTTCTTATCAAAGAGTGAGGTGCAATTAAATACACATATTCATCTCATCTCATTTTACCCCCCAACTCAGTTCTATTACAAGGCTGTGATGAGTTGTTTTTTTTTTCACAATCATGAGTTCATGTTTTCCTCTTAGTTTTTCAAATAAAAGTGAAAAAGACACACCCCCATCAAAATAACAATTTACATCATCCAAAAAGACAAAAGCATGACAAACAAATAAAATACATTAGTCCCCTCCCTTTCCCCTAACCCACCAAGATCAATTTCAGCTACTCTACAATACCAAGTATTCAAAAAGGCAAGATTCAAAAGGTTATCTTTCAACAGAATTTCACCATTTCAACATCCAGAAACATGTAGGGCCTTCTTACTAAATAAATATTACATCCAATAAAATCATCAGATGTTGAGTCATTTCATTCAAAACATTGTTCTCTAAAATTACCTCTACTTTTCTAGCAGTCCTGGGAGGGAAAAAGCAAAAACACAGGTTTTATTTTATTTCTTTTTTTTTTCGTCCTATGTGGCTGATTTCAAAGGTGACAGCTTTTGCTTATTACCACTGTCTGTGGTGGTCTGTACAACTACTGTATCAAAACTATTAAGGCAAATTTTAATTAGACAGCAAGATCAATCTAAAGTACTAGGAGAAATCACTTTACAAGAAAACGACAGTTAATACTTCACCATAGCAACACTCACACAGCAAGCACAAAAACGGCATTTTCAAAATGTCTGGCTGAAAAAAAAATCGTCAGGAAAAAAAAAGTATTTGGAAATATTAACAAAAGACATATCAAGACTATCATGCACTTGGAACAACTAGTCACATGATTCTTCCTTGTATCCTGCAGCAATCCTTGGTAAAAAATAAACGTTCTAGTATGAAAATAAAACTTTGTCAAAACTTTTTTTTTTATATAGTTTGAAGCATTGGATGAACTCAGATATTCTCTCTGAAAATTATACCAAAAATAGTCTCACTTAAACATTTGCAGAACCTGTGCAAAAACAGTGAAAAGATCCTTAGCGTCCATTGCATTTGTAGACATGATTGTTTTAGCTGTTGTCCAAATGTTACCTCAGCACTACTTGGTTGGTTGGTATGAATATGGGGAATGATTTCTGGATGAGTCCACTTGTGACTGTGCACCATTTTCCTGGAAGAGAGAATGAGATAACCCAAATTCTTTCCCACTGCCATTTTGCTAACAATGAGCTGCTGTTTTAAATGAATGAATAAGGTTTTATACAAGTAAGATAGCACTGATATTAAAACATACCTCCACAGGAACAGGAGCGGTCTGCATGTGTGCATACTGTGGGATATATGCTCCTTGCATAGCTGTGTTGGCGGCCATAAACTGCACAATGAAGAAGAGAGACATTATCATATAGGGATTGTATTCTTTATCTATATGTTTTACAGTTTAATGAAGCACATTAAGCTTATTCTCAAATAAGTATAATGTGTGAAGTCATTTCTGATTCC
The DNA here is from genome assembly GCF_017976425.1 of Toxotes jaculatrix. NCBI lineage: Eukaryota > Metazoa > Chordata > Actinopteri > Toxotidae > Toxotes > Toxotes jaculatrix. Next base: position 13,161,014 of record NC_054408.1, on the reverse strand, counting down.
ATGCAGCACTGTCTCACCGTTCCTGCACTACCCAGAGAGAGGTGACTCATCTGCTGTGTGAGGGGGGCCATCATTGAAGCAGGCTGCAGTGACATAGATGGGTCCATAGAGGGCGATATCACGGTACCCTGGAGGAAAAGTGTACACAGGTGAGAGAGGAATGCGTGCAGCTGGTGGAGTAATCTCTCTGTAAAACTCAAATACTTTCCAAAAATCTGAGTGAGTAAAGATTATTCAATACCACAGCAGTTACGCCTGAATTTCAGGCAAAGAGAAACTGTATAATCTCAGACTTTTCATCTCATGCAAACAGCAGAAGGTGAGTAGTCACAAGTTGAACAAGTTGTCTATAAGCACCTTGGCTGGCCTGATGCATCTAGCAGTGTTTTCTCGTCTACGTTGGCTTGTTTTCAAAGCAAGAAAGGACTCCTCTATCTCAATACAAATCCATCTGCTATAAAATATTCGGCATCTGTCATCAAATGCGCATCTTTATATAGCCTCCCTAAAGCAGTCGTTTTTACATTCCTATACAAACACTTTAGCACAGTAAATCCTCAAGGATCACTGTCACCTTATGTGTAACTACAACTCTTCCATATTGTGTCTGTTTGTTTACAGAAAAATGTTTTTATTCTGTAACAACCACAGAGACAAATGTTTTTATGAAATTTAAAAAAAAAAAGAAAAGAGGGAATGTGATGAATACAGTGATGATGAGAGGATGAAGAGATTTTGCTCTTACGGGGTGCTGCATGATGTACTGTTGATGAGGCACCCAGGATGGATTCTGCACCTGGAACATCACACAAACACACTCTGTAAACACATTGGTACTAAGCAGCTGCTATTTCCAGAGATCACATGCTACTGTGATTGGCACAGAATCAAGCATGAAAGGCCACAGCGCCCTTTGTCACATTTAACCTACACTTCCAAAATCCCAGGGGGACATGTTTCTGGATCCCGATGACACATGGTTTATAAGCATAAATGCTGAAATGCTTTTTTTTTAAGTATTACAAGTACTGTTTTTTTTTATCTTTTTTATCAGAGCTACATCTACATAATTGAAGAGAGGCATTCAAACCTGGTATGTTGAAACCGGAGACATGTAAGGAGATATGGACGTTTGAGCAATCATCCTGTTTGAAATGCTGTATGCTGGTGGGAAAAATCTGTGGACACAGGATAAAGTGTATTTCAATAAAATAACTAAGTAAATTAGGTACACTGAAAAACACTGGACACAACAGTGCAATCTCATCTGTTGTTGTAGCTCACCCATTTTGCATTGCAGCCGCACTGGGGTCATACGTGAGTGTCATTCCAGCCTAGAGGAAAAGGACAGCACAGGTTTGACAGCTAAAATGAGGCATTCAACTCAAACACTTAACCAGCTCAACAACGTTGTACTAGAGTCTGTTCTAACATCTATTATGCTTGAACCTGAATGAGTGCGCCCTTGACTACACTGGACTTTACAATGAACAGCAGAGAGTATAACCAGGCCTACAATAAAAATCAAAAGCACTTCAGAGTGACAGATATGATACTATACATGTCATGTATTCCTTTAGATGACTCAACAACATTATACAATAATAAAGTGTTTTTCTGTCAGGTTGTAATCTTTGTCACATCCTCTGTTGTTTATTATATAACACCTTAGGTTTATCCTTTTTTATTCCTATCTGGTCATGGATTCACTCAGACTTCTCACTGCATCCTGGCCACCACTTACCAGTCTCGAGTCACCGTCCCTTGCCCAACCCCGACCATTCTGGGCGAATTTATTCTGACTTTGTCTCTTTTTCTGCCCTCCATCAGCAAACTTGCACAGCAAGGGTTCAGAGGGTGCTAAAGACAGAGAAATGGTGAAAGAATAAAATAAAAGGTTTGTCTTAACCAAAGACTATCCCATAGCTAATGCTGTCTGTCACTGCTCGCTATACAGTCATTCACTCCCTGAAGCCTGGGAGAGCACATTTACTAGCCAGCCTTGGAACACAGACATCTAATTTGGCAGCTGTGGAGCTGTAATCCCCTCCCCTTCCTAAAGGAGGAAAGGCCAGCAGAGACTATTTCAATCTAATAATCCAATTAAAAAGCTTAGAGAGGGAGTGGCGGCCACACAGAGCAGCTCTCTCTCTCTCTCTCATTTTCTTTGTCTGTTTTATGCCACTTAGGGCTGAGTGTATGTGAGCTCTTTACCAGCAGACACACTGACTCCTGTTAGAAGCATGAATCAGCTGGCCAACCACTTCATCCTGTCTATACAACTCCGCCTATTAAGACTGTGCACATTATAGTCATCATAGGACAAATCCTGTTGTTTTCTTTCACATGTTCTTTTCATGGCATGGCAGTTAAACTACATCATTTTACATTGCATGTCTGCAGCGTGTGTCCACAAAAAAGATAATTATATAGTATGTCTTACCTGGAACACCTGCAGGTGTCTTAATATACTTTCCATTGAAGTGAGAAATGACTGCATCACATTTTTCAGTTGACTCCATCCTAAAGTTATAAAAGACAAACAGAGCACAACTACATCAGCAATAGCTGCAGTAATGAGGGTGAGCGGGTGCTTTCCAAGACCTGCTTCCTTTCTGGGTGGGTGGAAAAGGTGGTTCAAAATAACAGAACTTTATCCGTGTTTATCAAATGTACATATGTTATGGACTTGCGCAGTCTTTGCCATTTTTACCACCCAGACCCATTAGTGCACACCCACACACACAAACATCCCTATGATACATTATGATATTTTTGTTTTGTCAGTCATGACCCTGGCCTTGTCTATCAGGTATTTCTGTCAAACGTCAGGTTATGCAAGTACGACTGGAGGAAGCCAGCATTGCCACTATAATTAAACCATCCAGTCATTGTGAAACAATTTTTTAAAGGAGTTTCTATTTGTCCATACAGGAACTGTTCTTTCTGCCTTGTTATCAACAACATAGCTGTTTTTTTCTAGTTATTCATTTTAGACTTGAAACACATTCTATATTATTGATCTGAGAGATGAGAAATCACCAAAACCTTTATAACAATTTGAAAGGTGTACTCAGTGTGATATTTTTAAATGTTGCTTTATTATTGGTAATTGGTAAAGAATAGTAGCCTTGATTTCAATCCTGTGGTCTCTTCCAGTTTATGGTTGTAAAGGGGCCTAATTTGGCCACAAAGTCATCCAACAAAGTTCCTGATCTGATCTAGTGGTAAACTATGTAAAATCCTAATTAGAGCCCTAAATAGAGGCTTGTCAGTTATCTCAGTTACTTTGATACTTTGTGCTTGGTCTGGTCATAACACTGTTATATTTGGCGTAGTTTAGACATATTGATGTTAAAATGCTACAGCATATATAGCACCAAGAAAACAACCTCTTAATATTGTTTCAGTTGCATGAGTCATTGACGGTAAATTGCACAAGTAGCTGACCTGGCAAAGCCCACACCTCTGCTGGCTCCACTGGAGTCTCTCAGGATGCGTGTGGATATGACCTGGCCAAAGTGCTTTAACATATTCTCTAGCTCCTGCTCATCCACAGACAAAGGCAAGTTGGAGATATACAAGTTTGTGGGGTCTTGTTCTTGTTGCTGTGTGGTCAAAAAAAGAGAGAGAGAGAGAAGCCAGAGGTAATGTAATTACACTATTGGAAATTTCTTTGAGCATCACATTCAAATTGGCTTCAGTAATGTAGTAATGTAAAGAAGAAGGAGGAATAGAGGGTGGAAGGAGAAGTTTCCTTACAGTTCCATTTAATTTATCCCTAGAAATAGTTAAACATCCAATACACTTTTAATACAGACATTAGCAATAAGGTTATCATGTCTCTGCTTCTTCCTAACTGTCTCTGTTGGAGGTTTCAGGTAATCAAGGGACACTTTGTCCAGAGATAATTAGGGATTTTTATGCAGCCCGCGGTGGCTTAATTCTCACATCAGCTTTTTTCTTGCTGTATTTTAATAGTATCAGCAGAAACAAAAGGCACGGCTACGAGTCACTGGGGAGCAGCCTCTCACCATTACTATTCATCAGCTTTGTGTTGCATTCAGAGTCAGCTATAGGGCAATACTGCTTTACTAAAAGTAATGCACTGACAGGAAAAAAAATATCATCAGAGGACAATGAATGGGCCATAGTCTGTACTGTAACTAAACCCAAGTAAAGTTTTTCAGGTTTTTCAGTCAGAGGAAGTGGCCCTGAAAAGAGATGGAAGGACAGATGAGAGGATGGATTGAGGGGTGCAGGGATGTGTTTCAGCACTCCAGCTCTCAGCTCTAATAACTCAAAAGGGAGCAGGAGACCTTTAGTAATACTCCTACCTGCTTTTCACATATGGGAGTACACACACACATGCGTATGCTTGTACACATGCACAAACTGGGTCCAAAAAGAAAAAGAAAAAAACAAAAAATGCTGTTTTTTGTTTTCTCTCTTACTTCACTGTCACTGACTTAGATTTCTAGAAGGAATCTTACTTGTTGACTAACTGAAAGAGGGTCTGAAGATAAGAATGACACATTTTTTTATTGATGCAGTAAATTTAACCATAACGGCTCCAGGGATCCATAGGCACTTGCTGTAAGACTAACTGTTCCATCATTTCACAGAATTTTGAAAGAAGTACGATAAAGACATGTTTGTGCATCAAATGTGTCGCCATGCATCAGTCATTAACTGTGACTGACACATGCTTGTGGATGAAGAGCTGTTGAAAAGAGGTATGGCTGGGGAAGGGGTGTTACTCTTTGTCCTGCTACAGAGAATATAAAAGAATATAAATACTGTTTACTGAGAAACACTCTGCTCCCACTTTCAGGAGTGGTAGATGCCCAGTACAGCCTCAGTCTTATCTGTTGACCACTGAGCAGGTCCACCGGAGAACTTGGGACATTACCGGTGTCTTCCTCGAGGGCACTACAACAGTGGGAATGAAGAATGGGCATGTGCTGCTCTTTCACTTACCCCCACCCACATTTATCTTGCTGATGTAGGCATGAGACTGTGACTTTCCGGTCACAAGAAACAATACAAAACAATGCTCTTCCTGTATAAATTTCATCCACACAACTTGATAAAGCCATCTTAAAGAATTCCATGAATTCAGTTTTACCTGTAGTAATACATAATAATAATGTATACTGAGAAAGGGACGCATAAATGGTAATCAAGTATCACAAAACATTCGCTGAAATAATATGGGGTAAAAAAGAAGGGAAACTCTTATCTGGCCACTTCCCACCACCTGCCTTTTAAATAATAAAGAGAGAAAGTCCACTGAAGGATGCCTGGGCAGATAAAAAACAGGAAAAGGGACCTTTGTTGGAGAGTCCATTAAGCCCAAACAAGCTTCTCCAATGGTGAGAATAAAGCTGGAGTGAAAGGCTCACACTTTATAATGGCATTTACCTTCCACAATACAAAGATTAAACTTAGGCATGCCCCTCAAAGCTGCTCTCTTTTAATTAAAAAAAGTAAAATGGGTGCACAGAGGCATGTCAAGAAGCTCTACAGATCCCCAGACAGGGAAATGAGGGGAAGGGTTCTTCCTAAGTGCTGTATGGGAACAAATTTTCCGGGACTGGTTCCTGTTACCATAACAACACACAATTATTTACTTCCTTTTCTGATTTCAGAGACAAGTGTAATGTCAAAGGCAATATAGCCTTACTTTAAAGCCCCTCATCTGATAATCTCCAATATTATATTGTGAACAATAAAGCCTTGAATGACTGGCTGTCCACACAACACTGGGCACAATCAATCTGGCAATCTACCATGCCTCCAACTTACCCAGTGACAAAAAGAGATGCATCCATGTGTATCTCTTGAAATGTTTTCAAATGTTTTAAACATATTTGCTGCATGAAGCCTCATTAACTGAATATTCATTTTTGAGAGGTTTAAGTAAAAAAACATATATATGTAGTATCTCCCTGAAAGTTTTTTGTTAATGTATAAGAGTGCTGCAACAGTGTCAGACTCCAGCTCCTGGACAGACTTAAAACACATTCATTTGGTGGGTAATTCCTCTGGTACATCATCCTGCTGTCAGCAATATATGCTATAGTCTGACTATTGGCGCCATTCACATCTGAAACCTTTCTGTCAGCCTGAATGAGGGTGGTCGGCTGACAGAAAACCTTTGGTAACCATTAGTGATGTATAAACATGTAATACTTGGAGGGAAACGTATGCTCATCATAACACATCAGCATATTACAAATACATTTTAAAAATAAGAGCCACATTTGGCTCAGCAAGAATGTGCACTGTTTTAATCCTGCATTGACTGCACTATTAATCCAACTTGAGTTAAACTGCCTTCACTGCAAATGAAAAAAATAGAATGAGACAAGAGAGCAAAACAAATAAGGAAGAGACAGAACAGCAAGTATGGCAATGATATAGAAACGCCTCACCAATGCAGAAAGACAGAGGAGAGTTGAGCAACAATCTATGACATCACTGTAAAAATATGAGAAACAGGAAGTGGTTTCCATGTGGTGCTAAAAATCCCCACCATGTGAGTGTAAAGCTACACAGTCCCTTCTTTTTTTTTAGCCAAACAAAACCACTGAATCAAACTTAAAAAAAGGCCACCTCTGGAATCCTCCACACAACTGGTTGACTTTTGGTTGGGTGCAAAGTTCTCCATATTGTAATTGATTTATTTGAATAATTATTTTGTTTCAAATCAACCTACGTGTAGTGCCTGTTGATCCCTGGATGGCGCTCTATTCTGCGGGAGAGACACCCTGTCTACACATACCATGTTAAAAATGACCTACATAGCCTTGAGTGACTGTGTATAGGCCATGATGTACCCTTCAGGCAACCAGGAGGATATTTTAGCCAGGGATTACACTAAATGCTAAACTGGGTGAAAGAGCATGAACTTATGACCTTTCCTTCATTTCAACTCTAATCTCAAATGGTGTTGATATGGTCATGTCTCACCAAAAAACAGAGATAAATGCACACTTTAAATATCTTGTCAAAAAAAAAGTACAGTTGCTAACATGTTGACATTGAGTTTCAAGTCTAATGAACACAAACCACAACAGCCCATCTACTGTTGAGTGTTTGCAGTTACACAATAACCTGATATTGTTTTCATTAACAATTAGTACAAATTTTGTGACTGCAATAAATCCAACTGAACACATACTCAGGCTGCATTAACATATCTCCAACTATGTGTGCAGTCCTTCATTAAATGCATGTGCAAAAAGGACACAGTCTCACCTTGCAGACGCTTGCATTATTCACAACCAAACTGAGACTTGCAAACTGCAACAACCTGATGCACATGTGCCACATTTCTCTGAAATATGTAGCAAAACACCTCAGTAAATCTGGTGATGAAAAGTGCAAATGCCTAAAATCAAATACAGTTCCATACACGAGGATGTACAAATACACATTGTTTTCAGCACTGGTGTTCTTCATGATTAAAGTCGGTGATCTCTGGGTCACTGAGCAAGTGTTGGGGAGCATTCACCTAGCAGTCAAAGATTCCAGTCCTGCTATTTAATACCACAAGGATTAGGTTTAAGCTGCCTGACCATGCAGATGGAGGAGAAACAGTGTTAATGGGTGACTTGTATGGATGTTACATCAGGATTAGACTGTAATGAATCCTCACCTTTGCCATCTGAGCTTGGACACCAGTAGTCTTCAGGGCAGCCACAGCCTTCTGAGCTGAAGCGGGGCTGTCAAAGTCCACAAAGCCATATCCTGAGGAGACGAGCAGCACAGTTAGGACAATATTCTATGGCCAGCACAGACAATGGTGGAGCCACCATGCTGTGTGGGTAAACCTATGCCTCTCGTGGATGGTGATGGTCTGTGTGTTCATTTGTGCATATAATGTGTTCCTATGAGAAAGCTTTACATACACTGTGTTACTGACAAATTGTACGGTAAGTATGTGTGTGTGTGTATGTGTATCTAATTTTATATGCATGTTTGTGTGGAAGTAGCAGTAGAAAAGTGCTGAGGATGCAGATACTAGTGTGACATTCATGGCTCAGGTCAGCTCTTTGTCCTGAGGGGGGTACAAACAGGGTAAAACCATGGTCCCTGGCCTGCACTGCAGCTGCTATATTTAACCTATTCGTACTAAATTATGGTGAATATGACAGGGCTCTTTCGGATGAGAATATGGATCGCATTGGTACTGAAAGTTTAATGTGAATGCTTCTCTTTGTACGAAAGAGTTCTTGATAAAGTGTTAAATTAAAAAAAAAACCATTGTGTGTTTGTGTGTTTTTTAAAACATTTAGTCCAAACATTTTGTGAGACTTGAGGTTACACAAGGTTATTGTTAAAGTCATTTCTGGGTTCTATTTAAAATTCAGTCAGAGCTTTACAAGGTATTTAACGGTGTCCCATTTCCCTGAGAGCCTTCGATTAACTGGTATCTGTATAATCCAGAATAGAGTGACAAAGCATTCTCTTAATCTCATCAGCAATAGAGAGAATCAGTAAGTCTCTCTTTAGCCAGGTGGGCTGTCTACTAGAACTGGAACAAAACCAACACTGTCATTCAGTAGAAAGAGGAGGAGTCGCCCTTCTCTCCAGGAACCACCCACAACAGTGACACCAACAGACAAGGGCTGCGGCTTAAAATAACATGAGCTGGGAGGCAGCTTCAAGCAGCCTGGTTGTCTTGTCTCCCAACGTGCCCAGATCCTCTGAGACAACCCCATAGCTGCTAAATGACCTGAGGTTTAGGCAGAATTCACACACTGAATGTCTACTTATTTTGTGAAGTGTAAAAGTGATATTCTCTCTCACAGCAAAGTGTTGAATATGCAACAGGGCAGTTCTTAAAATGGAAAAAGAGGGTTGGAGAGAAAACAATGTCACACACCTTTACATTTGTTTGTAGTCTTGTCCAGAATAGCCTTCGTTGATACAATTTTGCCATACCTAAGGGAAGAGCAGAAAGGCGAGGCATTGTTCGAAGGATTATATACCAGACAGATCCAGTTATAAAACACACAGAGAGGGAGGGTTGAGCAACAATCTATGACATCACTGTAAAAATATGAGAAACAGGAAGTGGTTTCCATGTGGTGCTGAAAATCCCCACCATGTGAGTGCAAAGCTAAACAGTCCCTTCTTTTTTTTTAAGCCAAATTAAACCACCGTATCAAACTCTATAAAGAGTCAACAAAGTCTCTCTTGGGAGAAGTTGGGTCATTTGGGTACCATCTTGGTAAGGACCCTGGGTATTTGGAATTATTGGTCTCCTACGTTTTTATATGGGGAGTCATGTATATGTAAAGTTCTGATGTATAACTACTGTTTCCATTTCATATTTAGGAGCACAGGTCATCTGCATACACCTTAGGGATTTTCATGGCACACTATTTTCATAGAAGGCAACTTTTTTTTAACGTACTGATACTAAAGGGCTGCCTCACACACACAGATTAGGACATTCAAAAGTCTCTTCAGGTTCATGCCATTGCCATGGTTTCAAACGAGCAGTATGCATGGTATGCATGCAGGCCACAGGAAAGCACTAGTGGTAACACTGGAAAACACTGTGTTACAACAGTGTCTTTTCTTAAAAGAAGCTTTGATGCGGTAACTGTTACCTGAAAGTATCGAGGTGAATGGGTAAAAACCTCAAACACATTCTGTTTCTCTCTTTTTTTTTTTTTTTTACCACAGAAAGAGTCTAAATAGCTGACTTTTAAAATTGCTGTTTTATAAAAATTAGAAATTTTGATATTTGTTGTACAGTCCCGACTGTAAGTATATGGACAGCTAATTTAAGTAATCCATGAAACTAGAGGAGGTCTAGTTAAAATATGCGAGAGCAACAAAACTGGCAAACCGAGACTAAATCCTGTGACAGATGTTTAAATAAAGGCTGCAAAACTGATTGGCTTTCAATTGGGTGCTAAGTTCTTCACAAAGAAATCCATTCATTTACAATATAATTATTTTGTTTCAAACCAACCTATTCTGAAGATTTTTTTTACTCAATAATGCAGAGAGACATTGTGTCCACACAGATCAAGTTAAGAATTACCTATATAATCTACACTGACAGTGATATAGCCCACAATGTACCCTTCAGTCAACCAGGAGGATATTTTAGCCAGGGATTACACTAAATGCTAAACTGGGTGAAAGAGCATGAACCTATGACCTTTCCTTCATCTGAACTCTAATCGCAAATCATGTGTGGCTTCAGCATGCTTGCTCTTAGCACCTTCAAAATGTAGTAAATGTAAATGCACACATAGTTAGTGGAACACTTGGTATTTAGTGTGACTCTGTGACATTTTGAATGCACAAGAAAAAAAGGTCCTGTTTGCCCACATAGCTGCACACAAAGTGGTAAAACAGAACACCCGAAGCTTTATGTTCTAAAGTCAGCATTAAATTGTGTAGATAGGGCCTCAGAAAATAACATCAATGAAAAGTCCAAGGCACCAGGGTGGTCTCTCTGCTTGGCAATTATAAAGCATTCATTGCACAAAGAGAGCTGTGGTCAAGCCTACTGCTGACAATATCTCCCCTTCATCCACACACATGATATATGAAATCTCTGCTGCTGTGCCCCACATGCTGTCAAATAGCTCATCATCTACACTCTGTCCTTGTGTGGTCTTTAAGATCTTCTTTTTTTCATATTCAAATGAAGCCTGCAATACTTTTGCATTTGTTATAATCTCAAATAGAAACTACTCAATTTGTTTTACAAAGCGTAAATAATTAAATCTTAAACCCTTTCTTGGACTATTTTACAGACCAATAGGGCCCAACTTATCATTCAAAGTCTTATTATTAAAAAGGAAGAAAATTTCCAATAACAATAAATTGTTACAATAAACACTATATAAATATTCTCATCTTTCAATAAAATAAGCATCCAACTGAGCTAGTAAGATGGCATATTAACATCTTAGCTTTTATTTTTTCACACCTTATTTGTATTTTACCCAATGTAAATCAATAAGTGACTGCCCCACCAAATTAAAACTCAACTCTAAACCTAAGTAGGCCAAGAAATCAATGGCTGATCAATACTAGATAATGATGAGAGGAAGTGTGGTACTCACGGCTGACAGAGCTTGACCAGGTCATGGTCTGTGGTTGAAGGGGACAGGCCTCGGATGTAGAGGTTTGTTTTGCTCAGCTGGTCCCAGCCTGCAGTGCTACTGCTACTGCTGTTGTTAGTGCTGCTGTTGGTGCTCGGACTGGGTGGAGCCATGGGGTGTGACGATGGGGCAACGTGTGGCTGGAACAGACAGGGAGACAGAAAATCTAGTTTGAATTTCAGTTCAGGTCGGGTGGTAATTAAATAATATTGTGTACGGTCCCTCCATATAATAATCCTGTACCAAATGTACCATAGCAAGATAAAAACGTGGCTCACGTCAAATTTTTCATTATAAGATCTGACACTACAAAATGAACAAGTTAAACTTTTTACCACGTGATTGTGAATACATTAACAGAAAACATGAGACTGAGAAGCGCTTAACATCAACATATATAATGAGCTCCTGCATCTCTGCATGAAAATTAAGCCCAAAACAGCTCACTATGTGCCCTCCCCAAGTCATTCATATATAGCCACATATTAGATGCGTCCATCTTTGCAGATTTCTTCTTTACAATGTGAGGATTGTGGTTTTACAGCGCAGTGATCCATATCTACAGAGCAATCTCCATCATGCCTTCACAGTCAGCACAATCAGGGTCCACAGGGGCTTGTAGCTCTGACATCAGTGTCACACTGATGTCAGACATGCTGCTGTGGGGTGCTGAATAAGCTATTTGGAGGTCAAAATAAAAAGTCGCCTATGGTCTAATTCCAGACTCCTTAACCTTAATGCTCCTTTTAATAAAATAGCTTTGATTTTCAGAATGGTTGGAGAGGTGTCAAGTATGACTGTGTATCTTGCCCCTAATATAATAATCAAGAAGTGAACAACTGTTAATACATTTGTATTCTTCATGAGATTATATAAAACATTGTCAAACAACTTGAAGTGCAATTTCCAGTTTTGGTTCATAGACTAAGTATTGCTTCTAAGAGCAGCAGAGGGTAATGGGGAAAAAAAGCAAAAATCCATCTGCAATTGTGCAACTTTGTGTTTTATATATACGGGACACAGATGTCCTGGTCTGAGAGAGCTTTCTCCTTCCGGGATTTGTCTTCTTTACTATCTGACACTGATTACCCGCCCCCCCTCCTCCTCTGAGGAACCACAAGCTGAGAGGAAGATGATGGAATTCCAAGTATGAAGTGGTGACAGGATTGAGCAACTCAAGTCTGGACTTCAGCCTAAAAGGATCTTCTCTTGTGATTTGCTCGTTGACTGCTCCGCATGCCTTCAATGTGAATAAAATTTCTCTTTCTATTATTATTATTAGAATTATTAGTATTAGTATTATTAGTATAGCACCTTTTATACTAGAAGCGCTGCTCAAAGTGAAATTACATGACAGAGTTACATTTCAACGAATGCTATAATTAATGTCACATAACATGGAATATAAAACCCACTTAATAATAAAAATAATAAGATAAAAATAAAGATGATAACAGAATACATAAAATACATTAAAATTAAAATGACATAATAATAATACAAAAATAAAATAAAATTAAAGATTAAAAAATTTAATACAAAAAATCTACTAAAATACAACAGGAAGGAAAAAAAGGAGTGCAGCAATGCATAAATGCAAAGCAAAAACAAAATGCAAAAAAAAAATTTCATCAGGAAAGTAAAGAAACAGTTAAAGGTTAAAGTGAAGAGATATGTATTTGATTTTATTTTAAAATATTTAGCAAGCTGGCTTGCCTGATATCTATCTATCTTTAGGGTGGGGTAATAGACAAAGGCTACACCCCCTTTTTCTTTCAGCTGTTGCTGGTAGCCCCCAGTAAACCAGCAGCAGATGATCACAGTGTTCTTGAAGGCAAATAGTTAACAAGGGAGTTACCAATGTTCCTTGGTCTTAGCCCCTTCAGGGCTTTGTATATTAGGAGAGCGAGAAGAAATCAGTTATAAATGTTACAGGAAGCCAGTGCAGAGCAGCTAAAACTGGACTAATGTGCTTTTTCCTCTTAGTTCCGGTTAATAGCTGAGCTTTAGTGTTTTGAATGAATCTCTCAGTAGTTTTTTTGTGAGGCCAGTACAGTAATCAAATCTGCTAGAAATAAAGGCATGACCCAGTTTCTCAGCATCTATTTGATTTGTAGATGGTCTTTACTTTGTTTCTACGGTGGAAAAACAATGTTTTCATCACCTTGTTAATGTGGGACTTGCAGCTTAGATCTGAATCTAAGATAACACCAAGACTTGTGACCTCAGATTTAATACAGGCAAATTAATTTCCTCAGCTAATTAAACAGCATTTCTTTCTCTTTTTTTTAAAGGGCCCAACTAGTAGGATTTCAGTTTTGTCCTCGTTTAACTTTTTATTGCTCATCCATTTATCTATTGCCAAAAAATGGGTAGTAATGGAGTTTACAGATGTAGAATCAGAAGATGTCCAATTATGTATCATTCACATCATCTTTTGCCAATTTTCTGAAAATTCAGTTAAAATTTGCAATACATTTGGATAGAAACCAGACCATTGCTTAACCATGGTGAGATTCTTTCAGTCAACCTATTTTTAATCTTTAGTATTTATAACAGATGACAAGGTACTGCTGAAATTTTCAACCATGCCATTTAAAGAGCAGTCCCATCTGTATGGAGAACTCTGGTTCAGCCTTGCCATCTAGGGATCGCTTTTGGACCAAAACTTCCTCTTTGGCTTTTGTTAAGATCAGGTTGGTATAAAAAACACACAGGTAAGAAATAGGTCATTTAAATACTGAAACATTATTAGTGTTTAACTTTGGTTTCATTGCTAAATCTTGTATGATGAGTGGCTTCATTCGTTGGGTGAACTGTAGGCTGCCCAGTAAATTCACAAGCTTTGGAGTCATTCTTTTTATTACTATCACTGCTTAGGTCTCCATTCAGGATTAATTTATCATATCTAGTGATGACACATAACATAGGCTCTGAGAGTTCCTGTAGAAATAATGATGAATATATTATTATATTATTATAGATATAATGTAATGATGAGAACTGGAAATTCTGCTTTTGGCTTAAGAGCAAGATATTTAAATGGTGTGAATTCACCCAGGTCAATGTTATTACACACAACCCGTGTAGAGAATATGGCTGCAGTCCCTCCTCCTTTCCTGTTCTGTCTGATGGACTGATAAAAATTATAGTTTGGAGGACAAGCCTCTATCGGTGTTACTACACCAGAAGTGCTGTTTTGCCAGGTCTCAACTAAAAATATACAATGCAAATTCTTTTCAATGACGAGATCATTTACCAAATACAAAAAGGATTTGGTAGCCAATGATCTTACGTTTAAAAAAGATAACTTAAGCTGTAAGGATTCTGTGACAGGAAAGGAGACTGATCGTGTCTGACAAATTTAAGATTACTGAGACTGGTACTACTAGATGGTCTGTGACTGATTGATATCTGTGGTTATTATTGTTAAACAGTTCATCAATTTGACTGAACTTCAGCATGGCAGCTTTAAGTAAGTCCTTGATTGGCAAATGGGAGAACGGGTGTCGCTGAGTCCCTATTAATGCCTTGGTTGATGTGAAGCAGAGGGTCAGATGAGTGGGGACAGATACAGACTTTCTGTCTGTGTGCACTGTCCTTCGTGCTTATCTACATATTCTTGTTTGGGTATGGCACCCCAAGTACATGACTTAAGTTGGCATTGAGATTAAAGGGTCTTCATAGTCACAAAAGATATTGAAATTATCAATAAATTTTATCCCATGGGTGAGGCTCGCCTGATGTCAGCCATGTATTCAGGCCAAGGAGTCTGCTAAAACACTGGATTCCTTTCCCCAAAGTTGGAATGGGGCCTGAGGGATGTTGCATACTGTTGCATCTAACAGTTGCAATTTTTTCTCCAGTAGCAGGGGAAAGTATTTTTTAGGATTTCAGAGCTAGTTTTCCTTCACTGATTGTCAAAAGACCCAGCATGGATAATAATCCTCAAATTACTTGGATGTGTAGAAAAAATAACTGGTAACGGCTCTGTTAGCTCCCTGACAGGTGTGTCAGCCATAGTTAGATTTTCAGTCTCTGCCATTCTTCCATGCTTGCTAATCGAGTCCCCAATCTAAATAGTGTCTGGGTTATCAAGCACTGGTTTGGGAGCCATTTCTTAGGTTTTGGTTAGCCTCAGTGCTAGTGGAATGATTAGTTTTTGCGGCTGACGACATCAGACCAAGACCTTGCTGGTGCTGATACTTTCAGCCTAGTGCCATTGCTGTGCCACTAAGAGTTCTCATTAGGTAAGGCTGGTTTGGGAGCCTCAGCAGCTAATCCAGTAGTGTTAGGATAGGGAAACATGTCAGCCAAGTCCATGACAGGATGCTCTACATTTGATGTAATCCCATTTATAAAAATCTGTGTCTGTCCCTTAGCATGCCACAGAGTCCAAGAATTGCTCAGTCTTGCATCTTTGATGCAGGTTTTCTTTAAAACTTTCCTGTGTCCCAAAAATAAACTATTTTTTTGTTCATTCCCCTATAGATATTGTCATAGGCACCAATGTAACCGGTAATTGCTCTCTTTGGAAGAATATTTAGGAAATTAGAAAATGTAAGCACATAGTAAGCAAGAGCTGGGGAAAACTCAAAAAAAATTTCTCCAACCTGACCACCTCCACCCAAACCTCTAGTCATTAGCAGGGACCCGATCACAAAGTTAAACTTATTCCCTGGGGAGATTTCATACAACTGAAGTATACGGCCCCACTCTTTAGTAAGAACCACAAAGACAACAGCGCCAATATTGCTGCTGTTGCTACTTGAAATTTGTTTTCCAATTCCTGGAAAATTAAAAAAAAACAACAACTTATCAACAGACAATCAATGTGAAACACGTCACAGTTGCACTCATGACTAGAACTCATTTACAAACAACAGAGCCATGACTAAATTTTCATGATTTTTTAGTCATTACAAGGAAACCTGAATCACTGGTTAGAATACTGTCAGGCCAAACACTTACTTAACATGAATAAAACTCGGCAGATATTATATTATCATTCTACTTCAGAGACACTGCACCTTCTTTAACATTGAAACAGTGTCTCTTAACCTTTTTATGGTTTTCATCCAATCACAAGAAATAACACAAGTCTGAAATTACAACTTACTTCTCTTCATCTCATGCTCTTCTGAGAAGCACACACTCAAGAGTTATCTTGGGTGTTTACTTTTCAGGCATGAATTTGAGGTAGACCCTACAGAGATAAAATAAGTACATTTATTTCAAGTTTCTTTATGTTTGTGACTTGAACAATAACAGTAATAAGTTGACTGTAACAATTTTATTTAACTTTAAACCATTGACAGTCACTGTCGTCGCTGTCCCAAATGCATTTGTGAGATGTAAATACATTAAACAGCATGCCAAATAATTACTCCTACTAAAAAACAGTCTAACATGCATTACATAAATTTCAGTCATAGTTTATAACATACTGCATGTAGCCTATCAACACACTACAGAAGGTGGTCTTTAAAGAAAATGCCTGCAACAGAGCCACAACCTTTCATTGTCTGGGGTTCAGATGACTGCGACTACCCTTTTCTGTGGGACTGACAGTAAATTTAGTTTTCATTCATCTGCCCGACCACTTAGATGCAGGACTGTGACAGACTGTGATGGGGAGAGGATGGCATCTTATCAGCCAGTTCCAGACCAGCAGAGCCCGTCATATCCGAGCTGGAAATACACAGGGCTTCCAGTAACAGGCCTCGCCCATGGAGCTCTAGCCACAGGATAACAGCATGAGCACGACAGAGTAAATATGCTTATTCAAATCTTTTGGCTAAGGGGAGTTTTAAAAAAAATCTATATGTAACTGGGACAAAGTGAATGCACCAGTGGGCAATTAGTCAACCATATTTTATAATTCTGTGCAATACAGATAAGACTAATACTGCAAACAAATGTGGTGTATGAACAGCATTTAATGGAATGTATACCTCAAATATTTAAGGTAACCTATGGCCCACTGAAGGTGAGTTTGATCAAAAACTGAAGCCAACCAATCGGTTTAAACCAAACAACTATGGAAACTGCTTTTGTTTGGTTGATTTTCTGTGAAGTGGTGTTAACGGCCAGCTCATGTGTATTACATACCTTTAAAAATCCTGAATATTAAATGAGGGTTGCTTTTGGGAAGGGTTAGCCTGCTGTTTTACTAATTGGACAGTACAGCCATAACATAAGCAAAGCATCAACTTCAGACACATCGGCCTATATCTCTCCAGCAGTATCAGACCTGGACCATAGCCCGAGCAGCAGGTATTCTCATTATGCATAATGGCCTATCTGGATTTTACATCAGACGCAGGAACACAACACTGCCATTTCAAATGACATTAGTCAAAGTTAGTTTTCTGTCTGTTAGTGCGTCGGTTATACATTAAGTTTATACAGGCAGCGAGCTGCTGTAAAACAGACCTATTTTGCGACTTTAATGGAGTCAGTTTTGTGGACAGTATGTCTTAAGGCTAGTCTTTGGTAAATATTTGCGTGTTTACCTGTTTACGATACGGAGTCCTTAGTGGGTTTCCAGAATTAGCAAAAATCATCCTCGGTTCGAAAAGGGAGGGTATTTTTAGTTAAGCTACAAATTTCAAGCGAAATACATCAAACTCCTCGTTTAAGTAGAAAATTAGTTGACATATGTATCCTCCTTACTCCGCTAAAGGACACAAAAACAGGTTTCTACACATACTAGCCGTATACATATCCTTATTGTCGTCGACTATCCAGCAGCAGAAACCACCGTAAATTGTCCCAACTTCGACCGCCCAGCCCCTTTGCCTTGACTGGCTTCATTGATTTGCAGTCGGCGCTGCGCAGGACAGACGCTGCTACGGTGGGAGAAACCATTCCGCCTGTTGGTGTAGGGGTAGCTTTTCAACGGTGTTCCGCAAAATCTATTACAGTTCGTTTATCTTCGGTTGAATAGACATTTTAAAGAATATTTTTGTTATAACTGAAAACACATCCTGTCATTTGCGACTATCTATATTTTCTTGGTTGTCTAAAGCGACGCTGTTAAGAAGTTGTTTTCACCTCAAACACCTTTGCATATTAAGAGAGGCATACCAAACATTCCTCCGTGCGGCTGCTGGTCCTGGCTGTGATATTCTGACAAGTTTCATTTTTGCCTTTAACTCCCACAGTTGTATTAAGGATATAATCAGGTGGCGTGCAAGTAACATGCATTACTGTGTTTTGGTATAATTATAACTATTAATCGCAATGAAGGATTCTATATTTAACGTAGGCGGCAATCTACCTGTGATCAATAATCTACAATGCAGATGGACGTGATAAATGTGTGGTTTTAACAGACGCCTGATTAAAAAAGAAGAAAAAAAATTTAGAAAGTAAAACTTATCACTCTCTTGTTCGTTTAATAAGAGATCTTAAATAAAATGAAAACAAATAAAACAGTTTGTGATATAATTATTACATATTTATCAAGAATGAGTGAAATGGGACAAATGTTTGGTTCACAGTTGGAGTAAAGAATCAACATACCCAAATAACAAAACAACACGTTTTCCTAATTAAATCAACAGAGTGTTCTTTTGGGAACGTTTCTTTTTAGCTGTACCCTCCTGTAACTTTTGCCCCACCCCAATACAATGGAGATGAATGCAATTTCACTTGTGGTGCACTGAAAAAGACATCTGGAAAACTCCACGTAAGGATATTGTGTCTTCCCAGACACAGTAGCCCAGGTAATCAGTTGTAATAAATAATAGCAATTGTAATAAACTACTTCCACTCCAGTAAAGAAAATACTGTATTTTTCTGTTTTTATCAATTGCAAATTATGAGACATTCAAAAGCTTATCCAGGTTGAGTGGTACCTTATTTCTGGGAAGCAATGTTGCTGTTGCATTTTAAGTGCTTTAGCCTCCCAAACCAAATTCCATTCACCTCCACTGTATTTGGTGAAAGGAGTCTCAGTGGTGGATATTACAAAACCTAAACCTCCAAGCTACATGTATGGCTAGAACCCAGAGGAAATTAGGTTAACAGATCTTTTAAGCATTGGGTTTCACAGTAGCTTACAATTTTGTTGAAAAAGGTGCCTTCTATTAAGGATTGGGAGTAGGACCCTCTTAATGTGAGTGATGGGTGGTTGCGATGCTGGTGTTTGTTTGTGTGGGGGTCTTTATTGGAGCAGGTAAGGCGGACAGGCCGGGCTATAAATCAAAGGTAATCTACCCTCCACTGTCACCCGCTGATTGGAAAACCAACAGTGGTGGCAGAAAATGTGAATTAATGGCGACCTTCAGCAAGGTGCAAGCGCCATGCCATGCTATAACCATGGTCTTGCTCTGCCTTTATAGTCTGCCTAAAGCACTGAACCTTCTAATTTCAGTTTGGGTAGCAGCTGTTTTGTGTCGCCACTGTTAGCTAGAACAAATAAGATGATCCAAATTAAATATCACCTTCATGTTTTTCACTTTCACTTTGATGAGAATGCAATAACAAGAGAGAGCATAGCTGAGAAATGCTCTGCTTTAGCTGTGAAATTAAACAGGAGGGTCCCTAAGCCTTACTAATCACTGAAAATATCCTGAGCCCACAATGACATCAGTGTCCTGTTACTGCAGGCAGCGGCACAATGTGTATGCACTGGTGTGATACATGATATATCAACCTAAATGAAACCAAAGGTCACCAGCAGAGCATGTAGAAAAGTTCACCAGGCCAACAGGAGTCAATGGGTCAGCACTAGAAGAAAGGGAGAGAGGTCTGATTCAGCACTCTGCCCAGGGTACTAAAAGGGGGGCAGGGTAGACAGAGAGGCAATTGAAACACCACCTTTTATGAAACACTGAAAGGAAAGGTTATCTCTGATCCCTGTGTAGGCCTGTAATAACACCTAAACCTAAACATGTGTCTATTATAAATTAATGTTATTATCACAGGTAGAATCATTCTGAGTTTTTGTCTGCACTGTAATTAAACAGTTTCTGCTGATTTCCATTACACAAACCAGGCCTGGAATGAATAAGTCATTAAATGTTAAGCCTACAGTGTATAGAATATATTAAATCATTAAATCACTTCAGGCAGGTTGTTTTGCTGTGGAAGGGCAGCCATTGCCAATAGAAGAACAAACAGATATCCAGAGAGCGTGCTGTTCCTTAAGATCTGCTTTCATTCTACAGATGCAGGTTTAGATTGTGCATGTGTAATCATTCAAACAGGCACACACATGCATAGATGCAAAGATTACAAGACACAAACCCATAGACACACAAGCTCACACTGACACACACACAGACTGGGTATTTCCAAGGGAAATAAGAGTGAGGTTATTTTAGGACATTGTGCTATTTGTTCTCACTCTTCCCTGAACTAATGAAAACAGTCTCTACCAGCAAATAACTCTGAGGTATATGAAGAAAGTGTTGCTCTCTGTTTGGTCCTCAGAGATTATAACAGCAATTACAGTCTCACAGCTCAATCTGTGAAAGGCAGAGAGAGATGTTTCTTCTCACTTCCTCTCTGTGTTAGATTCCTGAGAAGTGGCACCACCACAGTCAGTGCTGCAGAGAGTTTTAAGCAGTTCCAGGAAGCTTTTTAGTAACAGCTTCTTACCTTCCTGCCTGGATGGAAGGGTTGGGGCATGTCACCCCTCTTTGGCAGCAACAGATTAATTTCCTCTGACTTTTGACTGTAAATTAGCCACAAAAGAGAGTTGTGACTGCCTATGTGTGTGTGTCACATGAAAAAGAAAAGGCCACATTCACAGCTCTGGTCTTTAATTGAGGTGCGGGTGTGGGAGTGGTGTTCATGACAGTCCTGCTCAGTTATTCAAAAATGAATGAGTCACTTTACTGCTTTCATTTAATAATCATCAACTGAGAATTATCTTTTTGAATGCCTGAGAAATGAATTATACACTATGGTTAGATATTTGAAATGACTGATGGTCTTTCATTGTGTTTATTACAAGATCCTTAGGAATCCCTCACCACACAGTACATAATCTGTGTTTGATTTACAGCAACAGAGAACTCGGATATAATCACCCTGGCGAGAGCAGCACTACCATACTTTGCCAAATTCAGTGCACTCTGACGTTTAGGTGAGAAGGTCCTTATAGTTAGGAAGAATATACACCTTTGGCATTCTTGAAACCTATCTCTTCATTCATATATGTAAAAAAGACATCCGTAGGATGCTGTAGCTGTAGGACATTTTATTTTGAAGCAACTTTCGTAGCCTTTATGTACAAAACATGTGGCAAGGCAATTTTTGAATCCAGAAGCAGCAAACTGAAAATCTCACAACTTGATGTGTGTCTGATGTGATCATCTTTTAAAATGTCCTATATAGGGGTTTGTATGATGAGGTGGGTTGTGTTCATATTTCTATCAGACATTTTTACTAACATCTATAAAGCTTTTTCAGTGCATTAGAGGAAATACTTGACAGCAGCAGGAAAGGTTTTATTGTTGAGCTTGCCCCTCATTTTGCTCATGTCAAATGCCCCGAGAATGAGAGTCATATGGGTACAAAGGCAGTTCTTTCAGGCCTGAACACTGACATAAAGAGTAGCACCACTGAGCTGTTTCATTGTGTACATTCTGCTGCCAGGCAACTCTCCAAACTTTATTGTAAACATTGTATGGTGCTGTTCAGCCTCAGCATAATGCCATTGTCCACATTCCCACCACGGCATTAAATGCTTGATCCTTGATACTGATTTAAAGTTTACTTTGGTGAAAGCAACCTGCTTTTGGCTATCACCAAAATGTTAACAGGTTATCACCACCTTGCTGAGACTTGTTATCTCTGAACAGTCTATATCCGTAAACTGTAAAATCCGCCTCTTTTTTCTTTTTCAAAAATAGTCTTGACAAAGAACACTAGAATAAAATCGGCACAGTCCATTCTCCAGAAATAGTATTTACAAATGTTATACTTAAAACTGTGCAGTCCAATTCATTATTAAGATAAATACATATTTATTTTGGGTTAGGCAAACCAAGAAAGCCCTCTGTGTGATAACATTTATGGGGATCACAGTAGGAGAAATGGACACAGTAAAATGTTGTTCATTGGTTTACGTGCCACTATGGCACTCTGTTACCATGAAACTAATAAAACACCAGAGATGTCCCAAAGAAACAAACAGCCAGCCTTGTCACTTATTTTACAATAATACTTTATCTGGTAAATAGTTGAATAATCTCAGACAAATCTTAGCACCCCTTGTAATCATAAGGCCTGGCATGAATGAATGGCCCCATTCTATTGTGGCCATTCACTGATGATGATTCAGGAAGTGTGTCTGAGGATCCACTAATGCACCAAAAAGTATGATTCCCACCACTCTCATAGTAGCATAATTTATAGCATGGTCTGTGTTTCCGGTTGCTGGTAGAGATTATCTATCTGGAGCCTTGAGTCTCCTGCTGATAATATTTTCATGAGCTTGTGTAATGGAGAGCACTAGTGGGCTCTTTATATGAGATTAGTCAGGGACTTTCCTCTTAACCTCATACACCCTGTCACTTTTGTTCCATCTGCACTTGCTTTTTGTACTATTCTCTACCAAGCCACATAAGCAACCTGTGCTCTGCCTTACAGGACCGTTATCTTATAGTGGGTTGCTTTAATATTTTAAGTTACAAAAATTTACAAATTTACAGTTACAGTTACACAAAATGGGGCATGTTCTGGAGACCAAATACCCTATCTATGTCACAGCTGCAACAACCAGAATCCAGCTTTTGCCTACTGCGTTTGTTCAGGTATGAGATCTATTGTGAACATCCCACATGCATCATCAAGTCAACCCAATTCCTTTAAAAACCCCAACACTGTACCTTGGTTTGCAAGTCTTGGGAATATTGAGGGATCAGTGTTGGTTCCCACTTTTTCCCATGAAGACAGACACAACACAACACCACATTCATATCTTCCGTATGTCATCCTGTGTGGGAAACACACACCGCTGTGACCCTCTCTTTCTACAAGACTATTGATTGCATGCGAATGTCCAAGATGCCTTATCTTATACTGACAAATTAGAAATCAATGCACGTGTTTGAGCACAACCAGTGATTTATTGTGGGCTCTCTTTGAGGGTATCGGACTGTTGATATTTGTGAAACAAAATGAGTATCTGCGTACAGTTAAATAAGATGATATAATATTACATTTGATCAAAAGTGAGGGTTTGTGTTTATAATAAGACTTTGAAAATGTGGCAACAGAGGTGACGAAAAAGGCGGGTTTTGTATCATATTGAGTCAGTAACACTTGAAGTAACATGTGGTTCATCAACCCTTTAAAGGAAAGTTAAAGATCTATTCAGGGATGTCATAATTAGTGTGGTTGATGCATTACTTTACTAATGGAAACTACATTTTATTAAATGAGAGGTTTGTGGTTTAGCGCTTATGTAACAGGAACAGGGAGAGAACTTCCTTTCGCTATCAATCAGGAAATTCTACAAGCATGCAGGAAAGTCTTCTTGCTGTATTTCTGCAAGCTGAAAACTCTCTGAGCAACATCTTATTTAGATCACAGTTGGGGTACAAACAAATAACTTGCTTTTCACAATTTAATCACTTCATGAATCTGTTATATGTTTTTGCTCCTCCCTGGAATTAGACATATAAAAACCATGTCAGCCTACAAGAGTCTGTAAGAGTCCAGTACAGCTTGTGATCGTGAATTTCCCCGTTAACGTTTAGAATATAATAACAACTTGTGTAAATGTCTCAGAACTACTACTCTTCTCACAGTTTTTCATAATACTCATCCCCACCCCATCCTCTTCAAATAGCAGGAAGCCCCTGAGGCCAGAGCCTCAACCAAAACAATATTGTGTGCAGCTTTAGCTTCTGATGGAAACAAAAGTGGCTCACTGGTCTGCTCAGATGTTATGAATGCACGCATGCTATGTCCTGTTTTCATGTATTTGTGGCTAATACTTAAGCTGCACCATGTCATAATGAGATTAATAGTTTTTGCACTACGATTCAGATGAATAAATAGCACAATAGCGTACTTGATGCAAACATTTTTATGAAAAGTGCAAAAGGACAAAGTTGCATTCTTATTTTCTGAACTTGAATTTATATTTCTGCCTAGTTCCTCTGAAAAGCCAGGTTTCTTTTCAATCTGCTCCACCTCTCTCTGGGCTCCTGAAATCTGATCACTGTGTTTCCCCCTGAATTCCTCTTCCCCTGGCATGCCAGAGTCCTCAGCTCTGCCCTCTGTCTGATCTCCTGTTTCTGCAGACCTACAGCAGATTGTTTATTTTGCTGGACATGGAGGAAACAGTGTTGGACCCTTCACTGCCTCGAGATTTACTGCTAAGCCCCACCCAGGCTCCAGTTTGATGGGTATCAAGAACAGGGTCCCCCAATAACAGCATGTTTAGTATCCTTTTCACCAGTGACACATAACAAAGGACAATGGGATGGTCTGCCTGTGGAATACACCATTAGATGATCACATCAGTTGATACGGCATGGTATTGTGCATACAAATAGTCTACTCATTCGGCTAATTGTACAGATTGAGGGCATAGATCACTCAATGAATCACATACACCAATGTCCTATAATGGACAAAGGGCAAAAGACCCACATCTGACCCTTTCAGATGTCTTCTCCAGGGTATTACTGGAAAAGGACACCACATCTCCCCAGAGATAATTTCTGGTGAAATTTATGAGGCCTCTGCACCACTAGTGCCCCCATGTAAGTGATGAGATCAGGGTATTCGATAAAAATTGCTTTGGGAGACTAATTTCTCAAAAGAAAAACACCTCTATGTTCACTCTATGGTTTACATTGAGCAAATACTGTATATCTGTTTTACTTGGCTGCATGGAACACAGATTGATGGTAACAGTGGTTTACAGTGGTCACACAGCACCCAGTGCAGTGTGATCTTTTCATTTCTTCTTTTCAACTCTTTAGTATGTGTGGGTTATTGAAGTACTTATATACTGTGGTCTCACTGCAGGAAATGCAGATATTGTTAACGGAAATGCTTCAATGTGAGATGCAACAAAAAGGATGGCACACTTCTAGGTGTATGTGAGTGTTGTAGTTAATAGCAATGCACGGTGGAGCTTTGAGGAGGCCATTATGATTTAATTCTCACTCAAGGGGGAGTTAAGTAAGTACATAAAGTTCTTACTTTGGAAGGGGGGAAAAGAGAGAAAGAAAGGGCAAGATGGGGAGAGAGAGATCAAACAGAGCAGATCGCCACATGAAAGGAGCAGGAGTATTCATAAAGCTGCCTCATCATGTTTGCACTTTTCTCATCTTTAGTGTGGTTTACTCTCACCCAGGCATGGCAGGTAAAGTTGAGAAAAAAAAGTCTATTGCAGTTCAAAGTTCAAAGCAACCATAATAATATCTGATATTCTTAAGATGGCCTGGTTTAAGAATTTCAAAATGTTGTTTTTATATATACACCAATCAGCCACAACATAAAAACCACTGATTAGTCAGTGTTGTGACTGAGTGACCTGGGGTTGTTTGTAGCAATCTCTAAGGTCATTGAGGGTAAGACACGACAATCTCTGTGGCAGGATGCAAGAAAACACTCCCTCGATGAGTCAGGCCACTGGACCCCCACTGTGCCTGACTGCCCACACAGAGGTCTGCAGCCCACCGACTGATCCTCAGACCAATAATGGAGACAAGAGATACTCATCCACTTATCCTGCTGTGTCATTTTTATGCAGCTCTGGATTCAATCAGTTACAGAGTGGGACTGGGTCATTTAACCTAACACATGCCTTCCTGTGTACAACAATTTAAACCCTTAAAGAAAAGCCATTTAAATTGCTGCTGAACATGGCATCTTTCAAAATACAAAAATAAGACCTATACCCCAGAAATGAAAAAAAATAAGTCAATCAGAAATTCCTGGGTCTGTGTGCCCCGGCCATGGAAAGGTTAACAAACAGGTGTCTGAGAAAGTTAGGCAATGAAATATGCAAAACATCCCTAGAGACACCGTGATGTGTCCATGAAGAAGGAAAAGAATGTGGGGCTAACTGATTTCAAATGCATCAGGAGGAAAATCTGTGGAGAGCTGAGTCATGTTTGGAGACCAGTAGTATGAAACCACATCACTAATGTTTAGAGTTGTGGTAAATCTTATATTGACACACGACTTTTTAAAGAATTGCTTAATCTGTATAAGTACATTTTTCCATTAGATCAATTTGTGATTATGTTATTTATATAAATGTGTTTGTAGAAGTGTTTCCACGTCCACTGATATTAAACAGGCTTTAAATAATGTCAGATCCACATTATTCACATGACCACTGTCAACAAGTAAGAAATTAGAGCAACATCAGCAGGGTAGTGAAACAACTTAAATTTTCCTGTAATTAATTTCATTTCACTCACAAAATACATAGTTTTGTCTAGTAAACAGGTAACAGAGCACAGTCTTATGCACATTAATGTCATATTAAAATATCATTCCACCAGCAACCAAGTTATCATTAAGTCACTGCCTTTGTCAGTGAACTCCACTGATACCCACCTTCCCCAGTACGTTATGGTACTTTTCCAAAGGTTTATGTACCACACACTGGAAAGTACACTGTTGCCCATGAAGTTGGAATAAAATATATTTGACCTCTTCTCATGAAGTGTGTGACTATGCGTTTTATTCTTGATAGATAAAGTGTATATCTTCTCAAAACTTTATTGGTCCATGTCTTCCAAATACATTACTGATGTGTATAAATAGCAATAAAAATAGGAATGTGTCTGCAAACAAAATTATTCCAACTTTATGGGCAACAGTGTATTACATGGGGTCTGGGGATATCAGCTGCAGGCACTTCAAATAATCAGATGGGACTGACAGCAGGAATTGTTTCACTTGGTTTTATAACCTCAGTGGGTGGCACATCATACTCTGCCTCTGTGCTCTAAGAATCTTCAATAACTAAAAGGTTAAAGTCTCTGCAAGGAAGTAAAGAAGATACCTCATCTCAAAAAGTCACTTAGCTGCCATCTAGTGGTTATTGTTTTTGTTCTGCTGGCATTTCAGTTTTCACTGTGGCACACAATGCAGTCTGGGACATGCGTTCATTTAGTCACGGTCAGAGGTGACACAGATGAGAACTATAGACCTAAATCATGTTTAATCATACCCACACATTAAACAAGGAGAGGATGTTTGGAGAACCGTAAAAGCATGACCGTAGTTGTATAGAAAGAGCTAAGACATGAACAATGAAGTGAGTAGGGCAGAGTACTGCACCACTGCTCACTTACCATGTGTTTATACTGCCAAATAATAATAAGAAGAAGAAGAAGAAGAAGAAAAAGGGATGCATGTGGGAAGATTACTCACATGTCCAAGCCATTAAGAAAAAAAAAAACTTGTGTTTTCCTTAATTTAATTAAGGTAGCAGTGAGACATTCATCCTTATTCTAGGATGCTAAGTTTTAAAAGAAGTGAAAAAAATTCTGTCTTGCCAATTTGCAAACCTATGGTTAACAGTCTATATCAGTGCCAAATGAAAAAACATGTTATGTGGCCCATTTTTTCTTAACAACTTAATATCTTATCATTATCATTCAACATTTCTTCCTCTTCAGGGATTTCATAAGTCTGGCACTGAACAGGTTCATTGCATTACAAGGCCTTAACATCATACCTCACTGAGTCTTTGCCAATATATAAGAACCTGATCCCATGTGGTAGAAGTTGTGGCCACATGGTTTTTGCTGATGAACATTCAGGTTAAGCTCACTGAATGAGTTGTTTTGTGAAGAATAAATCAACAATTTTCACAAAAAGCATAAAACCAACAATGCATCAGTCTGTCTCTTGATGCATTCCAAATTTTATACCCTGTCTGTGGCTCTCAGACCTAAATATTTAATAAATAGGTCAAGAATGTGTAGGCCCTACTTTCATTTTTGAAAAATGCCAAATGATTTCCCAAAACGGTATAGTTAGTGGTAATTTAATTAAACATAACTTTATTTAGGATTATTTGTCATTTGACCACAATATAAACTGAAGTAACAGAGGTCTTTGTTGACACAGGGCCTTTCTGCAAAACAGGGCCACGAGATTATGTAATAATGCAGGATGCAGGATAGTGGTGCAAACTCCCAAACAAATTAAATGATCAAATTACCAAAACTCAACTGACACACAGTGAACTGGGGCCTTCTGGGGTCTCTGGAGGCCTGAGCATTTGCCCGCTTTACCCAGACTGTAACTAAGTTTTTTCATATTGCCTTGTTTCCTTTACATCTTGTCTTCATTACTTTTTGTGTTATAAAGTGCTGTGAGTATCCTTGCTGTTGAAAGGTGCTCTACAAACAGACTTACATGACCTGATAAGCCTCAAAAGCCCCAAACACTGCATGTCAGGTTTTTTTCTTTTCTTTTTTTGATTAACTGCACATTGCGCATTTTGAGCCAGTAGGCTAAAGTACACGAACTAAAGCAGTGTTGCCTTGTGCAGAAGAGTCCCAGAGCATTTTTTTTTAAAAATTTTATTCTTTTTTTCTTTTGCCTGTGGGCTCTTCATCAGGTTAATCCGACCATGTTTACAACAAAGCAAGCCGAGTTCTTTCGACAGATCTTGCTTAAAGTTCAGCAATAAAAGTAAAAAAAAAAAAAAAAAAGTTGAAGAGTAAAATGAGCACAGCACACGTCTCGTTTGGAGACAGTTTTAACATGCACAGCAGTCGGTTTGCAGACGCGTAGGAAGAACCCTCAACCAGCTAACCACCCAACTCTTCTCTCTGAACTCCGCGCTGATTGGCCGGGGTCGAGTAAAGACGGAAGTCTCAGAGCAGGGGGATTCCCCGAGGGAAGTTCCCAACTCAACTAGGCTATGTAAAACATACTTTGCAATATCCTCTCCAGCGCTTCGTAACTTCGCATTTGAAGATCAGGCGACGACGCTGCGGTGGTGTCAAAACAATAAATTCGACTTTAGCTGTTACTCGAATGAAGGTAAGAGGATACTCAGTCACTGGCAGCGGGGTAAACTGATCTGTGGAGTTGTTGCTCGGTCGCTTTATCCACCACCGGCTGAATGAGCTACGGCTAACAAGTCTCTTACATTGTAAAGAATACGGAACTGTGTGGATCTGGTTTTGAACGACACTTTAAAGTGCTCCTCTGCTGTGTCCCGGTAGGCTCCAGCGTTAGTGTTACTGTCATTTTACAACTCAGCCTGCATCTTCTACTGTGGCTTCATCCAGGAGCTGTTGCTGTGTAGTACCGCTGACAGGTAGTGTGCTGCTATGACATTCATTATGAAGAGCGAGAAATAATTGCTGAGCAGCTCTGGGTGAGACTGGCATCAGCTTCTTATTCTTATTTTGCACCACATCAACTCGTCCACGGGGACTGTTGCAACAGTAAATATGGTGCTGTAACTGTCCTGCAATTGCTCAAAAATTGTGTGAATGTCAGTTCAGGCAATGGACAAGAAAAGAAAAAAGAAAAAGCAAAATGTAAGAACTGTGTGGGTCAGTAGTCTTTGTATTTGTTGTGCAAGATATTGCAAATGCATTGAGTAACTTCATTTGTCATTACTTGACAGTAGCTCAGTTGCTCATCATTTCATCCAGAGCTAGAACAAGGTATCAGTTGTTGAAACGTGAATACAATTTTGCTTTTGTGTGCAAAATGATATTTCACCCTCACTGCCAATGTTTTTTTTTTTTTTTTTTTTTTTTTTTTTTAGAGATTAGGAAGTGAGTTTACTCAGTTTTGGCACACTTTTGTCATTGCATCAGTAGCTTACATAAATCAACCAAATAATTTGGCACCACTTTATTGACTTTTATTTATTTTTAAAGCGTGTGAAGACAAGTTGACAAGTTGTGTGCAGAGAAGAGCAGTAAGATTCACTCAGCATCTCCATGCTTTTTTTTTCTCTTGTCAAAAAAAGTGCTATCTTTAAAAGTGTGTAGCTTTTTGGAACAAATTGTTGGTGTGCTTTGAAACATGTTGTGATTTCACTCATAGGGCTCATGTCTGCTGTGTCAGTGATGATTGTGGAGCACACGGCATGGAAAGGAACATCGGAGACCAGCTCAACAAAGCTTTTGAAGCTTATCGCCAGGTCTCCATTGAAAAGGACAATGCTAAAAAAGAGCTGCAGAAAATGGTAACCATTTTCAAGCTTTGTGTGAATTGTTAACTGTTAATTGTCAAATAGGAGGAAATCTGTTTTGATTATTACTTATGTAAATGTGAATGTGGCACACATGGATGTATAGACACGGATGATATTCCAGATAATGGTGCTAAATACAATAAATAACAAAAATTCTTTTTCACAGACTGAATATTATGAGGAATACACTCAAACACTTCAAAAGCAGATAGAAGACCAGCAGCAGTTGATTTCAAAACTTCAAGCTAAGTTGTCAGCAACAAGGCAACCATCAGGTTAGTGAGGCATGCCAGATGATCTCTTTGCTTATATGCTGGAAAGGTAATTTATCCTTGCATTGCATTCCATTCTAGGCACTGAACAATTTTTAATACGTTGTCATCAAATATACTGAATCTGTTTCATCTATCATTTCCTCCTGTTAATTTTTTAACTGTTTTGGATTCTAAGGAGAGATGAAATGTGAGCCTTGCAACCATCTCCTTGATGGGGCCAGTGCTTATAGGATAAAACCGTACCCGGTATGTTCACTGTGCTCATTTTGTGTCTACTCTGTGTGAAAACCTCTATATCATGACTCCAAAACAGGTTTTTCCTCATTCTCACATTTCAGATTATGCGTGAGCATACATACAGCTTCCTTTCACACACAAACGCACACGTTGACAGTGCTTCTGCTTGATGTTGCTGCTCTTGTGTTTGCAAGAACGTTAAAGGCACATATTACGTTAGTGGCCAATGAATATGGCATAAACTATGAGGCTTAAGATATGGTTGGTCCATATATTTCATACTGTCATACAAATTCTGAACAGTGTTTTTATGACTGTTAGATCTAAGCATGATCCTTTAAAGTAATTTTTACGTTTCATTTCTGCACCTCTGGCTGTACAGCACAAGTTAGCCTGCAAAAATAACTTTTTTTTCACTGCTGCTAACCATTGTTTACTCTGCTCTAAAGCAGTATGCAGATAATCTCATGATAGTTGAAGGAAATTCTGTTCTAATTCAGACATTCACTCTGATGAGAAGGGATGTGCTTTTATAGTGTTTCTATATTCTTCTATTTATTTGTTTTTCAATTATTAAGTTGTTGAGGGTGGCTAAGATTGTATTTCTGCGGTAATAGCACCCATCCTCTGTTTTACTCTACACAAGGTGTATCTACTTTCACTTCACCAGATGGTGCTAGAGGATAATATCACTGCACAGCTCAGCAGCTTGAGCTTCACTGTTCATTATTTAACTATCCAGGAAACGTTTTTCACTAGTAAAAACTAAACTTGTGATGTGTTAATAAAACTGCACATGTATTAACATGGATAATTGGTATTAATGATCACTATCAATGTAATGTGTCTTTTTTCAGGAGAATATGGGCACTGTTGCTGTTGCTCCTAATTTGCCAGTCAACAGCAGCGTTGACTAGTATGTGTCTCTCTTTGCCCAAAGACTTTTTTTTTTTTTTTTTTAAATCATCAACATTACATTTGAAGGTAGGAATTTTTTTTCTCACTCTTTTATTTATTTGTTTGTCAGCCAGGACATGCTGGATGTATTTGAAGTTATTCAAGGAAAATTCCGGCAGATTCGGTCTCTGACCCAAAGACAAAAAGACCACCTAAAAAGATTCCATGGACGAAGTGATTCATCAAACGGTAATGTTAATATTTATTAAATATCACCTGCTGCTTTTTTAAAGGCTTGAATCTAATCTCCGTTTTTTTTTTCTTAATTCAATTACTTGAAATTGTGTTGCATTAAAATAGGTTTGTATGGGTCATAAAAACTTGTGTGTTTATTAGCTTTTGCTTTGTTCCTTAAGATAATTAGATAGCAACACCTTAGCGAGGACTATACATGAATGGCTCATTGTTCTTTCGAACCATGGCTGGCCACCTCTGTGAAAATTGCATGGATAAACACACTTAATAATTCCAGTGACTAATGGACAAAGCTGGCTCTGGATATGGCATGTTTAATTAATAATATAATATTATTATTCATATAACAATTATTGTAAAGTCTGGTAAAAGTATCTTTCAGTTATATACATGTTGAAAGGACCAGTGTGAGAGTACCCTTGAGATATTATTTTATGTCTGTGCAACTTCTCAAATCATTGCCAAGCTCAAATGTCCTTAAAGCCAGCACTGAAATACGTCAACATGTTGACTGAGACAGAAAAACTGTGTAAAATCTAATGTTTTTCTGCCATCTGACAGATCAGCGGTTCTCCATGCCCATCCAGTGCACAGACCGTACAGCAGAGGCAGAGGGACCCTTTTCCTCAGTGCTAAGGTCAGCAGTGGATATCCCACACCCACCCACATCTCTGGCATCCCGTGGCGCCAGCCCCGAGGAAAGGGACTTAGTAGACTCTCTCACCAAACTCAGTGTCAAATTCCCGCCCTCTGCGGACAGTGAATATGACTTCCTGAACAGTGCTCCAGAGAGACACATTGGTCTCACCATGCCCATGAAGCCGCCTGTCAGTACTATCCCCTCCGCAGTGACAGAGGAGGAGTCCGTGGAACAGCCCATGGCTTTTGTCTACCCTTCCTCCCCCTCCCACTCAACATCATCTTCGCTCTCCCAGGAGAATGTGCGGGGACCCCAGCAGGTGAGAATCACAGGAGAAGGTCTGAGAAAACTAGTAGCAAATTATCAGTTTATGATTGGTCTTTGCTAATGGAGGAGTGAAACAGTGTGAAGTCCAAAAAAATCCCCTTGGCTTAACTCGAAATGTATTACTGTGTAATGTGTGCTGATTCGTTTTTTTTTTTTTTAAACTTAAGCATGGATGCTCTGGTTATATTTGGCATCTTTGCTGGAAAGTGTGAGCCAGATGGAAGCAAATTACAGTGTCTGAATCTGATGAAGCAAGCATGATGGTTAAGTGGGATTTTATTTGCTGATGTGTATAAAAAATGCCTAATAAAAAACTGTGAATGACATGCAGTAAGATCTTAAAGTTGGTCCAGTTTTTCATAATATGATTCTTTCCTTAGATTCCATCAACATGGCCATTTATAATAGACATGATATAATAGACATGTTTTGATAACTTGGATGAACACAAATAGCAAGATAATTAAACACTTGAGGATAGCCTTTTGCCTTTAGTGTTGCATGAATATTTCCACTGGTTATTGGGTTGACAAAGGATCTGTTCTTCTTTTCATTAAAACAACAGATACTTCAACCTGAAGGCCAAGTGATCCACAGAGTTAGTGTTAGAATTGTTTAGAACATGAATAATATTTTGTTTTTGTTTTTTTTTTGGTTCATCCTGCTCTGCAGCCTCTCTGGAGCCCTGAGCTGTGTGAGGCAGTTGACGTGGGGACAGAGCGGGTGACGCCTCCGAGCAGCAGTCCTGATAAATGTGCTTTCTGCAACGCTGTGGTTCCTCAGGACCGAATGAACAGCCACCTCTACTCGCATTTCTCTAATAAAAATGAAGTCGACAATTGACAGCGGAAGCAGAGACTGGCGGGCCAAGGCCTCAACTGCTCCAAGACTTTACTGTATTCATGGTTTGCCATGATCCTGCCTGCCATGAAGTACATGCTCTGTACTGGATTTGAAATGACACTGCAATAAGACTTGAATCCATTTATTTAATATTGAAGAATTGAATGGTACACTTCTCTGACCATTATATTTTTCTAGTATCGCGCTGAGATTTTACTATAGGAAGTGACTATGATACATAATATGGTATATATGCGCAAATAAAGCTGATATTTACTCTTCTGACATTTTTATCACTTGAATCGTTTTCAACATGTGAACAGAAAACACGGTGGTATAGTCTTTTTATGAGTACATAAAGACATCAGGTGGACTGTGTGTGTGTGTGTATATATATATATATATATATATACACACACACACACACACACACACACACACACATCTTGAACATATTTATATATTTTAATTTCACAACATAATTTCCACAAGAAATGCATCAATCTCCTTTTGGAGAGACATTAATTCTGCAAATCAGGATTTGGTGCAGGTAGATTTTCTTTTGATAGTTTCTGCTGATATGACAGCTTTGCCCCCTTTTTACGTTGGCATCAGGATTTTATATCTCATAGAACAACCATATGTTATGTATTGGACATGCCAACAATATGCATCAAATCATTTAAATATAAATCATTCAGGCTTTTCTAGAATGGTGGACATGCTGATTAGCTCTTCCTTGTTGTGCACCAGGATAATATGAAGCAGCTGTGTGTCATTATTGGTGCGGAGTTGAAAATATTACTTTGAAGTAAGTTTAAAAGTTGGTATGCCATGTGTTCATTAAAATTGTCTACACAGATGGCAACACAACACTTAGGCACACATTCATTGTTCAATTAGTTGCCCAATTACCTTGCTGTTTGTATAGTAATGGTTTGTACTTTATGCAATATTACAGTGTAGCTATGTAGGCACTTTTACTTTAATGGTTACATTAACATGTATTATGTTTTTACTCAAATTATGCTATACATAGTTATAAAATGAGACATTCTAGGTATGCTGGTTTTAAATTACACCATAGGGTACATTTTAATATTATGAAAATATATGACAGTTTAATGCTGAACAGTGAAATACAGGTAATCGGAATTTGGAAATGGAACAGATGATTTATCAGTCACTGCTCATTGTGTGAGTGCACATCTTTCACAGTATGTACACCAGTCTTTTGACTAAACCTGAGTCTTCTAAACGGCGGCATCAGTTCTTGATTTTTGCAGTATTTATTCACACCTTTGCAAACAATTGCAGTGATTTTCACCATTCAGTGTGATGATGTTTAAAGAAATGGGGACACTGTGAGTGTTGGAACACTTAGTTGTGCAGAGAGGACCTTGCAGCCCTTCAGCTATGGGCTGGTAACACTTGTGCTGGGTAGATGAGATGGTGTGAAGTCTGCAAACAACCTTTTTTTTTTTCTTTACAAGTGTTAGGCATTATAACTCACTTCCAATAATCAAATACTGCTTAATAGACTGATTGATTTCCTGTTTCAACCTTAACTTATATTTGGCGTTGAGCATTTCACTGTTTCATAAATAGCGCAGAAGGGTGTAAAAAAATGTGATGTTGTAATGCTATTAACTGTTCCCAACTAATGAGTCATTAGACCAAAACAGAAGACCACTACTAAAACACACTATATAATGTTCATGAAGGAAAAGATTGATCGTTCCAGCCATTTGGTGAATATTACATATTTATCTGATGTAGTGTGCCACACATAATGCATGTTTATTTTAGAGAGATGTAATCCACATAATTTAACATTTCACATCACATTGTGGACACTGAGGGTAGAATTTATTCAGATGTTTTTTTTTTTTTGGCAAATACATATCCCTAATGATCCTCTCTGGTTAATCTGTGAAGAGTCGGACATTGTGCAGTCTGCAAGCTTTTCTCTCTGGGATCATGAACAGCTGCTTGCTCATAATTATGTTGTCATTCATTGTTATTTGGAAGAGGAAACTTGTACTGACAGCTAGGATTTTTTTTGTGTATTTCCGTACACTGTATATTTACTTGCTTGTTTGTACAGCAATGTGAACTGTTTGGGACACCACTTTTGCTCTGAGGCATTGTTATTGCCACCACTTTAAGTAAAATATCAGATATATGTGCCTTCTTTCTCCTTGGGACATTTGCTACCAGAGGCAGTAGATCTGAAATAGATTTAAGAGCTATAAAAAAAAAAATGAAAGAGGACAAAAAAGGAGAAGGATATGGATTGAGACGGAGAAGTAGGCTGATTACAAGGTGTCAAAATTGCCAGGAGCAAGAAGGTGAAAGCAATCAGGGGTGAGAAGAGTGCAGCATTCGTGAGGGGCAACTAATTATCCATCTCATTTGTGGAGAGAAGCATTTGAGGCAGCTCTAGCCCACTGAATGGTGACAGATTGGTGCGGAGGAGAGGGGAGGTGTTAGAACAATGGAGCCCAGCTCACCATCATTACTGCATGCTAATCAGCAGTGCTTCTGCACCACCAGTCGGTGCTGCAGAGAGTTTGGGGAGACGGGAAGTCACTGGCTTCAGGGGACCACAGTCATTTCCAAGTAGGGAAGAGAGAGAGGAAACTGACGCACGCTATAGCTGTTGGCACTCTACTACTGCTTATTTGAGCTTGTAGGTTATCCTAAGCACAGACTGATCTCTGTGGCCCGCTGTATTAGTTTGTATTTGTAACATGAGCTGATTGTACTGGAGTGTTTTTAAGTAGATTGAGTGGAATAATAATTCACTGTGTGGCGTGAAGCAGAATATACATGTGGTAATGTCATGAGAAGTTTGAAAATAAATAATAATAAATAAATAATAAAATAAATTAATACAATAGATTTTAAGATTTTAGATAGTAAGTGTAATTTAAATGTTCACGAGACTTTATGAATACAACTGGGCTAAATGAACCCAGTTAAAAAAGACAAAAATAACACTTATGTTTTTTTCCCCGAGATTTTAAAAATAGATTTTGTCATATATGGCTACAAGCAGGGCTGCTGCACATGCATAGTGCTGTTAGATGGAGAATGCAGCTGTGTATTTCTGTTTTTGGGCAAGACCATCTCAAATCTCCACTCTTTCTGTGAAGCAGGAATAATTTTTTATAATCACAGTCTGAAACAGCAGTTTTTTGTAGTGGTAAAGTTGCAATATCCAATGTTGCTTTACAAAAAGCACTATTACATTAAATGTAGAATCAATAACCCAATTGCATTCAAAGATGTAGCCCCAAAACCAAAAATATAACTACAGCACTGAAACCTGCTATTACCACCAAACTGCAAAACCTTTTAATATAAGGACGTACACTGGACAACTATTAATTTCTGATGCTTTTGAGGAAGGTTTGTTTATAATTTTTTGAGGACACATCTGTAAAAACCTATTTTCAATTTTCAAGGGCCTTTAATTTGAAATCTACATGAATTTAATGTGGTAAAAAAAAATAATTACGTACTCATCCTTTAAATATAATTATTTTGTCGATAGAATGGTATACAATTTTTATACGAAGGATATATAATATATAGTTTATATCAACATCACATCTATGTATGTTTAGCTTCTGATGTTAACTGACATCAAGCAATTGATACCTCCGATGTAATAATATTTAAACTTAATTCCATGAAACAAACATACATTTTTCTTTATTGGCCAGTAACTGGATTAAAATTGCAGCAGACAATAGATGAGGCACCATTCCACTAAGTAATTACTTTCACAGTTATTCTTCTAAATATTATATTTCTAAATATTCTAACAATGTTTATCAGATCATGCCATTGCCAAGAAGATATAACACAAGTGGGAAAAAAAGAGTTGTTAAAGGGTTTAATCAAATCGAAACAAAACAAAGAGATAGCAAGTGGATTAAGGTCACCTGGCTAGAATGCCCTCTTCACATCAATGTCATTTAGATAATTAACAACTTAGGAGAGAAGCATATTCAACTGTCTGTGCACTGGTCACCGTTGGCATGAGAGACTGCCAACTCTCATGGCGTTGCGAGCTGAGAGTATCACCTCACAGTTGTCTTGCCATGCGTTGGGCTCCTCGTGCTCTCTGTGCAGAAGTGGTGGAGCTGACTTTGTGTTCGATTAAATGTGTTGAAGCCGTCGCTGCCTGTGCAAAGTCTCAGAACAGCCCCTCTCCATTGTGTTTGTTTCAGTGCTGGTCTCAGAGACCTGATTTCTGGAGCAGAGATTTGGCAGTCACAGCAAGTGATGACAGAGGCAGTGGTGAGATCGCACCCAGAACCCCAAAGGAGGCTCACATTTCAGGCGGATGAGAGACTCGTTCAATACACAGAACACAAAAGCACTGATCAGTGGAGTTTGTTGATGCCATTGTTCTAAAATTCACATTGCACTGCCACCATAGCAAAGACTACTTTTATATGTTTACCAGGGGAGGGTTGGAGTGTTGGACATTTGTAAACTTCTGAACTTTTTGAAGACATTTGGCTGCCAATTTGAAATAATTGTACGACTGAAAGTCTGGCTTGCAAGATGTCATCCTCCTGCTATTTTATTGTCACTGCTAAATCAGTGTAGGTTGTTTTTCTTCTTGACACATGGGGGTGGGATTGAGCATGGGGATGTTTGTGGAATGGTAACTTGCAATTCAAGGGTTAAGGCAGCATGAAAGAATCCATTCTCGGTTTAATGACCTAGCCTCGCTGGGCGA
Source organism: Toxotes jaculatrix (assembly GCF_017976425.1). Taxonomy (NCBI): domain Eukaryota; kingdom Metazoa; phylum Chordata; class Actinopteri; family Toxotidae; genus Toxotes; species Toxotes jaculatrix. The sequence continues at coordinate 13,122,472 of NC_054408.1, read as the reverse complement.
GGACGACAGGGAACATGCTCTTGACTTGTACTGAATTTGCCAATTAACACCTCCAATAACAGGCTGCCTCTGAACATCACCAATGTAGAGAGAGGAGGAGCAACTCTCATGCACTTTGTTTTTCAGCCTCTGATCCTGTAATGATAAGGTCTTTGATTTCTTCATGCATTAAAAATTATTTTGCCTTATACCCAGTTTGGTAAATTTTCTTTCATAGTAGAATTTTGGATGAAATATTGCAAGAGCTATGTGATAAATAAATATATACGTATGTAGTGACTGACGATCAGACTTGCAATGATGATCTTGGAAATATTGTATTTTTCCACATGCTGCTTCAATCCTTACGTGGTTATTGGACATTCTATTTTTTGCACATGGCCATATGGCCACGTGCAGCTTCAATTAGACACATGGCTGGTATCTAAGAGACACTGTGCTTGATTAGCTTTGTCCCCTTCTTATTGTTATACATGATAATACAAAACAACAGTGCCGTCCTTGATAGATAAATCTGAAAAGATTTGTGCCTTCAAATAAGGCCCCCATTCTAGCCACCCCTCTGGTTTCACACATGCTTATCAGACTCCCAAACAACACCTAGTACAGGTGTGAATATCAAAATCCCCAGTGAAAATCACAGTGGGCACTCTTGTGTTGTCTTCGGAGTCCTCTTACATACAGCAGTGGTTTTGCATTGGGGCTGGGATGCTGCTAGCTAACAGCAACTGCAGAAACACCTTTGGCTAAGTGTAAGGTGGACATCCTTACACCAAATGTGCTTAATGACTGAACAATCGCTACCCAGATCTAATTGAAAAATGTGCTTAAGTGTACAGTAGCTGGTTATTGCCCAGTACAATCACACCATAACACGGTAGTTTCACAATTCATTAGCAGGTACTAAAACAATATACAATAATTGAAAGATGGCTGCATAATTGATAGCAGTTCACACCACAGGGAAAGTGCAGTGATCCATCTAATGATAGTAATAAAGTGTAGTGGGTTAGGACACAGAAGATAACACTTGAGGTGTGAGCTGTGTACAATTGTGACGACAAAGGCCTTTTCTTAACACTTTGTCAGCATAACAGATACAAACACTGCGAGGATGTCAGTCATATTCATGTTAGCGGGACTGAGGAGATTCGCCATGTACCTCCTCAGGGTTAGCAGATCACAGCTCGCGTATTCTCATGCTGACCACCTTTGCGTCACGTGCAAAAGAATATGAACCTTTTTTTTTTCGAGATGCTACATTCAAATCAATTCATTTATTCAGTGTTAAGAAACCATCTGGCTTGATTAGAGCTGAAAGTCATCCTGGCAGGCCAGTTTCCTGACTGACACCTCATAGAATTAGTGGGAGGACGGCTTCATTTACTGTATTTGCTTAGCTCAGACTACACAGCTCATCATCTCGCTGTACTCGAAGCTCCTATATGTGAGCTGAAAAGTCTTTCCACAAGCTCCATTTACCTCAAGTCTTTGTCGCAGTATTTAACGGATTCAGCATATCTTGGTTGTTGTTTATTAGTCTTAGATAGTGAGATATGACACTTTTTGTGTTCTCTTTGTGGAAGCTGTGAAAATGGCACGCCATATGTAATACACTTGCTTGCTGTTGGTCTTGCCAATTCCCCCAAGATCAGTAATTCCTGTGCCAATGCTCACACTCTCTCTTTGTCCTTGTGGATTGATTGAGCTTGTTGGATTGGATGGGTTTCTTTTTGATGCTGTGTCTGGTGTTTAGTTGTTGATTTGATGTCACTCGCAGTCCGGTTAAAATAACCATTTGAACCAGAACATACGTGTTCAGATGTACCTCCAAGCTACTGAAAATTTGAAACAACAACAACAACAACAACAACAACAACAACAAAAAGAATTTCACATAGTAAACAGATATAGATAAACCACAGCATGTTCCTATAATGTTTTTTTTCTCTTCTAATTCAGCACAAAACAAATTGGCTGCACATTTTGTTCACACCTTGTGTAACCTGGGGATAGTAAGCGCAATTCTCCCTCGTCATACCTGTGACTACAACCTGCAAAGTGCTCCCAATGCCCTAATCTGCGGGGTAGAGACCTGCTGTTGCTGCTGCTGCATGTAGATGTTGTTTTCTTCTTCCTTAGCTGCTTGTCCCTGTGGTTTTTACATTTACACACCCACCAGAATCACACAAGGTAAAAGAGAATATGCGAGTGTATTACAAGCTACCAATTTTTTTTTTTTTTTTTTAATCAAAAGCATGTTCTCGTTCAGTAGAAAGCAATAAAGGCACACTGATGGTGTTTGATTTAGAAATGGCAGTCAGACCATGATTTTAGCATCAACAGATGGCCAGTAGATTGGTTTAAATGAGTAACACCACTGCCTGCTTTAGAGTTGGCTCAAGTAGTAGAGTAGTGTACTACTGTCTTATCATATCTCCTTGTGTGAATGATGATGTCACCATGATAGATGCTACTCAAGTGGGATCAGACCTACTCAGTGATGCCTGTAGAGACCAGCTTTGGGAGATCCCTGTCTAGTTGCATTATTCAACAATACTCCTTTACCTCTCCCAGGGAAAAGGGACTGTTGAATATTTGAAAGACAGATTTGATTTTTTATTTAAGTGTATAGATGTATATGGGAGAAAAGGGGAAAAAAATAGAGATAGTGCCAGTCGGTGCAGGCTGGATGATCACCAAGGCAACTTGCCGAGTTTTTCTAACTGATCTACGGGACTTCTTGGCTGTCTCACTGGGGGACGTTTTGGAAACGTGGGCTTCTTTGAGCGCCTTTTGACTGCGACTACAAGTTGACGGATCATTGATCATTTTAGTCTCATAATTATGGCCACCAGTTAGTTTAGAATTTGGTCAAATCTTCACTTAGACTTTTCCACGTTTTGTGGCCGTAGCAGTTGCGACTCTGATTACACCTTGTGAGGCGTTTCAAGAGCTCACGATTTGTTGTAACGCTATTAAGAACTAATTTAAAAATTAAAAACAGGTAAAAGGTGCTGGGTCTCCTCTGGAATCCTGGGCTGTTTTGTTAAATTGAATGAATCAATATTTCAGTTGCAACATAAGAAAGGAAATCTGCTCATTGATAACGTACCAGACATTGTGCGAGACAGTGATAGCCTATTTCAAAACGGCAGTGTAAAAAAAAAAAAACATGGCTGCAGAACCACTGCTCAGATCCTGACGAGCCAAGCTGAGTATTGATCCATCTGGCTCTGAAGACACTGTCATGTCACCTTTGCATTTAAGTGTTATCTTGTCAGCTTCAAATGATCTAGCTGTCAGATCTGGAGAAAGCTGGCCTGTGTGATGTTGCTTTGTCTCTAATGTCCAGCTGTTGCTACAACAGTCTCTACACTAGCACAACATTTTAGACAAGCATTTAGTTGTTGTTTTGTACATTGCAAGATTTATGTGTAATATGATGATATCTGATTATCTATATTAACATTTTAAATGTTAGATATGATTGTGTGCACCTGTGTCAGAGTGTATACCCATGGATATTTCAACATTATGCATGACAGTTGATTCTTTAGGTCTACAGTTTTAGTCACTTTTCATCTCATTCTTTCCTTGGTGTCACCCACTCCCTCAGATAATTAAAAAGACAACTTACAATGAATGTTATCAGATGCTCAGTAGTGGCACAAACCAAGTGCAAATTGCTTCAAAATTGATTCCTTCTTTATAGCCGATGTAACCGATAGTTAAAGGGTAAGAATCCAGGCTTGTGGTGAAAGGGCACAAACTCTTTCAACCAAGGTGTGGTAACAGGGTGAAAATTTGAAAGCAAATTCACTTCCTGCTGATGTAGCCTACATCACCCCTAATGATAACACACCCACTGTATTGCACTTGCGGCACTAATTTTCGTGTTTTCACTCACATTCTCTGCAAACGTTTTTAGTTGTTCCATGATTTCTCTTTTCCTTTTTTTTTTTTTTTTTTCTTCCTTTCCTCTCATGTAGGAATCAGTGTACGGTGTCCAGTATTTAATTCAGTCCCAGTGTAGCGGCTTAGTTTCCTGGTCATTTAAAGACTGGATCGGTTCCTAACGGCTCTTCGAGATGCTGCAGGCCGGGGGAGCTGCTATAAAGGCAACAGTAGGACACCAGGCAGTAGTTCACACTTGCTGGAGCACACTGGCGAGGCTGTGAAGATGGATTCTTTCTTGATTATACGGTACTGTCTGTGTTTCTCGTCTTTCTAATCAGTGTGAAGTTGTGGCACTGTGAAATGTATTCTTTTCTCTGTGCCATTTCTGAAACATACAGCATCCTGTAGCACTCATGCAGCTGTACAGACGAAGCATTCAAATTGCAAAAAATCCCTATCACTACTTTTATTTCTTTATCAGCCTTACCACTGACAAAGTTTTTCAAGGAAATAAACTGGTCTCTATGTGTTTGTTTGTGACAGCCTGGATGTGAGTGGTGGAGACATAAATCATGTCACATTTATTTTTCCTCTCAACTTGGAACAGGGTTCTCTTCCCTGTAGAATTCAGAACTGATCATTAACCTTTCCTTTAGTTCCTTCCCTTGCCTGGTCACATTTCCTCTCTATTTGGTTCCTGGCCCCATATGCCACTTTCCTATTTCCTGCCTGCAGACAGCAGGGAGTAGCTCTATTATCACCTTCCTAGAGCTGTCTTTGAATGTGAGAGGCAATTCCATTTCACTCAGCCATGGGGAGGAGGAGGAGTAGCAGAAAAAAAAACACACCATAGAGCACGCAGAAATTGGTTTAGGGTTACTTCTTATGGTCGAATGTAAGACTATTTTGTTTTTCTACTTGTATTGCCCAGATTGAAGAACTATACCTTGTACTATCTGCTTCTGAGGTGCAGCTTTTTTGTAGAATAGTTCCAAATCAGAGCAAAGGTTAAGTGCTGTGTATCATGTCGTTGTTGTGTGAACATTTTATCGTCAACTCCTTTTAGAAGTCATCTTTTGAAATATTAACAATCCTAAAGCAGCTATATTACACTGCTGTGAAGCTGTGCTAAACATATCAAAGATGTCTCTAATGCTTTCGCTCTCAAGTGTGTTCTCTCCATTTTGCGACATTTTACTCGAAGCCTGTGTTATTTTTGGGTTTCCCTAAGTCTTATTCCAGCTTTTACAGGCGTCTAGTTCTTTGGAATGGTAGGGCTCTTGACAATATTGCTCCTGGATAAATTAAACATGAGTTACGTAGAGTGATAATCTGTGGGCCTCTCTTTTCACACTGCATTCCCAATGAGCTGTGTGTTGGCCTGGTGTTGTTGCCTGTGATTTTAATGAAGATTATTCTTGTAACACGACAGTCGCCTGTTTGCTCCTATTCTCCCCAAAATATTTTCTCTTCAAACAGAGAATTTTGTTTTCTTTCAGGGGATCTGTGCAGCATTTATTCCTTTTTTTTCCCTCTCTTTTTTTTAAGTATTATTTTTGGAGGCGAATTACCAATTAATCATGGTTATAGTTAAAGATATTTAGGTACCAAATCCTGGATGCTGATTAATCAGATAACAGGTTTCGGAGATGTTGTTTTTCCGATTAAACATTCATCATCATGTCAGCCTAGTTATCGATTAAACAATACGCTGGCAGACACAGCTGTGACTGGGTAATTAGTACTCAGTTTCATCCTGTCTAAGCAATGTAGGCTCACATCAAAAAAGGCAACGCTCAAGTTACTGGACTGGAGCCTTCTGTTTTCTATTGTTCAGGTTTAGGCTGATAGTGTTTGGGAAACCTCAGAGGATTCTCAAAGGAGTAAGTGCACACTTCAATTCATGGCTACTCTTAAAATGGAACTGATGTGTTATAAATAATTTCAAAGTTACAAACATCAGCCTCACAATCACAGCGATTCAATGATATTCATTTGGCATAAGTCAGTTTCATTTCTGTGTGCTTTTCATCAGAAATGGCTTAAAAAGTAGAGTTAGTCTGAATTTTTTATGCCATGGGCTTACTGGGGACAGTGGCCATGTTCTTCACTTGCAGACGTCTGACAGTGCATGGCAGCAGAAATAACAAAATGGTCACAAACCCCAACTGCACTCGCTGGGTCACACAGGCTCTTAAAAATTTAAAGAGACTAGCAACAAACCAAACAGTTGATAACAGGTCAGTAGCAGGTGATAAAAGAAGTTTTCGTGGGGACATTAGCCTTTCCACCAACTTCGTGATTCCAGACATTATATCCTCACCATTTGTTAAACCAAATAATACACATCAGAGAGCGTGAAGCAGCTGTAGGCGTTACTCTCAGGGATTGTAGTACCCGAAGGATTACTATATTTTACAAGTGTTACTTTGCTGCAGAATTGGTATGAGACTAAATTCACACGTCTATAATTATGCATTAATTTTACATACCATCATCTATATTCACGTTATTCTAGTTTTGGTAAAGGGGAGAACTCAGCTGAAGCTATGTGGATAGCTCGTGGCTCATTCTCCCACGGAATTATTTCCATAAGAGTGTGTTAATTATCATGCTGTCATTGTCCTGTGAGGTAGAAACAACGGAGAGCGACAGAAAGACCCACGTTAAAAATAACTTACTAACATCAATATGCGCTTTGCCTAATTTAAGAGATATGGTAAACAATTGTATTGAATATGAAATGGCATATTAATGATCTGTCGCACAGGAGTGTGGAGATTGAGAAATAAAAAAATATGATGGATATGATGGATTTGAGTGGCCTGCCGGAAGCAGGGTTTTAAAAGGGTGTGAGATGACAAAACGACAACTGTGAATAAATGCACAGTCAAATAATTAGTATAAAAATTTTATTTAAATAACACAATTCACCAGAATCTTTGTTTATGTGCTATTCTGTCATTTCTATTTCTGCAAACACTTTTAAAAGCTAAATTACAATTGGAAAACTGTGTAAATTTGTTCCCTTTATAGGAAAGTAATTGGTAATTGATGCTTTTTTAAATGGGCAAATACTGTAGGAACAGAGAGATAAAATTAACCAGGGGCTACAACCTGTCTTGAATGGGTGACTTTTAATAAGCTTAGATACTGGTCTTATTTTACTGCGCTCCAGATAAAGAAGCGCATGTATAAATATTTGTTTTGGATGAACAGTTCCTACAGTGCTAGGCTCAGGTATGGTATTAGCACAGGACCCATGTCACTTGTATTTCCACTGAACATCATAATTACCTGTAGTGAGGTTAATTTGCTGTGAGCTTTGTGGTAAAGAATCACGGCTGGGTCTGGTCTGGCTGGGCGACCCTTAAAGGCCATCAATAATGAGCAGGTGTAGGAGTGCACTTCTGCGTAGACGCGTGTCTTGGTGTGTCCAGGGAGGACAGCTAATAAGGGTTTAAAAGCCACAACTGTCCACTCCGCCCCTTAGCAGGCCTCCAGCTGTCTTTTCTGTCAGAGAGCACCCTGTCTCCCTCTGACAGAGCAGATCACTGATGGCAGGAAACCACAGGGGGGAATAGTTATGTTAGCATAGCACAAAGCACAACCACACTTGATGAGATTAGTAAGTAATAGGTAATTAAAGACTTAAGGTAAACACAGGTTCTGTCTTTTGTTTTGTTTTTTTTAAATCAAAGAGCCAGGAAGAAGGGAAGAAATACTTCTACTTTGATTTATTGATGGAAATTGCAATGTGACGTCTGGCAAACAACATATAAATAACTTAAAGGCCATCTTAAATGCATTCCCATGAAATTTTTAGTGCCGCTGTAATATAAGCCACTACCTGTCATGAATCCCAAATAACCTTGGCTCTATCCTCTTAGTTCAGCCCAGTGTGCCTCATTCCTTATTACTGGCCTGACAAGGAAATGTTTACCCATCCGACAAGAGACAAGCCATTTCATAGTCGGAAAAAGCAATTTCACCTGACTGGAGTAGCACACTATGTCCCCATATCCTTGCTGGCTATAATTTTGTTGTCATTTTGTGTGCTGTGATCATATCATTGAAGTGACAGTACTGGGCATTAGGTAAAGTCCCTTAGCTGGTGCTCACTTTCAGGCTTTTTCTCTCCTTGTCATTCACATTGATTAGATTAGACCCAGGTGGCAAGCAGATTCCTTTGGCACAACAATAAAAAATGATGATACAATGCTTGAAAAAAAGCAGGTTGTTTTATGCTCAACTGAAAAGTGTCAAGCAGAACTGGTTTATGAAAAACATTTTTTTTTGTTTTTTTTGTTTTTATTAAAATAATTATGTATAGTTGTATTTTACAGGATTCGTGAAGGACATTTCTAATAGAGATCTTTCAAAGAGATTTGCTGTAATTTTTGGTTAGGACCTATTTTTATGCTATACCTGCACTGACAAATATTAGACATATAAATGTACTTGTACACTAATTATTTTGGAGTAGAACTGACTCTTTGTAGGGAGCCTGTGCATTAAGCTCAGCTGGTCAAAGGAGGATTTGTGACAGGCAGGGGGCAGAGATCCTAACCTGCACTTATCTCCCCAAGGGACAAGGCTGGCCATGAGCATAACAAATCCACCCCCCCACCCCCCCCTTTGGTTATGTCCACTAACTGACTGAGCCAATAGAAAGAGAGAGTGTAGTCTGATAAACAGGCACCTGGGGAAACACACTGAGTTGCTGCTCGGGTGATTCAACAATTGGTTTGTTCGGGGGGTGGGTGAGGGGGGTGCAAGAAGCGAGCCCATTTTGCTTATTAAAGATCAGTGTTGGAAGTGAACCATAATCCTGTAATGAGGAGAGCAGAGAGTGACCTCCTTTGCTTGGGCAGAGACAAGCCTGTGCTTGTATGTTTCACAGGAAGAGATTGCTGGACCCTATAGCCCTACTGTAATGACCCCTCTTGTTAGCTTCAGAGATTCATGACTGTTCATTAGAGATACAAACTTGTGGATGTACCCACCATGGTAGCGGCTTTGTTCGGTTTTTGTCTTAACCTTGTCTGGTTCAGATTGTTCTCTGTACACTTGCTGGTTAATGACGCTGCAGAATAACTAAACCAAAAAGTTATTCAGTGAAGCGGAAATGATCCGTTTTTGATGCTGTTCTCAGTGATGTTGTACTAGACTCTGGACTGCTTTATATTAAAATGGGTTTCTAATATTTTCTATGCCCTCATATGAGAGGGACAGAGAAACACCTTTTAACCTAATGCAACTGAATAGAACCCCATAAACTCCAGTTTAAAAAAAAAAAACACACACACCACAGTATTGAATCAACACCTCTCTGACACTATAAGCCTCATAAATGTTGCATTGAATTATATTATTATTCAGGTGCACCGGAAATGTGCAGACCCAGTACAAGTTAAAAAAAGGGCCTTACAGTTACAGAATCAACTGTACATCAAACCACTCGCCTTGAATAGCAGTATGTGTTAACTTGGTAATAACCGTGTTAGCAAGTTAAACAGGAAGGTGTTTAAACTGGCTGCTGCCACCCTCTTTGCACAGGAGACTGGGTCACATTAACCTGCAGCCATTCTGGTAATTTCAAATTCTGAATTGTCATCATCATCATCATCATCATTGTCCTGGAAAAGTTTCATTATTCAGCAGTTAGGACTTCAGGTAGTCTGTTTAAGCAATTAAATGATGGATTTTTTTTTCTATTTTAGTTCTTATTTACTGAATTCTAGCTGCTACCAATAAGCTCATACTCCTTGTTTTAATTGTCACTTGTCTTAAAGACCTGCTTCCTGCTCACACGAAATTTGACCTTCATTTTTTTTTCTCATTATGTATAACCATCCAGACTTGATATTATTTTAATATACCTTTAGTGGTTACTCTTACATTTACTTCTCCAAAAGACAAAAATTTATGGATTAAAATTGTGTTAAAAAAAAGAAAGAAAAGAAAACCAACTGTCCCAAGCATATATTTTTTAAGCTCTTCCTTTACTTTCTGTGAGCTGTGTTTGTCACAGCAGACCCCCGTTATCAGTGCACTGGTTCATAACTTTACTGCATAAAATATTTACCAGCACTGGGACTCATAAACACATCTTCAGTGGGACGCCATGATTTCACGCTATATCGCAAACATTTTAAGGCATCAGATGCACTGCCTGTCATGGACTGTCATTTTTGGTGTGTTAATAATATATCTTGGTTTCTTCGGCAGACATACTTTGGCACTCATGGCACATAAATAGGTAAATAACGCGGATAAATTGGTAAATAACGCAGCTGACGTTACAACTGACAGTGGAAAGCAACATTTATATCCATTACACTTTTATTTTATTTTGTTTTATTCTTTATTTTATACTATTTGTGTTTTATGTTATTCTTGTTCATACATATTAGAAACCGGAGTCCATATGTTTTAATCAAATATAGGCCCATGTCACACTACAAACAAATCACTTTGCTCACAGCGCTCCTCATATTGTCCTAATTAAGAGCTGTCTAATTAAATTACAGCCTTGAGTTAACCAATGGCAGTACTTGTTTCATTAGCAAAGCAGGGAGAGTGATGGAAAGAAAATCCTTCCTGATTGCAGGATGGTGTCAATTGGCTAATTTGCTGCCTTTGGTACCTCAAGTCATAGCAAGGCGTTTTCATAGTGTTAGATTAGGAAAGGCGTGCGCAAAAGCTTGTGATATAGGTTGAGCTAATAGTGGCTTCCTATTGAGCTATGCAGGTTGAGAATTGCATCTCGCCAGCGAGTGATCTCTCCAAGAAATTTATGAATGTGGGCAGTGGCTTTTCGAGCTCCGATGGATCAGAGCTTTCGTTGCAGGACCATCCTATTATATCTGCAAGTGACAACCTGGAGAGAAGTTCACCTCTGAAAAAAAACTCTAGGGAGATGACGAATCAGTCAGAGGCAGACAATTTTCCCGAATCCAAGGACGCATCAGGGGACGTCCAGAGGGGCAAACTCTCTCCTGATCTTCACGGAGTCTCTGACATCCGTCATAATTTCGATGGATCTGCAGGAGAAAGGTGCATCTTTTCTCCATCTACCCAGCCACAGTCAGTCTCAGCAGCTCCCAGTGCCATGTTCCCTTACCCGAGCCAGCATGGGCCAGCGCACCCGGCTTTTTCTATTGGAAGTCCCAGCCGATATATGGCTCATCATCCGGTCATAACTAATGGAGCTTACAACAGCCTTCTCACCAATACTTCTCCTCAAGGCTACCCGGCAGCGGGCTACCCTTACGCGCAACAGTATGGACACACTTACCAAGGAGGGGCTTTTTACCAGTTCTCTTCGGCGCAAGCAGGACTGGTTCCGGGGAAAGCGCAGGTGTATCTGTGCAACAGGGCCCTGTGGCTGAAGTTTCACAGACACCAAACAGAGATGATCATCACAAAGCAAGGACGGTAAGTGCGCGCACTCACGGGCTCATCTGTCATATACCTGCAGAATTAGTCGATTTTTTGCTACATCCCTGTGAAGCTTTTGTTTCCAAAGTTTGAAAAAAATGATGTCTAATAACATCACATTGCTATTTTCCCCAATTAAAAGAGAAAAACGGACTCGGCACGAGGCCAATGCGAGCTGATAAGAAAACGGGGAATCTAATCTGATTTTTGTGCGCCTTTTTTTTCATCATGGAGTCGCTTTTTTTTTTTCGTTTTTAATCTGTGTTCCTTTATTTTTCCACAGACGAATGTTTCCGTTTTTAAGCTTCAACATTTCTGGCCTCGACCCCACTGCTCACTACAATATATTTGTGGATGTAATACTTGCTGATCCAAATCACTGGCGATTTCAAGGAGGAAAGTGGGTACCATGTGGAAAAGCAGACACAAATGTAATAGGTATCATATTATTTTTTGTAATTATTACATTTATTGCACAATTAAAAAAGGTACTATTTGTTGATGAATTTTAACCACTGTCAGTGGTTTAAAAAAATCTGATTTGAGTTTTTCATGGGAAAAAAAATCTCTTATAATAATAATAATAATAATAATCAGTCACACACACTGTTTAAGTTGTCTGTTCTTTGTATGTTCTTTATAGGAAATAGGGTTTACATGCACCCGGACTCGCCAAATACCGGTGCGCACTGGATGCGTCAAGAAATATCATTTGGGAAGCTAAAGCTTACAAACAATAAGGGTGCCTCAAACAACACAGGGCAGGTAATGCAACACTGATGTTTCAGTTATAATTTTTTATTTATTTTTTTATCATAATTGATTGAATATTAGTTGGAAATGTGCAATGACAAATATCTATTTTCCCCCTTTCAGAACTTATTCGCTGCACATGCTAGTCATTATGTTTTTCAGTTGAAGTTGTTGGATATTGCTAATTGTATAATTTACAGCGCAACAATGCTTTCAGTTTTATTATAACAATGATAAGATTAAGCTAGATCTGTTTGGCGTGATGTTTAATCATCTATCAAAAGTTTGAAAGTGAGTTTCTTTTAACTGAATCTCCAGATGGTGGTTCTCCAGTCTCTCCACAAGTACCAGCCCAGGCTCCATGTGGTGGAAGTAAACGAGGATGGGACAGAAGACACCAGCCAACCAGGAAGAGTCCAGACTTTCACCTTCACAGAAACGCAATTCATTGCCGTCACAGCTTACCAGAATACCGACGTACGAGCGCTTCATATTTGACACAACGCCGCAAATTTCCACCCAGACAAGTCTACCGCATTTCACCTTTAACAATTCTGATATATTTCTGAAATTTTAAAACAAAGCACAACAAAATGCATTTGAATGGAAATCGAGTAAAAAAAAAAAAGTCTAAAATTCTAACAAGAGGTTGATTGCGAATGATCTCATCCTACACACACACACACACACACACACACGCACACACACACACACAGAGGAAGAGAGACTCAGTACTAAATAACAAAATATATTTTGGGATTGACTCTGCAGTGCACTGATCTACCTACACAAATCTTTGTCTTCTAATGAATTCATTATTTTCCCACAGATTACGCAACTGAAAATTGACCACAATCCGTTTGCTAAAGGATTTCGGGACAACTATGACACGTAAGATTGCCCTCTTCTTCCTTTTTAACATTATTATTAATATTATTATTATTTTCTGTCAGAATTTTGACACACGATACTGTAATATGATTTTTTTTTAAAATAAAAAGTCAGACTGTTTCTTTCTGAAAAGGTTAAAGTCACCACTGTAGTCCTGCTGAGTGTTTTCTGAATGTTTTCTGTAAATATATGGAGGAGGCTCATAAGAGTTCGAAAAGGAATCGAGTTTGCATTGACTGCTGCTGGAATAAAGGATTTTTCAATTTAACATGAAAATACTTGACAAAAAATAAAAAAAGAGAGAAAAAACCCCCACTTTTGATTGATGTGAGTTCCGCCTGTCTTGCACTGAAAACAGGTGCATATTGGCGATTTGTAATGATATTTTTTGGCAGTTTCGCGTTGCATTAATTGATGTTTTCTTTGTCTGAGGCAGCTGAAATGTTTTGAAACCAAGTTATTATCTCCTCTCTAAAGAAGACAGATTTTTTCCCCCCTCTCACGAGACATACCACACAAAATTAGTGAGCTGGTGAAATGGATACTAGCCCACATTTCTTTGATTTTTAGATGACCGGCTATGGCGCACAGTTTAGTTTCTGAATTGTTTCTCTGTTTTTTTTCCTCTCCATCTTTTCAGTGTCTACACAGGCTGCGACATTGACCGCCTAACTCCATCACCGGGTGACTCTCCGCGTTCACAGATCGTGCCGGGTGCGAGATATGCCATGCCTAGCTCTTTCCTGCAGGACCAATTTGTCAGCACTTATGCCAAATCTCGCTTTCACCCTGGCGTGGGGACTGGTCCTGGCACGGAGCGCAGCGTCCCACTCGGCAACAGCTTGCTATCCCCGCAGCAAACCGAGGAGCCCACTGTTGCCACCCCCCCGCAGCGATGGTTTGTCACCCCTGCCAACAACCGACTGGACTTTGCTGCCTCGGCATACGACGCCGCTGATTTCGCCGGTAACGCGGCCACCTTGCTGTCCTACGCAGCGGCCGGAGTAAAGGCTCTTCCCCTGCCGACTGCAGGCTGCTCCAACCGGCCTCTTGGCTATTACGCAGACCCGTCAGGCTGGGGAGGACGCACGCCGCCGCAGTACTGTGGTGTAAATAGCAAATCCAGCTCGGTCTTTTCCTGCTGGCCCGCTAACTCTATCGGTGGCAGAGCGGCCACCAACTACCTGGCCGAGGAGGGAGACTCCATCCCGACGGAGAGATCACCTATTGGCGGCTCGGAGGAGACCAAACCCAAAGACATGACATCTGAGTCGAGCTGGATAGAGACGCCGTCCTCCATTAAGTCCATTGATTCAAGCGATTCTGGTATTTTTGAACAGGCCAAAAGGAGAAGAATCTCACCTTCTGCCACGCCGGTTTCAGAGACAGTGTCCCCGTTAAAATCTGAGCTGCTGGCACCGAGAGAGTGTGAGAAGAACTGCACAAAGGACATTGGTTATTACAGTTTCTATCCTCACAGTTAAAACAAAGACAACAATCAACCTGTCTATCTATCTATCTATCTATCTATCTATCTATCTATCTATCTATCTATCTATCTATCTATCTATCTATCTATCTATCTATCTATCTATCTACCTGTCTATCCATCTATCCATCTATCTATCTATCTATCTACAGGTTAATCAGTTAAAAAAAATGATAAGGACTGCTGCCACCTCCTCAGTTAATGGCCAAAGTGTAAATTCTTCCACTATTGACTGCTTAGCCCTGTCATGGGCCGAGCGCTTTCTTTTCACTATGTCAAGTAAAAAAACACAAACACTGTAATTATGAATATAATGTATATAATACTGGACATTTGGTGATAGTGATTGAATGTACACAAAATAGATAAAAATCTGATCCATAAGTAGTGTTTTAAAAAGCGAACCCCTTTCTGTTGAGTAGCCTAAACGGTTAGTAAATGAAAAAAAAAAAAATGTTATTGAGAATCTGTACATGAAATGTTCTTGTGTAGCATATACTGGCATAAAAATGCCTGTCAGTGAAAAAAAAACCAATGTATTTTGTACTTTATCAAAGCTGTAGGCTACCAGAAGTTTATGAACTACTGCAACATTCATGATACATGTGGTTAAAAAAGTTATAAATGTTGGTAATGTAGACTTAGGGTCTTATTCATTTATTAATTTCAGACGCTTATTTTTCATAGCCTGTATGCCGTTGTGAAAATCTCTGTATCTGCTGTAACGTGACTGAAACATAATAAACGATGTTATCATCAGGACAAGTAAGTTCTGTTTTATTTAATCTCATATCAAAACTGACATGCACGTGAATCGTCTTTAAATAGACAAAGAGTTTATATTTTCATTCACATTTTTCGTGAACCCATCCTCTGGAGCGTTTTTTCCCCTCCCCAGCAGAACATAGCGGTTATATAAGGACTCCATGAAGGTGCTGATCGATGAGAAGGCTCCAGATAAAAGTGAATAAAATAAAAACGAGAAATGTTTTAATCTGAATATCAGATAGAAGTGATCCCAATGACATCATCCTTGGGAGAAAGATTTCTCTCTTCCATCACTCTTCCTCTACACAAGACGTTTCTTTTATTTTCTTTTATTTATTTATTTATTTATTTATTTTTTGATTGGAGACACTGCAACAAAAAAAAAAAAAAAAAAAAAGAAAAGTTTAATTTAAAGAGGGAACCACAAATCATGGGAGATTAATAATAATAATGGAGTCGTAGTCTGAGTGGTTGTTCTCGGATCTCTTCAATAACCTAGATATTTCTTTTCTGACTCGACAATAAGGATTACTGCCGCAACATTTGGTTGGAATGACTTCGGCGTTTGCATTGTTGGCCAAGAAATTTCGGAGGGTGAAAACTTGAAAACTTTTTTTTTCTTTTTTTTTTTTGTTTGATAGTTATACACACTGAAAATCTGTAAAGTTTACAAGTTTATTGTTCAGCGGCCAAAGGAAGTGACACATCAGAAAAAGAAAAAAAAAGTGTCCATTGTGTGAAAATGTGCAAAGGACCAGAACAGACCCGCAGTAGCCAGGGGGGTGAGGAAAAAAAACACACACAAAAAAAAAACACGTGATTTTATAAAATATGCGGCGAAAGTACAAATTCTTTTTTCGATATAACTGATTGCAGATTGGTTAAACTGCCGATTGAAAGACTCGACTCCGGCTATTTATGCTCTGCTTCTTTTTTTAATTGCGTCATTTGAAAAGTGATTGAACACTGATACCAAATGAATGCATTTAAGAACAATTAAAACTGACGCACTTACATGGATTTTCAGTGTGAAGGAGACGCTCACAGCTGTCGGTAAGAGCTGTGCAGTTTAGTTTTGTCACAAAGCGTGTGTATGAGTGTGTGTGTGTGTATGAGTGAGTGTGTGTGTGCTAATTCTCGCTGACAGTCAGCGATAGGCCTTCCCGGGGATAAACAGCAGATGGCGATAAATGAATGCAGGTCCTGTGATCAAAGTGCTCTTCAGTGAGCTCTATTCTTATACATATACATATACATATACACACACACACACACACACACACACACACACACACACACACACACACACACACATATATATATATATATATATATATATATATAATTCTGTTTATTAATAAACAAACTTCTATTTATGACTCAATTACAGGTCCTTACTGCTGTTTTCCTCTGGATTCAGCTAGTGATCTACACCAGATGGCGGCACTTTACTATTATTAAAAGGAATCCCTGCTGTGAACAGGACTGAAAACTGCAGCGCCAAATATGTTTTCAGCAGCAGTCCCCAAGCTCTGCTGAACACCACAAACAGGCTTGAAAACACTCTCCCTGACAACAGTCAGAAGTTACAACTAAAGAAGTCACAATTCAAGTCACAGTTCAAATTGTAAAAAAAAAAAAAAAGTATGATCGGCTGGCATGGGTGCCTGGAACACCTGTGCCCATTTGGACCAAACAAGACTCTCCATGTGGAGGCTTGTTCATCCTCGAGTTCAGTAACTTCAACAATACAAGTCATGTGCATTCATTTGTCTTTTAACAATAGGACCTGGGGTGAAAGGGGACAATTTCAGTAGCTTGAAGTTGGAGAGGACCCACATCATCTACTGTAAGGACAATAAGACGCGTAAATGACTCTCTCAAGTCTAAAATTCATCTTCCAACTCAAAATTATTATCCCCAGATAAATACCATTTAAAAGATTTTAAACTCATTCTTAATTGATCGTGCTCTTGTCTGGCTTTTTGGAGTTCAGTTTCTATTAATCATGAGTGAGATATTGTGTGGAATGTGTGTGGAAAAACACTCAAACAAAGATGGCAGAGCAGAGAGTGGGACTGCAGCTTTTTCTGCTAAAATAGTCCGCATGAATAAGCCTATACCCACTGAGTCAGAGACTAAAAAAAAAAAAAAAAAAAAAAAAAAAACATCAAATAATTTTAGGCTGTAACCTGCAACGACAAACAGCACACGTCACAGAGCATCTTTGGATAGAAAACATTGTTTACTTCTGATTTCAGTGATGTTTCCTGTGAGTTGGTCTTTTTCATATTTCAGCCTTCTCACCTCTGTATCTCAAACAAAGGCTAAACATTTCAGGAGTGACGCGTTCACGTCAGCCATGGCAGAGATGCGCATGTTTTTATGAACCGGGACGGCGTCTGAGAAGCGCTAATCATCTCCGAGCTGTTGACCGACCGACGACGATATGAACATATGACCGCTGTGTGGTCGCTCAGTCACTGCTGCACCTGACGGGATTATACACAGCGGAGATCTCGGCGCCATCTCTCTGTTACCGGAGAAGTGCTCAGAGAAGGTGATGGACACCGCGGACCAGGGTGCTGCTCAGATAGAGCCGCTGCTGCCATCGGTAAAGAGCACTGATCTCTTGGGACAAATATATTTTTATATATATGTATGTATGACAGGAAGGGTGTCTTAGCTTAATCAGTGTGATATGTCTACTATTTTAAGTCTGACGGTAGCATTTAAAAGATGCAGGAGGCAGGCACAGAGTGTTTGGCAGTCAGTATCCTTCCACAGGTGATGATACAGTAGCTGACTGCAGTTGTAGGTCACCCGAGGAGCTCTGCTCACTAACACTTTGCTTCTCTAATCAAGAGCAATGACAACATGCCAGCCTGCAACATGCTGATCCTCCATTACTGATGTGTGTTCATGATGATATGAAAGTTACTTTCACTTCCCGGGGACTTTTCTCTGGTCCTTCTTTTCTGTTTCAAAATGATGCAGTTTTACAGTACAACGTCTGCTGTAATCAAGTTATGTCCCATTATTTTGTGCTATATAATTTAATATGTGACAAATCCCTGTTGTGGCAGTATTAATATAGTACATTTAGAATACAAGAGTGACCTGGTGTACTCCCATTATGTAAATAAATCGTGAGACTAGAGATTAAATTCAGTGTAAAATGCAGTAAATGTATCATGAGGGGATGCTGCTCTGACGTAGCTACAGGCTCCACAAAGGCAGACTTAGGCAGCTAGCTCACACACAGATATCCTCACATAATGGAACTCTGTTTTAACATTTGGAGAAATTATCATTACATCCAATCCAGATAAAAGAAAATAAAGTCTCTCTGGGGATGTTCTCAGAGAGACAGGGGCCCTTTCCCGTTGGTCTTTGCTGATCATTTTGGAGGAGATTTGTCATCATCCATTTGCTGTTTACATCAAAACAGATTTTTCCATTTAGCTTAAGGTTTTAGACTGACAGGCTTTTGGCTCAGAGTTTCTTTGCTCTGGTCCTATTTTTAGTGGCTTTGGCCACGAAAGGTTAGGTTACAAGCTGACCCTAAAAGTCACCCAACATTTAAGAATTTAAGGACAACATTTCAGAGATAATCTTTATCTGATTTGGAGCAAAATCTGTGCAAATGTGAAAGTTCAGAACTTTCCAGACAACACTGAAGGCTGCAAATGTTCATGAATCCTTTTACCTGTTAAACTAAAGTGATGGTTCATTATCTTTCAGGTCAATTCTTCCTTTGCCTTATCAGTTGGGCGTACAGGGGGTACGGAAAGTATTCAAACCCCCTTAAATTTTTCACTCTGTTATATTGCAGCCATTTGCTAAAATCATTTAAGTTCATTTTTTTCCTCATTAATGTACACACAGCACCCCATATTGACAGAGAAACATGAAATTGTTGACATTTTTGCAGATTTATTAAAAAAGAAAAACTGAAATATCACACAGCCATAAGTATTCAGACCCTTTGCTCAGTATTTAGCAGAAGCTCCCTTTTGAGCTAATACAGCCATGAGAACTTTCTCCCATCTCCCAACTGCATCTCTGGAGCTCAGCCACAGAGATCTTTGGGTTCTTCTTTCACCAAGGCTCTTCTCCCCCAATTGCTCAGTTTGGCCAGACAGCCAGCTCTAGGAAGGGTTCTGGTCGTCCCAAACCATTTTAGGATTATGGAGGCCACTGTGCTCTTAGGAACCTTAAGTGCAGCAGAAATTTTTTTGTAACCTTGGCCAGATCTGTGTCTTGCCACAATTCTGTCTCTGAGCTCTTCAGGTAGTTCCTTTGACCTCATGATTCTCATTTGCTCCAACATGCACTGTGAGCTGTGAGGTCTTATATAGACAGGTGTGTGGCCTTCCTAATCAAGTCCAATCAGTGTAATCAAACACAGCTGGACTCCAATGAAGGTGTAGAACCATCTTAAGGATGATCAGTGTGATATTTCAGTTTTTCCTTTTTAATAAATCTGCAAAAATGTCAACAATTTCATGTTTCTCTGTCAATATAGGGTGCTGTGTGTACATTAATGAGGGAAAAAATGAACTTAAATGATTTTAGCAAATGGCAGCAAATTAACAGAGAATGAAAAAATTTAAGGGGGTCTGAATACTTTCTGTACCCACTGTAGAAGTTTGGTGAGTTACATTCCCTAGATTTTATTGCTTCTAGTAAAAACAAACAAACAACAACAACAACAACAACAAAAAAACAGTATAAAAACAGTACATCTAATGTACATTTTTGTTGCACTGTTGTATTTGAATTTTCTTTGATCAAATTCAAAAGAGTGCAAATAGAAGACAGACTGGTTGGTGGAGAAACACCACCCTTGGAGTGACCTACTTGATTCGATGCCACAGGAAAATATTATCTATAGCTTTTACTTTATACACAGTATATATAAAGAGGAGAGAGCTTTGTTTTTGATAAGATGCTGCTGGGTAGCAGCAATGATGTCACAGCTATAATCTCATGATGAGAGCCTGGTTGCTCTGTTGATAGATGCTCAATCACAAATTACAGCTGTTTGACACACCAGAAGGGCATCAATATTTACCAGGCATGGTACGCAGCGGGGCAGCAGGAGTTCGTGCTGTCGAGCTCAGCTTTTAGACTGCGTTGCACTCTGACAGAACCGATTAAATAGCGGAGGACACACAGGGAAACCTCATGCATTCTGAAAACTTGGAGGCTCCTTGGCTCTTCAAATGTCAGGTAGGACCGGGCTTGATCCCCAGGTTTTTCACCATTCTGACATTGTGGAGTACATATTCTATTTGTTGTGTGGTTAACAGAGGGCAGTAAACTGTATACTTTCAAATGTCATGATTTCAGGATATTTTCTATAGCGAGCCTCCTCTATGTGTCTAAAATGAGTGTAAAAGTCTGATAAAACTGACAATTTCCTGCTCACCATGACTGATCCATCTTGTAGATTGGAGAGAGAAGCAGACATACAGTCTGCCAAAATCAAAGCTGTCAAATAGCTTAAATAGCAGCTCTAAAAAAAAAAAAAAAGACATTTAGCACTAACGTGTCCTCTTACAGGATGTTGAAATTTATAGCTGAAACGTTTAAGGATTACAGTGCATTTTGTGCCACATGAAAGCCTGTGCAGTTAATGACATAGCTGCCACTGACGGTCCCAAATTTGCCACAGCTATCTGTAGGGATCAGATCCAAGTCTGTGCCACATCCTGTGATATCACTTCAGCTGTGTGGTTTGCCAGTCCTTTGATATGATTTTGCTGGTGACTGGTTGATCATTAGTCTAAAAAGCAGCAGTGGGGTTTAGTTTTGCCTGGGCAGTAATTGGACCGCTATACTAGTACTATATACTTTTTTTTTTTTTTTTCTGTTTTTCTTCAGAAACTAGTTTGTCTTGAGAACCGAGTTTATTGATCCAATGTAATCCAGATCTGAGCCTGTTTTGTCATTTGGGTGTCCATCAGTCTGCAGTGGTTATAAGTTAACGTCCTTGTGTTTCTTTGTCAAGTCAACCCATTTAAACAGGATGAAAACACAGAGCAGTTTTGTGTATGAGCCCCTTCTTGAGAGGGCTAAACTGATTATGGTGCACTTATTCAAGAATGTAGGGGGATAATATAGAAGCTCTTCCCTAGAGATGGTTTTCAGAATGAAATGAATGTGTTATAATTTACGTTTGAGGTACTAGACATCATACAATGTTTACAAATGCATTGTATGTGAGCACAGAGCACATTTAATATGGGCTAATGTGGTTTGTGCTTTAGTAACAAATACTGGCAGTTTAATCTGAGCACGGATGCTGATCCATGCCCTGTGTATTTGTAGACAGATTATCAACATCAGCCTCGTGGCCTGGCCAGCCTATGTGCCACTGCAGCTGTGAACAGCAGCGCCCTTCATTATCGTAATGCCTTGATGGTCAACTGGTGGTCAAGATGGCTCAGGGAAAAGCTGATATCAAGTGAGCTTATAGGATAAATAGTAAGTGCTTTGAATCTGTTTGGCTCTGTTGAGGAACAGCCAGTCTCTGTGAATTTAGCAGAACTCCCTCCAGCGCTTAGTAAAGGCAGTTGTGTGTTTGTTTTGCGTTCTGAATACCAGCTGTTCCTGCTTGGATTTACAGTAAATGACAGTGTCAAATGAGTTCCACTGTTAAGTCCATACCAGTGGTTCACTAATCAACACCAGTACGGTGCCCAGCTCTGATAAGTAATCATGTCTTAATGTCGGCAGTGTTTATTAGTCACACATCTCACAGATTGTTCAGTAAGCACTGTAGCAAATCAGTTGTTTAATGAATGCTTGGTGTGGTTATGGGAGTTTTCCTTGAGTGTAAAATTATTGTGTTCTGTGTATGCATTCATTGTTCATGTTTATAAGGCTAATCAGTTCAACTACTCAAAAGTATAAAATACAACTACACAATGCAGTCTGTTGTCTGCAGTGTGGTCTGTCAGTCCAACACTTAAGTCCAGAGAGAAAAGCCCAGACAGTTACTGGATTCTCATGACAACTGGTGAAGAAATTCATGGTCCATAGAGGATCAGTACTAATGACTTTGGAGACCCTCCGTCAGACCAGGTCACAGTTTCACGAGTCCAGATCTTCTGTTTATGACTGAAATCTGCTGTTAGCTTGCTAACATTAGCATGCTAGAATCCAAATGTTAGTAGAAAGGAGTGTAAAGACAACAGTTTGTGGTTATATGTGGTAGTGACTTGCTGGAGGTCTTGTTGTCATTGTGCGGTCGTCAGACAACCAGCGGAGACTCAAGGAAAGAAATGCATCAAGGAAACGCAAAACCAGCTGTAAAAAAGATGCAACAGGTAAATTAGAGATTAATTTGAGTTGATTTTTGGTGTGTCATTTGAATTACAGCCATTAGCATGGCTCTGGACATTTAGTCCTTCACTGATCCACAAGAGGTTCAGACTCTCAAAGTTTCAGAAATCACTTTCATAGAGTCATAATAACCTAGATTTTTACAAAAATGTCCTTATACTTATTATTGTTATTATTTTTATATTATGATCATCAGCCTCTTCATGTACCCGTCCACTGGTTATGTCCCTTTTGTCTGGTGCTCTCATTATCATGGCCATTCACTGTTTGAGGCTCTACAATTTAGCTGTGAATGTTCATGTTGAAAAACTACAAAACTTTAATGAATAACCTGCAGTTTTTATAAAAGAGGCAAAGGTGTTGAAATTGGATCCTTGCAAGTGCACTGGTAAACGACAAATAATGATTTCTGTTGGTTTTCCTTATTCTCTCTTACCACCTCTTCACTCTCGTCTTCTCTCTCTCTGTCTTATATAAGCAGGCCAACATTCACACCACAGAATGATGGTTTTCTCAGTGACTCTAATCAACCAGCCATGTGCTCTAAGTCATCTCCTGCTACGACAATGTCTGTCTGTCCTGCTGCATTTCTCTTGTTCTCTCGCCGAGCTGTCAAAAAATTGGTGGTAACTGCTTATTAACTGCAGTCACATGTGGAATGGGAGTCCAGAGACCATATCAACCTGGTGTTGCCGTTGGACAGGAACGTCTATAGGAAACGCTCAAACAGCCTTAATGACATTTTCAGCAGTCATTCAGTATTCTCTCTTGTAATCTGACAAAAGCTCTGTACTAAGGATTATGCTCTCTCTCTCTTTTTTTTCCCGTGTTTGAAGGTGGTTGTGGACCACTGGCATAATTTAATCTTCATTTCTGCTGTAAATCAAGAGTAATATCACAACTGATCATTATAAAACAGCTCCAAAGCAACAATTTTAATTTAATATAAATATTAATTATAAATTAATTATTATTTATTTACAGTGAGTTTAATAATTTTCTTTTTTTTTTTTTTTTTAAATCCCTCCTTCAATTAAGACCAAATGTGTATTGTTGGTATGTGGTATTGTTGGGGTGGTAGAAGAAATATTGATAGTTCAGTGATTAACATTTAAAACTAAAGAGTGTTTTTTTTTTTTTAAACAAAGGAAACTAAATACATAAACTTGCCACTTAAGAAGAATACTATCTTACCTTTTTTTTTTTTTTTTTAACTTTTTCAAAACTAAGTCAAGCGGTGATTCACCTTTCAAAGTAGTGCAGGTCACTGCAAAGGAAGCACCATGAACAGAAGCAAAAGTTTAGTTGTAGCTGAGTAATTTATTCCCATTATGAAAAAGCTTTCTGTTTGGACTAAGACGATACACTTTCCTCTTCAAGATGAGATGTGCAATTAGTTTCCACGGCAACCATGCTATTCAGTTGGAAAATGTGTTTGTTCACAATGCCCTCGACTGCAAGGGAACACCAAGTCAACAAAGATGTTATATTCAGATTACGTTAGTATTTTACTGGAATACATGTTGTTCCAGTTGTGTGGCTGATAAGGTACTGTACTGTTCTTATTGAATAATAATAATATCATTATGTTTATCAATGTGTCCAACAGCGGAACGACGATGAGGCTGTGGTGGACAGAGGGGGAACATGGTCCCAACAGAGAACCGACTTTGAGCAGGAAGATCTTGAAGGTACCACGACTGACACGAAATGCATCAGGAATACAAAGCGCTCGAAGCACTAAAAGGCTGCTGCAGCTGAGTCCGCCCACTCTGTCCTTACAACTGCTGCTTTCCTCTTGACAGCTTTTTCATAGTTAAAAGACAAGAGCAGAGTGGGAGGCAGAAGCTGTGGGTGAGATGAGTTCGCATCATTAATTTCATAAGCACTGAAAAACATGGACAATCAAAACAAAGATGCAACCAGTACAACTGAGTAGCTTGAGTAAGCTTTGCCCATCTGTATCTGCAGACACAGATAATGATGCACAGCTTTTCAGTGAAAATTTCAAGTAAATATGAAATCTGCTTCCATACATTTTCATTTAAAGGAATCCCAGACCATTACACTATATTTTGCTAAAAAAATACATAATAATGAAGGCCGTATGTATGGCACAGCCAACTGCAAAAAAAAAAACAAAAAGAAAGAGGCAAAAAATCATATAAAATAAAAATGTCTTTGTAAGAATTGGAGCTATTGAAATGCTGTAGAGCAGGTTCAATGTGTTTCAATAACAAATACAGTGATTTTTAATTGACAATATTCATCCTATGTGCATGGGTAAATGGTTGAAGGATGCCTTAATTAATTACCTGTGTCAGGCCAATGTCTACTGCGTAGCTGTAGCAAACATTCTGGAGAGCACTGTATATACTGTATGTGGTTGTCTGAATCCTCGTGTCATACTGCAGTGAGCTGAGTGGGCTGACTTATGAGCGCAAAAACAGATATGCTCTCTCTCTTTCTCTTTCCATCTTGCTCACACAGTCTCACAACCGCATAAACACAAACATGGACACACATACATGAACACAGTTGCGCAAGGCATTTTAAAGGTAAAAAGAAAGGATTAACAACTAGGCAGCACATATTCACACAGCTGCAGGCTAAGAGTGTCTGCACAGTAGTTTACAAACAATAGAACATGAACATTAATCTCTAATTACTAAACTGCAGAATGACATTTTGCACAACACGTGTTTGCTCTGTAAATTCACACTTTTCACTTTCATTCTCGTGAAAATACATTATACGCAGCATATACACTGTACAGTGGCACCTTCACTGTACCATAATCTTAAATGCCACTGCTGACCAGGAACACTATTACTATCACATTTTTAAATATTTACACTCAGATGTGTTTAAAACCCATTTTGATTCATGTATTAATTGTTTGTGTGTCCATAAGCACTAATTCAGGCCATGTTTTTATGAACCAGATATGAAGCCAACATATTACATTATGTAGTACCTGCACATTTATTTGCATGGGTTTTTTCATGTGGGTGGTATAGTAGATTACTATGCTTTGTTGCTGTTTCTGTTGCTCTATTTTTCTATTTTTTTTTCAAAGAAAAGAACCAGTCAATATTAAATGTCTTCCTACTAAATCTTCCAGCAAAAGAAGCTGTTTTATATATAAAAAAATAAGCACAGTTTTTTAGTTACTTGTTATTAAACAGAACCAAACGTCACTCATAGAAAACCCTTTAATAACCTGTTTTTCATGCTGACAAGGTAATTCTGACAATGTTTCATTGTACAGCCTTAACAGGTGATATATAACTTGGCGATCAGTGTGGCATGGACTATATAGCAGCAGTAAGCATTACATTATTACATATTATCTTTTGAGCAATGCACTTCATTACAATAAAAACATGCAGGATAAAGCAGAGACCCATGATGAATAATAAAGCTTAATAGAGTAAAGCAAGGAAGTAGTGCTTAACCATGATCAGTGAAATCACAATGATTATCTGTAAAGCTTCTGAGAACACACACACACACACACACACAGTGGCAGTTGATCTGCCTTTAACCTCTGTGGGACTTATCCCCAGGCCACAGGACTCTCTACATCGGGGTCCATGTCCCCTTGGGCAGTACCAGATACCGAAGCCACCGCAGGCACCGTCACCATGGAAACAAGCACAGGAGGAGGAGCAGGGACCAGGCCCTCACCTTGGTTGAGGGTAGAGAGTCTCCACTTTATGGTACTTTTTATGCATCATGGCAGAATTTATTTATTTACTTTTCCAAAATGTACTACCTTTTGTTATCTTGAGATATTTGATATGACAGTGTCAGTTTGGACCACTTGCGCTATTCCTTATGTCCCCAGACACTCCCTCCCAGAGAGTGCAGTTCCTGCTGGGCACTGAGGATGATGATGAGGAGCACATTCCTCATGACCTCTTCACAGAGATGGATGAGATCTGTATGAGGGATGGAGAGGATTCAGAGTGGAGGGAAAGTGCTAGGTACTGTTAGACTGCCATGCCATATATGTGTATGTGTATGTGTATGTATGTATGTATGTATGTATGTATGTATGTATGTATGTACATAGTATTTACACACAGTCATAACCTACATGTCATTACAGAAAGCTCTGATTGAATGGACTGGTCATGCCAGTGAGTCCACTTATACTGATGAGAACTGTGTGTCTAATGTTTATATTTAGATTACATTAAGTAATTGCAATTCATTGTAATTGCTTGGGGAATTATCGTCATGTTATTCTTTTTTTTCTTTGGAACTTGTCAGTGTTAATCAAGACGTAGAATTTAGTTATCACATGAATTACGGTGTTCTGTTAAAATGGTAAATCAGACATATTTTATTTACACTGATACCCTGCTGAGAGGCAATAAGGAAGGAGAGTAAATTAGTAAAACTGAGAGAGGGAAAGAAATATTAGAGCTAAATGTGAGGAGAGAGGGACCCAGAATGAGTGTTGTCATTGCCGATAGAACAGATTGCCCGCCAGTTTGTCGTCTGTGGGGCCTCCCCTTACTGGAACTCACTCTCCTGTTTCAGGTGGCTGAAGTTTGAGGAGGATGTTGAGGACGGAGGAGAGCGATGGAGTAAACCCTATGTAGCCACCCTGTCTCTACACAGTCTGTTTGAGCTGCGAAGCTGCATCATCAATGGCACTGTGCTGCTCGACATGAGGGCTAATACCATTGAAGAGATTGCTGGTAATTCCAGCAATAATACAGATGAAAAAAGAAGTGTAAAAGTGTGTGTTTGTTGTCTTCCTGCTGGGACTTTGTGATGCCATTTGTAATCTCACAATATGAGCTTATTCTTTTTTTTGCAAAAATTCAGTTCACAGTTCAGTTCACAGTGGAACAAAAGTCTGTCAGCTAGATCCCTGAAACATCAATCCAAACAGCTCGTCTGTATCTCCTTCAGACATGGTCTTGGACCACCAGGAGTTATACTCACCACTGGGGGCTGAGCTGAGAAAGAAAGTGCGGGAAGCGCTGTTGAAGCAGCACCATCACCAGAACCAGAAAAAGTTGGCGAACCGCCTACCAATTGTACGCTCCATTGCTGATATGGGTCGACGGACATCGGAACTCCACCTGGACAAGAATGGTGAGCAGAGAGCTGAGACTCTGTCCTCTGCTGCAGTGGTTCCCAACCTGGGGCTTTGGACCATCCAAGGGGTTGCAAGATATATAGTGTCTTATTGAACAAATTTACTTTTTTGAGCCTCTATAAATGTTCAAATAAAACCCCCCGAGAAGGAAAAAAAATCAGTCTTTGGTTGAACTGGTCACCACCTGTTGATGTACCATATGCAAAGTATGAGAAACTTTGTTTTAAGAGGCTGCAAGTCGAAAAAAGTTGGGAACCATTGCTGTTTTGAATTCTGTAATGAATCTGGTCAGTGGTGTTCAAGTGTGGATACTTTATAAATGTGCAATATGTGCATGTGTCTAATACGCATATGGGCTTAACTTGCGTGTGTTCCACTCACCATCTGCCCACCCACCTGCCACAGCCCCATTGAAGTCAACAGGTGCTGATTTATACAGCCTGCCCTTTCCCCTTTACCAGCTTACAGTTAAAAAACATATTCTAGAGGGGAGTATTCTCATGGTTTGTGTTGATATTGGCAACTCAAAATAGGTTGTTTTTGTCAGGTTGAATAAAGGTTGATATAAAAAAGCAATGTTCATAAGTACATTCTATAAATACACAAATTTATTTGCTATTGATCTTCGTAGTACGAGTACTGTTTGGTTGAATTCTGGGATAAATTTAGTCCAGGACAGACTCACAATTGGAAGCATTTCTTGTCTATATCAATGCCAACTGCATTTTACAAGCTTCAGGTCTGCCAGAATTCCACATGACAAATTTAGGTGCGCAGCACACACCAAACTGTTTATTTATAACTGTTTATTCATTTATTAGTGTGCTAGAAATCTTGGTGGCACATCACGAGCAATTTAATTTCATTGTGGCATTTTAAAGCTGATTTCAAAGCCATGTTCTCTGATAAACTTCTCTTTGTGATCATATTAAACACTGTAATTAGTGTTAATTTGTTTAGCAAATACAGAAATTAGGCTAGACCTGTCAGCCAGCTTGGCAGTAATCACATTACCATGAGCTTGGATTTTTTTTTTGTTTTTTTTTTTGAGGCAACAACAGCGATGAAAATCTGGGTGGTTTTACCCACAACAGCACCGGTAGAAGCTGTCCTCCATGATCTGTGTGCGATCCTCACTTTTGTTTTCCCTTCTAAATATATCCTGTGTACTTGGTCAGTCTCAATAGTCACAATAGTTAGTGAAATCATCAATTCAGATTTGTTAAGACCTTTTTGGAATTGAGACACAATTCTCCTATCTGGATTATCCAGGTCAGATGTCATCCTCCCAGTCTCAGCTTGCGGGTCCGGATGGAAAAGGGGATGTCAGTAGAGAGAACAGTTCTGTTGACTTCAGCAAGGTATGGTACACAGATTGCACAGTTGTACATAATGCTGTATTTAATAAGATATATAACGTTGTGCATGATGAGTTCCTTTGATGCTTTAATTATAAATGATAACAGGCTTTTACTTAAGTTGAATTTTACTTGTTATTAAGCATCTCTGCATTTCTGTATTGCTACTTTTATTTTTTTATTTTTGCACCATTGTTAAAATGGCATGGGAAACACTTTATTCAGAGTAAGGATTATGGTGTGGATCTGTCATGATACGGCAGTGTACATTTAACAGTAGCCCAAATGCAATTCTTAGCCTACTAAAAGTATGTCATCTTTGACAAATATGAGCAGACTGCCATTTACTTGTGTGTTTCGAACAATGAACAGGTGGTCATTGTTGGTCTTTAATGGAATGGAAAGGCCGTTTAGTCAGGGATTAGGATTATAACCATGTTAAATATTATAAAAGTCATTCAGCACTGATGATAACCACATGACAACCACACACATAGAAGACAAAGATAAAATCCTTGTTGATACCTTTTGCATAATGTATATGAGTTTAACCTTTTGTCCAGGTCATTATTTGAACTGTCTCGTGTGCTTTAGCCTGTTCATTGAAAAAGTTATAAAACATGCTCTGCTTTTATGTCCACCTGTACAAGCTTTTTTCTTATACATGCATCTTCTCTTACGACTTATACATTTCTGGACCAGCCACTGATTTTTATTTATGTGACATACAGAGAAAAATAATCACTTTTATCTCTGAAACTTTTCAAATCAGCACTATTCCAGTCCAAGTAAACAATGACCCATCAAAGTATCACAGCAATTCTTTTTGATAGGCCCAGTTCCCCCACAGCCATATGAACAAACAACACTCCAGTCAACACTTATTATCTTCACATAATTATCACTGAAAAATCAACACGTTTAATATTCAGAGATTTTCTATCCAATGAATGAAAGAGTGGAAAGCAGATATACAGTAAGGGGATCGGTTTCATAGTCAGGGTCTGCTTGTATACACTTTTAGGCTTCATACTTTTGAGGAAAGAAAGACACCCCATCCTTGTAAAATAATATGCAATTGATCAAACTGTCACCTATATTTCAATAATCTTTTGTAATATTTAATAGGACCACATCTGTGACTTATTTGAATTTTTTATCCTATAACACACAAAGTCGCATTATATTTAGACAACAGTCTAGTCAAACCATTGCATTTGGGGCCCAGTGTGAGGATAAACAATAAAAATAATGACATATTTATAGAAAGCTGCTTTAGACGATAAGCTAACTGGAAAGGGTGTCACCGCCTTTTGTAGGATTTTCTAAACGCTGTTCTTTGTATCTTCTTTCAGATAGACCTTCACTTCATGAAGAAGATCCCTCCTGGGGCTGAGGCGTGTAATGTCTTAGTAGGAGAGCTGGAATTTCTGAACAAGCCCGTGGTGGCATTTGTCCGTCTTTCACCAGCAGTTCTGCTCAATGGGCTGGCTGAAGTTCCCATCGCCACAAGGTTACTGCAGGCTGATACTGTACACCATGCTCAGCCTCTTCAACAGATATCTCTTATTAACCCTGATGAACCATTTTTGACCTTTGCAGTAAATATTATGGGGGGTGAAAATTTTGATTTGATAATGTATTTAAAATTTGGAGAGTCGAAAATACATCTGTTTTTCCCTTTAGGTTTCTGTTTATTCTCTTGGGGCCGATGGGTAGAGGGCCTCAGTATCATGAGATTGGTAGGTCCATTGCAACACTTACGACAGATGAGGTAAGAATTCCTTATTAACAATCAGCATTTTCTGGGTTTTTTTAAAATACATGAATGTTTTCAAAAAGAGGGTGGATTGGTTTTAATGTCAACCAGATGTCGAACTCAGATTTTCTGTAGGCAGTTTGCATAAATTCACAGTCCAGCAGAACTCAACAAATTTCTGAAGTGATAGAACATTTCTCAGCATGAAACACAGCTCAGAGCTTCTATGACATGCTTTTGGTTCTTAGTCAGCTCTCATGTCCTCCTTTTTTTTGTCTGGGATTTAGGCTGCTATCCATCACCACTCAGGAAAAGATGGGGTTTGACAAAGCCAAACTAGTATACACTCTAATATCCTAGCCTTGCTTCTGTCTGTACAGAGTTTGAATAGTGTGTTGCATGTTTATATGGGGTTCAGTTGACAAGGGGCACTAAACTGCCCATTAGTGTGAATATGAATACGCTTCAAATGGGTGGTGAGGCTTCCACATAAGGTACATGTACACTGCAGTGAAAGTTTGAGCCAGAACTGTATTTAAAAGCCTGCTTTCAAAACCATACTTTTCTATTTCCAGGTTTTCCACGATGTTGCCTATAAAGCAAAAGACCGGAATGATCTGATTGCTGGGATTGATGAATTCCTCGATCAAGTGACAGTCCTGCCTCCAGGAGAGTGGGACCCCACCATACGGATAGAGCCACCGAAAAATGTCCCATCTCAGGTTAGTTGGTCACCTTCGCTTCTTTTTGTTTAGATTCATATTTATATTACATGTCAGTCTCAAGAATTTGTACTTGAAAAAGAACCAATTGCTGTGCCCTGTTTGTTAAACAGGAGAAGAGGAAGAAAAGTAACATCTTGCCTAACGGATTAGTAGAGGGTGATGATGAAGAAGAGCATGGGGGCCATGGTGGTCCAGAACTGCAGCGCACTGGAAGGTGGGGGAGTCACAAAGGGAAGCACAATGTGCAGTGGTGCTGTTTAAAGTGAATTCTGATCAGCAGTAGAATAGTGTAAAATCTATATACAGAGGTGTAGAAGTATTATTTTAAGTACCACATATTAAACTGTGGATAAGCAGTGCTGAGGCAGTACAACATGCAGCCCACTCACTACACTCACTGCTACGATGCAGAGAATTTACTTACAATTTACAAAGTCACTGCAACACATTTATTTTGTTGTGGTTTGTAATATGTAAAGAAGAAGTTTTAGGGTGCCTGCAGTTAAATATTTTATTTTATATTTTATTATTTGATACCAGTTTTTACTTTTTGCAGGTTTTCTAAAACTGAAAAATCCCACTTTCTTACAAACTGAATGCTGTAATGTTCATCGTCTATTTCTGGGTAAACTTGGTGTGTAGTTGTAGTCATAAAGTGGTTTCCATAGAAACATCCTGCCTTGAGATCAGATCTCTATTTGCAACTAGACTTCACTGTTACAGGGACATATCACACTGAGCCATACTCAGAGTTGAATGTTGGAAAGAGGGCAGTGGAAGGAACAGAAATCAGTGAAACAGAAAAAAAAATGTGCACACTTTTCAAAAATAATGCTGAAACCTGTACAATTTATCTTAATATTAATTGTTGTTTCAACATTTTAGTGGACAATCAAAGTGAATACATTTCTTTTCATGTTCCCAGGTGGTTTGGTGGCCTCTTTCTAGACATCAAGCGAAAGGCACCCTACTACCTGTCCGACTACACCGATGCTATTAGTTTGCAGTGTGTGGCCTCTTTCCTTTTCCTCTACTGTGCCTGCATGTCCCCTGTCATCACCTTTGGAGGACTGCTGGGTGAAGCAACAGAAGGACGCATAGTAAATCACCTGCTCTTTCCTCTAAATGTTCACAGTGTTCTGCCAAAACTAGTTGTACACTGCTGTGCACTGTACTAACCCTTCAGTACATTAAACCAGAAAACAGCTGCAGTTCAGTATGATAAAGACTTTGAAGGTAACTTTTGCTGAGTAATCTTTTTGTCCTCTTTCTATTTCCCAGAGTGCAATTGAGTCACTGTTTGGAGCCTCGCTGACTGGAATAGCCTATTCGCTATTTGCCGGACAGCCCCTTACCATTCTTGGCAGCACGGGGCCAGTGCTTGTATTTGAAAAGATATTGTTCAAATTCTGCAAGTATGTTTTGATTTAATGTAACTGCACACATAAATCATCTCACTAAATGACCAGTGACCTTGGCCCATTGCATAATTTTGTGATTACATGTGTGGTGTTTATCAGCTTGCCCCTGGATAAATTCTGTGAAAATGAATGCACCATCTCCCTGACATCTGGCCTCCTATAGACCATTTAATGTTATCACTGGATAAACGAAAGATCATTGCATTTCATTGTGATAATGACTTTCTCCAATCTGCCACATTGCAAGCAGTAAATAATCAATTTGTGATGTGTTGTGATCTCAGATAGGTTCCAGTGTTATTTTTTCCCCCTCCTTTTATCTCCACACAGGGAGTATGGCTTATCCTATCTGTCACTGAGAACCTGCATTGGTCTGTGGACAGCTGTCCTCTGCATTGTGCTGGTGGCCACAGATGCCAGTTCCCTTGTTTGTTACATCACACGGTTTACAGAGGAAGCCTTCGCCTCACTCATCTGCATCATCTTTATCTACGAGGCCTTGGAAAAACTTATCCACCTAGGGGAACACTATCCCTTTAACAAGAACAACAACCTGGACAAACTCACCATGTACTCGTATGTGCTCACACAGTGTACTGTTTAAAGTAGAAAAAAACACTAAGTACATTTCTTGGAGGTACAGTAAATCCCTGATGGATAAGGGATTATTTAGTCACCCAGATGTTCATGTGCTTCCACAGATGTTCATGCGTTGAGCCTTCTGACCCTACCAACGGCACCCTGAAATTCTGGGACATCAACAATATCACTGCCTCAGAAATCTACTGGGAAGCGCTGGAGGTCAAGGTACTACCCACGCCGTCTTGGAATAAAAAAACAAAACAAAAATAATAATAATGTTAATAGCTATGTGTCAGTCATGGAGATTTTAAATGCACACAACAGCAGGAATTATTAAGTTACACAAAGAAAAAAAAGAAAAGAACACATTTAGGTTTTTTTTTCCACCTTAAAGTGGCGTGCTCTCCCAGATGGAGGAAGCTGAACAGAGGAGATTAAGGGCATGTGGGCTGGATTATATTGGATTACTCATTGCAAATCACTCTAAAAGCACATTTTTTGTACTTTGTTAAGTTTTTTTTTTGCAGACGTGGATGTTCATTTGTAGGTTTGTAGAAACCTAAAATCTGCTGATGCTGTTGCTAATCATATGAAACTGCTCTCCACCTATTGTTGCAGGACTGTATTGAAAAGAGAGGAGAGTTTGTGGGCAGCGCCTGTGGCCCTCATGGACCCTATGTTCCTGATGTCCTCTTCTGGTGTGTCATTCTCTTCTTTTCTACGGTCTTCATGTCTGCCTTCCTAAAGGAGTTCAAGTTCAGCAATTACTTTCCCACAAAGGTACTGTTCATCCTACCTTATCTTCACATTAGTGAGCTTAATGTTCCAAGCAAGGAGACAGTGCTCCATCCTCTGCTAAACAGAGTACCACAGTGCAGTGGTACACTCTAGTGGTTAAATATGGGTACTGTGTGATAGAGAGAAAATGGAAATGAGGAGTCAATTATTTTCTACAATGCTTTTGTTGAGTTTACAATGGGTAAATTAAAAGAAACTGTATTACTGAAGGGCATTTTGAATAACTTCTCATCTCTATCAGGTAAGGTCCATCATCAGTGACTTTGCTGTTTTCTTCACCATCCTTACAATGGTCTTAGTCGACTACGCCTTAGGGATTCCTTCTCCAAAGCTAAAGGTTCCCAGTGTGTTTAAGGTAAAAACAAAAAAATTGTATACGTATCAGATTTTATTAACAAATACAAATTGCTTAGTAACTCTATCATTTTTCAAAACCAAAAAAACCCAAAACAAAACAAGTCCTTGTGTCAAACCAACTATAATCAATTTTTAAAATCAGCCAACCAGGGATGATCGAGGTTGGTTCATCAACCCACTGGGGCCCAACCCCTGGTGGACAGCAGTCATAACGGTGGTCCCAGCTCTGCTTTGTACCATCCTCATATTCATGGACCAGCAGATCACAGCTGTCATCATCAACAGGAAGGAACACAAACTTAAGGTATGTTCCTGTCCCAGCTTTGAACTGTGGTTGTGTTTCTGCGTTAGTAAGATGACTGGCTTGTATGTTATGTTGGAAATGTGCCGAAAGTACATCTGAATTACTCATCTTCATTTTCATGTGCTGGTCCTTCTTCCCCCCCACCCCCCATCAGAAAGGCTGTGGGTACCACCTGGATCTCTTCATGGTGGGGGTGATGCTTGGTGTGTGCTCCTTGATGGGCTTGCCGTGGTTTGTAGCAGCCACCGTGCTCTCCATCACCCACGTCAATAGCCTGAAGCTTGAGTCAGAGTGCTCAGCTCCCGGTGAGCAGCCCAAGTTCCTTGGCATCAGAGAACAACGCTTTACTGGCCTCATGATCTTTACCCTCATGGGCTGCTCTGTCTTCATGACATCTGTGCTGAAGGTCAGTCACAGTCTTTTTGGAATTTTTCCCTTTTGGTCTGTGTGTACTTATTCTCCCAGTATTACTGATGTGACTTAAAGTTTCCATTTGTAATTGTACTATACACAATGTTGTTGAAA
This sequence comes from Toxotes jaculatrix, assembly GCF_017976425.1. Classification (NCBI taxonomy): domain Eukaryota; kingdom Metazoa; phylum Chordata; class Actinopteri; family Toxotidae; genus Toxotes; species Toxotes jaculatrix. The sequence continues at coordinate 13,086,927 of NC_054408.1, read as the reverse complement.
TAGACAATAATGACATACACAATAGAGTTACTTACATGATGCTTTCATTGTTCTTCAGTTCATTCCTATGCCTGTGTTGTATGGCGTATTCCTTTACATGGGAGCATCTTCTCTTAGAGGAATTCAGGTAAAATGATTTGAGTTTCATTGTATTTAATGCAGCCTTTTTTTCTTATACTCTATCACTACATGGGTAAGCATGACAAGGCAACACTTGCCTCATTTTGAACTTTTGAACATGAATACCTTTGCAACTGTCAGTGGACTTAATGCAGTTTTTATCATGTAAATTATGTTTATCAGTTTTCATGCCCTCACCAGGCATGAAAACGGCATGAAAATGATCTGCAGTCCCAAATTTAAAATGTGATTAACAAACACTTTAGGACCTTTACTGAATTCGGGTTGTATATGACACATTTTTTTAGATTATCTGTGTGGCTGAGATTAGATAGAGAGCTGGTCAGTGTTGTTAATTTGTTGACCCTTCTACCAGATAATCTGTGTAGACTGTTAATTCTCTCCAAGCCACAATAGGGGATCTCCTCCATATTGTCTGGCTGCCCAGATAAAAAGTGTTAATTGGCCACTAGTGTGTTCCCAGCATTTACAGAACACCTGACTGTTACTTAATTGCCCTGTCTACTTCTTATTTTCTCCATTTCAGAGTACTTTCTATTGTTGGTTTTGAAAATTATATTTAACTAAAGATAAAAATATGTTTATCAGGAGATCCAGCCTGTTACAGTTACACATCCAGCAAGCACAGAGTAACTTTTACTTTAAACTTGTTAGATGTTGGACCTTCTCCAGCAGCTAGTCAACAACTTTGGTGTTTCGTGATGGGGAGGCAGGATTATAAGGTTTATAGGACCTTTTTTGCTTAAAACAGCTGCCTGCTGCTGCTGACTTGAAGAGAGCGGACTCAACCACATTTAACTGACATTTGATGCTCTCGTGAACCCTGTTACATCACATGTATAAGCTGTTGTAACTCAAATACAACACACATTTTTAAAAGAAAGATCACTTAAGAGTTGTTAATCATTTGTCCTCTTCAGTTCTTTGACCGCCTGACACTGTTCGGTATGCCCGCCAAGCACCAGCCAGACTTCATCTATCTGCGACATGTACCCCTGAGGAAGGTGCACCTGTTCACCATCATCCAGCTCAGCTGTTTGGTTCTGCTCTGGGTCATCAAAACCTCCAGGGCTGCCATTGTCTTTCCTATGATGGTGTGTAAACAGTCCAATTATACCATCTGCAAGCCTGTTACACAATCTGCACACCTTTCACTAGACACCTAACTGAAGTGTTAACAGGGCTCACAGTTATGATACCGGGGTCAGCCATCGACGCTGTGATTAATGCAGGAGTCGTCAGATAAAATAAACACGAAATTAAAATGACTTAAAAATTGGTCAGGATCATTTCACTTTCTCTGTGTTAGTTTTGTTTTGTTTTTTTCAAATAGATGTTCCCTTTAATCTAGCGTAGATAATTTTGCAGGTTTAACCATTGGACTTGCCACAAATAATGCTGGTTTGGGAGTCTTATTTTGGCATACCCCACTTTTCAGCATAGTATTTTTGCTCCTACCACCACTGCCTTTTTCCCATTTAACTAAATGTAACTCCATCTACCTCTTCAGAACAGTACCCCATATAGGGGCAAAAGTCACCAACAGAATGTGAAGATGTAACAGTTCTGACGTTGAGACATCTGTGCATTGTGTTGCAGAGATATCTACTGAAGTTAGCATGCTAACCAGCTAGCCCTGGCTTGTGATGCCACTTTGTACCTCAAGAGGCGATAGTGAGTTACTGTGGTGTCCAGGCTGCCCTCAGTCTAACACGACAGGATGAAGAAGTAGTACATGCGAGTAGGCTATAAATCGCTGTGTGGCATTCACCCTCTCTAGGTGATGTTCCTCCATGCTTTCCTCAAGCTCAGGTATTTGTTGCTGTTGCTCTCCTTCTCCCTCATGTCCCTCCACCACTTATGGCTCATCCTGCAATCCTGCCACCACGACATCTTCCATGTCCCTCTAACTGGGCAGACTGGGTGGGTTGAGAGTGTATTTTCTTGTTTCTTACAATAAGGATGGAAACCTGCCCCCTTTTTGTTGGGAGTATGAACTTGACAGTTGACCAGTTCTTACACATTGCCGCTTTAACACATATGGTTTTCATGGATTCAGCTGTTTTTACTGTGTTTGTCAAATCCTGCAGGTGTTAGCTCTTGTGTTTATCAGGAAGCTAATGGATTGCATCTTCACTAAGAGAGAGCTGAGCTGGCTAGATGACCTCATGCCAGAGAGCAAGAAGAAGAAGCTTGAGGATGCTGAAGAGGTGCTGTTTCTATCATAAACTATGTACTTTTTCACCACAATATGCCTGTCAGTGTTAATTTAATGTTAATAATAATCACATGCATTTAAACTGTAATTTATTCAATCTTCAGGAGGAGGAGCAGAGTATACTGGCAGAAGATGAGGGGGGAGTGCAAGTGCCATTAGAAGGGTACAAGTAAGTTATATTACACGTGTGAAGCTTTAAAAATGAACATCACCGTTTTTTTCTAAATTCTATTTCATGTACAGTACACTCTAATTTTTAAATTAATCAATTATTATATGGCCTGTCTCTTCACAGGGGAATACCTATCATCAACATCACAGATGAAATGTCAAAAGGTTCTTTTGGAAATACTTGGAACCCCAACAGCTAAGACATTTGAGAAACAATCAAGAATATTATAGTAAGGTTTTGCACTGCTGAATATACAGAAAACTTACTCAGAGGTGAACAAAAACATGGTTGGTTATTACAAATTACAAAACTAACATCTATTTGACTAAAATATGGACAAGTTCAGTTTATGAACAACAAAAAAAAAACCCAAAAGAAAACAAAACAAAAACCCCAAAACCCGTGTGAACACGTGTGAGCACTAATAAGAATCGGTAAACATTTCAGTTACAAAACAGTGACAGTATTTATCCAAAAGGTTGGCTGCTATTTTGCTCATTACATTTTTTGGCTTTTTCTGGCTGTATATGCCTGATATTTACAGAAAGCCTTTATGAAAAAATAAATCTCACAAGTTGTTTTTTTCCCTCTTTTGTTTAATGGTTTCAAAAAACAAAGTGCAAAAATTATGTGTTATGGTTTTAAATGGGGGGTTATGTGCTGGACTACCTGTTGGCCATGTGTGTCATTTTTACACTTTGGTCTTTATATTTTTTTTTAACACAATACAATAATTCAATATAATATAGACAGTATATAATAATGTGACGCTCTGAAAGGGGCTATACTGAATGATACGTTTTTTTCCCTTTTGTTACTCGAAGTATGTTTTGTTATTAATTCTTCTGTACTTTTACTCATGTAAAATTTTTAATGTAGGACTTTTACTTTTAATACAGAATTTACACACGCTTACATGCATAGTATTGACACACTGCATACCATTCAGTTATACACCTATCTTTTCTTTCTTGATGCTAACAGTTTACCACAACATTCACAGTATTTCCCCACAAAATGAGAGTGCAATATGAGAAATGTAAGGTGAAGAAGATGAAGGACAGTGTTGTGAGTCTTTGTCACTGTTCCTTCTGTGTGTTCTTAAATCTGCATTGTGTTCTGTGGTTTATCAGTCCTTCAAATTTAGTTTTGTAAATCTCTGTGCGTAAATGAATAACCGTGTTATTTGATGTGTTACAAATATTCTGCCTGTTCATGAACCAATGAAACCTAATTTAGAATTTTCTCGTGTTGTTAATGTCAAATTGTACTTTCTAAATTTAGATACTACATTGCTAAACAGAATGTAATCTGCAAAAAATGGAAAAAGTTGGTCTTGCTGAGAGACTGTTTTCATTTTTTTTGTATTAATTTTGTTATATACTTTGTATTTTGAGATACCATCATGTCAACATGGATTCTTTGTCTGTTTATATACTGATCCCTTATCATTCTCTCTCTTCTTATCATTCTTCAAGTTCTTTTCAGATATTGAACATGATATGAAATTAAATATAACAATCTAGTAAATATTTTATAATCTTAAGGTCATTCTTGACAATGACCATATAAAAACTCTCTGAAAAGCCATACACAAATGTATACAAAGTCCTATATATAAAATGCCTGTAAAATATATGTTTCTGACATATGTTCAAGGGACAATTTTCAATCCCTCCTAATGATTGTGACTAACAAGCCTAAGATGAGAATGAGTGCTTTAAAATATTTACTAAAGGACAATATAAATTTTTTCAGAACCAAATACAAAAGCACTTTTTATGCTAGAATATCCAATAAATATTTATATGAGAAATTATTTATCTCTATTTATTTTGTGGAATGAAATAAATATGTATGCTACGGAATACCTAACAGAGACTTACAGTATTTTGCTTCCTTGTGTCAGTGTATTGCTTATACTGTAAATGTAATGATCTCATAATGTGCTTTAAAGTTGGTATAGTTTATTTGTCGCAAATTTTTTAAGCTTGGTCATAAAGGCATTTAACCCTAAAACATTCAAATTCTGATCCACATCTGAGAATTCCAATAAGGTTGAAATGTTGGAGTTCATAAAGAACTGAAAAGGGGTTTATTTAAAAAAAAAATTACTTAACAAGCACAATTTTACGATGTATATTTTATCAGTGTTATTTTAACTTAATAAATTTCTATGAGCACTCTTGTTTGCCTTGTCACTGTCACACATACATACACTCAATCCTAACTTTGCATATACATTAACAACTGCTTCGTTGAATTTACTCAATTTTAATGTTGAAAGTGGTTGCACGCAATACATTCATCTAAATCTAGACATATTTTTTAAGTTGTACTTAGTATTTTTGAGTAATTTCAAATAAATTATGTAAGCAGTTTCAGAACAAAAATTCTAAGTATTTGTTACTCTGATTTCCTTAGTAATTAGTGGTGCGGGGTGTAGCACCACTAATTTTTTCTTACACCTAGAATTTCGGTTCGTAACTCGTCCCACACTGTTGAGCGCACACCAACAAATTATACATCAAAACATGCAGCTCGATCGGACTCGGTGTGTCTGTATTTTTTTCTCCAGAATATTCAGGTTTCACAACATAATTTGTGAAAAGCTGCAAAAAATTTCCCATAGAGAATGAATGGACGAGGTCAAAAAAGTGTCAAAAAAGTAAATAAAAAACATCAGCTGCTCTGGCATACTTTCACCTAGAAACACCATTCAAACTTTAAAATGTAGACATAAGTCCTGTGTATTCAAGGTGTGCACAGCTTTTTTCCTAAGTTGTGTAGTTTTTGAACGGTGGCCCTTTAATGATCATGAGTGATTTTGGAAAAATTCTGAGTTTACAGTGGGTGTGTATTGCAGAATGTTCCAGTCTAGAGTGGGAGCTTAAAGTGTAGAGGCTTTTAAAAAAGACTCAGAAATGTTTTTTTTTCACACGATGACTACAGCCACAAATTTTACTCTACAACAGTGATATTCTCCAACTTTGTAGCCACACTTGTCTTCTTTCTCACAATGTGTGTACTTTATCGGTAGGATTTACGGTTTTTGAATAGTCTGCCTTTTACTGACATGAGTCGCTCTCAACTGCTCCATTGACTCCAATGTAAATCGAGAAGATTTTTGGAGAAAAACAGAAAATACCCTTTTTTAAACTCTCCATGTATTATATTGTTGTATTTATATATTGTTATTGTTTCTGAACAAAAAACTGAACAAAAATCTTAACTGAAAAAGTAAAATTTCGATTTGAAAAGTATTTGTATTTGCCTAAAGTCTTTGTCCTTTGTTTTTATCATGATCATAATCAAAATCAACTAATTGAAAACTGAAAATCATAAAATCATTCAATGATCATGAAAATTCAAATTTTTGCATATTGCATTCACTTCATAAATTATGACGCATTGCTCCGCCCTACACTAAAGTAGATAAGCTGATTTTCTGAGTAAAGAAGTGTTAATATTGGTATGGGTCTCAGCAGCACTGGCCCTGTATTTACTTGGTATGGGATGATATCAAATTTTGCAGTATGGCACACCCCTATTGGTTTCTGTGTTTTGTTTCATAATACATGACCTGTGATATATGGTCTGACTCAATTATCACTGGCCAATCATTAGCCAATCAGAGATGACATCCCACCTGGTTGTTAGAGGGGTGGGACTTAAAAAGGGCAGGTGCCAGCCGCGAGGACGCTAGACACAGGCGGACAGGTAGACGCTATAGTCGTGAGTTCATTAAAATCTGTGAAATACTGTTGTTCAAAAGGTGAAGACCCGGGACTTTGAGTCAAAGTGCAACCTGATAGAACCGGACGCTGAGCCGTGTGTTGGAGCTGGTTTCAGGTCGTGGTTCAGCTAAACCACGGTACCACTGTGACCACCACGCAATGCGCCATTACCGCGCCGGTTCGGAGGAGAGGAGAATGCGTGTGCGCGGAACACGGACTTCCACCGAGTTTCTGAGTGAGTATGAAGACAGTGTGAGCACACAGAGGGAAACAGACCAGGTGTATCAGACTGTGAATCACTGTGTTTCAGATGCTGCAGCGGAGCGGCCCTGGTTTTTCCACCACGTTAGCCACAGACGCCATTTTCTGCTCACGACCGCGCACACGCTCTCGCACACAGCCTCAGTGCGCGTGTCTACATCGCACCGCTCACCTTGGACAGGAGGTTTGGAAACGGTTTTCTGGACTTTCTACGAAAAGTGAGTACACACGACATTTAAATCCACGATTTCAGCGCGCCAACGACATGGTTCCGGAAACATTCACAGTTTACGGTGACACGGTGCGCTGGTGCTACCTGGGGTTATGTTTTAAGGTGGAGCTCACCTGGTTCTGTTGTAAATATTCTTTGAGTATTGGTGGTTTAACATATTTAAATTCTGGACCGTGATGTGGTTCATGTGGTAAAGATAAAGGCTGAATATGACATGTGGGACAGCGCAGCTGCACGGAGATAATTAGGCCTCAGCGGCCTCCTCAGTTCACGTTTGTAAACCCTCAGTTCACCTCCCACATGCTCAGGTTATCAGGGGTATGTGGAGACAGGCCTGTAAGTCCTCAGAGTTGGACAGAGACGCAGTTTTTACTCACATAAACCTTTATTATACTAGTCCAGAGCTGCAGGTCAGTGCACGTGGACTGTGTGTGTCTCAAGCGCACCTGCTCCTTTGTCTCACAGGTGCAACAGCGGCCTGGGTGAAGGGGAACCTGAGGCCGTGGTTCGCTCTGACTGCAGCTGCACCACAGTCATCCTCACTCAAACATCACAGTCTCCAATAAGATCAATAATTATGACAGGAAATTATTATTCCCTGATCAGTCTGTGTGTATAAAGCTTCACACAGATGGATTTATATTCAGTGAACTGATGTCCACAGTGTGTGAGTGTTGGACAGGATCAGTCCAACCGCCACAGGTGAACTCTGACCTGCAGACTCAGACTGAGCTGGTTCTTCTTCTTCTTTCAGGTCCACAAACAGATCAGCATGAGAAGAAATCAACAATTAGTAAGTGAAGTTTTTATTCTGCTGCTGGGGTGTGTGTGGTCGGCTACTGTGCTGACCTCGCATGCACATACGCGCACACACACACACACACACACACACATACGGCGACTATGCCAATCTGTCTCACCCTCTTTTTCTTTCTGTCTCACACATGGCCATCGTGCCATAATTATTATTGTCCGCTTGACCAATCGCCCGTCTGTCTATCCCAGAGGTCGGCAACCTTGAATACTCAAAGAGCCATTTGGACTGTCTCCCACAGAAAACACCCAGAGCCACGAAACCCTTTGACATCTAAAATGAGGATAACACTGCATATATGTGTTTTTTTTTTAACCTGTATGCTTTGTATAAAAAACTATAGTGTGTTGCAGTTATGAAATCAGTGAACTGCTACAGAGAACACAAAATTTTATTTCTGTATGTAACAAAAACATTTTGGACTCCGAAAAAACAGAGGCTTGGTTAATGCTTACTTTCATATAAAATACTCAATGTCTGTTTGAGTCCTCCTCGTATTTATGAAATAAAAATCCAAACTTAAATTATCCACCTGCAGCGAACCAAAAATGGCATCTGCTTCTGTGTTCCGTCATCACTTTATCAAGTGTGGAGCGTGCAGTCAGCTGTCAACTAAAATAAAAATACATTTAAATTAAATACTCATTATTTATTTTCCAAAGTCACAGGGAGCCACAGCAGAAGGATGAAAGGGCCACATGCGGCTCTGGAGCTGCGGGTTGCCGACCCCTGGTCTATTCCCTCTCATAGACTTTTCCTCCTACAGAATTTGTTCCTGTCCATCCAGTATGGCTGCCATGGGTCATCTCTCTGTCTCTGTTGGTCGGGCGGTTGTTTGTTTGTTTGCTTGCTTGCTTGCCTGTTTGTTTGTAGCGTCGATTTTGACTACGTGGGATCAAGAGGCTATACGAGGTATTTGACTTTCACTTCTTTGTTGCTGGGATGTCTGGCCGCCGTGCCATAACTTTTCCTCCTAGAGAATTTGTTCCTGTCCATCCCTCCGACGTGGCTGCTGTCTGTCCGGCCATTTTTTATTTTGAGCCTTCAAGAGGTATGAGGTTGTTTGCTTGGCCACCATGCCATCACTTTACCTTGTCTCTGTCTTTCTGTCTCACCCTGTCTCACACACACACACACACACACACAGACTCTCACTCACACTCACACATTTTTCTCTCTCCCTCTAATCAGCCTGCTAGGGGTTGATCTGGGGGCCCAGCATTGGGGCAGTTTAGGGCCTGTCTCTCTCTAATATGGTTGATTTTGGCCTTTATCAGATCAGATAAACCTGAACACCAAATTTCCAAAGCAGACAGATGGTTGGCAGAATATACAGTGATATGTTAATGTCAGCAGTTGTATCACATAACAAAAATCTTCAAATAAGACAAATTAACTTAACCTTGTGACCATATTCACAAGTGTGGAAGCAGAAATATGGGCAGCTGTAAAATACATTTACTATGGGATGGGGGGGGGGGGGGGGGGGGGGTACACACATACACAGCCTTAGAAGAAAAAAGAAAAGGAAACCATCAGGCATTTTGAGTCAGACTGTCCTTGCAAATTTCAATTTGGATAGTCAAAGTAATGTTAAGGTAGGGGGCTAAGGCATTATGTATTTTAGTTTTTTTTTCTCCTCTCCTGTCTCCACATGTGCTTCCCTGTAAATTCTTTTATTCTCTTGATTAACCTTGTTAATCACTGGTGATAACTTCTCTAAGATTATCATAACTGATTATAAGGACAAAGACTTTGACAATGACTTGCCTGTATTTTGACTGGTTATTGATAATTGTTTTAAATAGAATTGTTGAGAGAACATTGCTGTTCTGATCTGATGAACTGGTTGTAAATGTGTTTCTGATGTTGGCTTTCTCAAGCAGTTTTTCACCCCATGGATGTTGTTTTATGAATGCATTTGAAATCTGAATTGGCATCTGAGATACATTTGTGATCACTTTTTTTTAATATTGAATAAAATCATTTGTTAGGTCAGTAAGTTGCTAAGTTTTCCATCAGTAAATGGTGGAAATACATGGGCAGGTCTGATGTAGATGGATTGGGGATCCTCCAAAGTAAGAGTTGTTGTTTAATAGTATTCAACCTGTGTCCTGAGCATAGTTGCATTGCTGTCCATCATCACCACCCAAATTTTGATAGAAGCTTTATTGTACAGGGACGGTGAGTTGGACTTTGAGGTCAAACACTGGCTCGTCTCGCTCTGCCAGGTTTCGTTCCTAGGGGAGACTGGAGTAGGACCTTTCCGGGTTGAAGAAGGTGTGGTGAGGAAAAGTTTTGCGATTCTTACGTTTTTTGGCGTTGGCACATAGGGAGGCCTCCCGGCAGGGGAATTTTTCCCGCCCCTGTAAAGCGCTACACACGGTCAGTCACAGAAAAGATTCACTGCGGTATCAAGTGACGTGGGGTTATTTGGGTCAGGTTTAAATTAATCAAAAATAATGATTAATTTGCTCCTTCTGAGCTATGTGTGATTGACATACTTGAAGTTGAACACCTGAATCCAAGCCCTTGAGAAACCGTCTAAAAGAAATGGTATCTTCAAAAAAAAATTTTTTTAAATGCAGGTTGAAGTCAAAGGATTTCTTTGTCCCTTTTCTTGTAAGTTTCTCATTTAATTTTGTCACTTGGATGGAGAAAATCTTGTACGTGTTTAATTCTTTGTATTGTCTTTTATTTAGTGCTCACATTTTGTCAGTAATTTGGTGTCATTAACAGGATTCAATTAGCCAGAATTTCTCCATTATATAGTGAATAAGGTCAAACTGAGTCGACTCATATGACATAAGATGTGATACTAATATGACATAGTGCTGTTGTAAGTAGTTATTGTTCATTTAGACTGTTGCTGACTCTGACTTAAAGCTGTATTTATACCAAGTGTGTGATTTTATGAATAAATTTCAATTCTGTATTGGCATCTGAATTATGTGCATGTTTAACAGAAGAAACCATAGCAAATAATTGTTTTAACTTTAGGTTCTTATGATATGGGATATTCTGCTGTTTCCAAGGGTACCATTCTCAGTTTGTACTGTGAGGTTGGTATTAGCTGATTGTACTCTCTCCTTATTGTTAGCGGATGTTCTGTCATTCCCAGTCTCTGGTCAGTCTGTGTTGAACTGCGATAAGTATGTTCATGATATAACTGAATGTGATGTAATTAGAGACCCAAAGTAATTTGTTCACATTTTATTTATATATATTTATATATATTTATTTTATGACACACAGACAGACACACACACACTCACACACTGCTATTGACATTCTTCCATCCTTTATCCTCCCTAACTCCTCTTAAGATCTCCTACTCCTTTTTATCATCTTTTCCTCCCTTTCTTAACCCCTCTGTGCCCCCATCCCCATCTATCCATCCTTGCCGTATTCTTCTACCCTCCCTTCCCTCTTTCCTTCCTACTGTCATAGTCTGTAAATTTATATGTTATGTTTTTGTCTGGTGTCTATATTGTCTTGTGGGTTCTTGTTTTATTTTGAAATCATTGCCCTAGTATATCTTGTCTTGTTATACTTCCTGTCTTTGTCTTGTTTCCCGCCGTTGTAATTGTCTTCCCAGCCCTAATTGTTTCCACCTGTTTCCCCTTACCTGTTGTGTGTATATATAGTCTGCGTTTCCCCTTGTCTTGTGCCAGTTCGTCTTGTCATGTTGTCAGTGAACCAGCCGTTGTCCATGTTTACCTTGCCCTTGCCAAGTCAGGTCGTGTATTTTTGTTGTTACTTTATCCTAGTCTTAACTTCTGTTCTCGTTGTTAGATTTTCTTTGTTACTTTGTTTAGTACATTTGCCTTTTCTCCTCGAATGAGTGATTTTTCGTTTCCTGTTCTTACATTGACCCATTGCCTCTTAGAGTGATTTTCAGTTGTTACTTTGTGAATAAAACTGTTTGCTTTGTACTTTGTCGTTGAGTTGTGCATTTGGGTTCAAGTCCTAGCTCAGTCATAACACCTACAGTGATTTTCCATACTAGCCTATTCTTATCATTCCTCCCCCCTCTGTGAATCGGACCCTTTTCTATCTGACCTACGCTCCCTCTCTTCTTCTCCTCCCACCCCCTCTTCTATCATTCTTTAATTTACAAAGGTCATGAATATATTTTGGTTTCTGCTTTACAGTAATAGTACAGACAATAAATGGGACAGCACAGCACACCGCACCACTCTCGCGGTTTTATTCTACATATGTAAAATATGTTAATTCAATTCACAATTTTATTTAAAACAATCAAAATGCATATGTAGATGTGAGGGTGGCCTAGAGACCCGGTATATAACAATGAGTTGTGGCAGTCTGGAGCAATTCCCAATTCCATTTTATTTGACAAAATTAGAGTCTTGTTCAAAAACTTCACAGTAAAAAAAATAATCTCAAAATGACTAAGTGGGTGCACATGTGTGATTGTACACTTCACTGACATACAGTGATACCTGCATGAGGAATGGCATAAAGGAAACATCCAGTATCAGAGTCGCCAAGCACTAATGCCCATTTCTAACCCTCAGAGAATTGGCCTAGACTGGAGTGGGCAGGGCTTTTGTAATCAACAGATGGTTTGATGTGCTATGGTTGACAGCTTAGAGATGTGGCACATCCCTGAGCATGTCAAGCTGCTGGCTCATGTGAATTATTGTTTTGTCTCAGTGCCAGGGGGAACTCAAGAGTGTCGACCCAGTCATTGTTCCCAATGAATCTGGCTTGATTGACATAATTTCCTTTTCTTTCATTAGGCATGGCTCTCCTTGGCGTGTTGTCAGAACATCACTGGGAAATCTCAGTGAACAGCTGACAGATGACACACCTCATCTTGTTACCAGGTAGTGCTCCCAAAGTACATTTCTCCCTGGGGAGTGGTGTATTGATTTTTGTTCTGCTGTCATAAACAGAAGGCTTAAGATAGCATGACAGGAACACCAATGGTGCACAATATCAAATCTTGTTTCTTAGCCAAGAATTAACACTAATATTCATAATAATATTTGATGGAGATGCTCAGCGGCTTTTATGTTCTCATTTACCAACTGACTATGTTAAAATGTTCTCTTTGAGCCTCATATTGATGAAAATTACCTTTTTTTATTTTATTAAATTACTGATGGACATTAACAGTGGGATCCTCTGCCTAAAACATCATCTTTATGTATTCTCTGATAGTAGGGACGTAGCTCCTTGCCAAGAGCGATCGTTGTCAAACCAATATTTCCAAGCGAATTCAACTTTTTAAAGAGGGCACTCATGGATTGTACACATTTCTTTATTGAAATCTAAACATGACTTTTCTGAAGAATAAGAAAATTATTAAAGTAAATTATTTAACTTGCAGTTCAGATCAGTAATGTAATTGGATCTTGGTTCTTACAACTTTCTGGGAGCAGGAAGATGAAAATGTGCCAAAATGTGAAATGTGAAAAAAATGAAAAAAAGAATCATGATTTGAATGCTTGATCAAAACTGACAGCATTTATGATTGAGACACATTTCAAACATACTGTAACTTTTTGCATTTTGACAACATTTCCTTCAGCCACTGAAGGCAGACAGAGCTTCTTATGAAGGGAATTTAATAGCATGACCAAGGAAAAGGCGAGCGCAGACTGTGAACATATATTGGCACAGAGTCAGTGGGAATTGTTGCATTATTCAGGGAGTTGGTGTGGCTCTGTGGCCAAATCTACTCTCTTCTGCCTCGGCCAGTCTTCAGCCAGGAGACAAACTCCTTGGCTGCCTGATCCTGCAGGTAGGAGCTCACGTCACTGGTGTAGGTGCCGTCTGCATGGCGTCTAAATAGACTCCTGTTGAAACACATGCATTTAGGTTATACAGTCACAATATCTGTAACTATGGCACAAAAGGCTAAATAAAACCAACATTTATATTACTATAAGAAACATTATTTTGGGATAGGCTTGATTTGACTTGAAATTGTATCAGTTGTTCAGGTCCAAAAGCAGAGGCATTTAACAATCTACAATATTACTGGAATTAAAGCCAGACTTGTGGTTTTCTGTGTATATTACAAAGTTAACTTATAGTTTATTTGAAATAATTCAAACTATGACACTGACCTGAAGGGATTCAGCAAGAAAAGGACACACTCACCCGTTCCTTTTTGAGTTCTTCAGCCACTGGACAAAGTCTTGTGCTCTTCTTGTCTCCAGGTATTTACTGTAGTCATTGGAAAATGTTCCCTCTGAATGTCTCTTCATGTTTGGGACCTCAATGGGTTCAGTCAACATGGAGTTTTCAGTCAGTAACCTTGGAAAAGACACGTTATTGAAACAGCTGAGCAGGACACACTCTCACTTCAAATACTCCCCTCCCTGTCATATGTATAAGCATACCTGTTTGTTCTCATTTTTCAAGCCCGAGCCTCCCTGCCCCCTTTTCTCTGTCCTTTCCCTCTTTTGTAGGGTCTGAAGTCTTACCCACACCACAGCTTTTCATCCTGTTCCATCACTCCCATCCACCAATCACTACTCATGCGTTTCATAATCAGTAGTCATAACTTTAAATTTGGATCTCATTGGTGCTGTGGTCCGTGCTTATGAAAATGAATTATCAAAAATTCAGGGACACTAAGCAATACTTTTGTAAATTTTGTTGTGCATCAATAAGTTCTACAGTTTCTTATTTAGTTCTAACTGTAAACATTAAAGCATTAAAATGACAATTCATGAAAATAAGACAACAAATAAGCCATATTGCTTATTTAATGAGAGTTCCACAGACTTGCTATTAAATCATGCTGTGACCCTTAGAAGCATGCTTGCTTCAAGAGATATGAATCTGATAAAACCGCCGCGTTGCACTTTTTGCATTCATGCGCACAGCTCAGGATGTGTCATCAATGAGCTACTGAGAATGAGAATAAGAAGGTCAGTCTTACATGGAGTTTCGATCTGTGTCCTGATCAGGCACCTGCCAGCTGCTCTGGATGATGATGAGAAGCAGGAGTCCAGCCAAAGAATGAGAGCTTTTCATTGTTTGAGCTTCTGAAAGATGAGCAAAGACAGACAGAGAAAATCATTGTGAGACTATTATACCAAAGCACGTTAAAATAAAAAGTTTATCTTGACTAAGGTACAAACATTCTCACCTGTGCTGCTTTTTGTTGAGCGTCGCAGAGAGGGATTGTAAAGACCTCTGATTGGTGCCCTTCTTCTCTCTTGGCTTCTGGAGCTGTTTAATGGTCCCCTCTTGATCTGCTCAGTCTTATATAGTGAAGCTGAGGAGCACTCTCCCAGGTGACTCCCACCGTCACAGAAACCTCAGCATATCCTCTGTTACTCCCAAGCCATTAGTCAGCTTCCATCTCAGTGCGCTAAATTTGTTTGACTTGAAAAAAAAATCTAAGTGACAAAAGCTGTTACTTGAGGTGTCACAATCAAACAAGACCTCAGCCCTGACAATACTGGCACCCATACCTATTTAAATCACTGCCTCTCATTGTCATGAAACAAAAGCCTTTTGGTTATTTTCTTTTTCAATTAGAGACAAGCCATGCAGAGTTAGAAACAAAAATATTTTTTCATACTTTTATCCAGAATTCTTTCTTCATGATTTTCATGTTAAAACTTCTTGTGGGTTTTATGGTCCTATATGCTTGAGTGTTACATCATACAACCCTATCTAAAAAATTCACACAAAATATACATACAACTTAATTCTTTCCAAGTGCAACATATGTTTGTCAGAATGTGTGGAAAAATTAATTGGGCTAATGTGCTATAATGAGCAAAATGATGAATCTGTTATATTTCAAAACAATGTTTATTTTACCTTCATTACAACATAAACTAAACACGTATGATACCACTCCACAACAAGTCAGTGCAGTGCAATTAAACTATTGTATGTTATCATATGCACAAAATGTGTTTGACTATAAATGCATGCGATGAGTTTTAGTTTGTTTAAAACGACCCATACTTAGAAAATAATTCCATAATTCCACATAAAATACAAATGTTCATTTGTACAAGCAAGTGAATGTCCATTGCACATAAAAACCTTTACAAAATGTTCAACCTGACACTTCAGAATACCAGTAAAAAAAACAATCAAACCACAAATTAAACTTCACTATAAATGCCGTCACATTCTTCACATCTATTTGGGATTGAGGAGGCATTTCTGCAGGAAGTGGCTCATGAGGGTGTATACATGATGGGTGGCTGATCCACTGAGAGCGTGGTCCTTGTCAGTGTACCACTGAAATTAACACCAAAATCATATTAGTGGATGGACTAACATTCAGAATCCCACGTAACATGATACAATTTTAAAACATTTTAATCGTAAATATTTTGTACTGGGCACAGTAATACAGGTTTTTTTTTCTTCACATTTAAAACCTTCATTAAATCAACACCATCGGGGTCAATATTAGTCCCACTTCGCTGAGCCAATATTTACCATTGTCTCAAAGTCCACTTGCTTGTCCACCAGAGCTTTGGAGATCTGTGCTGCTTGCTGGAAATGGACGTTGTCTACAGGAAAGACAGTGCTTTCACTACGTGACCCAACATCAAAGCTCAACTTTCCATTGAGGCAAACAGTCTATTTGTTCAAGGCTTTACTGTCTTACCTGGTGCACTGGTGAGAAATGGGGTTATCACATGCTAAAGACTTATCAAAAACTGAAAAGAAGAGTATGAAACTGAACATACCATCTGCTGTGCCGTGAACCAATAGATAGTCTACAGTTTTGAAGTTTTGTGCTCTGGCCGTCACTGTGGAATTCTGTTAAATAAAAGAAAGATTTTACGCTTAATAACATGTCTCAGGTCAGAAATGTGCTGTAGTTTAAAAAGATTGTTATAGAGCTTGTATGATATTTACTTTGTAGGCATCTGAATTCTCTGTGGGCTTGCCCATGTAGCGTTCAGTGTACACTGCATCTGCAAAAAAACAAAAACAATACCACATACTATAAAAACATAACACTTATTCAGAAAGTATTAAAGTAGAATGAATAAAGGTTTTCAGGGACTTTAAATGAGATTTGATCTCCATTGACTTTACACATCAGAGTCTGTTTACAAGTCCTGGGGAGCAGTACTAAGGCTTCTAACCTCAAGCAACGATGTTTGAATTTCTGAGATGTTCAAATCTCTGAGACATTTCAATCTCTGACTGAATTGCCAGTGGTCGAGTTGCACTGCACGTATTGTAGGTGCCAAAACTGTCCACCATTAGTCTGACAATGTCAAAACATCAGTGATATACTTTTACCAATGTGTACATGTAGATGACCGCTGCAATGCCTGGAGGTATAAGTGGGCTCCCCAGATGAAAAAGGAATACCTTCCTTGTGAACTTCCGGTTTTGCACAAAGTACACAAAAACCATGGAGGTACTAGAGGAGGTTACAACCACTACTACCAGCTACTGCTCCCAAGGACTGCAGGACATGATGCAGCCATGATGCACATGAGAACACGCAGGTAAAAGAGAGTATATCAGCTACCAGAAGTACTCTTTTAAGTATATTGCAGAAATGACAGCAAAGAAGGAATACAGTGCTCTCAGAACATATTTTAGAAACTTATAAAACACTATGCATGCATCCACACCCACCATAATATTCCCACTTGGCTACTGGGGCAACTGCTATTCCACATTTGAAGAGCCCAGTTCCAGCACCCAAGGCCATTGAGGACACGTAACCACCATATGACTGAAGATCAGAATTGATGAATTTTAGTGAATGCAAAAACATTGAATACAAAGATGAGTATATGAGAAATATGGAGAGAAACAAGAGATCGTACAACTTACCCAGCCCCATATTGCTATTCTGTCTTTGTCAATAAAACCCATGTCAATGAATTTCCTATAACACAAAAATCATTTATTAATTGACAAAAGCAATAGAAACATATTTGGAGATCTGCTAAACCAGTAATTTGCCTTTACAGTCATCACATTTTTTCCAAATGGTGCAGTGCATGTGATGTGATGATGAGGTGACTAAAGGTTCAGACACACTTTACCTCACAGCTGTTATCTGATCTTCCACTTCGAATGTCCCAAGGCGCCTGTAGATCGCATGCATTATTTCATCACCTTGGTAACCACTTCCCCTACCGTCAAAGCTGGCGATGATGATTCCATGTGAACTGGAGAGGTACGTGCCCCAGTTCAGCTTGAAACGATAGTCCACCTTCTGACTACAGGGGCCACCGTACCTGCAGAGGACACCAATGGCATGTATCATCACATTAACAAATACCCACGGAATTATATCAGGATGGAGCGCTGGGGAGGGCTGTTCACTTACACGTCAATGAGAAGAGGATATTTTTTAGATTTCTTAAAATTTGGTGGTAACATCATTTGATACCAAAGATCTGTGGGCAAGGAAAAAAGATTCGGAAATTAGCAAACTGGTGTTTCACATATTGTTACTCCACTTGGATGTTTGACCTTCACTGCATAGAGTAATGTATGTGCAGAGTTGGACACTAGAAAGTTGTTTTCACATTCATGTGCTTGTAGGCGGAAAGTTTCTCTGTGTTCAGCACAAATCTGAGTTTTAACGTGTCCTTGAGGGTGCATAATGTTGTGACATCTAAAATGGCTTGAAAGCCAATCTTGATCCAATATTCAACTTACACAAGTGAGATGTGGAAATTTGAAGCCTCCAGTGAACACACACTGAGAATGTACTTTTCAGGGAAGTGGGAAACATCTTGTGTCCAACAGTTAAATTATGAAATAAAAACTTATTTGTATATTTGTACATATAGATGTGCTTTTAAGATTTTTTTTATTAGTTTATTAGTTTTTATGTGGAAAAGCCATACCAAACACACACTTTTATTTAAAGCAGAATAATTTCATAAGTCTTCAGGCATTCTCTCACCAAATCCTGCAACCTTTAGTGTGCCATACTGCATCTTTGGCATTTGGATTTCAGACAGGATATTTTCCAGGTCCTTGTTTTCTTCAAGGACGGCGATGCCTAAAAAAAACCCAAAAAACATATAAATATGTATACAAATCTGTAAATCTGTATCTGAGCATACCTGCATACCTGAATGGCACACAAAGCGAAATGATAACATGAACTAACTGTAAAATGATGCAACTGAGTTAAAAAATTCAACAATGGGCATGGGGTTAGTGCATGAAATCAAGTATACGTACGTGCACCTGGGCCCCTGTTGTCCATGAGTATGTAGAGGGGCAATCCAGGTCCTGGTGAAAACAGAAATAGAAAATATACAAATCATTGATTACACACCAAGTCTTCTGTACAACTTCAGCGATGACTATTTTGGCTCAGATTACGGTTCACAGATGCTCTGCACCACAGATTAATTCCCACACATTGACCATGAATGACCATGCCTAAGAGCAGGTGGTTGGGGGGGGGGGGGTAACTGACCGTAGCAGGTGATTCGGTAGTAAGAGGCGTCAAAGCTGAAGTAACCTGTGTTGTACTGACATCTGTCCTTATACAGGTCACAAGTGAGGCACTGAGGTGTGGAGGGGTTGCTTCCAATCGCAATCCTGACAAGCAAACAAGTAGCAATTCATGTCAGTTATGTCATTCAGTTGGCGCCAGTTCGTAATATTGTGTCTTCCCTCTTGTTTAGTGATCATAATTACCTTTGGCTAGTGTATTTGCTCGTGTTCATGCTAGTCCATGAATACATATGTATATTGACATTAACTTGTACAAAAGAAAAACTAATATAAACAATGCACCAAAAAAAGATGCAATAAAACAAATTAGTTTGGCCATCACACTGATAACAGATAAATAAAATTCCTTACTTGTAAAGATTTCTCTTTACTGGTATTCCTTGGTACTCATTACTCACAAAATATCTGTGGAAAAGAGTTTTACATGAGTCAGATTTTCATGTGCAATAGTTTTTAAAGTTTATGTAGTTTTACCAGAAATGTATGGTATCATCACTCACATGACACCTTTTGTTAATTTGGTTATGTAGATGACTTCCCACTTCCCAGATGTAATAGGTGTTGCTTTGCCCTTAACAAAACACCTTTAGTGAATATAACACTCTAGACTAAAGACATGATGTAAGTGACTGGAGAGCATTTTCTGCATAACTAGAAGTGAAAATACTTACATCTTTGACATAATGAATATGTTTGTAGCCCTGAGTGTCACTCATCACTTTGTAGAAACTGAGTTTATCTTCAGCAAAAAAAAGAGGTAAAGGCATGTACTGGGAAAAAAAGGAAATATTTTAAAGTCACTCATCAAGTCAAATCCTGAGGATCAATTACTTAAATCGGTGGTGGTAACTTTTTGGAAACTCACATGGCCGACCCAACCGGTCTTACTTGTTTGCTCAAATTTCTATAGAGAGTAGAGATTTTAAGACATTGGTTAATTAGCATTCAATTAGCATTTACCTCCATGAACATTAAATGAATTCATTATCAGTCATCCCTGAGATCAACAGGATTCGCTGACCAGACAGGTAACAAGGGAAGTGACACATACCCGTGTTTCTTTCCAGCTGCTTCCATCAAAGTCATAGATCTGTACAATCACGTAATTCTGCTTCCTTGTGAGCCACTGCACAGCGACGCGCTTGTCTGTAACCCAGGTCACTGAGCACAAAATGTGATCACTGAGTAAAGGTGACAGAAAGTGACAAGGTGTTCACACAAGACAGACCATGAAGGTATTGTATTTGCCTCTGCTTTAAATGTAGTACGATTTAAGGTTTAATGCCATAAACGGAGGAATCTACAGACCCAGAAGCAACGGATGCAGGAGGAAGCACCTGTGCGCGGCTGGATGGATTTGTGGTATCAACCACAAACAGTTTCACCCGGGTAATGGTCGATCCAGCCTTTAACAGATACAATGATACATTCTTGATGAAAAATCATATACTATGAGAGTGTGAGGAAAATAAGGGGAGGACAATGTGAACTATAACATCCGATCTCTTAATCAGCCTCTTACCTTTGGGTACGGAACAACCACTGTTTCAGGATATTGCTCAGATCCATACCAAGAGAATTCCACTTTGTGAACTTCTGTATCATTTAGCTCCAGATAAGCCAAGAATTTTCCAGTTGTTGACCACCATATTGCCCCATTCGATGCAAACACTTCCTCTGAAGTTGTTGGAGCGAAAAAAAAACAAAACAAAACTCAGTAACTATCTCACGGATGCATACTACTGAAACGGTGAATTGTACTTACCTTCATATACCCAGTCAGGGATACCGTTAAGGATTTCATTCTTTTTCCCGTTGTATGTCAGTTGTACAGCTTCAGCAGTGACATCAGATTTTAAAAAAATGTTGTAGTCCGAGACATAAGCCTGCAAAATACAATGTATTTACAGTTTATTATGACTTTAACAATAAATACAGTCCACAGCCATACTAAGGTTTAAATTGTACTTAATCAAAGACACGTTTTTAAACAGACTTGCAATATTGTTCACTTCAGCTGAATGTGAAGACTATGATACATGATAACACTGTGTAAACTCACAAATTTGTGTCCTTCTGGGGCCCAGACAAAGTACTGCACAACAGCTGGAAGATTCACAGGTGAAACAAATGTTCTGCAATGAAATGAAAAATGATTGAGGATCATAATCATTGCCAATCACATCAATGTTTCTACCAATGTTACTGAAGGATTTAACATATTATCGTGGTAAAAACATACAAGTGCACCTGATTTTCATTTGTTTGGGTTTCTGAACTCCTGCTTTTTGAGTGTGATACCATCACAATAAAACACGGCTACTTACGAGCGCTCCATGTCATAGATGGAGTATGAGGCTGTGAATGAATGTCTCCATTTCTGTGGGATTTTAAACACAAAGCTTGTCTTCAGACTTTTGTATTTAGATTTGTTATGATCAAACATTTACAGTGAACTATTTGAAATGTAAAAACAGACATACAAGGCCAAGTGAAGGACAGTCATAAGAGGTTTCTCACCTTTGTGTAATTGCTTTCAAAAGCAATGTATTTATAATCACCAGACAGCAGGTAACCTGTGGCATCCACCTGGGCCTGTAGTGAAAATTATTATTGAAATATTAGTATTAGCAATTATTAAGTGTTGATAAAATTGTGTTTATTGTTACAAAATTCTAATATTTGAAAAACGAAATTACAAAGGTTGAATTGCTCAAATATAGTGACTCCTCATTCGTTTCAGCATTGTGGAGAAAGACATTCCCCTCTCTGGTTTTATGCAGATATTCCTTATCTGCAGACAGGAAGGACAACAAATAAGCTTTGACATATTTGTACACAACATGAAGATTAACTTATTATGTTGCCCAAAATAACTGCTTGTATAATAGAGGTGATTGGACTGGAGGTGATACCTGATATCCAGAGCAAATTGTAGGAGTTCCATCTTATGGTGTCATTGAAGTAATCATCAAGCGTGAATGGCCTTTTGGTACGATCATGTTCTGAAATTATGCATATGCTGTATTAACACCAGAGCTTGTTGCTTACAAAAGTGCTAGAAACTGGTAAGATTTTGCTTCTGAAATCTGAAATGAAAAACCCTCCGTCACGCGGTGGCGCTATTTGAACTGCAACTTCTGCACGCTATACTGTTAAATCCACATGAGGGAAGTTAACAAAGCGTATCATCATTTTCTGTTCTGAAGTTTAGAAAGAAAAAAATGTAGGAATTTTATTTTTAAAAAATCTGCTTGGAATTAATCGATCAAGAGTTAAAAAAAAAAAAAAAAAAGTTTGTAATTTGAAATACATGATTTCGAGCTTTAGTGTAACACAGTTTGTTATTTTCACACTGAGCGCCGACAGCCAGCACAGACACAGAGAAAGAAATGAACAAACGGGCCTGGGCTATAACTTACTGCTGAAATAAACTGCTGGGATTGTTATTAACATGATGACGACAACCGCCCCCAGCGCAGCCCACATCACCTTGCTGCAGCCCTGTGAGAGGTGACACACAAACACACACACACACACACACACACACACACACACACACACACAACCAAACAGTTGCAAAAACATTCTCTGAAATACACAAGCTGACGTTGCAGGTCCTCGTCTTGAAGCCTGTTCATTTATCCTATACGTGAGCGTAACACAGTTTACTGGAAGTAATGCTTCATTCACACATTATTTGTATTAAAAAAAAAAACAAAAAACTATTTTTCACAACGGAAGCGGAGAGTAAATTGACTACTGACCATGATGCGGATGAAGTCGCAATGAAGATCTCAGTCTTTAATAATCCTTAAAGGTCGCTGACGTTACGTTATAGAGTGAGTCCTTCAACAAGCAGCCTGGTTCACATACTCTCACCACAAAAAACGCAACAATAACTTTAAACTAAACATGGCAACATGAGAAAACTGAGCTTCGTCCTACTTTAGTTGGAGCAGACTTCTCACTCTTCCCGCTGCATTCCTGAGAGGAGTCCGACACCAGAAAGAGATGAGTCCCTGAAGTCAGCAGCCCGAAACTTTCCAAGAGCGCACAACTTGCTGGTATTTAGGAAGTGGCTTTTTCACCGAGGGCGCAAGTCATTCACTCATCAAATGTGAGAGCGTCGAAATGACAACTTAAGCAAGAGCTTCACTTCCTAGTGCAATTCAGCATGTGTGATTTATATTTTCCAGTTGTTATTATCAGTGACAACAGTCTTGGTTTTTTTCACCCTCTGAGCAAAGTAAGGTAATCAGAAGGGGAAAGGGTTGATTGTATTGGGGACTGAATTAGAAAACGAAATCAATAAATAATCAGAGTTAAAAGCCACATAGTGGAGACAGTTTTAACACTTGAGGATCCATGAATATGTTCAAACATTTTCCAGGATAATCATGTTGCTTAAAAAATTGTTGCTCAGAAGTGACTAGCAAACAGTTGTATTTCACGGTAAATCATCAGCATCTGTTTGTCTGCACATGTTGACAGGTGGTCTCTAAGGGGCTATCACAGGCAGTGGCTCCCACCTCATGAGACCTCAGGGGTTGGAGAGGAAATTTATTATTCATCTTTTCCCAATTTATTTTCTACCAGTAATGTACACTTACATACACTATACATATATTTTATGATTTTTTAAGTATTTCACCAGACAAAAAAGATTAGAAAGAAAAGAAAGAGATTAGAGATTTATGGAACAACCCAAGAAAATGATTAAATTGTTATGTTCTGGACAATCGTTTAACCCCACCACTGTCAGTAACACTAGATCTCATTTAAGTGTAGCACTGTAAAGAAACATCGCATTTAACACTGTGATGGGCAATGTATGCTGTACAAGCAAGACAGATATGAATACAAGAAATCAGTGCTTTCTTGATTACTGGCTATTATAAATAGTTCAGTTCACATTGTCTCTTCATCATCTGAGCTCTCTGCCACCCGGCTCGCATGTTCAGCGTAGTCAAAGGCAGCAAACTTAACGGCAAGCTCGTTCCACTTGGTGCATTTGCTAATCTTCTTTCCATTGAATGTCACCACAAAGTTTTTCACATGGAGGCAGGGCAACTCGATCCCACGGTACATCATCATCGAACCCCATCTCTGCAATGGAGGGCAGCAGTTAGAAAAATAAAGGGACGATATGGGAGCACATGTAGGCGATGGCAACACAAATTTATGGGGAAATTCCGTGAGGCAGTCATGGTCTCTGTGGTAGTATTTGTATCATATGATTCATATGACTCATGTTATTGTCTCCCATTTTGAACAGCTGTTGATGGCTGATCTTGACTCATTTCCTACTCCTATTTTTTTTTTTATAATCAGCAGTATATCATTAGAGAAGTGGCTGCACTCCCCCTGAGTGTTGCCATGCTGCACGTAGCTTATCTAGCTCCAAGGAAGAAAGCAAATAAAGGTATTTTCCAAAATGCTGAACCACTCTTTTAGGATTCATAAGAAAATCTGCAACAATCCCAACTTTGCAAAAACAGTCCTGAAATACGTTTACCTGCCCGCAGTCTTTGCATGCTATGAAGCAATTGGTGTCACTTTCTAGAAGCCGCTCCTGAAGAGAGGTGTTTTCTCTCTGAATGAAAAGTTTACTGTAAAAAAACAGTATAATGAATCATCAGAATTACAGTAGTGAAATACAGTTTGTACATCACTAAACATAAGCTAAACAGTTCAGAGTAATTTAAAAGCGAACTTTAAATTGTAATGGGTACCAAAACTCCGATGTAACATTGACTCGGTGCATGTTTTCAATGATCTGGATGTCTTCACCGGTGCAGACATGTTTGCTGCAGCCACGACAGCTAAACTTCACTTCAGATGGGTTTGCATTCTTCATGTCTTTCTGCTTCTTCTTTGTCATTCTCACCTTCTCCTCCATGATAGCCTGAATCTGAAACTCTAAGATCTGATGAAAGGGGGAAAAAACATCACTGAGTACAGTCTTACACCAATGTGGAGTATCAGTTCAAAGGACATAAAAACGCTTGAAGTGAACATACTCGTTTGTCATAGTCCGCTTGCTTTAAGGCTCTGATTTTGTCAATGGCTTTGTTCATCATGTTCTTGCGGTACTCATTGACACACTCCTTTTCAGCCACCCCAGAGTTTTTCACTTCAACTAGAGTGTAACTGCTGTCTTCGGCTCTTCCTCTACCTTCAGCCTGCAAAAGGTAACAATTGAGTCAACACAAACAGAATTTAAGTGCCTTAATTAACAGCAATAATCCTAATTAAAGACAACACATCCTTACTCATTTGACTACTGATGTCACTGACCTGAATCATAGCGATCTCATTGGTCACAAGGCCATATCGGATAACAAAATTGCAGGCTGGTATGTCCAAACCCTCCTCTGCCACTGTGGTAGCAATCAGCAAGTTGACGTCACCATTGCGGAATTTGTTCAGCACGTCCACACGCTCTGCCTGATTAAGGGGGTCAGGTGTAAATTGGATTTGAAGTGCACAGGATGCTAAAAGCAAATGTGGGTTAGTTTGTGTAGTGTACACTCACAGAAGTCATTGGTTTAACAACACTCTGGTCTCCTCCTCCAATGACATGTGAGGCTTTCACTCCAATGTCAGCAAATTTGGGGTTTTCCTGAATCCACTGGCTTAGAGCAATGGCACTGCGACGTGTTTTGGTGAAAATGATCCCCCTGGCCTCCTCCCTGCTGCTGAACTCTTGCAGAATTTTACTCTTTAGTTTCGACAGGCTGTCATTTTCATAAGCTGGAATCCGTGCGAGCCTCTGCAGCTCTTCCTTGTTCTCTGCAGGACACAGATATTAAAGAACTGAGGTAAATCCTCTCTGTCACTTTAAAGGTTGAAAGAACAGCTCAGCATTTTGGGAAATAGGTTTATTCACTTTCTAGCTGAGAGTGAAATGGGGAGACAGGTAGCACTCTCATGTCTGTCAGATAAGTGTATGGCTACAGCAAGCAGCTAGTTAGCTTAGCTTAGCAAAAGACTGGAGTAGCCTAAACCCACTTGTTAGGAGATCTAATTAACATGCTGTATCTCATGAACAAGAATAGTCTCGCATCCCTGTAAAGCTGCAACTTGTTGGGTTTAAACTTGGTTTTTGTCCAGATGAAACATGTTAATGTTGGAGATGTTGGTTAGTGGATTTTGTTACCTTCCCAAAGAGCTTATTTCCTAAAATGTTAAACTTATTAAAATGCTAACAAACATAAAACAGTATTGTTAATCACAAAAAAGTCAAGAATGCAATAGGTCACTCTAACAGAACACTACAGTACCATTAAACAAACTGAAGAGGAATCTCTCAGTTTCTGTGACTGTGATCGGCTCCTCATCTGGGGTTGTTTTTCTCTTTGTCTCCTCCTCGTAGTATTTGTTCAGGAAAGCAAAGGCATCACTCATACGAATGGTGTTGCTAAGATTCAGGCCCTCGCTGTATTGTCGAAGGTGCTCTGCGCAAACCCGCAGTTTCTGATCTTCGTCTGTTGCAGCTTAAAAATGAATTGAAACAGGTTTTAGGTCCCTACAAGCCATATGACTGGTTTTGCGTAAGAAAAAAAAAGTCAGACAAAGGGTTAGTATCCCTGAAGATGAGGAAAATAATCTACTGTACTCACCTTTTCGCTCTTTTTGAACAACCCACTGTTCATAATTCTGAGAGCCAAGGTCACAAGTTGGGTTGAGCTTGGCATGGGCATGAATGGCATTCATGATTTTCTTAATTACTTCACCAAAGGGATCCTGAAAAATACAAAAATTAACAAAGACTCTCAATGCCATTCCTTAGAGAAACCGTATTAAAAGGCTACCACGAGGCCAAAGAGGAACAACTGTACCTCTTTTCTATCTTCAACAGTTAGAGTTATTTTCCTTGGTTCCTTTTTGTATTCCCCAAGGCTCCCTGTCATGATTTTGGAAGCATCCAAGTTTGCACAAATCTATGAAAGAGACACAGATTTATAGTGTTAGACTGAATCAAATCACGCATCTCTGTGACATTGTTTCTACTGAAGTTCTTCTTGTCTAACACAGAGTTAATACCAAAAGGATGTTTTCAATTTTTTTAGTAGGAAACTTTATGGTTGCCCTGTGTGCATGAGCAGCGTGGAACATTGGAAACAGCTTGGCTGGAAGAACAGGATGAACAGGGTCCTTGATGACTAAGGCAGAGAAACTGGGGCAGGGTTTAGATTAAGAAAAGGTGAAAAATAGAAACAAAACAAAAAAAAGAGAAAATGAGGTTGTTTATGATGATCCATGAATATGCTAGGTGTGAACAAAGTTAAAGCTGTAGAATTAATTCAGTACGATAAACATACTCTGAAATATTTTTGTGTTTTGAATATACTCAAGTTTTATTCAAAGTGTAGCTGTGTGACTGTGACTAAAGTGATTTTTGAGGCCAAATCTGGTGTTGTTGGCATCATAGCTGAGTTGTTGGTGGAGCTGAGAATGGTACTTACTCGCAGAATGTGCTCCTCTGCTTTCTCCATTTTCGTTGCTCCGCCGACCCCTGGTGAGGCAGTCAGGCCCAGTATCTGAGGGAGGGGCATGGGTTTCTTCTGCTCCTTCTCCAGCTTTCTGTTCTTGTGCTTCTGTTTCAGGTAGCGCATCATTATGTGGTTGTAGACTCCTCCTTTCTGAGTGTGGTGACACTCATCTATTATGATCAGTGTCAGATCTACAAGAGCAGAAGACATAACAACAAATATATGAATTCATGTACTATATGTGACGCAAAGTAGTCTCTGGACAATATGCTTGTTAGGGACAAAGTTGCAGTTCAATGCGGTTTCATGATAGGTGGTTTAGAATAGAAGGAATAAACAGAGACAAAGATGATTGTTTCATAAGATCACTGCTTGCTTTTAAGACAATACATTTCTGTTTTTTTGTCAGAGTAAAATTATTGTCCAGGGACAAATTGCTTGCTATTTCTTAAGAAAACATTGTTCTTAACCAAGCAGTCCTATTTTGAAGTTATTTATTTAAGTCACTTAAATAAATAGAGGTGATTTTCCCTCACTGATTATAGCATCTCTCTGTAAGAAAGATCCTCCCACACAAACCAGCGCTTTTCCAGGAACTTTTGACACAGCAGTTTAAACCACACAATAAAATATGCTGGAAAACTGTCTACTTTAAAAATAACTTAAGCTACTATTTTGTATTTTACAAAAGCGTAAGAAAGGTGAATAATAATCATTCACATATACAAATTTACCCAGAATGATACAAATTTGTCCTTGGAGAAAAAGAGCATGGAGAGTGGCAGCTTGATGTACTGTGGGTGATAGAAGCTCTCATGTGAATTTGATCAGCCACACACTGATGGCTTGAACAGACGTGTGGCCTGGAAACCAGGAGATAGGAAAAAAAAAAAAAAAGAACACGCTTTCAGGCGTTTCAACAAACAGCATATGTTCCACTGAGGTGGCTATTCCACCTTGGAGTGGTGAGTGCCAACAGGAGTGAACAACAGAGCTGGAATACTTTGACAAGATCCTGTCAGGTATCATCAGGGGAGATGCTGCGGAGACGAGTCCTCCGAGTGACTTTCTATTCCAAAACCTGTCAGTGTCTATGGTTTAAGTCTGGACACATTTTAGCTAAAGGTTTTCAGAAGCCTTTTTTTAAAAGAGGTGTTATGGCCCTATTTAATTTTGAATGCTTATTTGTTTTGTGCAATCAAGTTTCCTGAAACTAAAGAAAACTATTCAGTGAAGGAAAACTCGTGATGTGTTCTATTAACTTTTGTAAACATCATACCACTTAAGTTCACCCCTTCGTCCTCCCCTTCGTTAGACCTCTCCAAGAAGTTTTCCAGAATCTGGGCCGTGCAAATGATGACGTCGTTTTTCTTCACAATCTCTGTGAAAGATATTTTGAGCTGGCAGTCTCCACTGACTCTCTCCACTTTATATGCTTGCTTCAGAAATGGCAAGAACTCGGAGGAATAATGCTGCTCAACAAGAGGAACCTGCAGGAAACCAGTGCAAATTCATTTTTATCATGATGGTGCTACAGTGTCAAGAAATAACTGTCTGCATTGTTTCTGTTACCACAAAGCTCCTGATGATTTGAGACTATGTTTGTTCATGATCACAGTAACCGCAGCCTGACACAGAAAAATATGTCCTGGCCTTTTATTCACTTTGGCAGGGGCAGGGTTTCAAATTAGTTTTGCAATGATTTAGAAGATTTTATTGTTCATTGTCTAAGGATCAGGGAAGAGACACAAGTTATTACTCTGTACTAAAGAAGGAGCCACTATGTTGACTTTCAGTCACATACAACTGCTATTTCTCAAGCTGTTTTAAAACTAACCTCAATAGTTTTAAAGCTGGAAAACCTTTAATCCAAAGTAGAGCAGATCACACATGTGCCAAATAGCAACAAAATGCAGGGGAATATCTAAACCTTACGGTATGTAATTTGTGGTGAGCTGACCCACATGTGCTAACTGACTGAAAGATAGAGTGTTTTCTTTGGATATGAAAAGGACAGAAGTAGGTCAGCATAGTAGTGCAAAGCCATAAGTTAGGTATTCCAGACTCGGGTTGTAGTACCTTGTTCACTAGGACGACTACTTTCCCTGATTGCCCCTCTTCCCTCCTGCGGTCCAGATGTTTTTTGGTAATATAAACTGCAACCCTGGTTTTACCACTTCCTGTCGGGAGGCATATGATGATGTTTTTCCCCTCCAAGGCAGGTCTAGCGACGTCCGTCTGATAATCTCGAAGAACAATATCACCGTTTTCTGGGCCTCTGGCTGCTGCTACTGGGTCAGTTCCATCTGTAATGCAGAGCAAACGTTCAGGCAGACAAAACGTCAGTCCATGTTAGCAACCCACAATTACAGGCACTGCCAGACAGGAAAGGATTGTGATTGTCATTGTTGGTGGTTAGTGGTCCTGAAGTTGTTGAAATGCTTTCTTAATGCTGCTATTAAAAAGTCAAAATACACACCCACAGCCGTACATATATTTTATTTTTGTTATAAGCACTATCATGTCACTAAGAGGCACTATTGGACCATTTTAGCTTAATCCAAACTATTAAGTCCAAAGCTTTAAAAACTGTGCCAAAAGTAGACCAGTATGTGCAACAGATGTTATTGTTTAAATACAAACAAATATATGTACTCTGGACTTTTACAACATCATTACCAATCAAAAACTGGCTTTAAAATGGTGATATGAGGCATTTTTACTGCCTCATATTTTCCAAAAATAATCAAACAACAGGCACTGTTTTTCCTCACACTAGTTAACATTTGTATGTATTTATTAATCATTTAAATGTAGTCAGATTGCTTGGGGTGTATCATTTCATCACATGTGATTTGGGGAATGTTTTTAAGGACAGCAGACTCACTATGATCCACATCAGTCAGCCTTAAAGTCGCTGGCAAGCTATGACTCACTTGATCTGTCTAGGCTGGGGATAAAACATGACTAAGGAACCATGCACACTGTGCCTGTAGCCCCCTCTGTGCATCCTTTTCCCCTCAGCTCTAAGTTCTACAATATTCCCCCCAGATGAGTTCAATCCCCTGGAAAGTTTTTTTTTCTCTCAGCGCAGACAGCTTTTAATTTTCCCTCCCAGACTTTGTATACCAGAGGTTAAAGTGCTGTTTCAAGCAACTACATGAAGTAAATACATGTCTGTGCTGATGTAGAGATAGAGCTCTAATAACAATAAGAACTAAACAGTGGCCTGTGTATGTTAAAACCTGAGAGGAACAGAAAACCCACAGGCCAATTTTTCAGTGTGATTCAGGGCAGTGGAACTAAGTTAATTTCAGAAGACCCACAAATAAATCCACACATGCAACTTTGTTCACAGACTGGTCTGTTTGAGCTATGCGCTCTGGCCATCAACAGTCAGCTATATGGTGTTACACAAATTAATGAGAGAAATTGTCCTGTAACCTCATATTAATAAATTATAAGACACTTCCTCTGTTTCTTCATTTCATCAAATCATTTCCACTGCCTCATTAGTTCACATTATGTGCCACATCTCTGCTCTGGGTTTGTTATCCCTGAAGCAATTATTCATTATGCTAACACAATGTCAGAAAAGCACTTCATATGATAGCAATGCAAAGAGAGCACTGCACAATGCTGATGGAATAGCTACTGAAATAATCAAACAGATGAAGCATGATATAAACCTAGAGGTGTAGAAGAGGGCCCCACTTCACAGTATCTTGACTGAAAGGTTTCCTTTACATTTCTCTACAATCTGGCAATATAGAGTCAGCATGTGGTTTTAATTTGAAGCGCTGGCTATGCTCTGTTCTCTTTGACCTCCATGTGGTTCATTATAGCACACACATGGAACATATTCTTTGGTGTCAAGCACGCAGGACAGACAAATGTTCCACTTGCAGCCCATTCCAACTACACACTGCCTTTTTGATAATATTGGGCATCTGCAGACCCAGTGTACATTTTTCTTGTGTTTGTTTTTTGTGTGTGGCCTACTGGGGGAGGAACATGAGCTTTTTAGATTACTAACATACTTTAAATACTTTAACAAAATTAACAGTATCAAGGGTGAGAGAGGTTGAATCAGTCCCACCTTGTGAGGGCTCCAAGCTTTTTGCCAGTTCAGAGGATTCAGAGCTTGCTCCTTCGTACAAGTCTGAAAAGATATAAACTGAGCTGTAAAAATCAGTCAAAAAGGACAGAATATTAATCTAAACCTTGTTCAGCTTTTAAACTAATTACCCAAAAATGGCCAAAAAGTGAAATTCACCACTCATCTCCAGCCATGTAGTTAGTTTCAGATTTACTTGCTGGGGATCTAACAAATTTGTCTGTGAGGTTTCTACTGCTTCTCCAGTACAAGGGAGGTCAATTGTATTTCCTTAAAGCGTTTAAAATTAGACTAGGAAAACTTTTATTCATTTTTTTTTTCAGAAGCAATGCCCTATATCTTTATTTATTTTTTTCACTGATTATTGGGTGAGGTGCCCTGTAAGACCTGTGGCTTCTCCCTGAGGATCCTCAGTTGTGCTGATGTCCATGAGCTCTGGGCTATCACAGCTTTCATCTGCTGCTGGATTCTCCACTGTGGCACTTCCACTTCCGGTGGGTTCATCTTTCAGGGAAGAAAGTTTCTCATCTGAGCCTACCAATAAATAAATAAAAACATTTTAGAACTGAAGAATAATAATCCTACAGTAAGAAAGGAGTTCTTAGAGTATTAGAGATTACTACTGATAATTGCTTATAACACTGTCATAACAAGTTTATGAGCTCTGATAAAGCTGGAACAAAGATGGTAAGCAGTCCACAGCTGTACTCATAGACTTGTTTCTATACCAAAAGACTGCCTGATGGCATTCCCCATGATGGGTGTGTGCTCCAGTGAAGTTAGTCACCTTGTTTGTCACAGTCAGGTGACCCTCCAGTCAGCTCATACAGGGTCTGGTGTTCAGTTTCACGCAGAATCTGGAGAAATTTTGAAAACCACCCTGGTCGACCTCTCACGATGCTTCTCAGAAGTTCTCGGGCTCCACTCCTGGATCCTCTGTTTGTTATTTCATTTTTAATCTAAAACATGATGAACATAATAAGTGATATAACCTCGTTATGCAATAAGAGGGAAGTGTAGTGCTTTGCAAAACAGAAGAGTGCATTTGTCTGCCATCTTGTGGTCAACAACCTCAAAGACATCTACTGGGACTTGGAGTTTTGAGTTAAAAAGCTGAACTTGAAAATGTATGCAAATAACATGTGTTAACAGTTTGTATTATAAATTTATTCTTAATGCATAGTGTGACCCTTTCAAACTTACATTATCTTTCATAGCTGAGGGGCTGATTAACTCCAAATGCCAAAAACCAGCAGTGGTTTGCCAGCTCACTTTCGGTACAGTGTACTTACAATGTCAGAGTCCTCTTCTGTAAGAAGGCCTTCAGAAAAACAGTGTAAACACACTTCTTCAGTTTTCATGCCCACAAGACTGGGAGACAGAAGCTGAATAAGCCGGACGCAGTTATCATTCTCTGCCTCCACTTCAGGTTCTGGGAGATTGACTTGCATATAATCAGCTGCATATTCACAACCTGCATTTGACAGCGCGTCAACAAACGCCCTAAACCAGCCTCTGGTGTGTGGCTTCTTAAGGACTGCGTTAATGAGGAGATCAGCTGCTATTATGTTGCCCTCGGTCCTCGCCTTTTGTCTGATTTGATCCGTCTGGTCGTTTTCGAGAACATGTAAATGATCCAGAACCCGGTCCACCACTATATGCTCTCGCAGCCTCGGCCTAAAGTCTTCAATGAGACACTCGTATATTTCATCTTCATCAGACGCCATTACGACTCACCTCAACGATAACACTGATAACAATACTATTCTACAAGGTGGCTCCGGGGTTGTAAAGACCCACTAACTGCACAAATGATGATTCACGAGCTCGTGTTGAGGAAAGCGAAACTCTTTCAGTTTCGTTTCGCAAAAAAAAAAAAAAACAAAAACAAAAAACTGGCCACTAGGTGTGAGTATTGGAACACAGTGGGTTTTGCATGTTCTCCAAGAGCTTCCTAACATTTTCATGTTACCATTATAGAAGCATTTACATCTCTTTTCCTTAACACTGAAGACAAATGTTTCTAATATTCAGTGACCTGTAAGGACTATTGTTAGTACGCAGCTGGTAATAAGGGTATTGCATTTGTGTATCAACATAACATTATTAAGTAATATTTTCAAAAAAAGTGAAAGCCAGTGACACCACTGTAAGTGTTTTAATTTATTGCTCCCACAGCTTCAAAACAAACATATGTACTACTGTTTTGCTAAAGAGTTTCTCATATAATTTACTCAGTTAAAAAAAATACATTTTTTTTTTTTTTTACATCTGGCAATATGATGTACTTATTTTCTAACAATTGCCTAACAACATATTTTTAATGTACATCGCCAACAAAAACAGTGCAGGGAAATGTTATGAGTTGTTGTTATATGGTTAGTTATACATGAAGATGCTGACTTAGCATTTGGATTGGTTGTATAGGCACAAGACCCTCTCTGGGGCCTGTTTATGCGCAAGTACTAACTTTCCATGTGTTCAAAATTGCCCTCCTACCCTCTCCTTCTGGCACACCCTCTAAGTGCATTCTAAAATAGACAAGTATACTGACATCATTTTATATTGTAATGTGCTACTTTGGGCTCATAAGCAGTGCAAAACAGTAAATATAGAGATATAAAACACATGCACTGCCTCGTAGAAATGCCTGCATCATACTTGTTTGTCAGGTGCCTAGCTCTGGGATAACAGCAGAATACTCTTAAATCTGCATGTTATCTTGTCTGCCCTGGACAAGCATGTATGGTGTGCTCTGTTGGCTTAATGTAATACAGTAGGTGCACATCACTGACCGCAGAAATAATGCACATTGTTTAAAGAAGAAAATGACAGTATACTTGATACTGTACTGTATATTGCAGTGCAATTGTCCATAACCCCTGAGTCACACTTCAGAGAAGACAGGCATACAACTAAGGATAAGAAAACTGTTCTCACACCTTTGTAATAATGCTGTATTACACTAACAGCTGCAGAAAATAGTTTGTATAGTATGTTCATATGCAGGCTCAGGCCCTCTAAGAGGTAGAGTCTGTATACATATCGCACACAGGCTATAGACTCTAATAGGCTCTAACAGCAATGACCAGGTCCATCAGTGACTGTTGAGCGTGTACATGTTGGCCAGGCAAGATCTTCTGTCACAGTAGAGAAAATTCACTGTATGTATTTCCACTTATGGCCTTGCCAGTGCTTCAGTTTCAGGAGCTAAGCAAAAAGGTGTAATCTTTTCTCTTCCTGTTCTGTTCTTGGTGTTCTGCTAGAACACCAAGTCTTTGTCCACCAAGTGCCAGACGGCCCTGGTGACAACAGTGGGCCACCTCCAGTCGGCATTTACAATCTTAAGTCATGGCCTCTCCAGCTCTACTTGGCTGTTGCACTGACTGGAGTGTAGGAAGCTGAGTGATGAGTTACATTGCCCCATCTCTAGGGCCACTTTGGCAGTGAGTGATACAGTAGCTGCTCCCTGTTGACACTCAGCTTCTGCAGAGATAACCGTTCCTTCATCTGACTACAGATATGAAAAGGTGGAAAAAAGGTTGACAAGTTTGTTGGCAAATTCCTGTCCAAAGAATGGATCACTGTTATCTATGCATCCTTTGCTTTCTGCACAGGAGTTCTGGTAGTTGAGGACTGGTGGCTTCAGATTGTATCCCTGTCCGTCAGATGACTTACTTTTGTTGTTCTTCTGGCCTGTGCTCAGTAGTAAAGAGAGGTCATGAGACTTCTATGTGGTGCTGCTTTCACCCTCACCTTCAGCTGGAACAGAAAGGATGGGTGTTTGAGTGTCTGTCTTTGCCGTAAGTCCAAGTGTGTTGGACAGTGGGACCAGCACAGTGTGAGGTAGGTCAGT
The DNA here is from genome assembly GCF_017976425.1 of Toxotes jaculatrix. Classification (NCBI taxonomy): domain Eukaryota; kingdom Metazoa; phylum Chordata; class Actinopteri; family Toxotidae; genus Toxotes; species Toxotes jaculatrix. The sequence continues at coordinate 13,051,412 of NC_054408.1, read as the reverse complement.
CAGCTCCTCTTACTTCACAAGTAATGACTGAGGAAGGGGAAACATCTCTGTGAGTGTCAGGTCTTTTTCCTTCCTCTGTGAATAAAGTTGTGAAGGTTGATAGACTTTTGCATTGGTGCTTGTGTCCGATAGGGAAATACAAGACCAGATTTCATGACCGTAGGCCAAGTGTTGGGAGATAAAATGTTCTAACAGAGTCACAGGAAGTACAGAACCTATTAGAGCCCTTTAGAGTATAAAGCCTGGTTAGCTGGTTGGTAAGTTGTTTAGGTGCTGCAGTGCGAGTTCTATCACAACCAGGTGGAGCCCTTTAACCAGCATCCCTACTGATTAAGTAGAATTTAGTTAAGAAGCTGTAAACTTGGTGATTGAGGGATTATTATCCTCACATAGGGGCAGTCTCGGATGGGTTGAACAGGTTCATCCTGATTGGTTGGGCATCTGAAATTTCGGTAAGAAAAGTGAGTGAGTGATGATGCTTAGAGATTCAATCAGAGGGCTCCTGTGTAGATAGAACTACTGTTACAATATGTAACCATTGTTATTACACTGACAACTGCAGAAAACACTTTGTTATTACACTGTTTACTGCAGAGAACAGTGTTTTATCCACATGCATAATGAAAAAAAACCCATTGTATTTCTATTACCAAGGCATTGCAAATTAACAATACAGGTGTCTGTGCCAGCATGCTGATAAAAAGTTGCTACTTAGTAATTACAGCATTACAACCCAGATATTAGAACACTGTGCTGCCCAAAGGTTTAGGGCCCTGGAAACTCTGGGTCTGAAACAGGCCTATGGAGTCCAGTGGCATTGAGGTTGGAGTCAGAGGGGGATGGGGAGGAAGAGGAGGATGTGGACGAGGTTTCAGTTGGAAGAAGCATCAATGCAGACTGTTGATGCCCTGTGATCTGCTGTTGTTGTTGTTGTGGCTCTGTATGTCTTTGTACAAGCAGTGCTGTAAGGCTGTCGTCGATGGGGGCATTCATGTTGGCCAAGCTCGACAGAGAGTCTTTGGATTCCTGAATGGTGCTCTCCAGTTTGTGGTTGGGGCCCTAAAAGAAGAGTGGCAGAGTACATAAAGCTTAGAAGCCTGCAATGGGGTAAGTGGACTTGTATTTACTCTGAAAGTGAATTACAGTTAATTAAATTTATTCATTCAACCTTTGTACTCATTTAAGATTTATTTTCAATCTGGTAACCTATTCCCTGTAAAAGAACTGAATGAGAATTGTCAAATATTAAGTTATCATTGACAGAAAAATGACTGTTGAATTGAATAATATTCATATAATTAATTGATTACAATCAATTACAATTACGAAACATTGTATGTATTTTTTTTTTATTAAAAAAATCGAATTCAAGCCAAAATATCTCAACACAGAAAAAACCCATACTACTTGGTTTAGTCATTCAGACAACTTAGATGGCGCCAGGTAAGTTGAAAGTGATAGAAGATATGTGACACTGGCTCAGATTCTTCCCTGTGATTGTCCAAATGTTATTTGGAAAAACTGTGGCAAACCAATCCATCAAGACATTCATCATTAACAGCGTGAAGCAGTTATTAGTGAATCTTTATAAAACAGTGGGCGCTTGTAAGATTATAGAGACCACCTCATTGTCTCCCTTAACATCGCTAATGACTTGGTGAGAATGTGAAGATGATTGTAACAGATGAAGCTCGACTTCAAGCGCTTCTTATACGTATGTGCAAAAATAACCTGACTCATTGGGTGAAAAAAAAACAAAAACACAAGAACATCCTTACTTGAGTTTCTGTATGGCTGAAAAAATGGCTTGCAGTCAGAGCAACTGGCTGAACCTTTACAGCAGGTCTGTGATAGTCTGGGCTGGCAGTTACAGTGCTGTAAGCTGGAGGTCCCAGAGTCGGCTGTCTCTGCAGCAGATGCAGGATGGTCTGAATATCTGACATCAGCTGGGACTCCAGCCTCAAAAATAACAGAAAAGAACAGAGTGAGACACACAGACAGACAATTAATCCTAGAGAAGAGGAGGTGAATGAATACCAGTAATTCTGTCAAGGCTGATCATTTAAGGGCTGAAAATATACTCTGTTGTACTTCACTGAGCACTAGATGGAGCTTCTGCTCCTCAACAGTGGGCAAATGAAGACATGGTAACGGCGTGGAAACACGTTTTGCCAGAGTAGTAGACGAAAGACTCTGCTCCTGTAAAGAGTGATAATGAGCTTTGTGTGGGAGGTGTGAATTTAGTGTTTACTGTGGAAATGACTGTATCACACTCATTTGGTCAATCTAATTATGACTAGATTTCATCCAAGCTCTATATTTAGGGCATCAGGCAAAATCAGGTAACGCTGAATAACTTTTTAATTACCTGAATCCCATTTCATATACATAGACAATGTCAATTTAGTTATGTTCCTGGTTAAATGTGTTCCTGTAGTGAGGCCCCATTTGTTTCCCAGGTAATGACTGATGTGGGGTAAAGAAAAAGCAGTCACAGTGTAGACATCCATTTCTGGTGCAGCAATTCAGAAAACTGAATTTTTCTTGGCTATTTATATGGATTTGTTGAGGGGAGTGCTACACCAACATTTTTTTCCTGTCATATCCTTTCAGAGTAGTCAAAGCCACAAAAACACAAGATGACAGAGAGGTACTGCTCATCCTGCAGCCAGCTAGCATTAAGGGGAAAAAAAAACAAGGTCAGGTAGAGTGCAGTGGATAAAATGTCTTATTTGTGCTAAATAAAATGAGCGAGCCCAATATTTCAGGCACCCTGATGCTGTCTCTCGTCGTCTGTGATAATTCCAGCTAAAAATACCACCTGCTGTTCAATTGTGTCTCTGTTTCAGGTGTCCTGCTGACTGCAGGTGTGTCATCATAACAATGGCCATCCAGTCAACTACAGGAAACAATGGGACTAAAATGTATTGTATTAATTCTGGAGAGGTAGTGTACTTACGTATTTATTGTTTAAATCACAGTTAGAGAGTGGCTTTGGTTCGAAGATAATTCAGATATACTTTGTTCGCAGTCATCAGTTTTGGATTCTGAGGACTACACTGTATTGTACAAACAAATCTTTTGTACCAATTCATTCTCAAGTTTGACATGTTCCGGTTCTAAAGTGGTATATCCTGCTTCCAGTAGATCCAGCCTCCCACTCTGAGTCCAACAACAACAGCTTCTGCCAGCTAGTTGCCTTCCTCCACCTACTCATGTACACTAGCAATTGAACTGCACGCTGCCAGTGATGGCAGTGTAGCTTACTTTAAGCAGTGTGGGAAGTGACAACTTAAAAAAAAAAATGAAGTATTAAGAAAATCATTAAGTCTCCAACTGAAAATATAATGGTAGGATAATTAATAAGAATAATCACAAATTTCACTGTGTTACTTCCTTAGAAGTTAACCAAAAATCAAAATACCCTGCCAGCTTAAAACATGCACAAATACAAATGTCTGCACAGGCTGCTTTTTAAATCCTGCATGTGTGATTTCCAGTCATTACCATTTCTTTGATTTGTAGTGGTCTGTGAACGTGACCGAAATATGTGCTGCTTCCACTATGACAGGGTAGACAGTCGCAACAGGAGAAATCAAACGACGTAAGCGGTGCCTGACTCTGCCTTCTGGCTATTCCCGTAGTAGCTGATAAAGTTTATAAGACAGCACCAGAGACATACAGGTGCATTTGCTTGTGTATCCCTCATCTTTTAAGACAAAACTACAAATTTTCCACCCTACAGTTAAAGAATGACTTTGAGGATGACAGTCACCAAATTTTGTTTTTAACAATGGACTGTACAAAGTTGAAGGACAGACTGCAGTGAGTGAAAGAATAAATTCTGTTGACGTCAACTTCTGCGGCAAAATGCTACCTTGTCAGACTAACAGTGGTGGAAGAAGCACTCAGATCCCTCACTTAAGATGCATGGAATCATATGAGATAATACTTACATACTTTGTCATCAAAATATATGTAAAGTGAACAAAGTACCTGCAGAAAAACTGTTCCTATGTAACATTCTTCTCGTCGTATTATTGAATCATGATGTATTTACAGTATGTACAGTTATCCTGCAAGTGGCCTGAGTTAAGATGGTATCTACCATTGCTTAGACAGACTCTTGATAGGTCTAGTAAACTGTTACACTGTATGCTAAAGCTAAACTGGTTAAATTCACATTCTGGGGTAATTCAAAGTTTGTGACAGTTAAATGAGGATCAGCCATCTGTGTGCTGACTCTAAAAAGATGTACCTGTTCAAGTGCTCTTGAAGCTGACCTAAGCGCTGTTCCACCTCTCCATATGTGATTTCGCTGGCAGAATTATCATCCTCTCTCAGGTCCTGGAACTGTGCTGACTCATCCAGGTAGTCTGTAGGCTTCTTACAGGCCCATTTATCACAGCACAGATCTGGAAAGCCAAACCAACACGCATGCTTTACATCCTCACATGTGGGTCAAAGCAACGTCATCACTAAACAAAAAATCCCACTAAAATAGAATGTAATTAATCTCTACAGAAGAGCTGTGTGTAGGCTCTTTGTTGTAATTTATCAAGCCCTTGTACTGGGAGAACTGTTAATGCAATGTTTTCCAGTAGCAAACTAACCCTGTTGTTATCTCTGCTGGGCACCTGGTAGTACTCATCTTGCTGTCCAGTGATATGGGTTGAGCCCCTTTTGTGATTTTAAACACATAGATGGTTAGCACTCTGATTACACTATCTCAAGCAGCAGTCTGTGCAGGAGGCTTTGTGCTACCATGATGAGCTGAATAGATATGAGCATCCGTGTTGGCTGCTCTGTGTGCCTTCGCCATGGATGGCACTTACGTTTCTCCTCATGTGGCCTTTTTTTCAGCACCCTTCCAGCAGGAAAGATGAACAATAGCTTCAGTCTGTCACTTGGCAGTTTTTTTTTCTTTCATATCCATTTGTCGGTTTTGTACTAGCTGGCTACTGAGTCTTCTCAATGGAATGTGTTATGTCCATATAAAACTTGTGATTTTAAAGTCAGATGTTATGTTACGGTAAGTGGACATAGTTTTACAGGTAGTGAAGTGTATTTTATATCTCTGAGCCAGACTCCACGGAGAATAAAAAAAGCTGACTCAAAATTTGGAATTAGCACTTTCTGTTTTTGGTTTTATTGAAGAAACTAAGGTTGAACATCAATATGAAGCGTACCGCTTCTGTATTCTTGGCCCACTTATCCAGGGATGAATACTGGACACCTGAAACTATTAGTACACAGCTGAATCTCAGCTCTCATTTATGTTTGCCTGTGTCATAGTTGTGTCTCTATTGTAGAAAAATAGGTCAGTGGTTTGGCTGTTGTTGATATGTATGGGTGTGGACACAAAAACATCAGAAGAATATGAAGCTTTCCATGGCAATGGCCACGCAATAAAAACAGCTTTTGTGAAGCTTGTAATGTTCACCTTTTGTTGGCTGTGTACAATAACTGGATGATGATTATATCAAGCTATTGTTGTGATTCAACTCAACCAATGCATTTTTGCTTTTTAACTCCCTGATTAGGACTGGCTGATGCCCCTGCACTGCGGTCCTTGTATCTCCTAAAGCTGTGTTCAGATCACCAACATTAGCACTACATGAAAAAGCAGTCTCCTCATTCAATTCAATAATACATTTATGAATCAAATATATGCAAGCACATGTTCCTGGTTGATTACTTTGTAATTATTAGGATGCAGAAATGTGAAAGCTCATCTCATACTATTATAAACTGCTGTGCAGTGTTTTGGCTTTTTTTTTTTTTTTTTTTTTTTGTTACCTTGCACCACCCAGGAGCAGCTAGTAACACTTCTTTACTGTTATTGTCATAACAGTAGAGCTTCTGTTAAGAAAATAATTACAGTTCATTAGTAAAACAACATATATTACCCTCAAAAGATGGACTTCTCTCCAAGCTGTCTCTGACAATAAGATCTGAGTCCAGGGCTGGGGGATTGGGCGAAGAGGGACCCAGGACTCCTGAACATCTCTTTAGGCATGAGTTAGACTCCCTCTCTCTCCCCACATCTGTAACCACTTCCTTGTTTTCCCCTGCAGAATGGCAATCAACAGGAGTTAGTGGAATAACACAGTCTTCTATCCCACAGAGAATTGTGTTCTCAGCGAGCACCACTCTGTGAACAATAATAAATAAAAAACAAATTTGCAGCCTCGAATTTGAACAAGACTGTACTAGACCTGTGTGGATTAGATTTAACTTACCCTTGGACAGATCTGGTGTGAAGGAGATTCTTCTTTTAATGCTTTTAGTGCCCTCGCCATCTGAATCACTGCCCTGGGAACTGGAGGGCTGCAAAAATATGAGAGTTAAAATCCATCAATAAATACAGTTAATGGTAAATGCTTACTAATCTAAAATCTAATCTAATCTTACTAAACTAAGTAATTACATGAATGTTCATGGGCGTGACAATGTGAATACTTGTTGAACAGCATCAACTGAACATGTAGTTCTGCAAACATCAGTATAACATTATCTACCTTGGCAGACTCATCTCTGAGGTTGAAAGTAAGCTCCAGGTTGTTGAAGAAGTAGTCAGCAAATTCTGGGTACATGTCTAACACCTCCAGCAGATCTTCCCTCTGAATGGTGCTGAGGTCACAGTAACTCAGAGCTCGCACGTCAGCATTGGACTTTCCAGGCTTAGCAAACAGATGGATCATTTCTCCAAAGATGTCATTTTTTCCTATTAGTGACACACACACACACACACACACACACACACACACACACACACACACACACACACACACACACACACACACAGACAATACATTTTCTGAAAAGGTTCACTGGGAATAGGAAAATGTCAGTTTTACCTGCAATGACTTCCACAAGTAGTCATGCGTATTATAGAGAAGATTTTGTGTTTTCTATGGGGAGTTGTCTAGCTATTCCTCAGGCTCTCACTAAAGGGCAGCAGACGTGTTTGTTTTTGTGGATAATGAAAATCAAACAAACTCTCCTCTCAGTGTAGATGTTCTCCCAAGGCTGGTGCATCAGTTGTCGTTCTATCCTTGATTCATTATTAATGGGGAAAAATAGCTGCTAAGTCACAGCAACTTTGATGTGGGAGGAAAACGAGGGTTTGATTGTGAATGACTCACTTTACTTGTGGCGTACTTCAAAAGGAAATGTGCTGATAATGGCTATCACATAATGGAGCAGAGTTTTTCAGCAAACTTCTAGGAAATCATAAAATCAAGTTTTCAACCACTACTAGAGGAAAAAAAAAAGATTTTCCTCTGCTGAAATGAGCATCCATTTTTCAAAGGACTGGAGGCCCAGTTTAAAGGCCATCATGAAAAATCACTAAATGCCAACACTGTAAGCAGGGGTTCAGGTGAGAGAGATATGATATGTTGGCTGCCAGTGTGCCTTTCACAGCATGCACTGGACACCTTTCTACCACAGAGGACAGCCTCACACAGAGTGGTGTACCTCTCCCCCACACACAGCTCTCACCACAAGGATTTAGATAGTCATTAGCTTGGATGGCAGTGTAAGACACTAATTCCTCACCTGTGGACAGTGCTACTAACCTTGTTGGACCTGATATTGCTACAAGAGAAAAATGTTTTAGCACTGTTGGCTGACCACTACCTTGTTACAAGCTGGGGCTGTTTGGTAGCTGATAACAGACTTAGCAACATGCAAGTTTTCACAAACAAATTTGTGCAAAATGCTGCTGATGGAGCATTATAGTAGTATCAAATATAAATGGGCTGATCAGTGACTTTTCCAGTGTGTTTGTTAATAATGGGTTTTGTGTGATGCAGCAGCTTTTGCTAAGCTTAAACCCCATTCTGTCAGGTGCAGCTTTGGCGACTATTCATCTCATGAATGATGACAGGTTTAATCCAGGCTTGGCCCGTAGCACCTGGCTGTGGTTCTCCCGTGAAAAAGAAAAAAGATAAATACTCATTATTCTAATAAGAGTAATGAGTATTCAGTAGTCAGTATCACTTTATTAGTAAGGGAAAACATTATTTCAAATTCAGAGCTGGCAATTTTACTCAGAGCTGTCTTTTAATGCCCTTTTTAATAATTTCTGTTTTGCAGCTTTAACTCATTTCCCTGTGCTGTCAAAAAAGTGGCAGTTATTTCACTGTGGTCTTTGAAATTGCCAAGCAACCTTTCATGGAGCCACTTAATAGAAATGTCAGAGTCTCAGACCTGTCACATGAACAGCCCTATTGCCCAGAGGACTGAAATGGGGGGACGCTAGGCACACCTTGCTATTCTTGTCAAAGTGTGCGAACATGATGTGGTTTAGCTGCTGTAACAACTTGAAAATTATTCAAGTTTGGAAGGACTCGCATTATAACAGTTCATTCTTTGATGTGCACACAACTCCCTCTGAGCCTCCTGTAAGTATTATTATGTTAAAATGGTTTGTGCCCATTGGGAAAATGCACTGCCTGTCTTTTCCTGAGCTTATGACAGCAGACATATTTGCAAATGTCAAGCATCCTGAGAAGAGCAGATCAATCAATAATTCAAATATTTCAATCAATCAGAACTAATTACACATTTAATCCCTTCACAAAAAAAGTCAATGGTGGAATCTGACATACGTACTAAAGGCACATTCTGTGTTTTCTGACACTGTGTAAAGCATATTGCACATATTTGCATGTTTATGCAAAATGTGAAAACCTATCAAATCCAACATGCGTCCAAGACAACAATGTGCATTGAAAACACATGGGGGTATCAGCGTGACCTTGTTGATTATATAAACCAAAAGCTAAATCTAAGCACACCGATAGCACTGACAAAAGATGCACTGAAGATGATAACCAAGCCAACATTAAGATCAGAATAACATGACTATGAATCATCCCTTTCTTTCTCAAGATAAGACCACCTATGGAGTAAAAGCCTTTACTTTGTCACAACAGGTTTGATGCTGACATTCAACACACAATCAGCTGAGAGACCTTCTATACAGCAGGGAGGTGACTTTTATAGTTCTTCACACCTCTAAGTGGATAGTGGACGTTTTGAGTGCAAGGGAGACTTCCACTACATCCATGACACTGATGGCAGCCAATGACAAAAAGTCAAACAAAAAGATTCTATTTTGGTGCTTACTCTGGACAATGTGTCCTATTAACTAAAGAATTTACCCGTGGATGTGGCAACATGGCAGTAACAAATAACCAACAAGGGATCGTATTTACCCAGGATGGCTACCACAATGTCATCTTTCAGGATCTCAATAGAGCCGCGAGACAGAAAGTAGAGAGCGGTGAGCACATCACCACTGTGGACCAGAGTGTCTCCAGGAGGGGCATGAGTCGTTTTGAAGCGCATGGCCAAGGCCCTCAAGCAGCCTTTGGTGGCTCCCTGGAACGCTTTGCAGTTGTGAAGAAGATTCCTGTTGAGGTGAAGGCAGATATCTGCCTGCAGGCACTCAGGAAAACCTTTTAACACCTGTGATGCAGAGTGAGAGTGTGAGTAAAATGCACAAAATATTGGTTTGATATCCTCAAAGATATGAGTTTAGATCATCACTCTGCAACCCAATGGACACTGTGAGCAGCAAGTATGAAAAGTTGTAATTGAGCTTGACAATAGCGGGGAGATGAGAATAAGTTATGAAAACAAACACATTACAGAGTCATAGACCCATTTAACACAGTTGAATACATAGAAATTACATCTCAAGTGTATCATAAGAGACAATTCAAATGTACAAAAGCAGACACTATTATGTTTTTTAATTAAGACACATTCATACAAATGATCAAGATGGAACTGCTGATATTGTGTGATTTTCATAACAAATGTAGTATGTAAAAATAACTGCCACTTGGATTTATGCAACCGCCCCCTGAGCTAAACACACAGAACAATGCCTGCTCAGTTTTGGCTTAGTCTCTTTCTTTTTCTGAAATGGTAACGCATAATATCAGAGTGAGGAGGAAGTGTGTTGTGTGATAAATGCGAGCAACAACGAAGGCATCATTTTTATAAATCTATTCTATTCTAAATCTATTCATTTGTAGGAGCCAAGAATTAAATTAAATCCAGACGTTTGATGTATGGAAAGAACATGCATGCAATATCATTAACATTATTATTAGCATTATTATTGTATAACTTGTAGAAAAGCAGAGTTTGTTTTTTTCTTGACCAGCAACCACAATTAATAAGCCATGACTTTTATGTCTTATCCCACTCCTTTATAAAATATCAACTTATGTGGTTATATGTAGTAGTAAAGTACAAGGATGGGAAACTTTCTTAAAGTTAGGTGTAACTACTAGATATTGCAAGATAAATACTTGGTAATTACAGAAAATTCTGAAGTAATTACCTTTGTATTTGTCATTGGTAAAATTGACATAACTCACATTTAATCTACTTCTTATAGTTTATCTTGTAAATAAACTGAAAAAAAGTCTCAAGTGGGTGGATGTGCATTATGCATGCCTCCAAAACAGAGATGCATGTGCACAGTGCATTACTCAGATTTAAAAAAAAAAAAAATCACAGTGACAAAAGAGGAACTAATGTAGTAGCTGTAGTAATGTAGTACTAGTGTAGTAAGGAATATAGCTTGTAGTACAAAAGTAAATAGTACAAATTTGCCACCTATAATTTTTTACCATAAAACCATGAAAAAATAAGTTTACTGCAAATGAACGTTACTGCTAAGAATATTGCAAATAACATTTTAGTTGGATATTAATATTAGACAAGACAGTAGCCTAATATCAGTGCTATTTTTCAGTGCATACATATAGTTTTTTCATACATGTTTTTGATCTCTTTGATCTTAGATAAAACTATGGAATTTCTAATGTTTATACTGTATGTAAGGTAATAATAAGAGGTTATTATAAAAATGCTGAAACAGTGACCCATTTAGCCATGAAAATAACAAGAAATAAAAATATGTACCTCCTGCTCTTACCAACGAAGAGTGGTTAATCCAGATGAAAAGCAGACAAGGGAGAGAAAGCTCTTTTTAGAATATTGCAAAACAATGATGAATAACTTTAATTTTGCGTGCATATGCTACCCAGTTACAGCCACATACAATATAGATGTAATGATTATTTTCATTTACCGTGTTCATATCAATGCCGTTTGTGTAGGTCCACGAATGTTGGAAGTACTCCTCCAGCCTTTGCCTCAGTGGGTTGGGAATCTGGTGGAAGCGGATGAACTCCTTTACCCGCAACATCTGAGCATGATAACGGGCCGTGCCCGAGTACAGCCTCTGGATGATGGCAGAGACGTTTCCAAAAATACTGGCATACATTAATGCTGAAACACAGACAATGATCAATAAAGGTGAGTTTCAATCTACTGACTGTTTTGCATTTTTATTGCCTCACTCACTGAGACACACTGTTAACTTGAATGAATGTGAACAAATGCTGCTATAAACACAGACAATCTGTTGTCCAGGATCTGATTAAAGCACTTCAAGTGCTATGCTTAGATGAAAGTAAAAGAAAGTTTTGCTAAAAGAAAATAAATACTGCAAAAACACCATCACATACTCACAGCCAATCAACATGACACAGATGGAAAAAATCTTCTCAGAGTTGGTGTTTGGGGAAACGTTTCCGAAGCCCACGCTGGTCAGACTGCTGAAGGTGAAGTAAAGTGCTGTGACATACTTGTCCTTGATCGAGGGACCAGAGCTAGGATCGCTGTAGTTGTATCGCTTCCCTATGGACACGCCCAGATTGTCTAGCCAGCCAATCTTGTGCTCTAAGTAGGGCTTCTCCACATTGCCGATGGCATACCATATACAGGCTAGCCAGTGGGCAATGAGGGCGAAGATGCACATAAGCAACATGAGGACTGCAGCTCCGTATTCAGAGTAGCGGTCCAGCTTCCTGGCTACACGCACCAATCGCAGGAGCCTAGCTGTCTTCAACAGGCCAATCAGAGTGGTTGTCTAAACAAAATGTACAGTAGGGCATTTTATTAGTAACAGCAGTAACGGTTTTCATGTTAATAATGTGAGACTAAAAATAATTTTACAGGATTATAATATGATAATATGTCATTTCCGTATTGGACATTTCATATATTATGTATTTCTCTCATCAAGAAACAGGCTTATTTGTTGCATATCTACCTCTAATGTGTTCTCTTTGTTGACAGGAAATCCAAGGTGAAAAATCGAGAGAGCCACCTCACAAATACTGAGTTTACAGCTTAACAGTGGAAAAAAAAGGCCAAGATTTTATTGTGGCAACTCCCCACAGAACTTTGGTTAATGGCCGAATTAACACAAAAGTGAAGAAACCAGCAGCGCACAGGTAAATCCTCAGTGAACAGACAGTAACACTCACTCAGTGGGTCCCCAGGAGTTTGTTTTGTGTCTTAAAGAAACACCAACAACAAAACAACTATTCCCATCAGCATGGTCATTCATCTACCTGACAATTACAGAATGACCTTTAAAAATGAAATGAATGTCTCCAGATGAGAGAAGCTCTCCTTTCTAAGAAGTCTGTTAGTATTGTGCTTATAAATGCCTACAAACGACTAACACTGATATCTTTTTTAGGTCGGTTAAAGCCATAAGCACACTGCACTGTACAATGTAATGAAAGTTCAATTCAGTATTAAACGTACCTGCACAAGTAATTACGTGATCTAACCGCACAGTCCTACAAGCCCCCCGCCCCTCTCTCTCTCTCTCTCTTTCTCTCTCTCTGTTCCTTGCTAATGGGAACACCATTTAGGGGTTCAAGCAGGGACAAAACACTCAACTTCTTTTCCACAGTGAAACAGCTTGCAGTAAATCTTTTGTTTTTTTGTTTCTATAATTATTATTATTAACCAAATACTCACTGCTTGGTGCCAATTTTGCAAAATGCCTCACACAGTATGTTCAATCTATCTGAAAAGACTACGTTGTTTTGAAAGAAACCAGACATTGATTGAAAATTATTTCAGATATATTCCCTGCTCTAATCAAAAGGTTTACTTAAGCGCTTGTAGGTTAAAACCGTCTTATTAAGCTGCTAAATTAAATGAGCCTTGTGGAAACCATCTGCCGCTGCCTCAGTTGCTTTTATTTTCTGAATGAGAACGCAGTTGAGCATGACTTTGCGTGCTTGGTCTGAAAACTATAAACACCAAGCTGGAAAGCTAAATATAGAAGTAATGTATCCTCATGTTATCACAGTATATGCCAGTCTATTTACAGACCAGAAAGGGAAACTTCCACTTTTTCAAACGAAAATCAAATTAATAGTGTTTGAATAGCCATGGCGAGGCAAAGGAGAATATATTTTACTTGCAACTCACTGTGCAAATTTGTCAGGACTGTTTTGTTGTTTGTTACTGTCTCCATTTCCTTTCTGGTTTGTTGTCACTCACTGAACTGACTCAGCAGTAGCAACAGCAGCAGCAGCAGTGGTGGAAAAGATGATTATGGTTTATAATCAGGAGCTTTTCTGGTGTAATGGAGTGCCTACAAAGCACGATAAAGCACTGAAGTGGATCCAGATCCTGAGGGGACATATCCTACCAGCAAACAAGCCAGGAGGCCTGGCAGCCAGCCTACCAATGGCCATCTCACATCTGCATGTAAGCTGTGCACACAGCCCTGTTGGCCTGCTCCTCACATAAATGCATCATTGATTGCCATTTGGTAAGCCATTAATCCGTGTAAATGTATTCTAGAATGAGGGCCATTCAAAAAAAAAAAAAAAAAAGAAAGAAAGAAAGAAAGAAAAAAAGAAAAACAAAAAAAGAAAAAAAAAACATGCAATTTAAAGTAATCCTTTCAGAGCCGAGACAGAACGATTCAGGCTTTAAGTAGTGGCCCAGGGGCACAAGTCTGGACTTAGTAAATGGATAACAGTGCAAGCATGGTGGGGTGATGTGCAGTAAAGCTCCCTGGGAGAAAAAAAATCAGGTGAAAAAAAATATGCATTAGAGATAACATACCTCATCTGATCCTGAGCCAAAGATAAGAAGGTCAAAGGGGATTGCTGCCACCATGTCTATAAGGAACCAGCCTTTAAAGTAATGGATTGCTATCTTAGCTGGATGGCTGACCACTTCCTCGTTCAGGTTTACGTAAGTGGTTCTGAAGTTAATGAGGATGTCAATGATGAACATAATGTCCACGATTAAATCCACCACATTAAGAGGACTGCAGGAGTATCCACATTCACGCCTCTTCTGCTCCTCTTGGTCATTGAGAAGAAAAGCAGCAGAGTAGGGAGTGAGGATTGCTGTGTAAATCACCAGCAGCAGGATCAGCCAGTCCCACATGGCTTTGAAGGGGCTGTAGTGGAGAATGGTGAACTTGTCAATGCGGGCTGTCTGGAGTTTGTACTCTGGCAGCACATCAGCGCCGAGTGACAGGACCTGTAGGAGTGGAATGAGAGGGTCAGAACAGCAAGGGAAAACACCTTATAATGCCATTCCTCTTTGTTCATGTGTCAGAAAATTTTGCTTAATCTTAATGTAGGTCAACCTCTTAGTTGCCTTGGATCACTGATGATAAGAAAGCTTTATTTTTTGTAACCTGTCTAAAATGATTCTGATTGTCTGTTTTCATCATATACAGATTTACCTCTTTATTTTTATGATAATTATTTGTGAAGCACGATAGGTAATTTACACAGCTCACAGACTTCAAGGACTGATTTGACAGCAATTGTGACACCCCGACATAAATGCGCTGCAGTCAAACTGCATTAGGTAAAGGCAGCGACTCTACTACAACAAGCAGATTGCCAATGTCATGTCACCATGAATAATGTGACTGCCACTGACTACATTTACAAGAGGTACATTGTTTGGAAAAACTGTAAGCACTTTCTTGTACAGATGATAAAGTGGAGAAAAGCAGTACAGATTTGTGCTGATAGATATTTTATTTATATTGTATGTTTAGGTAAGCAAACATTTCTTTTAATTTCACCATATGAACTCTGACTGGATTGTAAATTATTCAGCGTGCCCAGAAAGGCCAAGCCGTTCCCTGTTTTGGGCTTAATAAGCAGTGGCAGACAAAGAGAGCAGCTCTCTTATGGCAGAAAATAGTGCAGGAGTGAGGGTGAGGGCGGTGGGTCCTTCTATTCATTTCAGCACATCCCACTATCTTCAGCACATGAATTATTGATTTCCCCATGTTCGCAGTCAGGAAGTAGATGCAGTGTTCACATCTCAGCGGTGTCTCCACACTCCAAAGTAAAGTCAGCAGGGAGAGAATTTAATCATGATGATGGTTTGTCTTCATTTATGAATGAGAAAGCTGTGTTGATAGAAGTTCAAATATAAGGTTTCCGGGCCTCTCTTGTGCTTTGTTGTCACTAACATTGACTGGGGGTGCTTGCAGCATTGTTTTTTGGTAGTGGTGTGGCCTACACTCAGTAGTTTTCAAATTTGCAGTGAATAGTTGTGCACATTTTGTTATTTGTCAGAATGGTTCAAGATAACCCTAAACCACAAACACATACATTTTTTGTTTTCTATTTTATTTGAATTGATGAAACACAAGTATTTAGAGATAAGACTGTAATGAATATCTGCAGGGGGAGCTGTATGGGTGTGAAAAGTTAGGACAATTCTAAAGGCTTGTGACTGACAGGGGACCTAAAAAATTATTAGAACATTGGGTTCATTTTTAGGTATTAAATTATTAATCTGTCACCATTAATATTCTATTTACAAAGTACAAATAAAACTGACGGTTTCTTTTTCTTGTCTTGTTTTTGGCAAAAAGTTAACAGCCAGGGAGCCTCTATGTTGCATTGTGTTGAATGACATTTCAGTTGGCACAATTGCAGGGGGTCCATGGGAATTTATTATAATTATTCTTTTTATTATTATGAAAAAAGTGAAATGATTAAATCCTTTTCAATAATAAGAATTCAAATACTGTAATTATTTTCCATAATAATTATTACATAAAACAAAAACAGCTTATAGTCTTGGATGCTGGACAGTTTGAACCACTGAATCAGTCAGTCTGTATAAAAGTGACAGGGAATTCTGCCACTAGATAGCCCTTGTTTCAGCCATATGACAGGAAGTGTTGGACCTGCTGCATTGTCCTTGAGCGAGAAACTGAATCCCTGCTGTCTGCTGAGGTATTATGAGGCGGCACTGCAACTGAATTTCTTTTCTATTTCTATCACCCATAGCTGATGTTGATGGATATGAACGTGACCACCTTTCCTCAATATTATGGCAGTTTTCTCTGCAATTAAGAATGCCCAGTTACCCTTCTCTCTTGTCTTCAATGCCACTGCTCCACCATTGTTGTGGGCAGGCAGTAGGCATGTGTTACCTATGTGACACATGGGATCACCAGCTGCTTTTTTAACCTGCCAGCAAGAAATTTCACTGGCAGGATGTAACATGCTGTGTATCAATGCATCACGCTATCCCACAACCTTCCTTGGAGGCTTCCCAGCCAGTGACTACATTAGGAGTGATTAGTGCACTTAGTGATTAGTGACAAGGACCATTATCCTTTTGCCAGCTTCCCACCCGCAAATGCTGACAATTGTGTTCTTTGAAATACAGAACCAAGGACAATTGGTTTGTGCTGCAGTGGTGGCTGAGAAATTTCCCTCGGTACCACCTGTGCAAGTATGTATTTCAAAATGACCCCCTGCAGATGTCACAGGACACAAGACAAGATACTGAAATATCAAACAAGGAAAACTTCCTGACTCACCTGCGTGACTTTTTCTGTGACATTGTGAGTTCTGTCTTTGACCTTTGGTGCAATGATGGTTTTCTCAGATGTTGGCGGAGAATGAGCCTTTTTATCCGTCCCCTCAGAGAAGTTGAGTGCAATCAGAGGGATCTTGTTGATGGTGCTATACTTGTTGATGTTAGAATCAGAGGTAGAGCCAAGCAGGCTGGACTTCACATGATTAAAAGGGCCTGGTGGTTTAGAACAAATAGCAGTTAAATTAGTACCCTTGTTAAAGTTTTTATGTCTTGGTTAACTGGGTTAACTTAAGGTGTGTTAAAATTATACATTATATGGCTCTCATGAAAAGGTCAATATGTAAGATTTTAAACTTAGATTTTAAACCTTGTCTCCTTGTTTGAGATACTGAGGTAACAACACTGTGACTGACCATTGTATACTGTAGGTGTACTTATGTAGCCATTTGAAAAGTTGCAGCCTATGATACTTACACATTCCTACAGTAGCACAGTACTAATGTATTATAGCATCAGTTCATAGTGGTGGAACAAAAGGGAATGTTTAGCTGGTTTTTCTGCAAAATGGGAAATGCACTACAGCTCACTACAGCTCAGCTAGCTCATGTTGTTGTAGTGTACCAGGAACTGTTCTTGGATGTGAATTAGAACCAATTACACATTTAGAGGAACTGATGATTCATTTAGACATATTTTCCATTTCACACATTCCTAAAAGCAAAGTTTTGACCTACTCTGCCTTTTTATCACTGTTTATGCATGCATCAGTACACATGTAAAGTGTTGTATGGTGGACTGGCTGCTGAGTAAAGAGTAGGTTTTTCTGTACCCTAACATTAAGACGGTTTACAGCCAACTTTGCAATTATTTGGAATGGCTTGGAACATTAGCCAGTTAGGAGAGTTACAACAGTATCATATAATACAAGCATGCATTCATGCAGGTTAATTTAAAAGCAATGGTTTGATTAGCAATGAGAGTGGATATGGGGCTTATGTGATTACACTATTTGATTTCATAGGCTGCTGATATGACAAAATCACATTCATTTAAGTATACAATCATTTCACATAATTAACTCATGCTCCAGAACAGCACTGAGCAATGAAATCATGGGCAGAAATATATGATTACCTCTGACATGGCTACCATTGTCTAAATGCAGCGTTGTGTGGACAGAGAAAGTAAAGGATAAATATTTTAATAAACCTATACACATGGAGGAAAGGATTATAGGAGTAAAGGTGAGAGCAAAGTTAACTAAAACAAAAATGGTAGCTCTTAAACATTATTTTTAAGAACAAATCTGTAATCTGTATACATTGCTTTACTGACCCCAGTGTCATGTCTTGGTTAACACTGGTCTTCATTCTAAATTGCAAACTCAGTCCTAATGTGATGCTAATCACAGCTTGTCAGTTTTATTAGTACATACCTTCACTTGTATGCCGATCCCTGAAAACACTTTTGGAATTTGAGCTGTAGCCCTCAATTTCATGGACGGATGAGGCTCGCCTCATGCTGTTGATGCTGCCTCTGGGGAAGGTGTTTGACAGGGAGGTAGAGGATTGGTGCGGCTCTGTCTGGTACAGCTTCTCCCAGGGGAGTTTAGGGGATGAATGGTCAAGTGGTTCAGGACCGATGCTAGCCTGGGAAGAATGGTGGCTTGAGCCTATGAGGGCATGTGTGTCATTTGCCTCAATGGGACTGCAGATGCTCTTGGTGGGTGAGGGGAAGTTCTGTAGGGCCACTGAGTCCTCATTCTCTTTGGGTGAATCCACCATTACAGCGTCGGGGTCCTCTTGCGGAAGCGATTGCTTGTTGGTATTCATTAGGCTCAAAGCAGCCTGGCGGAAGCGGAAGAATCTACTCCTCCCTAAAAATTGAGAAGAAATCATATAAAGCCTTGTTAATTTTTTTTGGTATGCATATATCCAAAAAAGCATCCAGTCATTAATGGTTGGATGAGAGCCTTCTTCAGCCAAAAAACATATGAAGGGAAATAGAATATGCTCATGTTCCTGACTGTTTCTGACTACAATAGTCTATTGTTGGACTGGCAATTTATACCTTCTGCTTTGTTAAAATTCTTTGGGTGCTCCCCCACTCAGTGACAAAAGTAAAGAAGAGCATGAAAAAAGTACAGGGAGGTCCTGCATTGAGAACGGCAGGTGCTGAAATGTGTTTGCTAATAATAAAATGAGCAGATTTTGGCTCTGGTCTCTCAAGCATTTGGGCCTCTATGTACTTTTTTCAAATTTGTCTGTTAGAAGATATCCATGCTGTATTTGTTCCCAGAAAAACAGAGCATAAAAGTTTGGTAATGTCTGTAAGAATTTCTGTAACTGAGGCTTCACATCTTAATTAACAAAATTGTTTTTGATAGCAGCTATCATTAATTCTTTAAGGATTTCTGCACTAAATATTAAAATGAAGACAAAGTGAAAAACAAACAATTTGGCCATATTGAGACATATTTCTTTTCAGTGCCCAAAAGGATGAGAAGGAGCAGATTTTCTATGCGTCATGCCTCCTGCCTCATCTTCAGAACGGACACAGTGGCAAATGTTAATGACCTCTTGGGGCAGAGTGAAACTTTTGGCTCATTAACAATAGAAAGAGGGTGAAAGTGAACCCTGCCTCACTCGTGAGGCACCCATCCCTCAGCACCCTCCTTACATAACATCACTGCCATCTGTTTCCATTCCCAGGCCAAATGTGCTGATGTTACAACTATAGCAGCTTACAATAGCACCATGACACTCAACAAGTTTCCTGGAGAGGAACCTAATGACATCCTGAGCTGGCAGGAGACATGGACAGCCTCCCTGTCTCTTCTCTGCAGGGAGACTGTGTCATCTGCACTGAGAACGCTTTTGAAAAAGTCTTGCTTGTATAAACCCCCCCAAGATACAGTTTGTTGTTAGAGTGGCCTAAGGAAAACAGACTGTGACAGATATCCTTCTTGTGCAGTGCAATTCACTGTGGTGCCAATGATCATTACTGACCAGCACACATACAGTATGTCCTAAAAATATGGAATTACAAATTTTGTAAATTTTGTACTGTAATATATAAACTTATAGTACCCATATTTTACTAAACCAATTTCCTTTATTCAATAAGGATAAAATTTTAACATGTTAAGTGTTATCACAGTACTATAGATGGACATTTAAGGGAGAGCTACTATAAGAAACGATTTATTTTTAGCCACATTAGTGGCACAGCTCTAGGGATGGCAGTGCTGGTTTGTTGGTGTGTCAGTTAAGTACATTTACACACATACCTACATGTCCATCTGAACTTTGGTGATCCCATAACTTTTCACCTTCACTGGGTCCAATTTTTGAATTGTCCAGTGCTTATGACCAAATAGTAATAATAATAATAATAATAATAATAATAATAATAATAATAATAATATAAAAACAAATGACATTCCCATGTGCCTCAGCTTTACTGTGTGAGCTTCCTTATTTTGTTAAATATTTAATTTTCAATCATAATTTTATTTTCTTGCAACTTTCTGGTTCATAAAACTATGGTTATTTGAAGATATTTGGTTGATTTATGTGTCTGTCAAGTGTATTTTATTCTTACTGGTCCTATCACACAGTAGTGAAATGCTATTGGAGAGAGGAAGCAAGTCCCACCCTCTTTCAGGTAGCAATAGGTAGGTTTCACATGACGTCACGACATAGCGACGCGAGGGCGCCAAATTCAGATGGAAGGCAGGAAGTGTTTCAGCCGTTAGCTGACTGACACACTGGGAATCTACCGTGTGGAAAAATGCCTATGTTTTGCGTAGTTTACCGGTGCGCAAATCGCTCCAATAGATAAAAAGAAAAAAGCTATTATAGGGTACCAAAAGTAGTCACCCACAAAGGTGAGAAATATAAAAAAAATGTACCGAACAACGCCGTAAAAGGTGGATATTAAACCTACGTCTGCGGTCGGGAGGAGCAGTCTGCTAATGCCGTGTGTGCAGTGACCACTTCGTCAAAGGTATGTTAGCTAGCTAACTTGGTTTTTGTGGCTGTGTTTATATCATTAGGTTGTCGCTTAATGCTCATTTACCTAGTAATTATTAAGTTGCCGGTAGTCTAATATGGACTTCATTGGGACTTTTTAGGCTGCCCTAGCGTTTGAGGGGACGTTGACTCAATAGTCCAAATGCTATTTCGCTGTCATGTCATACATTCGTTTTTCTATGAAGCTGACAAATAAACCCTGTTGTATCCCTGTTGTAACCCGGGTTTACTGTAATTGTATGGTCTTGGTGAGTCATTTTTACCTAAGCTAATGTAGCTAATGGCGGTTTCCTGTTTTGCTTCGCCAGGCTGCGAACGTTGTGTGTGTGCGCTAGCTAGCTTATGTGTGTGTTAGCTCATTAACGGGGTACATATTTCACTGTTGTATTTCCCTGCATATAAAATTCATGGTTAAGATAGATTTGTATCCCTAGCTGATCGCTAAAAAGAGCTAGTAATCA
The DNA here is from genome assembly GCF_017976425.1 of Toxotes jaculatrix. Lineage (NCBI taxonomy): Eukaryota > Metazoa > Chordata > Actinopteri > Toxotidae > Toxotes > Toxotes jaculatrix. The sequence continues at coordinate 13,030,195 of NC_054408.1, read as the reverse complement.
TAATTTCATACTTAAAAGCAAAAAACTATTAAGAATTAATTTACCATGGATTAAAAATATTTCATAAAATGATGCTGTTGCTATCACAGATGGCATTTTGAGTTGTTGACAATTGGCGATGCATCCCACCTCCCTCTGTTTAGGAATCATTGTTCCATTTCGACACTGATTTCTTTTTCCTCTTTCACACCATCTGTTCTCTCAGTTTCGAAACGTTCGTATTGGTGTCCTCATAGGAGTGTCCCTTATTACTGTTTATAGCCTACCGTTGAGAGTTGACCTGAGGGGTTGCCTCGCTCATATTGGACTTGTTCACTGGTTGCATGTCACTACTGCTGTGCTTATATTTGGGTTTATGGTCATTAGGATGGACAGGTGTCTGCATTAGTGTGGTGCTGGGTTTGAAACACACAGTGTCTATTAAATATCCCTCTTAGTTTCTTGGACACTCCATCCGTGTATCTTATTAAATCTGCATTCTCATTTTGTCTGTCTTGACGTCTGTTCTGCGGTAGCTTCAAAATTTTCACAATTCATTCACAGTTCACACCTTAATTCATGGGACTCTGATGAGTCACACGTAACTGTCATGTGATCTTAACAACTCATACTTGATGTGGCCTTAATGACTCTCATGTGACTTCTAAGTGTGAACAATCCAAGGAAGTTTCCCCACCTGAGACTCCCTACTCTGAGTAGTCATATTATATTTCTTAGTTTAGTGATGAAAAGCCTTCAAGAATTTAACAGAAACTCCAGTTGTGTATGATTTAGTACTGCTAAATACCCTGTTACTGGGATGACTGGAAATGTTCTATTAAGGGGGGATGGGGGTGTGATATTGATATTCTATTGTAATTGAAAGAGTTTCAGGAAACCACTGATAAAGAGTCAGATTTCTGACTCTGTATTTAATCTGCAACTTAATGTGTTTGGACTCATTTATATAGCTGTGTTTATAACTTATTCTTGCTCATATGTACCATTGACCCCTTTAGGGTTAGTCACTGACTGTAAAAAAAAAAAAAAAAAAAAACTAAAATTGACATTGAATTAACAGTTGGAATAACTCAAGGTAAAATTGGAGCTGAAGATTTCAAATAGAGTGTGCATAGTGTTTGGGAACCTCTATAACAGAATTTTTCAATCAATATTCATTTTTGTATTGTACTACATCCAGTTGTTGGCTGAACAGTAAAAGCAAGTCTTTCAGTAGATTTTGTATTTCTAATGTGTAATTTGTAACTGTTGACTGTGGTGTGAGCCCTGAAGGCATGCTGAAGTTGCTGAATGGTGTGTGCTCAGGGAAAGATGAATTGCTCTATTTCAGGTTCAATATTGCGCTAGTTGACACCTGCCGGCTTAGCCTGCTGTCAACACCAGATTATAATTAGCCCCTAATGTCCAAAAATCAGTCTTTGGTGGCTGTTGTTCTAAACTGTAGGACCAGGCTTTGTGGAAATGTTCTCCCTGATCATTTCAGGTGAAATGCTAAAAAAAGGTAGATTAGGAATATGGTCTAAATGCTGTTAAATACAGGTATTGTTTACACACAGCTGAGGAAATACTAAATATATTGCACAAAAACAATCGATATAAAAGACAATATCTGCACATCATATACATAGTTTGATTGCATGCATCTTCAGTACAAGATTAATTAGCATCAGTCCCATTTACAATCTAAACCAAGTGTAGCATGAAATTACACTTAAATGCCGTGCTGTTGTGTAAGGGCTGGACAAAGATAAAGACAATGGAAAGGTCACTTAAAGTGTGATGTGTGCATCATATGTTTATCTACCCATCAACCCACAGGTCCCCTTGCTGAGGCATGGTCACAAGCAATCAACTCTGATTAGCAATGTGAGCAACAGACACTGGCACTCACATACACATAAACAGACACGCATATGCATGCACATGCTTATGCATGTACACATTTAAATACACACAGTACAGCACGAGCCGAATGTCAGTGCCTTGGAGGAATTCATGAGTGAAGTGGATAGCTGAGCTCCAGTCAGAGAAGAGATGCTGAGTGCCTCCAATCAGGGAGGAAAGTCTCACTGACATTTACACCTCCTGACACACATCCAAATAAAAAATGAGGAGTGCAGTATATGCTGCTCTCCCAGAAGACATAAAACAGATATGAAGAATTCAACATTTTCAACAAGATAAGGTTATGTAAGGCGACCATTCGCTCCCTGTGTGCACACTATGTATTTTATTGCTGTATGGGTAAACTGTATTGCACTGGCAAATAATGCTCCATTTTTGAGAATAACAGAAACTGGAAAACTTGTTTGGAAGTTACACTGAGCCTGGCAGGGAACTGAATCGAATGTTCTAGTGCTTAATTTGCTTAATTAATGTTTAACAGATGTTGAGGGCTGTTTAATGAATTACCTCAATTATAGCCATCCTTTTACACAACTGCCCTTTGTTAAAGCAGTAAGTTGTTTTAAGAATGGTGCCATCTTCCAAAATGTGCATGTTTAATTTCAAATAAAGAAAAGAAAAATGTGCAAACAAATGCATAACAGATGCAGTGCCAAGGCATAAGTTTTAGTAGGGCATAATTTCGCTTGGGAGGCGAAAGCAGCTCTTACTCAGAAAACACTGGTGTGGAGACAAAACAAAATCCCATTTTTATACTCCATGGCAATAGTTTTTTAGGTACTGTCATATCATGGTAAGGAGAGAATGGTACATCAAATACTCACTTTGATCTGACTTTGTAGGGGATGTGGGGCTTATCTTCTCCATGGAGCTGTCACTTCCCTCATCCAGAACGTAATCAAAATTTAAGATGAACATCATCACCACACCCTCCTCATTCTTCACTGGGATTATGTGAGTGTTACACTGAAAGTCAGTTCCTGAAAGAAAAACAAAGTGTCAGTGCCAAAAAGCTGAATCATACATTATCCTTCTCTTGTCATCTCTCTCTCTGCCTTCTCTAAAGGTGTTAGTGTGTCCCAATGTATCTTGTAGTCAAACTAAACCTACAGAAAAACAAAGTTGATCTGATTTAAAGGTTAATGCCTGCATGTCAGAGCAAATGTAATAGCTGAGATAAAATAAGTAAGCCCAGGGGTTAAACTAAGTTTTGTGCGTGCTTATGTGTTCATGGGTGTTGCATGCCTGTTTCCGTCCATATACACGTACCACGTGTATTCTAATGAGCAATACATGGCATGAAAATGACTAAACTTGCAGAAGTTGGACAAATATGACGCAAGGGGCACAGTATAGTATAGACAGCATTGTTTAGTAGAATAGATCAAACAGGCAGGACAGATTACAGTCAGTTTGGAGGACTGTTATGTGCTCACGGGAATAATTACCAGAACTTAGTATTGTTGGAGGCAGTGGAGCAGAAACCAATCCGTGATCTAAACTTAGTATTGAGCCCAGACTATTGCTGTTTCTTCACTGCACTGGTTATAGCTGTGTTAGCAAAAGCTATTGATGCCCGCGGGCACAACTGCTAAATAATAAAACTAGCTACCCACTGGACTCTAAACAACACAGCAGCTTCTTCACAGCTAAGGTGACATGCAGTATCACAGTGACCATTTCTGGTGCAGGATAATTTCAATAACAGAAAAACTCTTAAGCTATCTTAAGAGTTTTTCCCGATGATTGAAATTATTCCAGTTTTGGGCACATGATCAAAAACGACATTACATATACTTAAAAAGACTGCATATTTTAAGAGAGGATAATAAAGGTAATGGTATTTGTTATTTGGTACTGGCCTTCAAAATCAAAATGTCTAATACTAAAACCGTCCCTCCGTCACTCTATGTAGATCTGTCTGTCTTTCTGTCAGGCTTGTTGTGTTGCTCCTACTCACAGAGGACACATATTACCAGTGTTCACTGTAATCTCCTCAGGGCTCACAGACACCCTGCCAGCAGCATTCATTAGCAGTAGACTTGCTGTCTGACTAAATATAACAAGCTTGGTCTGCCTCAACATGCCAGAGTTCTGTTGGAAGGGTTTCTGCATCAAAACTCCCAGAAGTAATTCTGTATTGTCACCTCTGACAATATGATAATGCGATTGTAATACAATGGAAAAAATGAAAAAATATATGAATAATGAATAGCTATTTGAGGATACAGGTAGAATTCAGTGTTTCAACGGTATCATGTGATGTGATGGGGATGAAAAAGGGAACACTTGTGCATGTGCTGTATGTGGATAATAAGACCAGCGGGTGTGGACTACACACCCATCTTGTCTAGTGTCATGGGTGCCTGGTTATGTTCTGTTGTAAAGTAGGAGAGCAGTGCTTAGAGAGCGGGGGAACTGCGAGTCCTTCCCCAGAAAATCCCCTTTTCATTAAAAGCACTTTCCTGCATTTCCCAGAAATCCTTCACCTAATTCTACATTGTTCCGTCTATAAAAGGGAACATTTTTGGTTTTGACTTTGATCTGTTGGATTCTGGGGCATGCTCATTTTCCAGAGAGAAGGAAAATGTGAGTGTGCAGGAGAGTTATTCAGTATCGACTTTTAATTATCTGATAAATCCTGTATAAATTAAAATGGTTGGTGATAAAAGCTAAATCTTATTTTCCCTCCAAAATTATACTCATGATTATTGATTTTGGGGCATTTTGGCTGCTGCTGTCAAAGAGAGAAGACATAAATAACGCGTAACAGAGGTCTCCAGTTGGAATCCATCTGGGTGTAAAGGACTGAAATGTACAAGTAGCTTTTTTTTCCCAGTAACTCTCATCGTAGGTGTGTGGACAGATACATTAGGCAACTCAAGATATGATAAATTACATGTATGCTATAGTATATGGTGTTTCTTATTTGTTAATACTTCAAATTCTATTTAACAGTATTTGTTGGGCATTTTTACCATTTATAACAGACAGTGTAAGAGAGAAGCAACAAAGGGTCCTGGTTGGAACTGAACCGGCAATGTTTGTGGTCAGCTCAGGTTTTAGAAACTGTGAAAGGTTTTGTCCCCCCCTGCTCCACTGCTCAAGCATGTAAGTACATTTAATCTAGATTTTGCTCGCTGTCAGGTGTTTTCTAAAGTTGTCTGAATAGAGCAATTACCTGCGTGTTAAATATGACTTGCTTAAGTTCACCGAATGCAGCAGTGAGCACAAAAATATCTTTTTCGTAAGACCATCAGGATTTCCCTGTTACAGTTTGCATGTATGCTTTCATGTAAACATACATTATTCATTCTCTTAAGTGTTTTTTTTACTTTACAGAATATTTTAGACAACACAGACGTGCTGTGTCTCATAGCCACCTGACACAACAGTTATGTAAGTGTACTGGCAGCTGACATTGAGGTTCTGTATGTGAATTTATGAAGAACTACAAAATGTTAACAAAATACTGTAAAAATTCATAAGTTAAAAGCTCATAATCACGCATCTGAAAAAGGAAAAAACAGGAGTAATATGGTGAATATTTATATCACACCAAACAGACATCTAGTGCACATTATGCAGAACTACGCTCTGTGTGCAGCCAAGAGGGTAAATTCAGCAGAAATATTTCTGGGCTGGTTTACCTAACCAGATGGGGAAACAATGGTCATGCTTAAAGGCTAAGCCATGGGGGTCCCTTCTCATCTGGTCTCCTGCTGAATGTCACCTCTACCAAAATGGATCAAAGGAGAGCTTCTTTGTAACTGCTATGGTAAATCAGCAGAGACTGTGCGGCTCTAAATTTGATCTGATAGGTTCTAACCACAATACTCTTTACTATTTTGGAAACTGGGAATCTGACGTGTTTGCCTACAGTGCTCTTATCCTTGTAAACAAGGAGAACTTTTTTTTGTGAATAAAACAGGGAGAGCTCTTCTCCCTTCTACCTAAAGGCAGAGGCAGTAAACCATGTGATCAGCAGAGCTACTCATGACCTGAAGAAAAACTGGCTATTGATTGGGAACAACTGTGTTATTCATCTCCTTTTTTGACTGGGCCGAGTAGTTTTGGCCTAATGAAGGCACTTTGGAGGGTAAAAATGTGAACTCAGAGCATCGCTTGTCTCCATTTTTGAGTACTCTTACTCAAATAAACCTTATTCAGTTTATCCCTTAATTTGTTATACGGATTAAGATCCATAGCTTATGATCCCCATAGGATACAAGTTTAAATTAACTAATTGATGATTATTTAAGAAGATTTATATCCCAGACTTTATGACGAGAGCCTAAACCAAGTGTCATCACCTAGCACAGTTCATTCAAAACCAAACTTTATATTTCAAGCCAAACTCAGGCCATAGAATCTGTGACTAAAAACTGATTTCAGGAAAGATCCCATTTTCTGGATCTGTGATGCTACCCCCTGTTGAGTGACAAATTGCTTTGGCAATGACTTCTCAGCAGAAGTGTCATGACGAACAAAACTGTCAGACAGTTTTATGAGAAGCTATGGCCTTTTTCAGATTTATTGGGAAATAAATCTGAAAATAATATTGGATTTGCAATTTGACCTATTTACACACTGTTGTGATACTACTGTGTACTACATTTGGTGCACAGAGTTACAGAACAGGAAAAGCTTTGGGGAAATACTGTACATTGCAACCAGAAAGAACTAAATATAATATAAATATCAAGATTTGTTATGTTATGTTATAAAATAAATATGATACATATAATGGAAGTAGTATAAAATCAAATTTAATGCGTTCTGATATTCCAATTGTAGAGGAAGCTTTGTACACAATGAAAACAAGGCATCCTGAAGATCTAAAACCTCAACAGGGAATACACTTACTGTTTTATCATCACTGCCTGTTTTATTTTCTGAAACAGTTTTCTCCGCCAGTTTATTTTAAGCTCATTTCTATTACTTTTTAGTATATCTATTTGCATTCCTACTCTTCTTGTTTTTAATGTGGTTTCATATCTTCCCGTTAATGCCGTTATTAAAACATCTTGCTGCATGCTCCTCACCCCAGTTTGAGTGTTGCCAGTTCATCGGAAACCCCTTTCTGATTGTGTTTGAGGACAGACTGTCGATAAGTGTGTGCCATTATCCCAATTTATGTGATTCACTGTGTCCTGCATGTTGTATAGAACAATACAAAACAGCAATAACACAAAAAGTGTTTGTGGGGGTCAATAATGAAAACTCTAGTAAGTAGTTAAAACAGAATCCTACAATCACAATGCTACTGTAAAACAAACATACATAACATTGCTCGTCCAGGTGTGTTCATCTGGTTTTGGAGTCTCTGGGAACTATTTTGTGTTCTGTACAACTTGTGATGTTTCTGTTTGAGTTGACTGCATAAGCTTCCCTCTATGCTACATCATCAAATCTATGAATGTGTCTTTTAGTAGGCTAATATTTTATTTTTTTTGTAGCACTTAATTTGCTTAATTGTGACAGACGTGTTGTCAAAGTGTTGGCAGTGTACTGCCAAGCAAACTCTTCTGCCCTTTACCTTTACATCAGACATGATTAAAATTTTGGTCCTGGTAATATTAATTTGTGCTGTTATGTACCGTATGTATGCTTCTTTAGACAAGCTTTCCTATTCCTCTCCAACAGTCAACTAAGCACAACATAGTACTGTCCAAACACGTCCTTAGCTGCTGGACACACTTAATATTGTTGACAGTAAAGAGGTTGGGAGCAGTGAAAGAGTGGATGTTCATTCATTCCCTGACCTTTATATAGAGTGTTTCCCTGTGAGCCAAGAAATGTTATTTACACCTGCCTGAATGAATGGACAGTGTATTAAGACTAGCCCCCTTTTCATGATGGAAATTTCATTACTGTAGTTTCTATTTCCATCATCAATTATTAAAAACATTGCTGCTTAATCAAATGATCCTTTGGGCGGTATTACAGTGATGACTCACAAGTCAAACAGAGTTATGGTGAAATGTAAGATGTCTTAAAGATACATGAATATATATTTGAGTTTATATTTTTATAGTAGAGCAAGTACCGCTATACATCTTTTAATCTCATTTCAAAGAGAAGCTTTTTCTTGTTTGAACCTCACTTTTCGATTTGGATGTATTGAGGCTTCCTATTAATCTGCATAAGCTGATCTGCTTTAGGGAGAAACATGAGTAATATTGTTGAGCAATGATTTTTGTTTTTGTATTTTCCTACCAATGTACTATCCACAACTGCAGCTTTTAAACAGTACAGCCCCAGACTACTGCCTGGTAGTAAGTCTTGTATAATGAAATCTGACAGGTTTCTTGTTTAGGGCTATTCTGCTTAAGCCAATACGCAACGTTATTGGGGCATAGCCAATCAGGACTAGGGCATGTAGGGAGAGGCCATGCAAACTAACCCTTTGTTTAGAGTCCTTGGGCCTTGTAGCAATATCTCGCCTCAGTAAAGACTGCTGTAAGCTACATAGCCTGGCCTAATTTCACCTTCAATCAGTGTCTCCAGAGCCATCAGGGATAACAAGCAGCTCTGGTTCAAACTACATTTCATTTGTGTTTATATTTATCAATTCACACTGTTTGTGATATTTTGCTCCATGATCTTTAATTCCATTTAATTTAGCACAAACGTTGGCAGATTAAATGTAATGGATGGTAAAAATTTAAGTTAGCATACAGTATCTGATTAAGAGTAAAACACAGATGGTATAGAATGGAATATTAGATTACCACCTCCATTACAAGCATCCCATGAGATGAAAATAGCCCATGGATGATCATTGCTATCCAATGCAAAGTGAGACCTGCATTGTTATAGTGTTCAAAGCTCCATCTGCTGCTCCTCACTACCAGTAGACTTGTTTCACATCCTATTTATGGGCAGCAATGGTAGCAAACCATCATTTAAATAAATATACAAATTATGCAATAATGAAGCTGATATTATTTTTTTCTCTTTGAAATGAAATCAAAGTGTAGATGTTATCCACCCTTTCCATATTACAAATATAGAAAGCACCACTGTGATGTCCAGAGTCATATTATATATGTAGTGAAGACTTTGAAAGAATTTAATAAAAGATATTTAGTGTATTTGCAGAACATTTTATAGTCACAGTGAAGTTGACGTTTGACCTTTTGAGTATAGGATCACTTCATCATTTTATCCTATTAGAAAACTGTGTAAAATTTAGTTATGATTAGCGTGTGACTTCTTGAGTTATGGCCAAAAAAAGTGAAGTCACAGTGTCCTTGACCTTTGACCACCAGCCCAGCACTTGAGTCCAAGTGGATGCTTGTGCCAGATGTAATGAAATTCCCTCCAGGTGTTCCTGAGATATTGCGTTCACAAGAAAGGGACGGATGGAGGGACAACCCGAAAACATAATGCCTTCGGCCACGGCTATCGCTGGCATGGAGGCATAATGAAACCTGATCAGGAAAGCTCTGTATGTGTTTCACCGCATACTGCAAGACACCAAAGAGGGCTGAGTGTGATGAAAAATGGATGTGCTCATTTGGATGCTAGTCATCCAAGTGTCTTGCAGCACACCTTGTGCACTGTAGGCACCCTGTGTCCCCTGTCTCCTCTCTCCCCTGCCTCTAAGCCCTCAGCAGGGGTACACAGCCCTTCAGTCCCCTCAGCGGGGAGTCACCTATGAAACCTTGCACCCACGCATACCACATGTCCCCAGATCATTCAGCACGGTTAGCTAAGCTGCTGCTGTTATGTAGCCATTATCCATTTAACTTTTCTCTGCTGCACGGTGTCAGCTTCCTTTTGTTAAGACTCATTCAGGTACAAAGTATTATTACACCCCGTGGAATAGGATAGCTTTACAAAGCCATCAAGGGAAAGCATTTATCTCATTGATTATGTATCATCGTTGGAGGGAGAATGCACGTGCGGTATCTTTTCACACAACCCGTCCTGGTTGTTCACATAGAGGGGAGCACAAAAATTAAAAGAACATGCCCTTGTGCCTTTGCAGTGCTCTCATGGTCCCCATTGTTCCACTACTTTTAATATCTGAGCATATGCATAAGCAGCTTAACTTTTTAGCCTTTTCAGTGAAAAGACTAAAAGCTTTGTTGCTCCTGATGTTACACAGTTTCCTCAAATTGTTATTTTACTTTTTAAGATTTCCCACTATCAGTGGGATGGGAAAAACAAAACAACACCATATCATTCCCCCATTCCTCTAAGGCATATCCACTTAATTCATAATTCAGCCAATATTTAGAGTGACTGCATCTCCTGCGTGTGAAACAAAAAAAAAAAAATGAAAAAGAGAGAGGGAAAACTGGCAACCTATCTGAGTTCTTAACTCTTTAAAATGCCTGTGTGATTTCTGTCCTACAGTAGGTGCATGGAAAATGGAGGGCTTTAATACAAAGGATTAACTGATTTGCATGAGGACTGATAACTTGAAATACAGTTAGGACAGGAGACATGGAATGCATCCACTTTCCAAGCATCAGCTTCAATTTGCAGAATGACTGGAATCAATAGGGCCATTGCTCTCAAGGATGCCATGAATCTTTCATTCCTCTATAGCTGTGGGAGTGTGGGGATTGTGTCCTCCATACCAGTTTAATGCATTTACTCTGTAAGCTGCTCATTCCCAGTCACTGCACTGTCAGCCCTGACATCTTTATTCATGAGCACACACGCTCACTATAAATTCCTCTGAGGAGTATTAAGAGTTGTGTCTTGAAACCGTGATGCACACCAGGGAGGATTGTGAAGAGACAGGGAGCGACGATTATGTTGGAAGGTTTCTGTACTTCGCATCCACCAAGCTTTAAACATTACAGGCACATGACGTTTAGATGGAGCACAGCATATGCGTGTAAGATAGGAGGATGAGAAGACAAAATGAAGTTGCTTTAAAAACCTGCTTGTCAAAAACCAAGCTGTTCCTGCTCTCACAAACAGACCCTAGAGTGTTTTCCGTAATTGTCTTGCAGGTTTCTGAAACAATCTATTTTAGCACTGTAGCAGCTGGCTCTTGGTTCTTCATGATTAGCACAAAAAAAAAAAAAGGGAAAAAAGAAAGGCTTGGCTGACGGCTGCTGATAGTAGATTAAACATGTATCCATGGCCTAGAATCTAATCAAACTCACAATTAAAAATTAAAGCCCTGGCTCCTTATGATTAAATAAAATATTATGCCTCTTTTTTTTTTTCCTGGGCTTGGCTCTTTACATTCAGCATTGCTGTTTGTACTTGCCTTGGAAGTGATCATAGAGTAAAGAATATGAGTTTTAAGCAATAATATATTGCAATGATGCGAACACTGAAAAATAAGGGGAAAGCATGTTCTTGCTCTGCTCTACCAGAGGAACACCTTTGCACTGACTCTTTACAGCTATGTCATGCTGACCATAAAAAGCTCATGTGAGAGCATGGCAGGAGGTGGTCAATCCGGGGATTTATGCCACTGAGCGGTAACATCGTATTAATTCTCTCTGACTCAGGATTGCTGGCTTTGCAGTACACCATTCATACCAGGACTAGGATTGGCCAAAATGCATGACAAACACCAGTCTAGCATTAAAGGGGGAGCATTTTTTTATGCAGAGCTGGCAGTGCTGTACCCTATCACATGTACAGCGCTTTTACAGATTAGTGGATTGATCCACTGCCTACTAAAGCTACTGAACATCTTTGCTGCAAACCACAACATGGCTAAATGTACCATGTATCTAGAAATACACAGTGAGTGTATTTCATTTTAAAGGTGTAAAGCAGGTGTATTCATGGTAAAGTCAGAAAGCATAATAAACTTTACAAGGCAGCAGGTGAGCTCTGTCTCAACCGCTGTCTCTCACTATGTCCATCAAAGCACAAAAACAGTGTATCATGTCATCGCCTGATCTAGCACCTCCTGTTTCTGTTTCTAGTTCTATGTTAAGTCCAAAACTAAGAGGCGTTGCACACCATAATTTTGGCAGTCGGAGTTTTTCTTTCTTTTTCTTTTTTTCTTTTGGTATCACCCAGGCACATGATGCTGTGAACAAGGCAGGCGCCGAAAAGATGTGTCCCTTCTTTCTACCTCTATCTTTCACAGTGTTCTCATATGGAGCTATTTACTTTTGTATCAGACACTCTGACATTGAGACCTCCTCTGTACTGCACACATTACCATAATTGCTACCATTTTCACGCAGTGGCATACCACTGAATATGAAGCAGGAATAGGAAACATCAAAAACAATGTTTATGATGTATTATTGTTTAGATCTGGATATCATATGGGGCAACATGCTGTTTGTTGTCAGGACAATCTTTCTTGTTTAAACCAACAAGCATTCTACTGAAATCTCTATTCATAATCTTCCTGATGCATGTATGAGAGAGGCTCAAAGTTATTTTTTTTTCTCTCATAGAACATAAATACCTCTAGCATACACTTACAGAAAGGAGATGTTTTAGAGCTGGCTGTCCTGCTGTTTTTTTTTTTCCCCCAATCAGGGGTGATGTGTGCTGCACATCTTCTAACTGACTCTGGCTGATTAGTATCAGACAGGCCACCTCATGAAATGGACATAGTGAGAAGCTGCAGTGGGTGCTCTCACAGGAGCAACATGTCACAAAAGACTCTCTCAGGGCTTTCGGGCATGCTGTGACAGCCAAACTGTTGAGCCAGGTCACTGACTTACCATCCTTACGGTAGTAGGTGATCTCCACCTTACGCTCCTCAGACCCCAGCACAGCCTGGGACACCTGGTTGATGGCCTCCTTGTCAGTTAGGTCACCGTGGAGGAAGTCACAGGTGCATGGCTTCTGCATGATGTCTGGTCTGGAGAAGCCCGTCATCTCACAGAAGCCATCGTTGCAGTATATGATTGCACAGTTCTCCACCCTGGCATTGGCTATCACAAATTTCCGGTCTGCATGAAAAGAAAAAAGTATGCAATGTGTACTGCCTGCTGTGGTGTATCCTCAGAGCCTATACCATAGTGTTAGCTTCTGAATAAAGCCAATCAGCAATCAAGTTGATTGTCACTTCTTAAAGCTTTTCACTGATTGTGTATAGAAAAACTAAGCAGCCTACTGATGATTTTTTTTTTTCAGAAAAGCCCATATAAAAAAAGAAAAAACTCAACAATTCAGCTTGCCTTTTGTCAGTGTTCTTATGAAAGTAAGGCATCCTAATATTCTTCTTTTTTTTAACTTTATTTTATTCACTTATTTTTTTCCTCTGTTAATTTGCAAAAAAAAAAAAAAAAATAAATAAAATAAAAAATCCCTGATCTGGGAGCATAAATTGTAGGCTACATCAAGATCATACTTACTCTGACCCTCGAATTTCCGAATTATTATTCCAAGGAATGTGTTTTGTGGCGCAACGTGACCTCTTCTTACAGGCATGTTTACACACAGAATATCCCACGATCTCCGGTAAAAGCGCCTTTACAAGTAAATCCCGAAGTTACAGATGTTGGCTCTTTGCGATGTCTCCTTCACTGCAGACCATACTCGACGCGAGCACTCTTTCCACTTTAAATGACCTTCCCTGTCACTTCGCCGAGGAGTTCTTTAACCCGCTTGTATGCCTGAGCATGTGAATGCCTCCTCGCCGAAACGCACGGAATCGGGGAGGATTGCTTGACTTAGATTCAGTTCGCAAAGCATTTCGCGTTGTGGACGGATGCGATCCTGACGTCCTCTGTGGTGGTGTGCTGGGCGCGCACAGCGGACAGTGGTTGATATGCCAAGGGGAGTGACGTTGCTCCCAGGGGGCTTAGTTCCCTCTACCTCGGGTAAGGATGAGCCCAAGCCTTGTGCACTGAGACTGAGCATTATGGCTGGAAATTTTATGCCCTTTAACACACTGGCCCGTGTGAAGAAACAGTTCATTTTCCCCACACTGACAGCAGTTCTAGAGAAGAGACAGATTTTAGTATGCATACAATATACAATAGTTTCATACAAAGCATTGTTCCATTTTTGTTAAGTACACTCGTGAAGAAAAAAAAAATCATACTTTGCGTGTTTACCTCTATACAAAGTGGACAGAATACACGTCTAAATATTCCCAAAGATACCAGGGGTGTAATAATTCTTATACTGGTTTGAAGTCCAGAGTAATGAATGTAATTTTGCCTCTTAAACAAGGAGTTTGCCAGTGTGCTCTGGTAGTGACATACATAATGTAAAGAATATTATTTCCAGGATTGCCATGAAGATGATTAAACCATCATCAGTGCCATTTACGAATGAATCATTTGATCATGAGAGCTACAAATGTTTAACAAGTGACTTCACTATCTTTAACTAATGTGTTCTACATCATTTATAAATTTCAATTTAACATAGATGAAACTGTTTTGATGGTTTGCAGCTAGTAATCTTAAGTTGCTGAAAACAAATTCGTTCAGCACTGATGTTTAGAGAAAAATCTTTTGCCAAAAGCAGTGATTAAATATCAGTGTTGGTTCTGGGCTAATTTCTGACCTTATTAGATAAGGATGTTTTCAAAGACCACTTTACACAAGATCTACACACGCACACGCACACGCACACGCACACACACACACACACACACACACACACACACACACACACACACACACACAAAACAAATAGTATAAAATAAAATAAATAAAAATCAATTCAGTGCCCATACACCTATAATACCCTCACATAGTGTTTTACTTATTTTACCAGAAGCATCCTGGACTTTGTGGGTGTGTACAGACTGTGCTTGACTGACATCTCCCTGACTCCATTTTTAGTTTTGGTGCACACAAATTACAAAGTCACACTGTAGCAATCACTTGTGCATAGTCTTTGACGACCTGACATGGTTCTCTGTATAGTGTGTATTCAGAGTTAATCAAAAACCCTTGTTTTGGAGTGTAGGGGCCTTTAAGAGCCCATTCAGATTTTTAACTACCAAGAGTTACTGTCCATGGTGCTGAAGTGGATGATGAATTTAGGTGGTCCAGGTTAGGTTTACATTTGGCATATGTGGGAAAAAGTCTTTCAGCATCAATCATCTTCATCTAAAACTGTGCAGGAAAGTGTTGACAATTTGGTGACACACCCGAGGGTTCAGTTCATTCTGCATCTACTCTGTTGTGTGTAGCTGTGTTGACTGTCACTAGCTGAGATGGATAAGTTTTTTCTTACTGCCACAAACATGAACACTGAAACTAATATTTCAGGTAAGTTGTCTCTGTTGCACTGCTTCAGCCATTTGAGCTTGTGTGTTGGAAACAACCGCCCAGGATTATATTGGGGCTGAATTAGAGTTTTTATGTATGTCAATTGTTGTGATTCCTCCTGTTGCTTTCCACCTACTTAGCCACTTTTGTTAATTCATTTACTTGCTTTTACACCATGGAAATATTAAGAGAGCTGGATACGGCACTGCCACTCAGCCTGGCTGCCAATTTGGCCCAATGTCCACTCCTGGTAAAATCAGAAAAACCAAAAAATCCCCTATAGCCCAAAAAGCATTTTCTACTTAGACCACCATCATTAAAGAGACATCTGTAAAACCATTGACAGGACACCCCCAACTGCATACGAGGTCAATGATTACTCTTTATATTATGAATTTTTAATCCATGTGGGTTTTATATTTACAAAACTTTCCCAGAGCCTTAAAAAAGCTATTTTAATGTCATCCAAATGTGAAGTATATGAGCTGAGTGGGAAGGCATGGGTGGGGCCAGTGGGAAATGTGCAGTGGGATGCAGTACACAGAGGCAAACATGGAAGGTAGAATCCTTTTTTGGCTTATGAGATCAGTGAGCAATTTTTAATTTAATGACTGGGTGCCATTTTGGAAGCCAGTATGCAGTTTGTATCATAGATCCATGTTTTGCAGCCACACTGTGCAGATAGCCAAATTTTTGTCAAAAGAGCCTATATTAAGTGTGGTAACATCAATGTATTACCTCAGAATTTTGAGGTTTGAGCATATTTTATGTACAGCTTTAATTTCTGATTGCATAGAAAGTACAATTTATCAGGAAACTTCATCAAAGGTACATTTTATACCTAGGGAATCCACAAAACGTTCCGTAAAAGTCAAACTCACAGTAGCATGTGGTGGGCTTTGACTGAGGCGCTGTCCATGGTCCTGCAGTTTCAGTCCCACTTTCTGCAAACTGGGGGATATGGAAAGGCTGGTATACTTTGCTTGTTTATTGTCATGAATATCAAGATGTCTTGTATATTTATTTTGAGCAATCAATTACCACCCAATATGTTATGCATTTTGGTGTTTTAACATAACTGGTAGGCCACATCATCATGTGCTATGATAAAAGGCACTATTGTTCAATACTTACTTCATTTTTTACATTCAGTTTTATTGGCCTACATTTAGAAGATCGGGGCAGAAACTTGTGGCAGTATCTTTTCTTTTGTTTTGCACTGCTCTGGAAAAAGAGTTTACTTTAAAAGTCAGCTTGGATAGCAGTTTTTTGACTCTGCAAGTAACATGCGAGATGATCTTTTTTCCCCCCTCTTGTACGCATATACACAGACCTCCCCAGGCCACAGTGCTTTGTCTGCTATACTTTATTAAATCACTGTTGCATTAAGCCAATCTGCAGCTTGTATCCATTACTCACAACACAGCTACAGTTGAACCTTTCAGGGGACAGCCATTACTCACTAACAATTAAGTTAGAAGATCATGCTTTTTTTTCTTAACATCCTAAGATGAAAATTTAATTAATTGATTGTCCATCCTACAACCCAGAGTCCAAACTGTTACTTGCATTATTGTGACTGATCTGAGAAACATAATTGTTGCGTGCATCTCACTTCTGGAAACATACTTGATTAATACTGGCATATATGCTGACTGGTAAAAGCAAAGAGAAGCAGTGGGTGGGTGAGGGGTGATACTTACTAAGAGCTGTACACAAGGGAAAGTACATCCCATGGAGAGCTTTGTGCCCTTAGGTAAAGACAGACTGTGGTGTACAGCTACACCAGCATGCTCACTCATCTCACAATGCATCTGCACCTTGCATTAGAATTACACTTGAAACACCACAGCTGTGTTTGCCATCTCAATAACTGTAGACAAAAAGAGCCACGGCTTGAGCTTTAATTTTTTGTTAGTTATAACAAGTAATTATTTTATGTGTTGAATGTATTTAATGTGCAATATAGTGTATGATGTAGTGTTCAAAGGCAGTTTAAATACTGCATTTGATATGACTGTTGTTCAATTTGGAGTAAAGAGGATAGAAGTTGGGAAATCTGATGATCAGACCGCGCTCCACTCAGCTATGTGGAATGAAATTAAGTTAGTGAAACCCCAAACCCCATACCACGCAGGTCTTAGTATGCTGACGTCCAGAGAGCATTTACTGTAATAACATGGCACCTGATCTTTTATCTTCAAATGGTGCAACTCAGACAAGATGCATTGATGCATTAAATCTTCTGCCAATGACAGGTAGATGTGCTTGTGACTGAATAAGAGGATGACATTCATCACTCTGTGGTTGCAGGACTAATAATTGGCCTGTCGGGTTACAACAGTTTCAGCTTTGAGTGATTTCAAATGGGAGGACAGTGCTTTAGTGAAGAAGGATTACCCAGATTCAAACCTCTGTGCCAGCAAACATCCATCTTTTTAGCAACAAAGGTGAATCCCTCCCTGCTCTGGTAGCGATTGCTGTTTCATAGCAGAGTTCAACCGTGTGGAGGGGGAAAGTAGAAACATAATTTCTGCATAAGGATCAACACTGTCATATTACATTGCATAAAATTTTAAAAAGTAAGTGAAATTCTTCAATAATTCATGGGACATCTGTTTTTTTACAGTACAATGTACAGTTTGAAAGGGCTACAGCACTGACAGCCTGGATACTGTATGGCTGTTTTGCAAATCACGCTTCCATTCATTCACTCGGTCATTCATTCATTCATTCCACATAATCTCTTAGAATTTAGAGCAATTTGAAAAACATCAGCAGCCGCAGCAGCATTCACTATCCAGAGCCTAATCCAGGTCTCACGGCAGTATAGCTCTCTTTGTCTCTCTTTCTCTCTCTCCCTCTCATCCTACTCTACCCTACACTCTACTCTTCGTGCTACATTGGCCCATACATGTATGCCCATGGAGCACAGTCGCAGGGCTTACTCATTGTCCATATAAACCATTACCACCCTGTCTCGGAGAATAATCCACTAGTGCAAAACACCAGAGTGCTATTGCTACTCTTGCTGCTGTGCCTTACCCCATATGCCACTGCACACATTCTCCACCATCTGCCCTCAGTGAGAAAATAAATAAATAAATAAATAAAAAAAATGGCCACCCTGCACTTTTGGCTTAGTATGGGACTTCACAATATCATTTAATCTGCCAGAGGTCAGTTCTTTGCCCCATAGTCGCTACTGAAAATCCTATCACATAGGGTGAAAGATGTGCTTTGAGAATGTGTTTCTAAAAATGACATACTGTAAAACCACGTAAAATGCTAAATTACTGCAATTTGGAATTTTACATGGATTTACAATTAATTGATTAATGCAACAACAATTCTTTTATTTTCACCTGGCGCCTTGGGCACAAATGTTGTTTTGAACCACCCTGTATCACATGTTTCCATTAATTTGCAGGGTCAGAAATACTGCGGCATCTGTCCCCTGCGTCACCACTGTGAGGGAACCTGTGCTCAGTCCCGTGTGAATGCAGCTGCAGTCTCTAGGCACAAGCACCATATGCGGCCACCCACAAATAGGCTACGAAGTCGTCTGACAGTAAACCACTGCCTGTGTGGCTTGCTTTGCCATTTGCCGTTGGCCACACTGTGAATGCTGATTCATCACAAAACCAGTCATCTTCTGTAGGTAAGTGTAAGTGAAATAAACATGCAGGAAATATTAGTTCCAGTTGAGAATAATTTCTTATAGATTACACAAACAAAAAATCATTAGGATCTGAACTGACATTACCACCAGCCATAATCAATCATCACTCACACTCTGAAATAATTAGGGTGCATGTAAAACTACTTGAAGTGACATTAAAGCCTTTTACATTTCACTAATGGTGGGTGTTTCCCACTGACGTCATTAGCAGTATCCCTTTTTTTCCCCACTCATTGAAACAGCTCAATGAGACTACGGCAAAACATTATTATAAATCGTTTACTCAGGGGCAGTCTCGTGGCAGATGACATCACCGTCACTGAACTTTTTCCCACCAAGTAATGTGTGCATGTGTGTAATGAATAATTAAAATGTCACCAATTCAAATCTGTAGCTGACTAAAATGAACACCATTTCAATTCACTTTGATGACCTTCTGAACTGACTGGAGATTAATCAGTTTAGATGATATAATCAGCAACTGTTGTATATATTGTACTATTACTGCTGCAACAGACAGCACTGAATCTCTTAGAGTGTAGAGAGTCTAAAGACACAATTGTTTCAGAGGAGCTAACTCATTAGCTGCATTTATACATTGATATCAATAGCATTTGCTTTGGCAACAGATAGTGATGAGTCAGTCTCACTCATCCACGTGACAAATTGCAAAATATGGCGATGTCTCTTCTACTCTGGATCTTCTCACTTTATTTCCTGCCTTGTGTAGATTGGATGACAAAGAGGAAATGGAAAAAAAAAAAGGAAAAGGAAAAAAAAGGAAAAGGAAAAAAATAGGAATGTCCTTATTATCAGTAAGTGATACACAGATGATTACACCAAAGTGCTTTTTGCAATGTCCATGAAAACTATTATGTCAAATTATTAGCTGCATATCCTTAGGGGACACAGTGATAGCATCCTCTCTGTATTTCCGGGCGAGATTTGCAAAATAGATGTCATCAATACGTAGAAAAAACAAAGTAGCTCCAGCAATTGCCGTCCTCTTGACAAGGTTTTGGAGGTGCAGTTTATTACCAGTGTTGTCAAACTGCTTGCAGGGCTCAATGAAAGTGATTACCTCATTTCAGTTATCCCCTCTGTGATTTCCATGTTACCATGGAAACTGGTGTGCCCCAGTAGATGTGCCACTGCCCCTCTCCCCCTGCCAATGTAGGCTATTTTTCATGCATTTCATGGTAGTGTTTTCCTCGTAAATGCTTTTATTATTACTTCGCCTTGCCTGTGAATTAAGTAAATTCTATGATATTAAATACACCATAATTTGACTGACCAAAAGGATAAATAAAATGCTTTGGTATTTATTGTAAGCAACAGGTCAGCGTGGCTCATACAGAAACATTCAGTATTACCAAATATGACCCTTCGTGTCATTGTGTACTTGATAAAAGTACTTCCAGGGTGTGTGTTATGCTTTTGAAGAGCCCTATCCCTTTGTGCTTTGTCTGGCTGGTACAGCTCACATGGGGGACTCTCACTGTAAATAGTCTCCACAGCTCTGTCTGTCTGGATGATAGCCAATAAAAAGAATGTTCTTTTCCATATCCAAGCTAACTAACGAAGCATGGGGCAAATCTCTCCCAGGCTTCACCATTTTAAATTTGTTCATTATATAGTACCTTATCTTTAAGTTGAATGCAATGAATGGTGCACCTTTTCAGTGTGGTACAATCCTTAGATTACTTTCATACTTTATCACTTCACTAACTTAAAAACTCACATTCTTCTACAGTAGCTAAGTTTTGGTGGTTATAATTTTTTTTTTACTGTAGAGCTTGAAAAATGGAGAGTTTGAGTCTATGCAGGAATGAATAGCTCTGTGCTGACACCATGTGGTTACCAAGGCAAATTACATGTAAGATTTTAGATTCACTGCCTCCCTCCCTGAGCTGTATCCTGGCCCTTTTTGAATCACCCACAACACATGACACAAGCATGTGATCTCCATCTAGCAAGCTGGCAGAATACTCTCTGTTCTGACTATTAGTAACTATTGTGTCCAAGATCAGCCTTTACACTGTGTATTTATGGATGGTCACTGAGGTTTTTGATTGGACAGCTTATTAAAGAAAAGTAGGGAACACATGGTATTAACTGAAGTAACTGCGCAGTGCCATAACATCCATTTTTTTTACAGTTTGACAGCTGATAATATGAGAAGAACATATGCCATTAATAAATCTGATGAAAGTAAAAAGGCGCAATAGCTTTATTACAAGATAATGGGAAGAAATACTTCTCACTGCAAGTGAGATGTCGGAAAGATATTAAAGCATAGATCCCACAAAATAAAATGTCACTTTAACATTAATGTGGATAAATCAAAGTACTTCCTCCATAATATTCTTCTTCTTTAAACATGAAAGGGTAAACGTGTCTGCTCAGTTTGACTGATTTATATCTAACCCTGATATATTTACATCACATAATGTCATGATTCTTATGAGATGCACTGATGCATTCTGTAGTAATGACAGTTTACATCTTACCTGTCATGTTGCATTTTTCACTGTCTATGTAGAATTCTGTGTGTTAGTATATCTGAAACCCCAAAGACTTGTTTGATCTCTCATCCACAGCTGAACGTCTGTGCTATGAAGTACTTCTGTTTCAGAACAAACCAATCATGGCACTATAGTAAAGACCTCAAATAAGTTTGTTCAGATTGTCCTACTCTGACCTGTGATGGTCATCGCATTCAGCATATGAGGACGATAGCCTGTAGCACCAGCTCAAGGGTTCTGCCTGTGCTCGTAGAAATGGCTTTAGAGTGTGCACAGTTCTGTAAAGTTACTGAACTGAAGGTTGCCTTCAGTTTTAATTTACATATTATAGTATGAGTTCACCTACGGGTAAGCCATGGTCATAATCAAAGCCAAAGTAAATAGTTCCATCTGATCTTGTAAGGTTTTTTGGCGTGGTGATACTTTACGGTTTTGATTTTTTTTTTTTATGGGCTATATAAATTTCTTTGGCCTGACTTGAAGTTTGCACATTGTACATATTATAACTGTTGTACCTTATTTCCTTGCAAATGCACCGGTCATACATATAATCTCCAAATTTATGCTACTGACAAGCGTTTTAAAGCCTGCTAAACAATTACAGTCATGCTTTATGGATGATGCACATATAAAGTGTTTTTAGCAATTTATCTGTCACAGAAAATGAAGGGTTTTTAAATTTTTATGATGCTCATTAAAGGTAACTGCATAAACTTTAAAAAAATATATATATATTCACGGTCTTTTGACATTTAGTGTCAGTTGTGTCTTGTTATAATTAATGGGGAGTTATGACATAATTAGGTGGCACATACACATAAATTACATGTGTGCATAAATGCCTCCAGTGCCAACTGAAGTCCAGCCAAGTGAAGCCTTTAAAAAAAAAAACAGTGCTTTATGGAAAATATAGCAAAGGACACAAATAAATGCTGTAAATACAAAGGCTGCAACTTCTACTGAATATCAGAACTTAAAGAAGTTGGATCAAAATATCTATGCATGCACTTGGAGTCTAGACTGTGTATAATAAAATAAATTTGGATTAGCTCCCTCCTCTGTGGGATCTCTGCTCCATTAAGCGATGTTGTCTTTGACCTTTATTGCTGTGGTCAGCTCCAATAAATGGACTGACACATCTCTGCAAAAAATCAGTTAGAGGGGATATTGTGACTTTCCAAAGCTAACTGCTGATGGCTGCATACAAACATTCTAAACACAAATAAAACAGAAGAGGGCAGTGTTGACCAAGACAAAACTGAGAAAAAGAAAAATAACTGGGCAGTCAGTTTCACTTGTTTTACTTGTTGTATGTCTGTTAAAATGCTTGATTGTATTACATTATCCATGACTCATTGGTATTTATGAATTGCTAAAGTTCCAGTACTAAAATAAGAGCTGTGAGAGCACTTAACATCACCTCCTTGCACACTTTCATGACATTTGTACCAGGTTTTAGTTCTTATGCATGAAAGAGACTCTGGATCGTGACACATGCATGCAACCAATCATTCTACTGTATCTTTACTCTCATTTCAAGCTAAAGGTTATTATGCTGGATAGATTTAGACCGATGCTCTGAGTGACCTGACTGAGAGGACCAAACCCATGGCACAGTGTGTGTTGGATTACCACACTGGGAATTTACAGAGGAAGGTTATAAGCCTGTCTAGGCTTGCCAGAGGCAGGGTTAGAACTACAGAGACAGCCAGAGACGTAACCTGACAAAAGATGTGCAGATGGAGACAGAAGGGGATAGATAGATAGATAGATAGATAGATAGATAGATAGATAGATAGATAGATAGATAGATAGATAGATAGATAGATAGATAGATAGTCAATTTACATGCTTCACTTCACATGATAAAATCTTTTTTTTTTTTTTTTTAAATCCCGGATAAAAACTGGTCAATAATAGTGTTAAAATGTCATGTAAATCCTTCCTGGTGGAGTTAATTCTTAGTGAGAAATCTGTGTTAGAGAGCACAGTAAGTATTCTTTGAAGTTACGTCTCCAATGAAGAGAGGTGGATGGTGTTAAAAGTCATTCTTAAGTGTGGCACTGATGATAGAAAGTTGTTCTTGCGAAGGGGAAATGGTGGCATACCTATGTAACATTCATATCATTTGAATTATGAATCAGAGTAAGGAGAACTCTATGTTCTAAGCTGATGAATATTTAAAGGACTGAGTATACAGACGATCATATTGACAAAGGGAGAATACTAATGTCCTCTTCTCTGAGTTTGATTAGAGGTTAAGCAGAATGCAAACTGCATAATTTATTTTTATTCTTGCATTTTTTGCACCTTTTGATTTGGCTCTTCTTTTTAGGTTTGATAACTTCTTTGTGCAGAAGTCCACCCCTTTTAAATTGGACTATGGCAAGACACAGCATGAGAATGAGGGATAATTGGTGTCATTTGTTTTTAGCATGTCAAATAAAGTTAAAGATGTATTTCTGTAACGATTAGTACAATATGAGTCTTCCATTTTCCAGGCCCACGCTCCAGTAGTTGACATACAAAGAGTACCCACTGTCCCCACTGACACAGACATTGTGCACAATCTATTAAATTGAATGTTGTATTTAACTGGTTTGGTGCCAGGGCAAAGTTACATGCTTTTGTATCTTTCAAACTCCTCTCTCTGGTGGAATGTGCTTATTTCAGTCAGAGAGAGGCACAGAGAGAAACTGGGAGTGAGAGCCCATGCAGGTGAGTGTGTCTAACAGTGAGGAAATCAATATGATGTAAATTATTAAGAGCTCAGGAATGTGTCTGACCCCTACTGTCTTACAGCAGCCTAGGCTCTGAAGGCTGGCAGGTGGACGCGAGCTTGGACTCTCCCTCTAACACTCATTAGTGGCTGGGATCCGGGGCTCCTTGCGAGTGGGAAGGCAGGGATCACAGCGGGGAAGTGATGGCCCAGGCCTCTCACATCCCGGCTCAGCCTTCGCTCTGGCTCTGCCAGCCTCTCCCTGGAAGCTCATTAGTAAGTGCACTGATGCATAAGAGCTAGTCATTAGCTGGGCTTTTTTTTCCGTCTTCATCTCTCTTTCCCCCGACACCATGTCTGATCCTGAAGACCGGTGGCAGTGCTGGTTTAAAAGACGAGAGAAGTCCACATTACCGCAGGTACTCTAGACATATGGATATGAGAAAGTGGTAGCCATCAGATTTTTTTTTCCTTTTTTTATGAGGGTGTAGGGTGAGGGTGGGAGTGGGGTGTCAATTTGGAGTTCTTCAAATGGAGTCCATCCATAGCCCTTCAAACCAAAGAGTAAACATTAGCACTTGACCAGGACTTTGGCTGAGCGCCCCTTTCTTCCTCCATGGTTGGTTTTGATCTGGGGTATTTGCTTTTGCTGCTGGCCAGATCCCTTCAGCACCTGATGGTTGCCCAGGCTCTGAGTAAATAAGATCTGGGGCCCAGGCCTCTTTGGGGTTGCTGGGTAAATAAGGTCTCTGGTGTGCGTAGCGTGCCTGGCAGCAGGGTGAGCACTGGTGTGGAGGCCTCTGGAGACACGCCATCCCCCTTTTCTATATCTAGCTGTTTAATTCTGTTATCCTCTCTCTCTTTAGTTTACTCCATCCCCCCCCCCCCCCCCCCCTCACACACACACACACACACACACACACACACACACACACACACACACACACACACACACACACACACACACACAGACCTCCCTCTCTGCAGGTGTACTGATTAATGTTGGCCTTTTTTTTCTTCAACTTTTTCTTATGAACATTTATGCCTTCTAAGGACCCATGTGTGTCTACCATGATAGAATTAACTTGATCACTTGTCTGAGCAGATTGGTCAACTAAAAAGGAAACAAACCATTTCAGATTTGCAGCATATGAACTCTTTTGTCACGACAATGCCCAAGGTTATAAAAATGTTTTTTCATGAGCTTCTGTTATGCTTAAGGTTTGCAGATGGACACTGCTAGAATTTAAAGATCCTGTCATTAAAAGTGTTTGAACATCACATAGGATCAGGCTCTTGTCTCTGAGGAACAGTTTGGCATTTAGTAAGTCTTAAAATGTCAGAAAGATAAATGATGATGATAGCACCTGTAATAATGTAATTACTTTCTCAATGGTAATCTTCCAAGCCCACAAACAAATGGATTTCATATACTACTGAAAGATTAAACAATTTAACACCTGATGTTTCCATGACTTATTAAAACAAAAAGTGGCCATTAGGGACCTGCAAAATATTGTAGTCGTGATATTGCTCAGCCTACATATTGTGTACCTTTTTGCTCTCAGCTTGTCTCAACAAATGGCTTAAAGTAGCCTTTTGTAAGACATAGCTGTTTGTTTCTAGTTTACCCAGTAATTGTATAATGTTCAGCATCTGATATAATATATAAATGTCTTTTGAGTGAAGGAGCAACAGATAAGTTGTTAAGTTTTCATGCTATAGTGTCATTTAGTCACTGTAACGAGGGATTTGCCTTTGTGAAAGTTTACTGAGTCAAATCTCATCAGCTTAATGTGATCTGGCGCTAGCCATGCTGGATCCCCTTATGCCAATTAATCCAGGTTGTAACTCACAGACTCCTGCTGACCAATTCACATCCATTGTTGATAGTTTTTGGCTGCAGGAGCCTTAAACCTCCTTGTTAGAGCCAAAAACCACAAGAAACCCACCACCTCTCTCAGCCCCATCAAACTGTCTGTTTATTGCCAGCAATTAGTAAAGCCAGGCAGGCTGAGAAATGACAAGATGGGGCATGGCTATTGCAATGCATGGGCGGTGTTGGCTCACACGCCAGCTGAAAGCCTCGACAATGTTTGTTAACCCTAGGGGTCACGACTGATTCACTAGCGCAGACAGAAAACAAGATTTATGTAGCACAAATCAATACGCAGTCAGACTTTTACCATTGTGGAGCGCCAATCCAGGCACTTCTCTCTATCAGTCTAACATGACACTAATGTGTTTTTATTCCTGTTTAACCCAGCCTGTGATGAATCTGTTGGCAGGCCAAGACAGAAACGATGAGAAGCAGGATGCCCTTGATTAGTTGGGGAACACATGGCAACATGCAGAGGCTGATGCAGTGGCATGTCGCAGAGGCAATGGCCTATCAGTCTTCAAGTTTCCTGCTGGGGGTTGTTTATCCACTGTTTATCCATCGTGAGAGAAATCAGCTATTTACATCCCAGTGCCTGACAGTGTATCAGCTGGACTAATGATGGTGTACTTGGGTGCTGATCCCTCTCAGTGCTGTCTTAAGTAAATTAGAATGAATGTAGTTTCTCCAGATCTCCTCACTGGGAGTGTTCACTAACCAACCTAAGTCCTCTTTATTCTCTGTGCCATCAGCTCTGATTTCATTAACATTGCTTGTCAGCTGAACACAAAAGGACACACACCTGGCAGAACGCTCACCGCAGACAACTCCCGAGTAAATTATTGTACAGTAGGAATCCTCCTCTTACAAGCTGGCAGGCCAATAATGTAAAATTTGTTTAATGTCCTCCCCACTCACACTGTTGAAGGGGGAAATTGGAAAGTGACATGAGTGACGGGCGGTATTCTCTGAGCATTGACCAGCAGGCACAATAGAGGAGTTGAGTCTGGTGCCAAGTTCTATTTCAGGGGCTGCATTCCAATTGATTAGGAGGCTTGTGAAACAAACGCTGGTGACAGAAACGAGAGTACGGCCCCGGCAACTGTTGGGCACAGTGCCAGGTGTACAGTCTTTCCTTGCAGCATCTCTCTCTCTCTCTCTCTCTCTCTCTCTCTCTCTCTCTCTCTCTCTCTCTCTCTCTGCCTCTCTCTGCCTCTCTCTCTCATACACACATTAGTGACACATTAACGACACACACAATGTGACCACTGGGATAACTTAGCAGCTTTATCTCTCTGCATGTGATTATGTATTGGACCAGCTTTGCTTGCTCCCTGAATTCCACTGAGCGAAAGCTTGTGAGCCAGCACTCTTCAAATGTATAACCTCTATTTTAAAGGAAAAAAAACTTAATTTTACAGGATTAATGAAATAGAGAAATATTCCTAGATTTGCATTAAACTTGGTCCTTGACAATGAATCCTGAATTATGCTTCATTCAAGTATAGTTTTTAAGTACTTTGAGTACTTCTGGACTGAGCTTCAAACTATATCAGCCTATGTACGGTCTCTGTGTGTGTTGCATGGTAAAATTGTGTTTAAGTTTGTATGTGTGAGTGCAAGGGCAAGTGGGTGCATGTGGCTGTGCATGTGTCTGGTCTGAGCAGAAGCACACTGTAAACCCCAGCCTGTCTTTATAGTGAAGTTGATGACTGGATAAACAGTCAGACTCTGGATTATTGTACTGGAAAATGAAAGCATATGCACAATTTGCATTTTAATGAGCAAGTGAGCAGTACAAAACAAATTGTCCTAGCAACAGCAACTTTTACAATAGAGCTGTGGCTTAATATCTGAAATATCTTATTAACACATTTGTCGATCAGTTATCAATATAATTCTGTTTTTACACGTGCTGGGTGCATTTTTTGTTGTTTTGTTCATAAAATTACTTATTTTTTTATTTTAACTTGTTTTGGTTTACTGTATATTCAGTATACACCAAGTCATGTGTTGCATCTGGCTCTTTGCAAATCTGCTTTGATTGAGACACGTATGAGGAAGCCATGCATAAAATTTATGCATTGCTGATGAAAAGTTCAGAAGGCCTGTGCCAAACAAAACACTGTTCAATTAAAAGGAAAGTAATGGCATCCTATATAATAAAGGATATCTGTGCATACATAAACTGACAGAAAAGCATGATGGCTCATTCACGTCATGCTATGTAATTTAGTTAATGCATTTCCCCTTGCTCTTTAAAACACTTGCACATTCAAATTTGCCATCATAATCTCTATGACAGAGGACATTAATTATGTTCGTTGGCTGATCGCTGTTTCTTCACAACATCTCTGATTAAAATTTCACACATTGTAATGATGTGCTTCAGAGCTAGAAGCTGTGAAATTTACTAAGCAGTCAGTGGGCTTGAATTCTTATTCTTGAGAGGTTCATCCAGCACAAAAAACAAAAGAGAGAGAGAGAGAGAGAAACACATAAACCAAATCAAAGCTGTTAAGTGGTTGAAGAAAAGCTTTATTTACATGCAAATGGAAATATATCTTAGCAACTTGTTCATTAAAATATTGTGCAAATGAGGAAACAACAAAGCGGTAACTTCCCTCCAGATATGTGGGTTCAAATTTCATATTTGGGAAGTTTAATTAAGCAATAGATTATATTTTGAAAGGAGTGTTCACTTTAATGAATCCCTAGAGACCGCAGATAAACACTGCAATGGTATCAAAGCATTCATCTCTTTAATGGATGTGAAAATTAGGGATGTAAATGGCTTTGAGCCTTTATTTTCATTGCTCGTGGGAATATTTACTGGATAAAGACGACACTTACGTAACCTACATTATACATATACTTTCATTTTTGGAAAGCACATGAATAGTGCTCAACCATTTTCAAGGACAAACACTAAACACTTATTTAAAGCATGGTTTTAACAACTGCACCTGTCAAAAAAAAAATTGAAGCAAGCAGGCTTTTTCTTTTTCTAACCTAATTCCATGTAGATTTAAATATGCATACTATCTTTAACGTCACCATACAATGCTACCACTGCAGTATCTGATCCTCGCTCCTCTGTTTGGGTGAGCGCTTGTTCGACTCACGAGCATATCTTGCGAGAACCACTGGCCATTTTAACTTTTTCAATAAGATGTTTGCCTGAGTGTGGCTCTATATTCTGCAATCCTGAAACAGTGCAGAGTCAGTGAACCCTGGTACATTGTGTGAGTGGGAGTGCTACGTGCCCAACATTCACCTCTGTGAGGCCGGCTGTTGTTTATCCCTGTAATGTCCATTTTATTGGGAATCTCAGCGAGCCTTCACACTACCTGCTGTGCTCAGCAGTGTGGAGAAGCCAGGGCCAGTAGAGTGGTGGTCAGTGCCTGTCAATCACAATCACAAGGATCAGTTAGCAGCCATCAGTCTGAGAAGTCATACCCAGATGTTGCCTGTCTTCCATCTCCTCATGTTCTACCTCCAAAGCCTGTCCTTTTTCTCATTACTTGTTTTTCTTGAGATTTCCAACCTTCGCACATCATAAACTAATGCCGTCGGACACTTGTGATTATTTCTTTCTGAGTTTGTTTTAATTCATTGCTTAAAAATACAGAAAGAAAAATATTCCTTCAGCTAAAAAAAGGGTGAAGAAAATGTTGTTTTCAACCTCAAGGGAGGCTGTTTGTTTCTGTGCTTGTGTTGGCGTCTATAAAGGGGAGGGCTGTTGTTGGAGAAGAGAGCAGTCAGAGGTGATAAGAAGGGAAGACCACAATATACTCTAGTTGCTGGAAAACAAACACAAAACATTGATTATATCATCTTTACAGACACCCAAAGCTCACCATGGTTGATGTTTACCTGACACGAAGTAAACAGCACGGTGGACAGTAGACTTCTACTCTGCATTTCATTTGTTGCCGTGCCCCCGGTATACGTACGTCTATGACCTGTTCCCGCCCCTAATTTCCCCCATCACATTCAGAGCAGACCTGCCAACGGTCAGCTTCATTACAGCCAATATCTTAAATCACCTCTCATGTGTTTCCCACCAGTTTGGAGCTTGGTCTCCTCTGAATCGTAGTCATTTAAATGTTCCTGTGCTGATTGCGGGTGCAGGTGGTAATACATTAAGGGACTGAGACAGCCAGTGGCACAGTGCTGAAAGACCTTTATCCATTTGCACTAAGTTTCCCCTCACATTCAGAAGCATGTCGGTCTAATTATGCCAATGGTTTTGACTGTGGCCATATTCATATGGGACAGCTCACTTTAAGTTGTACAACAAGGTGATTCTACATCATATATACTCCACCAGGCCAATAGATTATGCCATGGTCTAGGGAATTTCAAGAAGAAATTGTACATTAATGAAAGCAGAGAATGGCTGCGGAGAAGAATTGCGACAGGGTTATTGCTCTTTTCCTCTCCGTCTTTTAAGTAAAGGAGTCTCGGCTCTCATGAGAGGCATAGATGTCTATGCAAAATGCCACTGATGACGCCTTTTTTGTTTTTGTGGCAGTACAAATGAAGATGTGTTCAGAATTACTTAAGCAGAAAATCAATTTACGGATTTCACATGAGGGTCTTAATATAAGGAAAGGTGTTTTACTGCGCTGCATGTCAAATCAAAGGCATTTGTTCAATTTTATAAAAACAACTTGTCTCTGTGTTTGAACCACAGTGAGGTTCCCAGTACGGCTCTGTCTCACAATGATGAGCTCTCCTAGCAGGTAAAAGCTTCAGAAAGCCCTCGGTCCATTTCCATTCTAGCTTCCAGCAGTGTGAGTGGTGTGACAGCCTCTTGGGGCAAAGGGATTATTGAGATCAGGCCTCCCCCAGCTCTATGCCTCTGGCCCAGCCAGCCAAGCCAGCCCAGTCAGTTCCTCAAGCCCCCCCTGGTGCCTTACGGAGCAGCCCACCAGGCGCACAGAGAGCAAAGAGGCACCAGGGACCCCTCTAATTGTCCATGCTTTGGGCGGCTCTCTGGCAAGCCAGCATGAAGAAGACCCCCAGTCCCAAGGCTGTCCCACTGCTCCCCACTCAGCCCTCACTCAGAGATTCTGAGGACGAAATATCTGCTTTGAGGCTTTACGTTTCTGAGGCCGTCCTATAGTACAGCTGGAAATTGTGAATTTCTCTGAAAGTCTACATTCAACATGGTCAGTGCTAGTATTACAGTAGGGTCAGATTCTTAACGGCTCAAATGATCCATATGATTTGTGACGTAAATGTTTTGTGAATTTTATTCGGTATTTCTCCTGCGAGTTTGAAAGTTTTTGGGGTTTTGCTTTTGATCTTGGAGCTTTGAAAAATGTAGGCCTCAATAAAATGTTCAGAGGACAAGACTAAATGTATTTTTATAAATACATATTTGTTTTGA
This sequence comes from Toxotes jaculatrix, assembly GCF_017976425.1. NCBI lineage: Eukaryota > Metazoa > Chordata > Actinopteri > Toxotidae > Toxotes > Toxotes jaculatrix. The sequence goes on along the minus strand of NC_054408.1, from coordinate 12,998,906 downwards.
ATTCTTTTGACATAGATATTTAGATGTATGTGTGACCTGACCAAAATTATTTTGTCCTTAAAAAGCTCAAAAATATTTGTTGGTGTATACACTGCAAATAAAAATATAGTACAGCACAGGGGTACTCTAGATATTATTAGACAGAAATTCTTCAAGCCATGGAGGAATCAGTATATATTGACTTTAGATCTGGTTGACAAAAATATTGATGATTAGTTTTTAAACACTGTACCTGACTTCTGGAGTAGATTCTGTAAATAAAGTAGCCATAAACAGCAGCACATACTTTGAAAATTTATTTCTTTGTGTTGTGTCTTGGAGATACACAAATTTTCAAGAGGAGCTGCTGTTAATCTAATAGTAAGAGCCAGAAGAATTGGGGAGGCTATGGCTGCTAGGAAATGGATGAGGACTGACAAGGCCACCCATACAAAGGGAAGGTTAGCCTGTAGTGGTCCAGTTGGGGGAGGGGAGGCAAATGAATGTGTACAGCCACAATAATAATCACACAATTACTTTGATACTTGCTGCTTGTTCTTTTCTGCCTGTAGTATGTACGGCAATCTTTTATTAGTCTTTACACCTGTTTATTTACTTCATCTAAGAGCAGCTGTACAGCAGAAAATAATGCTTCTGTTAAATGATGAAATGATGCTTCTCATTTTGATGTGCTGCTCACAACAGGATTTGGATTTCTAAAATTATTGCCATGGAGTAGAAGAGCACGAAGCAGTGGCCTGACAGGGCAGCAAGCAATAGATGTTAATCATTTACAGCTTAAGTGTGGCTTTCTAGCCGCATGATCAGCCACACTGAACTAAAAGCAATTACGAGCCACAATAATATTTAGGTAAGCATGCCATTCCTAAGATTGACAAAACATCACAATTACTGTGTATGTATTAGCAACTCATTAGCAGCATACATATTGCACAATGTCCTCAGCCATTTCATTAAATTGATTTCATGATCCCCCCCTCCACCCCTCATTTTCATTTATAGGCATAAAGACACCTGGTAGCTGACAAATTCCACATCAAAAGCATACTTCAGTGTGTGTGAATGAATGAATGTGGCTTATAATAATAATAACACTGTGATGGTGACTCATTGTTTCATGTCTATAATTCATTAGTACCTAAACCTTTCATTGGGTATTATCCACAAATAGTATTCATATGTGTTTGAGTTGTAGCTGCAGCTTCTGTTTTTGCTTTTCTCATCCTTTACTGAACGTCTAGCCCAAAACAAGACCGAATGTGCTCACATTGTGCAAAAAAGTTATGAGCTCAGTAAATAGGTAGTTAGGCATGCTGGTCATGCCAGTAACAGCCATGCAAAGGATAGCCAGACAATAGGCCCTAACTGGACTGTGACAGGGTAATTACTGTGCGCACATAATAAAATTCTCTTTACATAGGTCACTCGGAAAGTGTAATTAAAAAAGCGTTATAGATTATTTTTATTGAAGCAATTAAACCAAAAAGCAAAAAGTAATTAAGTGTGGAGGTAATAATAGTGTTGGTCAACAGCATTTGTTTTGAGAGAGGGATTTGTCAGCCTCACCTCTCTAATGCAGCACAGACATCCTTTAATTTACGCTCCACAATTTTATTATGTTAAACTGTTTTTTTTTTTTGTTTTTGCTTTTTTTTACTGTGTAACAATTATGTTTATAATGCCAAAAACTGAGCGGGATTTAATGAAATCATTATCATGACTGATAATTGTGAGTAAATGCTAGATTTGAATTATCATCTTCCTCTATGTACTGAATTAATGAATCGTTACTATTCATACTACTGGTTTATAATTATGTTAAATTGGCCGTCTTATCAGCAGTCAAAGACTTGGGATTATCAGCGTCTTGAGTGTGTGGACTGTGCCAAATTCCTTGTGGATATACGCCTGTCCCCTGCACAAAGAAAAAAGGAGAGATAATATTGGGAGGTTAAACTCCACAATTTTCTCTTAAAAGATGTAAGGAGAGCTATTGCTCAAATGCGCTCCTACTTTATGAGAGAAATCAGACTGATGGGTCTGTGGGGCATTAACATCCACTTGACTTTGAGTGCAGCCGATTTTACAAGCCAACACATACATGTAGCTGACACATCAACTGTGTTGATCTCTGCAATTGTGTCAGGTAACTGAATTCAGATGATATGTTAATGTGAAGGGGAAATATGTTGCCCTAGTTAGCATATGGGCCACTTGCATTTCAGAAACTTATTATGATTCAGCCTGCACATTTCTGAGAATCACAGTAATAATCTAATTGTCAGGTAGGAAAAAAACAGCATCATTTCATTCAGTAAGGTCAAAGATTAAAAAAAAAAGAGGGAAGATGTCTTTGTAAATCAAATGCTCATGAATGAGGTTTTTAAAGGTTTTTCTTTCGTATGCTGGCCAGTGATTAACATGAATTAACAGGATGTGACAATACATTAGAATAAAAGAAAAAAGAGAATAAAAGATAGAGTTAAACCAGAAACGTGCTGGAATATCTTAGAGCCTTTACCATCCACTGCAACTCACTGTAAACATCCGCCTGCGTCAAATATGAAGCAAGGACTTGTTAAAGCTGAATTGCACAGGAAACTAGTTTTATCCACAGGTAGCTCATCAGCTACTTATGCTTCACATATAGCTTCAACTCCATGCCTCCTGCCCACCACCATTATCACTTACATCTACATTCCTGGTGTCGCTTATGTGTGTGAAAAAGCTGCGAAAAAAACCCTTCATGGGTGTCCTTTGATGACTCTATAAATACCCATGTAATCATGACACATAGTGAAAGAAGTTAACATGGCTGCGTAACATGGGAAAAAAGAAAAACACAGAGCACGGGCAATCAGATGCAAACAGCGAGGGGTTTTCAAGCAAAGTAACGTGAATGAAAGCTGAGGGTTGTGCTGCTGATTTCACATGTCAGACTGTGGGCACCATAGTTTTGATTTGACATTTTTCTTTTTGTTCCATCTCCTGTCATTGGGAATGCGAACAGCAGAGGGCAGCTTGAATACATAAATACAAACTGGAAGGGTGCATCTTTCAGTCATCAAAGGCATGCACTCGTTTACATCCCTGGGTTCCCAACGCACTGCTCAGCTCCTGTCTGACAGCTGGCCTGGACCAGCGAGAGCTGGGGACTGTGATCAGCATCAACCCTATCACAATACCACACAGGGGACACAGCAGAGGAAGAGGGGAATAAAAAGAATGATGGAGTGATAGGTAATTGACCAACACCAGCCAAGTAGCAGGTAATGTTTTGAAAGCCCTGTGTCAATTTGTAAGTCACATAAAATCTTGATGTCTCTCATTCTTTTTTTCTCTTTCTCTTTCCCTCTCTGCCTCGCTCTTTCCTTATCAGCGGTGTCACTTATGTGTAAGAATACCTGCAGGTTGCCAAGAGAGTTACAGCACCTTGCTGCTGCAGAACAAACCTCAAAGACAACACTCTATGCTGTTTTTATTGTTAAACCTGTGTTCTGCCATTGTCTGCCCTCCCTCCTGAGCTCCACATCTCTCTCTCGCTCTCTCTCTCTCCCTCTGCTGCTCTCTCTCTAACCCTCTCTCGCTCATTGTGGCTCAAGATGAATCTGCCAGCATGCGCCCATGCTCTTCATCACTGTCAGGTGCCCCATGGTGGTCCTCCTCCTCTTTCTCAAACTGGGCACCAACCGCTGGCTGGAATTATTCCTCACCTCCAAAACTCTCCCCACTGTTTCTAAATAAATGTGGCTGTAGTAACCGAGGAGTGTTGCTCATCCATCTTTACCGTGTGGTGTGTGGAGAGTGCAGTGTTTACTGAACTAGACAGAGAGCCTAATAAGCCACACAGTCAGTGTAAAGACACAAAGTATAGAATGTAACATAATGTATTAGATTTCTGGCATTTACAGTGACAGTTTATTTGTCCCCATAATTTAAGGAAATTATGTTTGTTTCTCAGCGTCTCAGAGTTTCAGAGCTGATTTATAGCAATCACATAGCATCATATAAATTTTCTCTGGCTACTGTAAATTTAAGTGTCACAGCAGCTCATTAGCAGATGTTTGGCCAGTTTTATTAGACTTGTTCAAGGGGCCTGTTGATATACAAGAGTCAGTGTTTGTTTCACTTGACATGAGAATAAATCCTTATGTGAAATTTGTAATTAAGGCACAAAAGACAGCTGCACCATCTCTTGACAGGGTGGTGTCTGTAGTGTTTGTGAGTGCCAGTGAGTGTCTGCTAGGTGGGATGTTGGCTGCTAGACTTTACAATGAATGCATGATAAAGATACAGCACGATGTGTTCTGGCTTGTTTAAGTAGGAGACACCTACACATTCTGCATCATGCTGCAAGCTGCTGCTGTTGAACAAGGTGTGTCATTATTTCCTCCCTCTGTGTTGATTATCAGCAGACAATTAAGGAGGATGTATTAATTTGTTTTTCTTTGAGGTAATTAAGCTCTTCTGCTTGAGTGATGTTGTCCTTATTGTCCCCTGCTTCTTGCAAATGTGATTTTCTTCCAATTCTTTTTTTTTTTTTTTTTTTTTTTTAAAAACATTTACTAAAATGCTTTTTGCGCACAATGTGCCAGACGCCGAGCAAATACACACAATATCAGGAAATTAAATAGTTTTATTTTCACTTTTGGATAAAACTTAAAGAATGCAGAGGTTGTAAGTCACTTAAATAAGGAAAGCACCTGCGATACAACTTGATTAGCAGTTAAATAAAATGACCTGGAATACCAGACCTTTGATTGATCTCTTGTGGAATACATCAGCCAGGATTCATTCACTTCTCAGAGTGAATCTCATTCCTCAACACAAATATGCACTTATTAAGTTCCCCAAGTTCAATTTGAAATGGGTTTGTAATTAACAAGTAAGCCAAGCTTTAAAATGTCACATTTATTGTATTTTCATATCTCTGAAATTCAGTCCTGAAACAGAATGATGTGTGTTTTATAGCTGTTATGATAAGAGGCTTACACAGTCAAAATCTCAATATAGATCATTTGACAAACGTCTTTGGTGGCCACTCGTTAAATTGGTTTCACCCGCATATTTGGGCCTTATTTAAAAGATATCTTTGAATAATGGTAAGCAGTTTAGCTCGTCTGAAAAGAGGAGGGTGATGCAAATGAACTCCATTTCACTCTGTTTTGTTTAATCTATAACATTGTAGGTTTTCTGCAGTCTTTTCTCGCAGAGTTTATAGCTTCTATATTCTAGCATAGATTAATACAGCTTAAGCATACCTATCTTGAATTTAAGTCAGTCTAATACTCCTCATTGCATATCAAGGGCACAAGAACATAGTATCTGATCATTCCTTGCATTCATTACATTAATGAATCAAATATGAATAAGTGTTCCTCTTCAAAAAATGTTCATTACCATAAACATTAATATTAATGTCATTATGTGGTGATGCTGAGCTAAAATATCTAATGATGTGTTTCAGTATGCCAGTCTTTGCAAAATAAGGAACCAAAGGAACCAAAATACACTTCCTTTAAATATGCAATTTTGGAAACAGAAGTTGTGACAACATTTGTGGAAAACTAATATCTTTTTGTAAAAGCAAAACATTTTTTCCACAGATCATAATTAACATGCTTACAATCTGCAGTCTGTCACTGAGTTGCAGGCAGGTAAGATCTAAAAGGCATTGTCTGCTCTCTGTGTTTTTGCTTCTCTCAGTCACATCTGTTTGGAATAACAATGTACATCTGCTGAAAATCACTGGATTTAAAGCAGCTGCATTTTCCTCTGGACATGGGAGTTTTTGGCAAATGACATAACACAAGTCTATGATGGAAAAAAATAGCATGAAATACACTATATTTCATTGACATGAAGCTTCTTGGCGCATTGATAGCTACACACACTGACACTATGTATCTTATATATCCTTAGCTCTCCCTTAAGAAACAACAGGAAACACTGTGCGGCTAATCATGAAGAAAACAACATGTTATGGCATACATCTCACCAGCGTGGCCCAAATATTCAGAAAAGCTGTTGCATTTTTTTGGTACCAAATGCATCAACAAGCTGGTTGTATTTTACCCGTACTGAAACGTTGGCTGTCAACAGAACTCCCATCAAAAGCAGCAGTACCATCCAGTGCCTAGAGCGTCTGGCTCTGTCCTCTTTTTCAGCCAGACTGGTCTCTGGCAGCTGCACGCATGCACACTGGTTGAGGTCAAAGCTGTCACTTCAGAGGGCACTGTCAAATCTCAGCCAGCACTGGATGATGTGGGAGTGCTCCCTACAATCACCCAGATGTTTCCAATCAGCTGGGCTTCTCCTATCCTCCTCAACCACTTTCGGCACCGTCTGAATCTGGAGTGCCACCATCAACCACTGGAAACATTTTATGAAAGTGAATGAGAAAAATCCGATTAATTGAAACCTGTGCTGACATTTCCAATGATAACTTGCATTCCCAACCCCTCAACACCCCCTGAAACTAATCACCTCAACTCTTGGCACATTTTCATTCCTTTTGAAAGTAAAAATTGAAATGAAAAATAATTAAGTAAATAAATAAATAAATAAATATTGCGCAGATAATGAGCAATTGTTTGTGAGCAAGTTTTGACTGTACCGTAGAACAGATTTTTAATTAAATATTTTATAATTTAAAATTTCTCTATTTAGCATCATAAAACACAATGACAGCTTCATGTACATTCTAATTGCTTGATTCTTTGGCGTCTTTGTGTGCCTCTTAACCTTTTTATATCAAACCCATATCCATTTCCTGTGCATGTTAACAGTGTTAATCAGTGGCACTAATTTCACCTCTCTTTGACTGTATTTTCCATCAGATGACTGATAACCAATTAGCTTGATTAATCCCAACTGTAGTCTTGCACAGCTTTTATATATATATGTGTGTGTGTGGGTGTCTGTGTGTGTGTCTGTGTGTGTGTTTGTGTACATGGTAAAAACATGTTTTTACAACCTGAAGATTGTGGGAGCTGATACAATCAGCAGGTGTAGTGAAATTGCGTGTTTGTAAAACATGTTCTGAAACATAACAATAATTCTGTTACTATGATTTGACAGTCAAGCATTAAAAAGTGCCTGAGACAAGTTGGCACATTTTGCCCAATGACCTTGTCTGTAAGTCAAACAGACGCAGCAACAGTGCTAATCATTTCCAAAGCAGGATAAAGGGACTGTGAAAAGGTGTGATGTAGACCACTTAACATCAGTCGTCACAGTACACATGGACAAACTTTGAAGTATAAGGAAATGGTGCGTTTAATTTTGTGAGATTGTTTGCTCTTTAAAGAGCCATAAAGCACTTACTGAATGAAAATATTTTACCCTTGTACAACATAAAAAATGAATAACAATAATTAGACTGAGACGGTGACCTTTGGCTTGCCTTAAGGGAAGGATTATCAACAGAGTGGGCAACCCTGGGGCCCCCAGACCACCAGGGGCCACAAAAATCATAAATTCATTCATTAGATTCAGTGAATTGGCATTGGTGATTAGATTAATTGCTTACCATGCAAATCAATATTAACAGTGATGGGTCTTTCAAAGGGGTCCTGTGTCAAAATCTAGTTTTAAGACCTTTAATATTTTAGTTTGTTTTGTGCTCATCTGCTGTATTTTCCAAAATAATTAATAAAAAATACTACAACCTAACTGAGACTTAGATAACCTGGGGCCTGGAGGTATTACTGTAGCACAGGAGCAGCTGATGTTTTCTAGGTCACCTGGTATATAATAAAGATGATATATATGAACAATGTACTGTGTATGCTGTACTTGATGAGACTTTGGAATCAAGAGGGTACAAATAGTAGGGTAGTAGGTGTTTGTCCATGGACCCCCTAACAGGTTAATCCAGCCATTCGAGCATCAACATTGTTCAGAAAAAGGTCAGGTATTCTTGTCATATTTGATGGTCAGTGGCTCCGAAACTTAAAACAAAGCTTAAAAATGTCCCATTTTTAAACAACTGTAGGAATTACTGCCCCGCAAAAAAAAAGCATGCATTAAATGTGATGGATGGCATTATTTAATTTCTGGATACTTGTACCTCAAGGAGCAAAAATGAATCATCCTTGACTTCACAACGGCACAACAGTGAGACAAGGCGTGCCTCAACCATCTAATGCAAATTACCACAATTTAGAGTGTTGTATTCAGCGGGAGACCATTGCTAAATGGTCAGACAAGCTAGTCACAGATATTAAAATAAATTATGTCTAATTTGAATTTTAGTCACGCTACATTAACTAATAGAAAGTTATTAACATTTCAAAAGACAGAAAAAAAGCTTTTGCCTGCAAAATTAACAGTGGCTGGGCTGACCTGTAAGCCATGCAGTCTGATCACTGTAATGACAGCGTAATGGCATATTTACATTAAAATCTGGGCAGCTAATATGGGATTCAGAATGGGAGGCTCAGTCAAGGATTATTTAGTCTGGCCTGATGGCCCCTCGCTGAATGTTTCTTTCTTAACTTCAATACAAAGCAGAAAGTTCTCATTTCATGACTATTTATGTGGCTGGTCTCTGCGGCTTGCTTTCCCTCTCACTACCCTAATGTTCTCTTTAGTTCCAACCTTTTATCTTTCATCTCTTCTCTCTTTTCCCTCCTTAGTCTTTAAAGCCAATTATCATTTTACTTCAGAAGTGTCAGAATCCTACATTTCAGTTGTATCTTGAGGAGCCTTGTTGGGATGAATGGAATTCTTCACCGACAAAGATGAGCAGCCCTCACCCACCAACCCTGAACCTTCTGATATTGCAGTCTTTGAAACAAGAGAAGAATTTTTTTGCATTTTAAATATTCCTAATTCATTTCCCCCTACTTTGATATTCTCCAAGAAACTGCTGTGTTATTTCAAGATATAGGATGTGAGCACAGAAGTGATAGGATCACACTGGTGGAGAGGTTTTGGGTTCAAGGTTTAATTGGTGTGAAAGCAGTGATGGAATGAAACTCTTTAATGCAGAAAGCATTTTTCCTTTGAATTAACCCAGCTGCGTGTGAGTGCATGGCTAAATAAAACCTGTACCAACTACAGTATCACAAGTGCTGCAGCTAATGATAACTTATTTTATCAACCATTTAACTAATGACAATAAAAACAATAAAAACAACAAACCATCCTAAAGACATTCCATTTACAATCATATAAACAAAGGAAATCTTAAATTTTTAGAAGGTGAATGCAGCAAATGTTCAGCATTTTTCCTTGATGAATGCCAAACATTTACTTGAATGATTGTTCAGTCTCTGTGAGTCAGCTAATCAATTAACTGACTAAACTTTTCAGCCAACTAAAACCTAAAAACACAGAGTCTAACTTAATCAGATGTAATGCATCTGAAAAAAAAAAAAAACTATATCAAAGAAAACTAATGTTTCAGTACTAATTGGCAATAATGTCAACTAATATGACAGATAATTAGTGATTAGGAATGATACTATGATACTAATGATCAGTTACTATGTTCCTTTGCCCTTGCAATTATTTACAAATATACACATCATTAATTTATACATATATTTTACACTTTATTTTAACCCACCCTGTTAAGCATTTCCAAGCAGCATCTATAATCACTTAAGAAATTGTTTGTAACACGATAAAATGTAGTTGTGTGCATTAAAATAGGGTGCTGACTGGGCTGTCCTCATTTTACCTCAGGTTGAATTTTTCCACGTGTCATTTAGAAACAAATCTATTATTGCCACATGCACTCCACACGACTGCTGGCTGTGAATATTGGACTCTGACAACCTGCAGGTGGGAGGAGGTGATATGTATTTAAAAATGCAAAATGACATCTAATGTTTAGCGTTGCTGCTTGTTTCCCAGACCCGGGCTGGACCTGACCATCTGCTCCCCTGGTCAGATGGAGCTATGCTTTTGGCAGTGCTCAGAGCTGTTCCATTGGCCTCCATCTCAAAGGACACCCAGTATTATCAGATTTCTCTTCCCCAGAAAAACTGAGACAGTGGCACTATAAGAATAACAATATGCTTAGAGAAGGGAAGGGGGTGGAGGATACAATGAGGGGAATTGAGGGAGTGGGACAACAATGACAACAAGTTGTCTTGCTAGCAGCCAGATACTGTCACATTACGAATGGAATCACTTCAAAAACGTGGAGAATTAATATCCTAATGAAGCTTCGAGTGGCCATTAGGTGTGTGTAATGTGGCTCCAGGGGGCTGGGGTAGATGTCCAGCAGCTTTAGGCCCTTATTTGTGCGCAGTCACCTCAGCGGTTGCTTTTATTAGGGTAACATTAGAGGAAAAGGGAGGATGCCACAGAAAGATAGCGTTTTATTACTCTGGTTCCCAGGGAGCCATGCTCTACCTGTCACAGGCACACAAAGCATGCTGTTTTAGTTCATTTTACAGCTAAATATCTCTGTTACAAATGTCTCTGTCTGTGGAACAACATTTGGGCTATTATCACCAAAGTGTTCCAGCGTTGTCTGGAGATGAGCTATTTGGTGTAATGTTTCAAACGGTGTGAAAGGATTTTCTGTGCAGACAGCCGTGAATATAAATTTCATTCACATTTTTCATTCACATTAATATACTCCATTTCTCTCCTTTCCCCCCCTCTCTCCTGCTCTCTCTCTCTTTCTCTCTCCCTTTTTCTTTTGACAGGAGCATTGCATGCCTCTGCTTTTTATCTCCTTACATTTTCAGGGAATGAATTGCTCTCCACTGTCACTGGGCTTTGGCCAAGAATTCATTTTTAGTGGGTCAAATGTTTCAGAATGTCATCTTTGACAGGAACCAACCAGCACGATGAATACAAGGAAAGACACGGCCTGCTGAATTTTTTTTTTTTTTTCGATCACTGCATACACTTAAAGCATGGTAAACATGCGGTACACAAAGCAAAGGCACAGAGTGTCTATGTAGAAATCAATATTGAATTAAAACACTCCCCACTCATGAATAAAAAAACAAAAATGAAAAATGGTAAGGGGGCTTTTGGAGCTGCAGGACCCTACAGTCAGCTAATGAAGGTTATGTTGCATGGCAGAATTCAGTAATTGCGACGCACAAGTGAGGTATTAGACAGGATGTAGCTAATGGAAAACAATCACATTTAACATGGCTCCTTGGTTCTAGCTGTTCAATAAGTGAGCAGCAGGCTGGCTCACAGCAAACAGGAGGCGTGGGGGGGGGTTCATGCAGCACAGTGTTTTAATGCGATCGGACTATAACAGACAATCTATTTACAGTGTGCTCTGGGGAGCTAATAAACAAATGTTGAGTAATTTCAGCCAGCAGTAATTACCCTTGCAGCTGACAAGGAGAGTGTGATACTCTCTCCTTCACCTCCAGCTTGGTCCAGGAGGTGCTGGCTCTTTGGAGTGGTCCTCCTCTGCTCATATAGATGTGGCTGCTGGCCAGCAGTCAAATGCATAGGATCATTTACTGTACGCTGCTTCTGTCTGTGCACCAGGGTATCAGATTCTACACCGCTGTTCTGTTTTTGTTTTGGTAATAGCCAGGCACAAATCAATATGATACAATTATGGCGCATAATGAGTTATGGTAAATGTAGAGATCCCAAAACTCTCGAGATTTTGAAATTTTGTTGAAATAGTTTATAATAGTTTTTGTATAATCCAATTAAACAAAAACTCAAGCAGCAGGTTATCAGCTTCAGGGGTAATTAACATTTGTACATGATTTTAGTGAGACTCCTCACTTCCTTTAGCCACATGCTATTGCACTCTAACCCCATTTGTAAATCAGTGGAGGAAGAGAACAAATATTAAGTTTAGGATGCAAACAAATTACTTTGCAGGTTAGACAGGAGAGAAGGCCAAAGGCATCTTTATCCAGGGAGCTCAGTCTTGATCCTTCAGTTACGGTGAAATAGATTTTTATGCAAATATGTCTCTATCGATCGCTGCCCCTTCCTTTCTTTGATGGAACAGGATGGAGAAAGCTGCATGTAATTAGATAGAGATAATCATTACAGAATAATCATTAATGGAGCGTGTTTACATCAGTGTAGAAAAGATGATCTGTTGCACATATCTACTCAACAATTTCTAATATTCATGACTTTAGTTTGTAGCTAGATTATTTCTTGTTTCATCATACTGTCACATAGATTAAATTTATGATAAATTTCCTGTTGCAATGGGCTTGCAGGGTTTTGAGTTGTCAGCAGCTTGTGCCAAACAACGATATTTTCTGTTGCAGATCATGCCTACAGTGCATTAGCCTCAGTCCCCTCTGTCTTTCTGACCAGTATGGCACAAACAATGCCACATATCAGATCCCTGCGTTCTCTGCAGAATAACAAGGAGGGAGTGGAGCAGTGACGTGAGGGGTCCAGTCTGAGGGGCTGACAGACGGATAGTGAGCCAGCCTGTCCCTTATCCTCAGACAGGCAGATGTCCCCTCTCCCTGCGTGGCCGGCTGCTGACCAGGGGAGAGCCAGGCGGCTGCTGAAATGAAGAAACTTGAGAGCTCCTCAGGGGGTGAGCTGGTCATTTGATGTCCAGCACAAGGGCAGGGTGTGATGCTGAATGAGCTAAGGGAGAGAGGCAGACTCTGCAGTCTGTTACAAAGGCCCAGCCTGACGGGTAGGGAAGGAGGGAAAAATACTGTGCACAGACAGACCATTACTATATTTCATCTGTTTTGTCAGAGTGAAAATGGTCACGAAGCACATGTAGGAATTCTGTGTGCGGGCAATTTTTTTTTAAAGCATGAATCTGTTCACAAAACCACCAAGGTCATTTCTAATACTGCATGTAAACAAAAATCATTATCAATATCTATTAGCTCTTTATAGTATTTTGAAAAATTATACTATCATTACCTTATTTATGACCGAGAACCGTCCATGATAATTCACTGGACAATGGGGGAGTGATACTGACACAATCTACAACTGCAGTCCCATTGAAATATGTGAAGTACAGGCACAATGGAGCCATGGCATCTTTCTTACCTGGCCTAGGTTCAGTCTTGCAGGCAGTGGAGAGCCCTTTGAAGGCTACAGAGAGGCTGAGATGAGAGGGAGCCCTGCCTGCAGAGGGATCAACCACACCGAAGTGCCAGCACCACAGTGCTGTAATTAATCGCCAGTGATGGCAGCCTCAGTCCTGCAGCCCTGCTCAACTTCTCCCTCACGACAAAACCTGCGGTCAGGAGATGTTAGGCAACATTAACTGCCCGTACCATTTCCATTTTCTAAAAGGGGGCGGTGATGTGTGTGTGCGCGTGTGTGTATGTTGGAGTGTCCCAGGGTGGGTCTGGAGATATAGAACTACCGTAGGGGCTCAGGCAAGGAGAGCAACGGTGCATAAGCCATGGCTATGTACCTTTCATCTTGGAGGAGATTTGGAGAGGTTTCAGACCACAGAGACTTCTTAATTCTCACTAATTCATTTGCGTTCCAGATTCACTGGGCCTGGGATAACCTGAGAATGATAATGAACTCGCAAGGGGAGTGCATGGTCCCTTGCCTTTGAATGTGCTCAGAATAGATTCAGATAATCTTTCCTTGTGAATCTTTTTGGAGGCGAAGAATCCTATCAAGAGTGATTGCTTGTCATGAGGTGTCCTCCAAGTTGGGGAGTTTTAACTTGTGGGCACACATGCCCTGCTGCCTGAGAATGTGGCTCTTTTAAAGCGCAAAAATGTAATATGGATGTAACCACGAAATCCATGCAAGTTTTTCGATTTCAGAATCATACTTTATAATGAATATTTATTTTCCAGCTACATGAATCCTCAATCAATAAATTCTACCCACCAGCTTATGTTATAGTGCTTTTTTTTCTCCTCGAAAATCAAGCTTCATCCAAACAATATATTATCATTACAAATGAGGGAGTAGGCTATTTACATTTATGGATTGAAATGCCATATTTTCAATACCATACACAAGCAAGCAGGCCTACGTGCTTATATCCCACAGGCAAGCAATGTTTGCTGTTCAAAAATTGTTGCCATTATTTCTTTACTTTTTGGCAACATTCAGCATCGATATATGTTTAGAGTTACAGTTCTATTAGCAGTTGAAAAACACCCTTTAAGAATGAGATTCTTATGGTTGCAGCTGCACTCTCGACATTCACAAGCAAACCGTGTTTGTCCTTTGCTGTCAGATCGTGACTGAAATTTAGACTGAAAGAATTTTCCATATGCTTCTTTATAGCAGGCTGACAATGAATAGAGAGATTTTCAGGAGATTTTAGGTCTGTGGAGTTCTAAGGGAAAGATTGCAAACTCTTGTGAGAAAAGGGAGGGAAAGCTGTCTTACTCCAGGGCTGGTCTCATCTTTGGTCAAACAGAAGTGAGCTTAATTTGTGGGTCTGCCTGGGGAATTTCAAAGGAAAAAAGCTTTGAGTGACGCCAAGCTTGAGCTCCCTGATGTTAGTGAGATGAATGAAAGCAGGGGTCTATAGGCTACAGGCCTTCTCACACTCCCACATTAACAGAGGTCTTTCAAGTTCTCATCAGGATAATTGTATAGGATACAGTAAAATGCAGGACGGTGTTTTAGAGGAGCCAGGCAGCACTTCTCATCAGTTGATTAAGACATTTTTACTTGTGTGATAATGTGTCCACATTTTATGGCAATTGTAAAGTAATAACACACAGAATATGATTCTTGGTGTTTAACAAGTGGTTAAAGACACACTGAAAATCACTTCCAACTATTATAGAGTCTACAGCTGTAACATTGTGTCCTCACAAAAATATTGTCCCCCTGTTTGGGATTTCTGAGCAGTATACAAACATTTGATAAATCAGTTCGAACAGCCATAAGAAAATTTTAAGTGTTAATTAGTATACAGTATTTGTCAAGAAAAAAAAAAGTGAAGACATATTTTATATTATTACCTCCACGAAGGAGGTCATGTTTTCATCTGATTTGGTGCAGATGCTGATAATAATCCAAATCTGGTGGAAGAAAACACTGAATCCACATTACACAAGCAGTTCTGCTTACTGTTTCATGATAAATTAGTCATTTATGTGATCAGACTATATCCTTTTTCCCTTACATTTTTCTATTGTAAGAGCCCAACAGATGTGTGGGATTGTTTGGCCTTGGTGGAGACTCGTGTTCTACCGAATACCGTTCTGCTTAAAACTGTTTTTTACTAAGTCTTCATCTATTTGTTTATAGCCCAGTCTGTACTTATGTTTGCCCACAGGTGTTATTGACAAATACATTATTACATTATACACTAATATACACATTGTGGTGTAACATTTATTAAATGTTTACATGCAGCACATGAATGATAAATAGAGGGACCAAAAAAGTGTCGGCCCAGACACTATCGTCATACCAATTTTAATCTGTCTGTACTAGTATACTTTTTGTAGAGAATTTGGGTTAAAATATGGCAAAAATGTGGTATTTACTCACAGCACTAAGCTATAATATCTTGTGGACAAAATAAAGGAAAACTCATTTCCTAACAGGTTCCAATTGCAGAAAATACAAGAATTCATTCTCTGCCTCTTGGTGTTTTTCAACAGAAGACTTACTGTGCTATTGTATGGAGCTGGCTGGCCTTGATAGAATGACCTAACATTTTGACAGGACAAAATATAAAGCTGCTCTTTATTCTGTGTACAATTCAGCAGATGCAGGCATGGGAATGGCTTTAATCAATAGAAATGTGGGTGTACTGTGTGATTTATTCCAAGCTTTGCTTTATGTACAAAGAAATCTTGGACATTGCTAAGAGTGCAAGCATAATGGGACCCACTCAATTTTCCCTGAAAGCTTGTGTTGTGATGGTTGTTTCTGCGAGTATTTACAAGTGCTATCTGATCAGCCTCAGAGACTTCCCAACGAGACAGATGATTAGGTGCAGCAAACGAGCCTCATCACCAACTAAAATTGATGACTCAATACTGGATGACAGACAACTCTATTTGTATCAAGATAAGGCGCTGACAGTTGTGAATCAATCAAAATGGAGTTATTATTGAGCATAAAGAAAGGCATTTGTAATATCATTAAATCCAGATAGGCGCCTCTTCACATCTGGCAGGCAGCCATGCGTGTGAAGTGGGGGTTAAGGGACAAAAAGAGAGAGGCAATGCAAGAAAAAAAAAAAAAAACACTCGGGGCAATCATTCCTGCCAGTGTGCTGGCAGCTGCAGTGTTTTTTTGTAATTTCAATATGTTTCTCTGCACCTCAAGCTAGGGTGCAATAACAGCTTACAGATTGCTTATGTCATCAAATTTTGACAAACTTCTCAATTGGTTTTGACCTTCATCTTTAGCCATCTGCTTTCTACTCTTTCTTCTCCTCCTCCTCTCCCTCTCAGTCCATATATTTTCACCCGACAGTAATTGTGTACCTTAAAAAGGTTATAAAGCACTAGCTTAAAAGCTGTTGTTAAACTATTGTAGACAACAGCAATTTATAGGTATTAGTTTAGGCTACTATCAGAGCAGTGATTGTGCACCAAAAACAGTTAAGATGCAGGCCGGAAAACAAAAAGAATGTGCTGGGAGACGCTAAAAGCTCTATACAACTAATGGGAACTGCAGAGTTAGGCGATAATTCTGTGTGGGTTATTCACTATGAGCAACCCCTTTCACACTCAAGTAGCCATGTGATTCTTTGTTAACATTAAAATACTGCGGCTTTAATAACATCCCTGTGAGATCCCTTT
Organism: Toxotes jaculatrix; assembly: GCF_017976425.1. NCBI lineage: Eukaryota > Metazoa > Chordata > Actinopteri > Toxotidae > Toxotes > Toxotes jaculatrix. The sequence goes on along the minus strand of NC_054408.1, from coordinate 12,982,218 downwards.
TATGCATCTGTCCTCTTGTTAGCTTCTGTTGCATTACGTTATGCACATTCCTCTAAGTCTAGCTGGTGGAGTGTTATTCTGATGTGAGAAAGCTATCTACACGGATACGGATCAAAAGTGTAAAAGAAACCTCTTAAATAGTCTACTGACAACGTGGCATTAAGAAGTATCTTGTTCCATGAGCTGGTGATCAGAGTAAACAACACACTGCATATAATATAGTCCCTGCGCAGTTTGACATTTCCCTCTGATTTTCATATCTTTGCCTGAAATGACAGTCTATGTAACATGCGGAGGCCTTAAAAATGCCATGGCTGATATGAAATCAATTTGCATTTCCCCGGTGTCTGGATAACATGGCCCTGTCAGAGGACCCTGCAGATCTGCTGGAGATAATGACGTTATAGAGGGCGGCTTGCACAGTGGAAAGGATGAAATTGAAAGAGTGACGTTCTGTGTTTCCCATGATTGCCTTGACTGGAGGATGTGCGGCTATTGGACATGTACTCCTCTGTCTTTGCTCCCCATTAGCTCCACTTGTTCCCCGCCAGGGGTTAAGACAGACTAAAGAGATCCACCAGTCAACTTTTTAGTAAAGAAATGGAAAAACTGTGAAAAAGCTAATTAATCCACCCTAATGGTCATCCCATTGAAGTTTTTAAATTTGTGATCAGCAGTACATAAAAAGCTCAAAATATTACAATTAATTTAGGATTTCACAATAGTAATTAAGACGTTACTAAAAAAAAATTCTATCAGACGTAAAGGTCACTTTTGATGCTATGTCTCAATTTATAGACATTGATTAATACAATTAAGTGATGAGTCAACACAAGAAACAGAATTGACACCAAATTGAATGTGATATTATTATTATTTAATGGATAAAAGAAGAAGGAAAATCCCTCCCTACTGACTGTCACCCCATTGACTTAATACCGTAGTACTGGCCCTGCTGTTACAGGAATACTCAGTGATCCCATCTTTTTCAGAAGAAGACCACACAGTAATGGTAACTACATACCACTTTGGCCACTTTGCGAAAATGTGCAATGGAATTATCTGAATTGTGGAGATCACACACAGGAGTGTACTGCATTTGTAAAGCCATATCACAGTGCACAACCCAGAATTTGTTATAAACATAGGAAGTGGATGGTTGACGGCACTGACCTGCCGACATTTAGACGTGATCACACTGGTGCAGGGGGCCAGCTTGTTATCGAGCTCAGTGTATGCTGAGAGAGGGAGAGAAAGAGAGAGACACCTCTCCTGCTGCCGCAACACAATTAAACACTGCTATAAACTACAGGTGATTCCAGCAGATATTTCCTCACTTTGGTGGTTGAATCTAAAAATGTTGACCCCTACACCCAGAGTCAGATGGTTTGCTTTCTCTGTCACGGCTGGAGAGGAAAAAGTTGTGAATGTTTCAGATGCCGTCCATTAATTTGTTGTGGGCAGAGATGAATTAAGTCATCAGAAGCTTCAGATTTCATCTCAATTTCATCTGGGCAGAAAGCATTTTATATTTGTGTGTAACCAGCTGTAAAAATCATCACCACCATAATCACAACAATGTGAATCTCCTAGGAACATGAATGTGAGACTAACACACAAAGAAGGCTTTAAAAAAGGGAATAACAAAGAGAATAACTGAGTCTCTTTTGCAAGAGAAAGTCATTTTAAGCCAACAACTCAAAGTCAGCCAGAAGTATTACTAGGCACATTTACTTAGGTTCTGCCCTAAAGTACAATTTTGAGCTTTTTATACTTGAGTATTTCCATTAATTGCTGCTTTCACTACACAGCATTTATGAGTGAAGTATTGTATGTTTTACTGCACTATGTTTATTTCACAGCTGTAGTTTAGGTAGTCATGTTGCAAAATATTTCCACATAAAACATAGTTTATTAGATATAGTGTATTTTTGAATGCATCTGTAATAATATCCCATTAACACATGTATGCATGGTACATCTACTGCAACACTCATTGCTGGTGTGATTTTGCATAAGTACTTTTACTTTTAAAACTTTGAGTACATTTTTGCTGATAATATTTCAGTACTTTTACTCTGCTAGAATCAAAATGCAGCTCTTTTTGTAGTTTTTATATTGTTGTACTGCTACTTTTATTAAAGTAAAATATTTCAACCCATCTTCCACAGCTGGTATCAATACTATATGTTGTAAATGAAGACATTTATGTAATAGTATCTGCGGGAAGAAGATACTTTCACAAGTAACCATTGTAAAAATAGCTGAGCTGAGGCATAAAATTATTTTGTTGTGATAGACTGGCTAACTACATAGAACAGACCAAATGCTGTTTTAAAATATGCAAAGGAGCAAGTTTTTAAACAACAGAAAATATTTCAAACCTTATTCTCTCACCAATAATATTTCCACATTATGCTTGAGAAGTTATAATGGTGACACGATGGTTCTCAGCAATTACAACGGTAAATTCTGGATGGCTTTAAAAGTAAATATTTAGGTTGGTTAAAATTTTGTAGAAAAAACACTGAAAATCACACTGAATACATTCATACGCTAATTATATTCATGGGTCACAGTTTGACTTGCGAATATATTTTTTTCTGCGTTTCCATACATCTCATTATTTTTTAAATCAAGATAAAATTGCTTTGAATGCCTGGGGATTAACAGGGTCATCATAAGTATTTAAGAGTATATGGTGGGTTTGATGTTGCACAGGGATCAGTAAAGCACAAAATGTGCTGTTTTCCATGTTATTCAAACAAATAAACACAGTTCACTCTGTTTACACAAGTGGTCTATTGGGTCTAATGTCCACCTTTGGCAAGCTGTCATGCGTATTTGAAATACACTGCAGTACACTGGGATGTCCCATGTATAATAAAGAGTGGACGACGGAGACTGGCTGATAATGAGACATCCTGGCTCTAATCAACCTTATGAAAGTCTGAAGAGGAGCAGAAATGTGTCTCCTGCACCAATAACAATTTTCAATTAATAAAAACATAATTTTGTCCAGTCCCTTAGGATAGGGATAACTTGAGGGCCTTCCCTCACACAGTGTGAACAAACCTTTATGCTCTGTAGCTGTGTGAGCGTGTGAGGGAGACACACACTCAGACAGTCTCTCTTAGTTGCACTCGCTCTCACACACACACACATATGCACTCACACAGCAAGGAATTATACTTGTCTGTATGGTTTGTTAGCACTCAAGAGATAAAACTTTACATGTTGCTCCCAATTAGCACAGCAGTGACCGTGCACCGTGTTCTGTGCTCAGCTTCCCTTCTGAAGAGGGGCTATTTATGTGGAGACTCATGAGAATGTGAGAATTGAGGCGAGAGAGAAGAGATATGGACTGTGTGAGATAGAGAGAGAGAGAGAGAGAGAGAGAGAGAGAGAGAGAGAGAGAGAGAGAGAGTGTGTGTGTGTGTGTGTGTTGAGGAGGGAACGAGGGTGAGAGAGAGGGAGTGAAAGAAAGAGATAGAGAGAAAAGGAGAATTGAAATGGCTTAAGCATCCATTTTGAGTAGAGAGACAGGTCCTATTAACATTTAACAGCATTTGTGCAACTTGGTGCCGAGGTTATGATGCAAATGAGGAGGAATTAAAACTGGCCAGAGGTTTGTCATTGATGGATTGCAGTCTGGCAGTGCTCACACTTCCTAGTGTCCATCAGAAGCGATTACTGTGTAATTAAACCTTATTTCTAGACTCTCTAGTGCATAATTACTTTGTGAATGTAACCATCATCTAAAAGCTACAAAAATGCTTTACCATTTAGTCTAGCAGTCAGTTCCATGGTCTTGTGTCAGATATAGCCATCAGACAGAGCAAAAGAACTGTCACTTTTAATAAGAGGCAAAAAATTAAATGAAACAGTATGCTTATTACAGAAAAATTAGGCTTTCAAGAGTCCTTTCTGTTATTTGCATAATTTATCCCCCACCCCACCCCCCACACATACACACACTGCAAGCTTTAGGCAATTTCCCTCACATTTAAATAGATTGCACATTTAAGGCTACTTAAGGAAAATTATCACTTTGCATATTTTAATTGTTATGAAGGAAGTGATTTGAGAGAGGTCCGTGGCTCATCCTCTTGAGCCATGTGGTTGCGAAGCTGTCTGATTCGACTGCTCAGCGCTGCAGCTCCACAGATAACCTCCGAGTTCACACACATCCACTCCAGTTTCATCAGAATGCAAATGAAGCACAGAACACTGGGACAAGTGGATCTTTGATATTTACAACATAGCCACTAATAACTTGAGTGTAATTTGTTTGACTCAACTTTATTTTTCTCTTATCAGTCCTGATTGTTTTTTTTTCTCCTGGTCAAATGGCTCTTGTTTAAAAATTCAGTGGAAAGAAACAAAGAGTGTGTTTGCTGCTAGAATTTCATAGAGAGCAGGATGGGAAGCAAAGGATGTGCTGATAGATATACACAGCATGGCTGACTACTGTATGCAGGTGTCTCATGACAGATGCGCTGCTATGGCACAAACCCAAGATAGACACAGAGAAGTGTTAAACATGTAAACAAAGCAGGCACGTGCACATGCAGCTAGGTGTTTTAACCTGTTTATCAAACAACCAGCCACAGTGTGAAAGGGACAGAAAGGGACAGCCTGCTAAAGAAACAATATTAAGGAGAAGCTTGGCTGAAGTCACTCACTTTAAGGTGTTACTGGCAGTTGGTTGCAGCAGGTAGTGACTACAACGTACCTGAAAATGGATTCAACTGTCATCACCCACACACAGTATATCAATTGTTCAGATACTTACCTCCTTGTAACGCCTGGACTTAGCACGTAGTTTGCTGGATTTATTTAAGTTTAGGAAATGATGCACACAAAAAAAAAACCCTGAAAAGTGACAATTAATTTATGCCTTTAAGAGTATATCTTAAAGTCAGTAGAGCACAGCAATGTTTAAAGAGACACAAACTTTATTTTTTCAGGCTTTGTCGTCAAACACGACAAGACTTAAGTAATATTATGCATGCGGTTTCGCCTGCATTGCAAAAGTAAAATGTGTGTATTTCTTTTATCAGAAATGTGGAAGGTTTTTCATTCAGAGGTGAAATGTTTTAAATTAACTTGAATGAATTACTCTTCTTTTCCAGCAGACATCATTTGTCAGGTAATGTGCTTCAGCATAATACCCATGCTGAATAAGACGGTTTTCCTAGTGAGCACTACCATCCTCCAAGGACAGTTCTCCATGAGAGACTGCAGTGTTTTAGTTTTCTCGCTTTGACAAGCTTATCAGTGCTTATGAGAGAGTATTCAGACACACACACGCACTGATAATATGAAATTACCTTTTTCACACCCCTTAGTTTTTGTGAATTGGTTAATTTTACTCCACATCATGTACAGCTCAAGTCTTTATTTAGAAAGACTCCATAGAAATGAAAACATGTTTTGTTTACAATTTTCAGTGCAAAGAATGGATGTTTCTCCCCAATTATTGGCAGATTGGCACATTATACAGGGAAAAAAAATGTTTAGATTTTTTTTTTCTGTAAAACCAGTTTTATTCACGTGAAAAAGAAAAAAAAAAGAGAATTACCAACACTGACACAATATGCAGTGTCTTTTCTCATTCATGTTAATTCCACATAAACTTCCCATGCATAGCTGTTTATTTTCTGACAAAATAACAGCCAGTACGGGTTTATAAATTACTGTGGATCATAAGAAGTATTTTGGTGGGAAGAGTCCAATAAAAAGTAAGCCTGTAATTGAGCCTCGGTAAACTGCTGCAAACTCAATTACGTTCCCTATGTTTTTGCTCCACTGAAATAAATAAATAATGATTTAAGTTGTCATATATTGAACATTGTTTTGCACAAGAAATAGCTTGAAACGGAAATAGCACAGGCTTAAATCAATCACACCAATGTAAATTTAATCAAGTAAAGGTACAAAAAGCATCCAGTTTTCAGGAAAAAAAAAAGAAAACATCTTTATTCAGTATTTCAATAACCTTTATGTACCTTGAAATTAAAATACATTTAAATCGACTGTACTGTAAGTATGGCAATACATACACACATATAAACATGTATGTGGTGCATTTTCGTATGTATGCTGTATATCATTAGCAAATGTACAATACATACAGCTATGTGCAAGTTTATTCTCTGTACATGTATATGAAAAGTGAAAATTGAAATTTTTCATATCTTAATGTTATCCCCTCATACTTGCATGTAGAATTGCAAGTGCACATATGTACACATTAACATGCGCACTACAACAGTTCACAAAGGATTAAAGCAACTTTTAAAGCAACAGGAAATGAATTTGCATTGGAGACCTAGTAGAAGAACTACACAGTCCACAATAATTCAGTGGAAACATGGTATTGTAAATAATCTGTATGTCGGTACTGTATGTGCAGGTTAACTTCATTTTTGCCCACAAGGTGCCTTGTTTTTTTTGTTTTTTTTTCTGTGACTTGTACTTGACAGTGTAAAGACAGTCTTTTTGAGGTAGACTGCTCAGATTCAAGGGCAAGCTTTTTATTTTTTTATTCTTTTTTTGTTTGTTTTTGTTGCTCTTCTTGTTTTAACTTTTTATCCACAAATGCATGACATTCAAAATGACAGGACATAAGTACTACATGTACAATATGTAGTAATGAGGTAGAAATGGTTATAAAGAATGCCAGACTATAAAACTACGTAAGGATGGAATCAAAATCTTAAGCAGTTCTCAACAAATACAGTTACAGAAATACTGACTGAATTTGAAAAAAAAAAAGTGATTCAAGTGATTGAGTCAGCATCACTGTGAGACTCGATGTGCTTATCAAAGGTTCTGCTCAAGTGTTGTTTGTGACTGTAGGCCCTTTCATCACAACACCCTCAATAATGAACGACTGTTTTTAATGATAACATCTACAGCATGTGAAATATACACCCTATTTGGATAAATGTATAGTTGTTTTCCTCGTATCAGATCTTGATGTAAGCCTTTTTACTGTCTCGTTGAGATAAAAATCAAAAACACACAAATGTAACTTTTTATCCGTGTGCCTTGTGCTGCACTGTGCTTGTTTTCACTGTTTGGGAAACAGATTTTTCAAAAAAAAAAACATTATGCGACAAGATCTATTGTTGTCTAAGTGATTACAAGTACTACTTAATGTGAGTGGAACATTTCCCCTTTTCAACACACATCTCTCTGTAAGTTCATGAATAGTCGACCTCTTAAACTTGTGAAATCTGTGCTTGTTAATGGCACTTAGGGCTTCTTGTCGCCTTCTTGTCAAAATCCTTACAATGAACAAAATTACTTCTTAAAATTAGCATCCATGGACACAGAAACAATTATATTCCACTGTAACAATACATTGTGTGATATGTGACATTTTCTGCTAATATCAGTGCTGCATTTCATTTTGGAGATAAACAAATTAGTCATGTTTCTATGAGTACTCCAGGCCAAGGTGAATGACTGCTCATTAACTCTAATGGTAAAACTGAAAAACTATAAATGTTTCACAAAACTCACAGATCTCTTGAAAATATCTGACATGCTGTGACAGAGTAACTTAACAATGCCCAATGAGGGTGGTGTAAAATTTCCAATTTAAAATATCCACAATTTATAATGTGGCATTAAGGACAGAGAGATTCATAACTTCTTCAGAAGTATGTTCATCATATTCAAAACAAGGATGATTTGCTTTGGCATCAAGAAAAAATTAATAAACACCTCAGTGCAATAATTAATGACAATATTTTAAGGGAGTGATGCAGTTTTTAAGTTGTCTGCTCATTACCTTCATTTCTACAGAGAAAGCAGTAAAACAACTTTTTAAAAATGTGTTTTACATTAATATACTGGAATAATTTCATGTAACTACATGTTTTGTTTTGTTTGTTTTTTAATGTTTGAAGCTTTTAAATTGACAGTCCCATCTGAAAACAAATTTAGCTACTGATCCCCTCCAGGTTTGGTGTATGTAAACAGTTAAGTCTTGCTGTTATACTTGACACAGCAGAAAAACAATGCTGAAGAGTGAACACAAATGGGCATTCATATTCTACACTGTTGTCTATTCAGTTGCATGTACAGTATGTCAGCGCAATGTTGATCCTGCTTCTAGGTAAATGAAACTGTGTGGGGTTGGGTTACCATTTTGCCAGTTAATGCAAGTTGTGCGCATTCAGCGAAAATTGCTGCCACTCATCTCATGACTGGAGTTAACATCTATAAATCTATAACAGACAGTATGAAAGTACAACAAGATATTACTGTTGGTAAGTTTGCTAGCTTTTGTTGCTGCTACGTAGTTTCTCTGCTTTTGTGTTGGATGCTCTATAAACATCCTGATATGGGTCTGGAAGAGTTAATGATACCAAACCAGGTGGCAGTAAATCAATATGCACACTGTGTAATAAAAAAGAAAGAACAGGTAAAACATGTGCAATAGACAACAAACAAGAAGGGACCTCCTTTGAAAACAAACACAAGGTCCTTTAGTGCCTCTGCAGCATTACACACTTACAGTGCTTTCTACTTCGGTGGCATTGTTCAATGTGCAAGTGCTTTGTTTTCCTTACTGCTCAGAGGACATAATACATTCAATACTTTGACTTGCCAATTCAGCTGTCAGACCTGCTCTTTCAGTGTCAGAAATGTGGTGTGGAAATGCATTGATTAATGGCAGCAAGAAGTGATTAATGACACCGTAACAGTTTAAACATGAAGATGGCAAAATAGAAAATAACAGTTGCGTTTTGTCTTCAGACCTTGTGAGACCAGCCTTCGAGATATGTTCTTAAAAAGGAATGCCACTCAATTCATGAATGTTACAGTTATGGCCTAAGAAGGTCAAACCAATTCTTCTGTACACATTTAACTAAACTAATGGAATTGGTTTAAAGCCAGGAAATATGTACATAGCATCAGTGTGAATGCTGTCACATTTAGATTTTCTATTTGACATCACAGATTCAGGGGCAAAAGAAGCTATGGCAACATGATCCACTGGTGGATGTTAGCTAACATGAGACCAAATTGTCCTAAGGCAAAGGCATAGTGTACACCAAAAATGATATTCAGTGGTATTCCCCTTTAAGTGCATTATGTAGTGAGAAACAGGGTTCTTGGGAGTTATCAAAATGTAAAGCTAATAGATTTTGCAAACAGCACGATACTGTTTGGTGTTCTCTCAAAAGGTTTCCACATCAAAGAAGCAGAATAGGTGCTGACATTTTGCTGTCTTTGTGAATTTGTCTTTCAGAGATAACTAACAAACTGAGGTAGAAAAGGAACTTAGGCTATACATAATCCTTAGGTTTCATTAATGATAAAACAGCAGCAGGATGGAATGAAATCGCTCAGGGCAGTTGTCTTCCTCAACCCCAAGATGTTTGTCTGCACTTTTCAAATTTCTCCCTGCTCTGCGTCACCACAAGCTGAACAGTTGTGTCTGCAAACAGTGAACTAAAGAACGAGATCATTGTGTATGATGGAAATGAGGGTTTTACCCAACAGGAAATAAAACTATGTTCCAAACAGAAACAGCCTCAAGGCTACAATTCAAGATACATAATGGTTTGACTCTCCTCAAAGGCAAATCTCTAATCATAATACAACTTCCTATTTCAAGCAAATCGAAATGTAAAGAACCCCCAAAAATGACTTTTTTGTGTCTTGCAAAAAAATCAGAATTACTTTCATACATTCATTGTAGGAACCTTCTAATTTCATGTTGAGCTTTTTGAGGTATTGGATAGCCTTACATGGTTTGATGATGGAATTTCAAATGCAAGCCAAATGCTCTTGTAGTGTGTAGTGCTTCGACTCAAGCTTATGAGGTACTATACATGTCATTATCATGTTCCTGAGTTTTCAAATAGAGAACATCGAAAGAAAAAATGGTATGATTTTACATTTATGTGAAACACTGTGAATTACTACTGTAACAATAGTTCAACAGCAATTACATAGTAATTTCTTGTTTAAATTGACGTCACGTTGTAAAATAATATTTATTTTTTGTAATTTGATCTATAGTGGAGAGGCTAGTTAAGCAAACCAAATTTATCTTAAGTTTGCTAGAAAACAAATCACATCATTCCAGAAAAAAGAGATAACGTCAGTATTATTGTCATTAAATGATTTACACATACATAAAACCTGTGTAAGGTAATGAAGCCCAACTGAAATTATGCCAATAAATTTAATTTACCTCAAATTAACCACAACTGTTCACAGGGAGCACGGGAAAACGGACACAGCTGTAGAGAACACTGTTCAAATGGAAAAGAGAAAGCAAGTTTTTTTGTCTCATTTTAAAGCTTTTTTATATTAGCACGTCACCAATGAAGATTGTGAGGCAAAAAAAACAAACAAAAAAGAACTTAAACAGCACCACCTCAGGCACTTGATAGCAACTAAATCTCAAGATCAGCAGAATAGTGTGTTTATATATATATATGTATATGTATATGTATATATATATACATATATATATATATATATATATATATATATATATATATATATATATATATATATATATATATAGACACACACACATACGTATGTACAAAAACAGGGAGCATCTTCTACAAGTTGTTTGCGCTTTAGTGAGTACATGGCTTTAGCCATATAAAGCATTTAATTAATTGTAACCAATGTGTGATGTCCAGACTGTCGTCTTCTGTCTTTCAAGGGCAATCCCTTTGCTGTATATAACACGATCATGTCACTATTTGTTGTTGTTTTTTCTCTTGTTTGCTGAAGGCCAAATACTTATTTGTATTTAATTACTGGGTTGAAAGAAACTGTATTTGATGGGCCTCATTCATTGACTACAACCAAACATTTTATTCCACTCAGTGTACATGTCAAGTTCTTTCTGTGATATGCTTGGCTGGAATTTGCAGAACACATTGTCAAAGTCTTGGTAGGAGACTGGTCTCATCTGACTGGGATGGATACTTGACAGGTCAGTACCAGGAATGCCATGGATAGGACCCACTACAGCCTCTTGACATAGCTGAGCCACGTCCAGTCCTGAAAAGCCCTCTGTCCTCTGAACGAGTAGTGACATCTCTTTGTCACTAAGACAGTAGTTGTTCTGTGAGAGCAGTTGGCTGATTATCTGGTGTCGTGCAGTCCCATCAGGCAAGGGGATGAGCAGTCGCTTGGTAAAGTACCTCCGTAGGGACTCTGGGATCTCTTCAGGCTTACTGGTGGAGCAGACCACGAGGACATGGTCCTCAGCAGAGGTCAGAATACTGTCAAGCTGCATGAGGAGCTCAGCCTTGAGGCGATTCACTGGGCTCTCCTCACTGAGCTGGGCAGACAACAGCAGGTCCACCTCGGTGATGAACACCACCGCTGGCTGGCGACACCGGGCCACCAGGAAAGAAGCCTGGATAATCTTGTCTCCTTCCCCCAGCCACTTTGTTACGAGACTTGAGCTGCTGAGTCGCAAGAAGGCGGCCCCTAGTTGATTGGCCATGCAGCGGGCCAGCAGCGTTCTACCAGTTCCCTGAGGTCCAAATAAAAGGAGGCTTCGAGGTAATGTGGCAAGTCCACTAAACATATCTGGCCTTAAAATGGGCCACAGTATCTCCTCTTTGATGGCTGCTTTGACCATATCCAGACCCGCAATGTCACTCCAGTCCACTGGAGGGCCCTGCTGAAGGATTTCCGTGGTCACCATCTCTACCAGGTTGGAATCACTATTCTTCAATTGCTCCTCTGCAGCATGGATGGACGAGGTAGCCGTACCAATATCAGGCCCTGTTAGGGAGTGAGAGAGGTGCTGTCTGTGCTCTTCAGTTTGCTCACTCATGATGGGAGATCCAAACTTGCTGTAGGGCTCGCCAGTTCTGAGATCACCCACAGAGTTTTTGGTTGATCCATAGGATGGAGGAGTTAGTGCTCTGCCAGAGTGCATGTTAAATTTTCTTTGCTGATCAGAAGACATTGGCTGTTTGGTTGGCTTAAAAGCTAAAGACGAAGCCTCAGAATTTCTCTCAAAGCCATTGCCCCTGTTTGAGTCTGAGACACTGCTTTCTGTTATTCTGTACATCGGGCTCTGTGAAGAGCGCTGTTGGTTGTAGTTGAAATTACCATAGCTAGAGTCCATATCTCCATGTCCACTCATATAGAAAGCTTTTCGTTTTAATGAGTTGGATGTGCTGCCATTCAAAGGTGTTGGCGCAATTGGTGTATGATTATGGGACTGGTAGGTGTAGCCAGGCAGTGTGGAGGGAGGGATTGGTGTAGGAGCGGCAATACCGGACGGCAGATAAGCTGAAGGAGGGGGTGCTCCCCCAGGGCTATAACCAGGGCCAACAGCAGTCTGAGAAGGATACCCTGTTGGAGGATAATTGTAGTTGGGAAGGTTTGGAGACCCGGCGTTGTAGCTCGGCACTAAGGTAGGGGGAGGAGGTGGGGGTGGTGGTTGTAAGAGCCCAGCACTGTGCAAAGGAGATGGGTGTGGGGAGGGGAGGGCTGGGGTATTCTGGCCACTGTAGCTTGAATGTAGGTAGGAGCCGTTGTAGCTGGCAGTATATTCCTGAGAGGGGAGGCCCGAGTGGAGAGTTGTGGCTGTGTGGCTCCCACAGTTACTGCTGGAATAGCTAGGCTCAGACAAGCTGCTGGCCACCCCTGGGGAGCTGCCTATGCTAGCTGACACATCTGTAGGGGGTAGGGCAGCTGTCATTCCAGCTTTGCTCACAGATATAACATCTGGAGCACAGTTCATTGGGTAAATCCCCTCCTGCCAGGACTCATTCTCTGACTTTCGTCCATTCATGAGTCCAGTGGTGCTATCAGAGTAGGAACACAGCAGGGCTCTTTCATTTGGGCCCTCTAGGATCCCAGAGTACTTCTCTGCATATTTCTTCAGCAGATTGGAGGCAGTCAGTGCAGAGATGTCATCGTTTGCCCACGCATACTGGTACGTTCGCTGTAAGTGCCCCCGGTAGGCCTCTACTTTGTGTGCTGGCGAGCGGGTAGTGGATGAAATGTCGAAGTGTTGTTCTGCCCATTGTGTGTGCTCTGGGGTCCACTGCATCTTTAGACCTAGATATTCCGCATAAGGGAGAAATATGTCAAAGTAAGAATTAAATCATAGCTAATAATCATTCAAAAATAATATTTTCACATTTTTGTTCATGTTAGCAATAGTAATCAAATTTTAAATAATCCAGACACTGAGAAAAGGTCCATTATGCATGAATTGCTTTTTTATTTTTAATTGCTTGAGTGTACAAAAGGTGGGAAATTACAAAGAAAAAAGAAAAAATAATAATTCTGATATTCTGAAAGATTTTTCACATTTTCTTCCAGAAAATGTTTTAGTACAACTTGCGCCAAGTTGTATACCAAATGACAAAGAGACAATAATAAATAAAGACATACCATGGTCAGTATGAGGATGTGAGATCTAACACCTGGTTAGCGTGGTATAATCCACCCAACATAGAGCAGAATGACACAGACATTGCGGGTCAGTCTATAATCCAACTCTCATCTGAGGCATTCTGAGACAGTTTCAAATCTGCTTGGAGGAGAGCAGCAAAGCAATCTTCCTTGGCAGCGCTCTGTTGCTTTCATCACACAAACCCCTCAGCCCAGCATGAATTACATCCACATCCAGTCTGCCTACTGCTTCCTAGTCCACAGAGTGAGGGAGGAGAAAAAAAAACATGCTTCACTTGTCTTTTTCTCCGCAGCCTCTCTATATGGCCTTAAGGGTTTGAATGACATAAATAATCACGTTAAATCCTAAAGTCAATCTGCAAATAAAAGTTTTTACACATGCTGTCATCGTTTACTCTGTGTAGGATTATCAGAAGATGTACTATAGCCCCAAAGAATGTAGACTATTAGAGAGATTATGGCCCAAAACAATAAGAGAGCAGAGCCTCATACATCTTACATCAACACTAATCACACCAAAAGCTACAAGATGATATGAGAGAAGATGCGTTTAACCAAACACTCCATGGCTGTTACAATGGTCCTTGCCTGTGCTAAGCAGGTGCTGCACTGCTATACTTTATTAGGTTAAGTCCATATCACGAGATTTAGGGAACAAACAGCAACTGCAGATTCCCTTCTGACTCCCTCCCAGCTACTTGCCCACCCGCCACACTAGACACCAGGAGCTAATTAGCAGGATGATGCTGCACTAATTGTGTTAATTTACAAGGTTTTAGTCAAAGAGATCTATGCTATGGCTCACATGGTTGTCAACTATCCAAGCTAATGATTAAGGAAAAAAAGCATGAGGCAAAAAGCCAGAGCAGATAAATATGGTAGCCACACTTTGCTGGAACAGAGAGGTTCATCAACTTACAGAAAACAGATTCTGTTATTACAGTACAATGACAAAGATAACTAAATTTAAAATGCAGCAGTTGACATTCTTGAGAATACCAAAACTAAGTCTCACTGACTAATGCTCTGTATTCACAAGTATTAGTCACCCACTTTGTTTTAGGGGTTGTTTGTTGTAGAGGTTTTAATTGGAAAATGATTTTTCCGACAAAGCCTTTAACACACACCTGATGATTTATTTCCCCTCTTGTTATTATTACATTAAAATACCTTTTTACAAACTGTCAAATATGACATTTTTTCCACATTGTTTCTGAGAAAAAAATTTATCTTCAAAACAAACAAAACTGGATTTGGGCATAAGAAAGCAGCAGAGCATTGTCTGCCAAAAAATCTCAGGCTTTCACAGCATTTACTGTCATCGCAGTGCAAGTATCAGGATAATGGTTTTTGTAAAATCATTGAGTAGAGTTCATTAACACTCAAGGCACATTTTGTCAATAACAAAATTGCACACAGCTTATTGAGTGAGATTCTTCTATTACTGTTAATCCTCTTTGAACAATGTGCCACTTTGGACAATCAAAGAAGTGCTACTTGCAAAGTGTACTTGAGATCTCTGAGCACCAGGTATTTTATAGAATGGAAGCCATACAAGACGATTATCTACGTACAGCACGCTGCTAAAAACAGACTGAGAAAGACATGCACTTTCTATGTAGAAAATAACTATAAGCATTCCTATTAATTCAGAACCTACACGGAGAATAACAAGGATGCAGTTATTTTTGAGGTATGTTAAATGACCAGAAGAGTTTTAGTATTACACACAGTAGCAATAACTTAATTAAATAGTCTGCAAGTGTAAAATTAGACTGTGCACAACCCAGATTTCTCTTAATAAATTATAAAGAGTACAGATTTGAACAAGAATCAGACTTAAAATAGTTTGGTTTAACCAAGGGTTATGGAATGGATAGTAAAGGCATCCACACACAAATTTCCATCTAAACAATAGCACATAAATGGACACAAATGAACCCATATGCCCACACACACGTGGTGCATTAGCATAATGATCTTGTACTTTGTTATTACGATAAAACGTCCTTTATTCCACCTGCATAGAAATTCAAATACAACATCCATAGGTTCCTTTGTCTTCATGTGAAAAGGTACAATTACAGAGCGCTCTATTAGTGGAATGTTTTCAGATAGCCTTGGGGCTCAAGCTCAAATTCCACTCATCAGCCACCAACAAATAAGGCCTTTGTTAGTCTATCTTGTTTGTCCATTCAAAGATCTGAATAATACTCTATGGTAAATTTAAGACGATCATCATATAAGAAATTTTTTTTTTGCCCAAGAATGTGTTCAGTTTTTGGAGTTATCTGTGTCCGTCTTACAGGTCAGCTCAGATCTGAATAATCACCCGTGAAATGTGAGATTTATCTGAGAAAACTCATCACAAAAATCTAAAGAATCATCACTGTGATTAAAAGTGATGTCCTGACAATTTATGTTATATATTGTGTATTTCATACACAGTCTTACACTCATTAAAGAAAAGGAGACCAGGTGGAGCCTAAATGCATTTGACATGTGATGCCACGGTGTTACGCTGCGCTATGGTGTTTAATTTCTGGTTCAGTGATCATCATCGATGAAACAGAGATGCTGACCTTTTTGGGAACTATTAATCTGGTAGCCCAGGCCGTTTTTAAGCAAACAAGAGTGGGCCTCCACTCTGTCCATCCAATTTCCCAGCGCGTAAATTGGACCGCCGCTTGCACAATTCTCTATTCATTACTGTGCTGCTGAAAGGAAGCACAGAGGTGGCAGAGTGGTTTTCTTTTCCTTTTTCTGTGTATGTGCGTGAGTGTATGTGTGTGTGTCTGTGTAAGAGAGAGCAAGAGAGAGAGGGAGAAAGAGAGAGAGCAAAATGCCTTCCAGGAGGATTCCCAAGCATATAGAACTGGACTTTCCTTCTTCTTTTTTGGTTTGGGGGAGGGGAAGGTGGGAGGGTTGAGGGAGCGGGGGAGGGAAGTGAAAGCTGTCGTAATTGAAACGTGGCCTAATCAGACTCATTACCATTTTTACCAATTTGCACCACCAAAGATGCCTATTAGGTAACTGTGTTTAATAAGCTACTCTTTAGAAAACTAACTGTAATGAGCTCTTTAAAGTCAGACTTGAGCGTGATTATGCACTGGAAGTGTTTTGCAGTGCCGAAGCAGACTGGTACATTTAGTCATGTACAATGTCATAATTAAGCTGCACAAACTCTGCACTTCACTCCACACAATAGTCCCAGCTGAGGCAGTAGACATGCTGAAAAGTATTTATAATTACTGATCATTACAACCCTGGGATTTTCATCGCCGGACGTAAACATAATTATGGGAGCTTTTGCTTTTATTCTGCACACACAGACCACTCTACTTGACAAGCGTGCAAATATTGCAGACAGACAGTAATTACGCTTATAAATAAAAACAAGCTCATATTCATATTCAAATTCACTGGAGATATTCTAAGTAGGGGTGGAGCAAAACATTCTAATACAATGTGAAATGGTAATCGGTATGGCTACAGAGTCTCATTCATCTCACATATCAAGTTAAGACTATTTAAACTCAATTTAGAGCTCCATGTGGCAGTAATTCCAATCTTTAGACGGCAGGGTGCCATTTAACCCCTCATTTAGAAAAGATATGCCTTCCTCAGTCACTGTCTTTTCCAGGGCTACTGCCCATACATTTCACAGTCTGACCACCCATGGCAGCAAATTACTACATGTCTCCACACTATCAAAGTCCACCGATCCCAGTGGATTCCACACTAATCCGAGTATAAAAGATGGAAAATGGCTGTACAAGCACACACTTACAGTATGTTTATTGGAGTTACCCTGCCAGTCAGGCAGACAACTTCCCATGACAGACTGTCTCTTTGTAATTACAATGATGCAAAGTGAGCTAGACAGTCCATTGTGATGAAGCTACTATCACTTAGTAAACTCAGCTATCTATCTCTCTCTCACTATATATATAGTGTATATAGTGTCTGTCACTGACATTTTCTTGGTCACGTACATATGTATTGTTTTTATGACTAACTTCTATTACTGAAAATATGCCATACCTCTAAAAACAAGTAAAAGATTAATTAATGATTATCATATTAATTAATAATGACATTAGATAAAATATTAAAATATGGTCTTTTCACTAAAAGCTTAAATAATAAATTGTTTTTTCATTTAGTCCATTTATTAATATGGTATTATCATTGCAATTTTCTTTGCAAATGTGTGTGGAGAATTGTGCAACTGTATCTCATTCTGTAAATGTGTAGTGTGATTTGTGAATTTGCAAAAGAAACTGTAAAATTGAATAAGATTTGTGTAAAAGAATCTGCAAATTTATGCATAAAAAAATGCAAGTCTTTTTATTATGAGTGGAAAGTATTAAGAGTATTAAGCTTCAAGAGGTGGAAAAACATAATTCTTCATTTACACCTTGTGTATACCTCTCAAATGTCAGCCTTTTTTCGTGTGATTTTTTGCTACAGTTCCAGCCATGCCTAAGGTCTCCAAATGTGGGTGACAATCTGTTTGTAGCTCAGGGTTTACTTTGCCCTGAGCTCAGCCTCACAGGATCACACTGGGAGGCTACGTACCGCTTGTGTCGTGCCTCAGTAGCCTTGCTAAACGGCCTACATACCACTATGCGGCCGACACACCTCGTGATTTTAATTCCAACATTGCAGGGCAGTAGTAGTTGTGGTTGCAGTGTTGCTGCAGGAAGGCAGTTCCGACTGCTTGTTGTTAGTACATATGTATAAACTGCAGGTTATGTAGCTTGGGAGGCACAGTGTGAGGTGAGCACAGATATTTTGACACATCTTGACAGGTATATGCAAAGAGTCTGATACAGTCATTTAATACACTGAACACTTGCTACTCTCAACAAAACTGTTCCTTTTCACCTGCCATAAAGGCACTTCAGTGGAAGGGCATTTTACATGGCAGGTTCTTACTATCTGCCCAGATCCCACCCCTTTATGCAAGCGCCCTGACCAAACCAGTAAGAGTTGCTTGTGCAGCTACATCATCCCTCACTGGCTTCCCACCCACAAATACTGCGCACTGTGCTCCTTAAAATATGTGACTAAGATGGAGGCACCACCAGGTACTTCTGATCACCATTACTAAGCCAGCATCCAAGTTGCTCAACTAAATCAATGTAGTCATTAAATATCAAACATTTCTCATACCCTGTTTTCATACATTTAAGTAGAAGTCTATAAACTCACCAACAACTGAAATGTTTATTCTTGTACACATACATTAGGGGCAAAATACGCTAAAAGCAACAAACTGAAGAAAACTACACAAGCCAAAAAAAAGAAAAGCCTTTTTGGAATTCAGAAAAATGGCAGTTGTTTGGCAGTTCTACAACTGACTGAAAGAAATTAGTTTGGCATGTTTAACTATACTGAAAAACTCAGGTCGGCTGGAACGGTCAAATTATTACTTAAGCCCACCAGCCTTCTCTATAGCTACAACCATACTGTATTCCATGCTGCAAGGATAGAGACTGACCGCCACTTGGGCTTTACCTTTCAATAGAAGGATGAATCATCAGTATATAATACCTGTTTTATCTGCAGCTATAGTAAATGCACACGTGCAGCTTGTTGTCTTGTGTTTGTGTTACAAAGAAGATGATGTTTATGAAAGAAGAACAGAAAAGCCTGGTTTTCTTACAGGCAGTCTAAAGACTCCCACAACTGTATACATTTACAGAGCAGCACATCATTCAAACAGTATCTACAAGAGTTTGTAACAGAATAAAACTGTTTGCTGGCACTGAGCTGTTGACGATTTGAATAATTCATGTGAAATGTAATGAGAAGATGTAAATGTTCCCACTCAGAAGTCATTTCATAATTTTACTGTACAAATGCCCACTTTAGATTTTAAATGACTGCTAAACAACTCTGTCTTTAAAAGAGGTAGAATAAAACCCCTGACTGTGAATTATTGGACAGTGTAAATTTTCGACTCTTATTTTTGCTGTTAGTGACAACTAAACCTTCAATATAGCAAAATAAGCAGAATTTAAGATGTTCATAGTATGCAAAGAATAAACATTACACCATATGTCATTTGCTAAACTCACTTACTAAACCAAAACTACAGTTCTTACTGAATATACTCTTCAATTTTACAACATAATGCATTCTTTGCTGCATACCCTGGATATTCTCATGTGCCATGGGTTTTTGGTCTGAGCTAATGATAAACCATATTGGCTAGAGGGGAACATGTATTTCTCATTTTTCCCAGTAATACCGTAAATCGTGAGGTTGAGAGATTCTCTGAGCTGTCATTTCTCTGTCTCAGTGATGCTCATTAAACCATGACTCTTCAGGCCAAGAGGCCCCCAAGGCTACATCTTCCATTACTAACCTAAGTATAGCTAAATCCACACACATGCTAAACTAACAGCACTCAACACACAAGTAGAACTTGTACATTGAATAAAAGTAAGACAATTATAGGAGACAGGCTTCATAGTGTTCTGTAGTGCATAATACTGATGAATACTCAAATGGCTTGTTAGTTAAAAGAACACAGTCATTGAACTCAAGCACTTGGTGAAACTTGTTTAACCATGGAGCACATGTACAGTAGAGGCAGTGGTTTTACGAACCTCAATGAACTTGGATTCTCTGCCTCTCAAGGGATCACTTACACACTTCAAAAGAGGCAGATTGTGACCTTCCTACATGAAGGCTCATTGACCAAAAGCTAACACTAACATTTTCAATCCCCAAAGTCCTGTTACCCCAAGGAAAACTCCAATCAAAGAGGAGCATGTCGGTGTGGGGGGAAAAATAAAAAATTGGTAGGTTCTTCTGGATTTTCATCACATTTTTAGCACATCTTGACTTTTACTGTAATGGCACCAGGAGTTAGTCATCTGATTTACAAACCAACAGGCCAAGCCCCATTGGAAATTAAGAGATTATCTTGTTCACTGGTCCGATTCACAACTGTGATTACTTCACACTTCCAACCATTAGACTTTACAGCTGTGTTACCTTGGTAAAGACAGGAAGGAAATCACATTGTAAAGAAACCACATTGTTCACAGTTTGATCTTGAGACATGTCAGAAAACAACTGAAAATCATTACAATTATTTTTTTTTAACAGCTGGCTATACAGCCTGTGGGTTTACTTCAGCCTTTCACAGAGACACTGTTGCTCTGCTTTAAGTCTCCAAACATTAACTTATAGCTAACAAAAAAAAACTGTCAGTTGCTACACGTCTGTTCTTTCTAGTGGTGGTAAACAGAATATATGTTATTACGTATTTTGATATCACAAGAGTAATTAAGATTCTTTTTTCAATGACAGACTCATCACAAATTATACTGTTTCAGTGTGATGACAGGTCTTACATTGAGTTCAGCTGAAGAAAAGTAAAGGAACGGCCTAATTTGTCTGAATTTGCCTAAAATAATTTCACGCTTTAATACAGAAATGAATGCAAATACACCTGTGGAGTTCAAAAGAGGAATTTGCTTTGCTTATCCAAAGAAAGCCCAGGCCATCTGTTGTTCTATTTATTGTTCCCTACACATTAAAGCGATTAAAAGTTTAAATTGAACTCTAATTGGAAACACCCGAGCGAAAAGAAAAAGGATGTTTGCCTGTGACTGCTGCTAGCTTTTCGTTGAGGCATTCTGAAGCATTCTGTGGTATCGACTGCAAGTCTCAAAGAAGGTCACTTCTCCAACACAGGCCAGACAAAAGGTGAAATGAGACAACTGAAGCAATCTTAGGTCAATATGAAATAGAAATCTCTCAGCTATACTGTAATAAAGTTACTGAAGTGAAGTAGTGAAGCCATAAAGGGGAACTTTTACAAGGAAAGAGCTGTCTAGGAGATTGGTTCGCCCACTGGCAAACAATGGCTTCTAAGAGCCAAGGTGGCATGGTCAGTACAGTACCATGGAGCTGAATTACAGCATTCGCTTTTAAAAGTAAGTTTTGTTTTACAAGGAATTTAATATCACTGTTTTATTTATGTGACAAAAATATTGCTGTGAAAAGGTGTAAAAAAAAAATAATAATAAAATTCAACCAAGTCTGAATCCTGATATGGTCTTAAATTTTACTTTAGCTTTAAAGTGATGAGAGGAGAATATCATATAAATGTATTGTGTACCTGCTTGTTCCAACAGAACATGTTGGAACAACAATTACAACATGTAATTGCAGCTATGTGATGAGTATGGCTGAGTAAAATATTCACATTCAAAATGTCACGCTTGTGTGACTGATAAAGCAAATCCAATTATCTTGTAATTTATCTTGATATGTTGGGTTGCTTTAAACTTTTGGTCTGCACAAAACTTGTCCACAGAACATGAGTTTGTGACGTTTTGAAGAAGATAACCCCCCAGAGTCATTTGCTAAACAGAAAATAAATATTGATACCATGAAAAACTAACTTTAATATGAAAATATGGGGAAATGCAATTTTTAAACATTTATTTTGCATGTTGCAATAGCATAATAGAAATGAGATACGGTTACATTAAAGAAAAGCATTTTGCATTTTTAAAAATCTCCATACTATTCTTCTACTATCTAATTCTTACTGTTAATGTGCCTTTTTCTACATCCTGAAAATTAAGGTATAGAATACAAGCATATTGTAGCACTTCAGTAAAACCCTGCGGTACATGTTCTTCCTTTCAACAATTTACTGAAAAACTTGTAGACTTCACAGAGTGAAAGTTGGCAACAGGGTTAACACAATATAGCCTGGTCAAAGACTAATGTACTCTGTGGCTCCATAGCTTTTCTAAATCGTCTATCATGATAATATTTAACCTGTCAAAAGCAGGAAATGTTTGTATTTGCTCGTGGTCCATACAAATTATCATACACTAGAAATATAGACTTTGTTATTATAAGCAAACAAAATAATACAAAATATGATTTACTTACAAACATTTCTCTTTTGTACAAATGGCTTTAACTGTCAGACAGTGTGTCCATATGCATGCTGTAGCCCAGCAACACTGTAATCGACTCAGTAGTGTAATTTGTGTAAATGGCAGAAATGAATGAGGACTGTCAGTGTCTATTGAAAGCAACTGTAAACCACTGTGAGGCAGGTGGATGAGAGCGTGGCAGCCTTCAAAGAGTTCAGTGCTTTGACAGAAATGAGGCGAGAAAGCAAGAATTACTGTGCCATGAAAATTATTCCAGAGCATTCCTTAATAGATTATGAAATGAAGGAAAGAAAAAAGGTTAATCTGTGGCACAAAGCAATTGTGAAAAATAAATGAGGTAATTGACAGAAATTGAGAGGTAGGCATTTCAAATATTTCTACATTCTCTTTGTTCAGCTAACACCTTTCGGGTGTTATAAATCCATTCCTCAGGTAAAATTCAGGAAGAATTTTACTCCACAAAGCATACATTATCATTAACAGAATAAACAGGCACAAAACATTTCCCACCTTTCATTATGTCGACCTCAATATGCAGTTCTTTATGCAGTTTAAAGTAATGATTGTTCTACATTGTGCCGCATTTGCATGTTCAGAGTTCAACCAATTAAAAGCTAATTAATTAGACACAATTCTATTAAGAAACAAATCCCACTCATCAATATACACAACCTAGGGTCACCCGTTGCTCAAATGTGAATTGGCTCTTTGCACCACATGGACTAGAGAATAGCACAATAGCACTATTGGAGCTCACAATAAGCAGTTTGGCACGGATATATTCGATGGAGCATGAACTCATCAGTGCTGATAGATTTTACTTCCCTGGATAGAAAGCAAGACCAGGAGGCGTCACTTGGACATACAGCTTTCTCTCAAATGATCTCTGTTAGGAAAAGGGCCAGGTGTTCCATATCACACTAATGCTTACGCTACCACTGTAAATACACAATTCTGCACTCATACTGCACTTTTTTGGTTATGGTAATCACAGTGAAAACAAATGTCTGCTTCAAGCTATGTTGTCAGGAAGTTATTCTAATCATGAACATGTATCTCATAGAAAAAAAAACTGCAAAAAAAAACTGAAAAACGTTAGAAATAAAAAAATAAAAATTGAATAAAATAAAAGGAAGCAGAGAAAAAAATCTGGTTGGTTTGGTAGAATTAGATGGTAAAAACCCCACCTGAAGTTAAGTTGTCTTTCATCATAAGTTTGCATTTAGCTCTGATTGGTGACCTTTCGTTGCTCCTTATCGAGCTATTGACTCCTTGTAAGTCTTTCCAAATAATATCAGCCTGAATAAGTACTAGGAATTTTTTTTTTCTTATTTGTGTATATGTGTTCTTGTTATGGTTTATTGTTTGAGTAATTTTCTCTGCATTTTCCTTCTGCAAACCCTTTTTGCCTTTTTTTTATGGCCAGTACAACTACAGTATTAACATCCAATTCACATTTTATAATATTCAATGATAAATATTTGTTTTTTAAATTGCCCAAATGTAACACTGCCAATGGGACTTAAACGCAAAGCAGATTTTTTTTTTAAATTTTGTCATACTGTCCCGAAATAATAAATATTTTTCACTACTTTTTATGCTGATGTTAACAAAAAACAATGATAAGCCTAATAGAAGTGATACTTCACAGTCTATGATTGCAAGCCTTCGATGAAATCCTTATAAAATACTTTGTTGATTCCTAACTATACACTGGTTGAACATCTTACATCTTACATGTGCCAGCTTTCCATCTATTACATTGAATGCTTAAAAGAGGAAAGTAGGCAAATAGCCTGCTGGCTGAAATATGCAATAAAAAACATCTACTCCCCAGTTTTTGCCTCTGTTACAGGTTATGTGCATACTCTTACCAAATCTGCCTGTGGCTAGCGTGAGCTCCCTTGATGAATTGTGAATGGCCGACAGCAAAGTGTCTAAGTATACTGGTCCACTTTGTACAAGGCAGTTCGTACAGCCTTGCTCATTTGGGTATGCATGAAATAACAATATCCTACTGGGAGCATTCTGAGTTTCAAACACTTGGGGTCAACTACATGAGCAGATTCCACATGTGCAGCCCGTGGCCACTGAGGTCTGGAATCTACCTCCCTCCTGGCTGGGTGACGTTGCATGTTCTATTTCCAGACCGAAGGTTGAAGTGAGGCTGCAGGGAGTGTAACACTGACCCACATGACCTGTGGCCTAGAAAAGCTGCCTGAAGCTCTGAACACTAAAAACTCCTCACTCCTTTGCTACAGCCTTTCAAAGGCAAACAAAACCTTTGCGCATAGCCCGTGTCTTTTCATGCCAAATGATTTGCATCCTTTTTATTCACATCTTTGACTTGTTGTCAGTGTATTCCGTGCTGTTGTGGAGCCTGATGCTCACTCTCAGAAGTCTCAAGTGGGAAGAAAGAAAGGAAGTCGAACAGGCAAATCTGCTTTACTTTCAGGCCCAGTGTCTACAGGCCACATGTCTCCAGTCATCTGTCACTAGTTTACATACATACTATGACACTTCCTCTCTCTGTGGGAACCCGTTGTCACTACTTGGCCGCCAGCAGAGGCTGACTGGGTGCTAGATGGGTCTCCCCCAGGTACCTCTAGGGAGCCACATTAGGCCTATTGACAGACTGACAGGAACATACAGACACAGAGAGGCAGGAACACACACATACACACCCACATGCACACACACATATAGTCCATCCTTCTCCCAAGCACTCACTCCTCCTACAGTGCGCCAGCTCACATGCTCCCAAGGCATGGCACACTTTGCATAAAGCAGTGACTTTGCTCTACATCAATTTTTTTCAGACACAAAATTATTTTTCACCCCTCTAGCCTCTCCATGCTACATGGAAGTTTTGAAATGAATAATGGAAACAACAGAGCTGAAGACTCATGGGATCCATTTAAAGATGTGGGAGAGGCGATGCAGTCAGGGTTTGGACTGCAGAAACATCACGCTCCAAGTAAATGAATCTACTATTGTTCTGTACTGTATAGAAAGGCTGCTATAAACCGGGTGCAAGCCTATTAATGCCAACAATGACATATTAACACATTTTCCTTTAAATCAGCAGAGAATTAGAGTGAAAACATAACGATCTGTGAAAGAAATGATCTGTGGGCAAATTGAGTTGGACATACAGTGCACACAGTGCAAACACCCAGCTTAAAACTTGAAACTGTCCGCCAACACGCAGATATAATGCTACTGTAGATTGCACACTAGAGTCACACCTTTTTAAAAAGAATGTCAAGTTTTGTTTATTGCGCACAACATCCTCTGCGACGCAAACAGACAAATGGCTTAATTTCTTTTGCTAAACCTTTTCTCAGCAAAACCTTCATTTGGTATTTCCACCTCACCTCCCCAGATACTGTGGAAGTGAGTGAGCGTGGGACAGTCCACTGTAACAGCTATTTTAGACCACGCAAAGTCAACACGACTCCCTAAGGTGAATTCCTGATAATGAACACAAAAGAAGTGTCAGCCCTCATAAAGCTCTGAGATGATGCTGAACTCTTGAGTGCTCATTTTTTGCACTTATTTTTTCTGATTTAAATTAATCTAATTCCGTGTAGACTCTGAGAGGGACTGTCAAATAGGCCACACGCCAGACAAGACTTTCAGTGACTATTCACTTACGCCATGCAAGTGAGACTAAGGTTGTTTAAAAAAAAGAGAGAGAGAGAGAAAGCTTAATAAAATCTAATTTTCTATTTTTTCTAGTTCTATTGGTTATCAAAAGACAAACATTTTCTTATTGTTTCATATTTAATTATTTCAGCGTACAGCAACTGTTGACAGCAGCTAATCAGTTACAGGTTCACCTCCATTCCTAACACCCACCTTGAGGCAAACAAAGATTATTTGTAGTTTATACATCTAACGCAACACCATACACTTTAATCAGCTGGCCATAATAAAAGCAACACATATCACCAACCATCCCCAAATATCCTTTTGTCCTGCCTCACTTCTGCACAGGCTGCTGTGGTCACGTCACAGTGTCACTGCAGACACCCAGAGCCTTGCCGCAGCCTGACACCTTGAACCTCCATGGCAGCATGTACTCACCCCTCTATGCCCCCCCCCCCCCCCCCCCCTTCCTCATCCCCCTCCTCTCTACACTATCAGGCAGACCTCAACCCATCCTCTCCCGTTCTGGCACTCAAGGCTCCCTCTACCAGCACTTGGCACAATGCCAACCTGTCAGCCCCCCCCCCCCCCCCCCCCCCCGACACCACGGAGGATGAATGAATCGCTGAGAACTTTGCGAAAACCACTGATAGCGCACATCTCGTCTGATCATCGTTTTAGCTAATTGTCTCAAATATCAATTTGAGGCAATTAGCATGGGATGTGATCAATGGGAGGATGAGTAACAGTCAAAAGATGAACTTCTATATTCAAAGCAAATCCACGCATGCTTTTGAATATGAATGTCAAAGTTAATACGAGCATCTATTTCAATACATGAATTATAATGCTATTATATTGTCATTACCACAATGGCAAAATAAAATGGTAGTGATAAACTGTTTTTATTATGTGAGACTAACGCATTTAATTTTTTTCTTACAGTTACATATTTTATCTCTTATTAAATTTAGAACAAGCCACACTTTTGAATCACAGCACAGGGATCACAGTCTTTTTGTTTCGTCATAATTAAGAGGTTATATTGATTAAGACAGTTCAGCATCACGACAAATTTGATTTGCATAAAAAAGTAGGCATTTCAAATATGTACTACTTAGAATAACATATAATGAAACACACAAATGTGGTGTGGTGAAAAAGTGCTTCAGGGTTCTCTAGTTGCATGGGTCTTCAGTCTAGCTATAATGGCGGCCTCGATTACCAGATTAGTCAGACGCTGTTTTGTGAGAACACAAGAGGAATTTCAACACAGTAAATGCAGTTTTCTCTTATCCTCTTGTGAAAGGCTCGCTGCTCTCTCACAATACGAAACTCACCAAAAGCACGAAATAATAAGAAAAAAAACACCTTGGAAGAAGGACAGGAAAAAACACCTGTCTTCACCAAGGTTATTCAATGATAAGCAACAGCACTCAGGCACACAATGACGGCTCAAAGCGCCAGCTATTTTCAAAAGTCATGGAATTGTAGATTTTGTTAATCATAGTCCTTGAGCGTTAGATATTCGCTGCCCGAATGTAACAGTAAATAATCTGGCCAAAGAAATAATTCAACTATATGGGATCAGATTCAGTCATAAGCATGCAGTGTTGTCTGATATCTTGTTGATGAACAACCTGATCATGCTGTTGAGCCGTCTATTGCTACTCTTTTCAGATCTTGTTCATAAAGCAGCCTACTGATTATATTCTCAGCCACAAAATAATATGTCATTATAAATCATTTCAAGGAGATGTAAAGACAGCTACATTAACAAGAACTGTGGAGAAAAAAAAAAAATTAAGATACTGTAAGGCTTAAACTTCAACTGCCAGGCAACACTCTAGGCATAGTCTATCTTTGCTGAGCTAAAGATAGGAAAAACCTCCAATCTTTCTGGCCATTATAAAAAATCAAGAATTTAGCATGTCTAATTAAAATGTAAACAGTGTAATGAGGACATCAGTGATTTAGGCAAACATCTCTTTGGATGCCACTGGGGGTATGATAATTACAGAGGCAAATCTATGAATGCACATGAATCTCCTACAAGTCCAGATTAAAAGCCTTAGTGCTAAACCTAGTTTAGTACACCTGGGGATTGTCTATTCTAGCCAATCCCCAACAGGCTCAGAGCTGCCTTGTCTCCTTATGAGTGCAGAGACACTTCATGTGAAGGAGATGAAACAAAGCCTCTGTTTCAGTGTGCTGGAAAAGAGGAGAACAAGGACTTTAAGGCAACAAATGCTATAGTCTGTATAAATAATACGCCTGGTGCATATGGCCTGAATAAACCAGTCCTACAACATGACTTATGACAGTGTTTCTATTATAATCTGTCATTTAGTGACCCCTAAGTTCTATAAGTACATTATGCATTATGGTATGGATCATAATAACATCATAGCATGTATATGGGAAGGATTAGTTTCTTTTTAAAAAGAAAGAAAAAATAGAACGAGAACAAGGAATTGTATCCTCCCTCAAACTGGTTGTGGAAAAAACACACAAAGAAAACAGACAGGCAGACCTGCATACACACACGCACACACACACACACCACACACACACACACACACACACACACACACACACACACACACACACACAGACATACAGTGTGTGTACACACACAATCACAAGATGTCTGCATAATCTTTAAAGATAAAAAAATGATCAAATAAATGCTACAATTAAACTAAATAAATCTAAAGAGTGATTGGAACTGCAGGCTGCAATGCAACAGTGCACGGACACTAAATGTCTGCCTGGTTCCTCAATATACTGCCTCTGTTGCTTTGTACACTAGAATCTGTTCAGCTAAATTAATCTGTAAGTATTTTGTCTGAATTAGAGGAAAAAAATAACATGACAGGCCTGTAGCTAGGAGACATATGAAGGGTAGGTACAAGCAGCCAATAGTAGGCACATGCATTTTAGAAAATGTCTATGCCATATGCTGTCACTCAGAGGAAAAAAAACAAGTCTGAGCAGACAGTCGCTGTGTCTAAATGAGATGGTAGGAAGAGGAGGAGGAGGGGAGAGAAAGGGAGGATGTCAAGGATTCATGGTCCTTCATCTTTGCAGTAGAGCAAACACGTCCCTCAGTATAGCAACAGACAGCTGCCTCCACTTTCTAATGCAGTCCAACTTAGATCACTGCAAGAATTGTCAGTGTAGAGAGAAACACACAAAGATAACATAGCAAGCTGCCATGAGGGAAACGACAGAGATGTGGATACAAGAGAGGGAGAGAGACAGAGAAAGAGATGGGAAAAAGAGGGAGGAACTCGCTGAATACTTAGAAGAAAGATTGGAGCTTTTTGTCCCTTTTTGCTTGAGCCTGACTCCACTGGGGACTCCCTCGCTTTTTATATGAAAAACAGGAAAGACACCACTTAACATATTTGCTTAAAGATAACAATCCTGCACTGATCTCGTACAATGTAGTCAGGAGCCTGAATGGGACTACTTGTAGTTACTGACAAATAAATCCTTCAATAAAGATGAACATTTCATCAATTTACAGCAGCCCTGCAGACATCCCGGGGGTGTTTAGACAGAGTCAGCTTGAGGTATCAAGGAGCTGGCTTTAATTGTCATCATTAGTGGACGTGTATTAAGTCTCAGTCCTGCCGTACACCACCTCGCCTATATAAATGGCCTAAGTCATGCTGTCAATTTTAGCGATCACTGATAGTGTTACACACTTTAGATCATGGACAGAACATTTAGAGCGGCTAAATTACTTCAGACACATGACACTAATGAGTCAAAGATCAGCTATGTGTGTGCGTTCTTGATCTGGTAACCTAACAGGGAATAAGGAGTACGCTGTACTGTTATAATAGGCATACAAGCAGAAAACACAAACAGTGAATTAATGGAAATCTAATTTGAGTTATGTGGTGCAAGTAGTACACGCAAAAATATGAGATTCTAAAGCAGCATTTTCCAAGAAGAAGAGAAAAAATTTAGAAAATTCAAAATTACATTGGAAAATATTTTTTATTATCTGACTTCTGACTACATAAAACAAGCAAGGTGCACTGACTGTGCCGTAGAAAGGAAAACCTTTGCCTTGGCCACCATCTGAAAGCAATTCCTTTGTCAATATAGCACGACTAAATATAACAAGCACATTTCTGTGTACTTGTGTCACTGTGAAATAAGTGGATGCAATTTATTTTACTTCACACAACTTCTTGTTATTATTTACGGTCACTATTAGTATGAGCATGTGTATCGTTCTGTAAAGAGGATGATGAAAACCGGAGGGTCAGCATCTGTCATCGAATTCAGCTCAGAGATTCATGTCAAGCAACAGCTTAGATTGCTATCATAAGTGCTATCCTATCAGAAATAAACAGAGCTGTCAGCTTCTTTCCATGCACACCAGAGGTGTCTGGGGTTAAGTAAGGACCCGCAAAAATCACTGCAGGAGCTCAGACATAGAACCTTTCCAGGGCTTGAACTGATAAATATCCTCAGGTAGTACATAATAATTAAGATACTAAAGATGGATTCTCTGAGAGAATGGCTTGATAATTGCAAGAAGATTTTTTTTTCTGTGCAGATGCATTGTAATTTATCAAAATACACCTACTCTTCCACTATACATTCAAACGCAAACTTCCACTAACATTAGGCGTGAACATACGGCAGCAGGAAAATACATGCATAATCGTGATTTCTAGAAGTTTGCAACTGAATTATGTGAAATAGTACATCCAAAAAGATTGCACAGGGCATTTAAGATTTAGACGGTATGCAAGCTGTGAATAAAACTTTAAACATATTTTGTTAAAAAAAAAATGCCATCCTGTTCAGTGTCCATGTATAAGCAGCTCAAGTCAAAACTCTTTTGTAATAAAAATACCCACCACACATACATGGGGTGTGGAGGGTGGGGGGGGGTGTCTAAATATGAAAAACATAAAAATCTGACCAACAAATTTAATACCCACTTTACAAAAACACATTACAACCAAACACTCAAACATAATGAATGTTGTAGTAATGTACATTTTTTTTCCCCACTGAGTGACAGATGCTGCAATGCTGTTATTTTTGAAGAGGAATAAAAACATACTTCAGCTCACTGCTGATGATGTTAATTTCCTCTCAAAGCAAAACATGCAAATGAAATGTGTGAATACAATTAAGTAAATTGTTCTATGGAGGTGGAAAAGGTTCACTTAGGACAGAGTGTTTGCAAAAGAGAGACAGCACACAACTTGTTACTTCTCCTGACTTTGTGTCCATGCTCAGATCCATTTACTAGCTTGTCACAAACCATTTCCACTGGAACATGAGCAACAGCTATTTCTGACGCTGACTCTGAGCTAATTTGTGAGCAAATTAGTTCAGAGTTTCACCGGTGAATTGTTACAGTGTGACAAGTAAACACACGGCAACTTTCTGAATGAAACTTAAACCCACGTGTGTATGTTTTCCTAAAAGTCATTCTATATCGCATAGTGTGTGTGTGTGTGTGTGTGTGTGTGTGTGTGTGTGTGTGTCGGGGGGGGGGGGGGGGGGGGGGGGGGGAACAAACTGTCTATACAATAATAATATTGTCCACATATTATAGCCATTGTTATAATACAAGTATTTTTGTTAAACTATTTACTTCCCGGTCATCTTTCATATTTATAATTATTGATCACAACCTGTTGTGTATTTGTGATGAAACTAACTTAACAGATAACATTAACAGAAGATCCTGAGTTACAGCCATGTCATATTTTTTTTTTATTTTTATGAATGACAATTTTAAAGCTGTGAAGAGAATATCTTTCATAAATTCTTTTAGGGCCAAATATTAAATTTTGGGTGTAATTATTACACAAAAGCAGATTATACACACACACACACACACACACACACACACACACACACACACAGTTTAACATAAGTGAGGTTAAAATTTAATCTGTAAATGAAAATTTGCAACCCCTCTGCATAAATTCACATCTACTGTGTATTAGACAAAATATTCATATTGTAAATTTATGCATGCAAAAATATGAAAAGAGTGTAATGAGAAAGAGAAAGTTAAACTGCACATAAAGAATGTCAGTATGAAACTGAACCAAATTAAAATGGAGGCAAATTCTTCTGCCATCACAAGGTACTTTGAAGCTAAATGATAATGCCACTAGTATGAAATTAATCACATAATGTGCCTTTATCTCTGGACTGTGGTCAGTAAATTGTTATAACCTGAATTATAATAAACTTTTGAAGATGAAGCATGCATGCACAAAGAAAAAATACGTTACTGCAATAACAGCATCTTTTCAAATATGACAAATATGAAATAACAATAATGATATAATAATAGTTGAGATAATTTCAAAATGAACATACCATAAATACTGGTGCTAGTGATCATGTCTTCAAGCCTAAAAACAAGAGGAGAGGGAAAACAGCAGAATCGGAATTTTCACGAGGAGGAATTCCAAAGGTTGCTTCTCATTACAGGCACTTTTTCCTCAGCTATCGGATTTCACAACTTTAAAAAAGCACGGTCCCCTTGGTCTTTCCTCAGGTATTCATTTAGGCCGTGAAATTAAGAACAAAGCAGACCAAGGAAAACGGAACGTGGGGGTAAAACAAGATAAAACAAAACAAAACCACCTTCCACAAAAAAAAAAAGCAAAAAAAAAAAAAAAAAAAAAGCCTTAGACAGAGAAGCGAAAGCTACACAGGCACGGCTGGAGCCTGTCACTTCTTGCGCGAGTTGAAACAAGAGAATAGGAAGCATGTGAGAGACTAGATGACATAAAACACACATTCTTCATGCCGCCCATTAGAGGAAGAGGCTAAACCAGCGTGATGCCCCCCCTCCTCCCTTTACTTTTAAAATAGATTACTTGCCAGCAGTTGTCCCACTAAGAGCGCAATGACAACCCATCTATTAACCTCCCTCCTGCGGTTATCGCGGCAAGTTTTATTCAGGCTGACATGCAAAAACTTCTCGTTGTGGGAAAGTTATTCAAAGGACTGGTTCCAGCCGTTTATGTATAACCTTCTCCTCAACCCGCGGAGGGTAAAACATTAATTGCAGCGCCCGTCTAATCCCGAAACTACACATTTATTATTTTGCCTTCTCTTAAACGATGACAAGTAATTTTGCATTGGAAAATGCGGAATGACTAGACACAGACTGCGCTGCAGTTCTGTGATGCGCGACACAGTCTCCCTGCGAGCGTTTTTGCGCGTACATACAGAGCTGCTCCGTTTCTGTTTTTATAATTGTTAACATCACTGATAGACAGGATATGGCTTACCTGTGTAGGTGACAGGGCAGCGTCTGGGTTTACAGTATCATCGATCCGGTGAGTGAGATGCAGATGAATGGCTCGCTGGGGTTAAGCGCGGCTGCTCGCGATTTGAAACCATTCCAAGTTAGTGAGGGGAAGACTGACCACAGCCTCTGCCATGTTGGAATTCCAAACCCTGGACAGCTGCTCCACTGACTGAAGGCAGCACGCTGCACACTGCGCATGTTCTCTGCGGCGGGAGCCAAATTCAAAGGGAGTCGACCTTAATAAGCAGCAGTTCACAAGCAGCCTATCATGACATTATGCTATAGACAATTCGATGTGTTCACAATCTAATTGTAGCTACTGACTGCAGGCACTACTGGAAACTGCCTTCCTCTGTATATGTGTAGTGCCTGGCACACTCTGAGGTGCGTCAGGCGAATAGCTCATTGTATGACAGGCTGTACATCTCTCCATTGTATATTAATCTGTAAACAGGATGCGTTATTTCGAAGATGTAAACAGCTTTCAAAACATTGCTAAACATTGCTCTGCAGATCTGTCTCCAGGAATGATATCTACATAGATCTACCACTCTTTTACAGCACTACTAACCATTTTTTGGTATCAGATATCCTGAACTAATCTTCACCGACCTGCTTGTACACTCAACTGATTTCAACTGATTTACAACACCACAGAGTTGCATATTTGTCTGAGGCAATAAAATGTATTAAAGCAACATTTTGAAATACTGTAGAAAAAAATCTGTTAATCTGCATTCTCTCTGAGAGTCAGAAGTGAAGACTGATACCAGTTTTATATCGGTCCACTAAATAAGCTTAGCTTAGAAGAAAGACTGGAAAGTCTGGAGCCTCTGCTAGTTGCCTGGAAACCTCAAGGCAATGACAGGAAGTCACTGCACCCAGCCAAGAAATAGTCCCTGACATAACCTCCTGTAAAACTGCTATTTGTTGTTTATAGACTTTGGTTTCATACAGATTAAACAAACAGGATATAATGTATTAATCAGTGAGCTGTTGAGGTGATGCTAGGCAGATTTTATTACTTTTGGACTGAGCCAGATAAGCTGCCTCCCTTCCTTCCTTCCTTTCAAGTCTTTGTGCTAAGCCATGCTAACCAGTTTCTGGCTGCAGCTTAATATTTAGCAGGCAAGTGTGAAGGTGTTATCAATCTTACTCTACCAAAATGTTAAAACCTTGCCTTGAAATTTTGCTCAGACAAAAAATTAAAGCACGTTTATTTCATTGTTTTGACACATACTTTTGCAGGTTATTCTTCAGTCCCTCTCTGTTATCTGTACACGGCCTTGAAAGAGGGAGGTGATCTCTTCTCCTTTGGGGAGGTGTTGCAGGAAGACCCTGGTTAGACACATGATATGAGGATTGGCACCAAAA